>NC_038046.1:6636219-7307942 GCF_002211085.1 Panicum hallii | reverse complement strand
CATGAGTTTTCCGCCACCTACACGCCTCAACAAAATAGAGTGGTGGAAAGAAAGAACAACACACTCATCACCCTAGCAAGAGCAATGTTGGATGATTATGGCACGTCCGAGAAGTTTTGGGCGGAAGCAATCAACACGGCGTGTCATGCATCCAACCGAGTGTATCCTCACCGACTCCTCAAGAAAACTCCATATGAGCTCATCACCGGGAGGAAACCAAATATATCATACTTTCGAGTCTTTGGTTGCAAATGCTTCATTTATAAGAAGAAAAGGCTCGGTAAGTTTGAAAGTAGATGTGATGAAGGTTTCTTTCTTGGTTATGCATCAAACTCCAAAGCATATAGAGTATTCAATCAAACCTCCGGGTTAGTTGAAGAAACATGTGATGTGGAGTTTGATGAATCTAATGGCTCCCAAGAGGAGGTTGTTGGCTATGAAAATGTAGGGGATGAAGAGATTGAAGAAGCTTTAAAGAAGATATCCATTGGGGATATCAAGCCGGATGAGGTGTATGAAGACAATGATCAAGGGGGAGGAACTTCCTCATCTTTGCCAAACACCTCCACGGCACCCCAAGTGGATGAAGATCAAGATAAAGTTGATCCACTACCTCAAGAAAATGTGTCAACGCCAACACCCCAAGTCCAAGAACAAGAAGAGCAAAATGTTCCACCACAAGCACAAGTCACTCATGATCCACCCCAACAAGCATCCACGCAAATACTGCTAGTGAAGCATGGTCGCATCTTCAAGGATCATCCAATCGGTCAAATCATTGGTAGTCCTTCCAAAGGAGTAAGAACTCGCTCTAAGTATGCTTTATTTTGCGAACATCACTCGTTTGTTTCTTGTATTGAACCCACTAGCATAGAGGAAGCACTTGAGGACTTGGATTGGGTGATGGCCATGCAAGAAGAGTTGAATAATTTCACCCGCAATGAAGTTTGGGTCCTCGAAGCTCCTCCGAAAGACAAGAACATCATCGGCACAAAGTGGGTCTTTCGAAACAAGCAAGATGAACATGGGGTGGTGGTACGCAACAAAGCAAGACTTGTGGCAAAAGGGTTTTCTCAAGTCGAAGGTTTGGATTTTGGTGAAACTTTCGCTCCGGTCGCAAGACTTGAAGCTATCCGCATCCTTCTTGCTTACTCTTCACATCATAATATTAAGTTATATCAAATGGATGTGAAAAGTGCTTTCTTAAATGGCTTTATTAACGAACTTGTTTATGTTGAGCAACCTCCCGGGTTTGAAGATCCGAGGAATCCTAACCATGTTTATAGGTTGCACAAGGCACTCTATGGGCTCAAACAAGCTCCAAGGGCTTGGTATGAGAGGCTTCGTGACTTCCTAATCATGCAAGGCTTCAAGATCGGGAGGGTGGACACCACTTTGTTCACAAAAGACGTCAACGGGGATCTTTTCATTTGTCAAATTTATGTTGACGATATTATCTTTGGCTCAACTAATGATTTACTAAGCCATGAGTTTGCTACCATGATGTCTAGGGAATTCGAGATGTCCATGATTGGCGAATTGACTTTCTTCCTTGGTTTTCAAGTCAAACAAATGAAGGAAGGGACATTCATCTATCAAGAAAAATATACTAGAGATATCTTGAAGAAGTTCAAGATGGATGAATGCAAGCCAATTAAGACTCCTATGGCTACAAATGGGCATCTCGACTTGGATGTGGACGGTAAACCAGTTGATCAATCCCTCTATCGTTCTATGATAGGGTCTTTGCTTTACCTTACCGCATCTAGGCCCGATATAATGTTTAGTGTGTGCTTGTGTGCCCGTTTTCAAGCTAACCCTAAGGAATCACACCTTTCTGCTGTGAATAGGATCCTCCGGTATCTCAAGCACACTCCTAGCATAGGCTTGTGGTACCCCAAAGGCGCTAGCTTAGATCTCTTGGGATACTCGGATTCGGATTTTGCCGGAAGCCGTGTGGATCGCAAGAGTACCTCCGGGGGTTGCCACTTGCTTGGACGTTCTCTAGTTTCTTGGTCGAGTAAGAAGCAAAATTCCGTGGCTTTGTCCACCGCGGAAGCGGAATATATAGCAGCCGGTGCATGTTGTGCCCAAATTCTATATATGAAGCAAACCCTTTTGGACTTTGGTGTGAAACTAGGAAGAATACCACTCCTTTGTGACAATGAAAGTGCCGTAAAAATTGCCAAGAATCCGGTTCAACACTCTCGCACAAAGCACATTGATATTCGCCATCACTTCTTGCGTGATCACGAAGCCAAGGGGGACATTTCCCTTCAAGGTGTGAGATCCGAGGAGCAATTGGCGGATATCTTCACAAAACCTTTAGACGAGAGTACCTTTGTTAGGCTAAGAAATGAGCTTAATATGTTAGATGCGGCAAACGTCATGTAAATTGCCATGTCATATAGAAAAATGCATACATATAGGACTCTTGTCTAACCATGGTAAGATAGTGATGAGCAAGGGTTTAGCTAGAGGTGGTGGTCCACTTGTTTTCCTCTAGGCTTGTGGAAAGGCTCATCATGAAGAAGCTTTCCGTGGGATCAAACTTGACAAGTAGAATTTAAATTCTCGCTATGCATTTCTTGTCATATAGTTGTGCACCTCATGTTTACCTTTCCTTCGCATGTGGTTGTAGTTTGCATTATCATTGCATGCGTAAGGGTCACAAAGGAGATCACTTGATGAAAATGAGACTTGTTTTTACGTACAAGATCTAAATTCATGAGAAGTGAAAAGAGTAAAGTGTTAGGTGCGTTATTGCCTAGTGAGCAATGTCAAGATGAGTATGAAGCTTTCCTTCTTCAATATTCCTACGACATAGCTCATACATTTTAAATTGGCGCTTTGTCTCTCTTGCGACTTTTCCTTAATTTTGAAAAGAAAAATTATTTAACCTAGTAAGCTATCCTATTTACTTTGAGGGGTAAAGTCGCCTATGCAAGTCCATTAACTTGAGTTTAGTTGAATTTTATAAGTTTATTGGACTTAGCATAGAAGAGTGAGCTGAGAGAGGGTTTTTGGGTTCACCGGTTAAACCGACGTTCAATGGATCAATTCCCATCGGTTTAACCGGCGTTACTAAGTGTCAGCTTCAACTCAGTCATTTCAAGCGTTCAACCGGTGTATACAAAGTTTGCAGCATCGGATCAACCGGTGAACAGATCACAAATTTGACCTGAAAATCAACTGTTGTTTGCATCGTTCAACCGACGAGTTCACTTTTCGGATCATCGGTTCAACCGGCGTACTGATAATGTTTTGGCAGTGTTTCTGGTAAACAACACCGACGCAATCAACCGGCGTTCAATACCTAAGCGTCGGTTCAACCGGCGATAAGCAATTTCGCGGGGTCCACTTGTCATATTACTCTCTTGGTCGCTTGCTGCCGCCCGCTCGTCTTCCATCTTTGTTGCCCCCTCGCCTTCGCCGTCACCTCCACACCGCCGCCGCCTTTCGCCGTTCGTACGTCGCCGTCAACCACCGTCCGCCGCCCGCACCGCCTGACCGCTCGCGCGCAGCCGCGCCGCCGCCGCCTTACACCGCGCGCCCAGCCGCGCCCGTGCGCCGCCAGCACTGCAACCGCGCCGCCGCCGTCCGCCACCGCGCAGCCCTGCACCGTCACCGTACGCCACCGCGCCGCAACCACCGCCGCCTTGCGCCGCTCGCGCCACCCCAGCCGCGCCCGTGCGCCGCCTGCACTGCAACCACACCGCAGTGCCACCGCGTCACCGTGCCCGCACCTGTGCTTCTTGCTCCGCACGCCCTGTAGCTCCACCGTGCCACCACCCACGCGCCATTGCACCGCATTCACGCCACGCTCCCTTTCGCTAGCCCTAGTTCGCAGCGCCGCATTCTTTGTTCCTGTCCGTGATCGAAATGGGTCGTGACAAGAGGAAGGGAAAGGAGATAGTGGTCGAGGAGCCCGCTCGCAAGCGGACTCGCGCAGCAAGAGAGGCCGAGAGGGCCGAGATGGATACGCCAGCCAGAGGCAGAGGCAGAGGCAGAGGCATGGGCAGAGTCCGAGGTGCCAGGGCCACCAGAGCCGCGACAGTAGCAGCAGCAGAGTCAGATCAGTCACTTTCAGCGGCAGAGTCGGATTCAGACTCAGAGACAGCGCAGTCCGAGCAGTCTCAGGGGCAGGGCACACAGTCACCAGTTCTACGACGTTCTGGCCGCACCCGGCAGACGTCCCCTGCAGGTGACACTTCACCAGCGACCGAGCATCGCACCGGACCGAGGACGCGAGGAGGCCACCAGCCACAGGAGCCTCGCAGGTCCACCGCAGCAGCAGCAGCAGCTCGTCGAGCCTAGGCCCTAGCGGCCGAGCGCGCAGTGTTCCGCATGGACACTGTCGTGCGTCTGGAGCCAGGTGTGCTGCTCCAGAACTTGACCAAGACCATTGCGGCGAAGGTCAAGAGGCTCAGGTGGAGTGTATAGGAGGAGGAGTGGTTCCCGGTGACACGTGATAGCAGGGTCGATCGTAGATTCTGGACACTTCTTCAGGCCAGTTTCTACGGGACCTATCAGAGGCGGGGCCACAGGATCTTCCCTCACAGAGTACTTGACTGGGTTTCACTGAGGACAGCTGCAGGGGGAGCTGATGTTAGGGAGCACTTTGCTCACTTCAGAGGTCTGCCCAGGTTGCTTTCGATTGAGCGGAACAGATATATTGAGGACTGGGTCAGAGTCTTTTATGCCACAGCATGGATTGCCCCAGAGCGCAGAGCAGTACATTTCATGTTTGGAGGCCAGGTTTTTGGTTTGTCCAGAGCGACACCTGCAGGGATTCTTGGAGTAGACCTAGTTAATGTCTCTCTGCACGAGATGGTCTACGGTGATGCAGATCCACCACGCAGAGCTATGATTGGCGGGATTGCACCTTCACACGAGGCGATCTCTCAGTGCTTCCGCCAGCCTTTCCCGGCTTCCTACGCCAGAGTCCCCAGCCTGCTGACCTCAGAGGCTTACGGGGTTCACATGGCACTCCGGAGGACTTTGCTCCCGAGGAGTGGCTACCCAGAGGGGTTCACAGGTCTGCAGCAGCTACTGCTTCTTCACATTCTCACTCACGAGCCGTTCGATATTGTTGACTTTATTTTGGCTGAGATTGAGGATGTCATCACTGACGGGATGGGCGTTGTACGACAGTTTCCTTATGCTCACTGGATCAGCTTCATTTGTTCTATGATCGTGCCAGCTGAGTCACCCGTCAGTGCAGTTTACAGACAGGACGAGGTTCCATGGTTTCCCGTCTACCGTCCGACAGCACCCTCAGACCGGAGGAGAGGCAGACAGGCAGATCGAGCTGCCATGGCACGGCTGTCACCTGAGGTACAGGCCCGTGTTGCACAGGAGGATGAGGCACTGCTCGCCGCCGAGGCACAGCTTCCCGGAGGAGATGATGAGATACATTGGTCCGACCTAGAGTCAGACTCCTCCGAGGATGGAGGAGTACTTCTCTGCACCTGCTCCAGCGAGTCACGATCACGAGGCAGGGGGTTCCGGAGAGCCAGCTCCAGTGTCAGCTGCTGCTACTACTGTCTCAGAGTCACAGGTGTCTCAGCCGTCTGAGCTCACCGCACTTCTGCAGCAGCTGGTCACACAGCAGAGAGAGGACCGTCGCGCCCAGGAGGAGGCCAGGAGAGCTCATGAGGCCCAGCTTGCAGAGATACAGAGAGAGGCCGCCCGAGAGCGAGCTGCTACCGAGGAGCGTTTTGTCGGCCTCATTGACAGAGTATCTCAGAGGACAGACGCTCAGTTTCAGCAGATGCAGCAGGGCATGATGGCGATGTTCGGGATGATCTCACAGCTATACTCTTACACCAGACTCGCCCACAGCAGCCAGGACAGTCAGGCCTTCAGGGCGCTGGAGCACCACCACTTGCAGTCACACCAGCTCCAGCCTCTACTGCTCCAGCTTCTTCCGCGACCCCGGAGATCATGTTTTCGTTGTCCGCACTACTCGGGTCTGCAGGTCGTCCTTCTTTCTCTCCACTGCCAGCGACTTCACTCTTCCAGGAGTCACCTCCAGCTGTGCAGTCAGTCGGCCTCCCCGTCGTACCACAGCCACTACCTTCAGGGGGAGGCGGAGAGGTTTCCTTGCTTCAGCAGTCATCACAGCCGGCAGCATCAGCTCTTACTACTTCAGATATGGACACATCTTCTGCTGAGCCGGCTACTACTTCCACGGATCCTCTTCCTGGTAGTGCTAGCACCAGAGCCTCCACGACAGCTACTCCTCCAGTCAGCTCAGCGCCTGCCGGCAGTTCTGATCAGCAGCTACCATCTATCACTGAGGATCCACCGTCCGACGACGACGACGACGACAATGACCCGGATCGATTCCTTGCAGTACCTCGTCAGCCGGATCAGTAGCTCTCCTTTTTGTGCTTTGATGCCAAAGGGGAAGAGGGAGTGAGAGTCAAGGGGAGGGTAGCATTAGAGAGAGCTCGTGATCAGGATTTTGTTGTTTCTTATTGTATTATATTTAGTTCATGGATATGTACATTTGTCGTTTGAGCATGCTGAGCTTTTGAGACATATCTATGGATTTCGTTTGAGCCATTGAGTTCCTTGATTCTCTCTTTTCGAGTTTGCTTGTGTTTATTCGTGCCTTATCTCTCTCGCTCTCTCGTTATTTATGTTTATGTTGTCATCAATCACCAAAAAGGGGGAGATTGTAAGCATCTAGGCCCTCAAGGTATGTTTCGGTGATTAATGACAACCATTATTGTGACTAATGAGTTTGTGCAGCTTTATAGATCATTATCGCTCATTTGGTTATATGTCAAAAGAGGCCCCTAATTCTCTTTATTCAAAAAGGCGATCTCGGTATTCAACTCAATAATATGTCAAGACTAAGGATCTTTCTAGTCCTAAGTATCATAAGGTTGAGAAGGACACTTAGGTTAGTATAGGTTTTATAGTTTTGTAGTGATCGCACTATTAAGAGGGGTTTAGGCTTAGTAACTTGAGCATGGACATGGTCATTTGAAAATGGATGCACACAATGGTCACTCAGATTTCTAGAAGCTCAAATAAGTGGTTCTCAACTTATATCCCAAGAATATTTGGATTTCATTCAAGACTCAAGTCAGAAAAGGCAAAATCAGGAAAATCCTTAACACCGGTTTAACCGACGCCTCAACTTTTCTATACGTCGGTTAAACGAGGTCAGCAGAGTCTGGACAAGTCAATACACCGGTTAAACCGACGATATTTGAAATTGGACGTCGGTGCAGTTGTCCAGAGACTTGGTATTTCAGTTGATCAATGGATGACTACACTCATCGGTTAAACCGATGATACGACGGTTAATCTGCCCAAGCTGTAACGGTTAGTTTTCAGAAGGGGTAGTTTACGTTCACCGGTTAAACCGACGATGACTATTGGAGGGACGTCGGATTAACCGGCGCTACGCAGTTTTCTGGCAGCTTTTTCTCCAACGGCTCTATTCGTGTGAGCTGCCCATATATAACCCTCCAATGGGTCATTCTACTTCTCTTGACACCAGGCAACATCCAAACACTTATACTATAGTCAAGAGCCACATTGAGCTTCATCTTTTCACACACTTGTTCATTCAATCATTCAAGAAACAAGATTAAGGACTTGAGTAGAGAGAATCTTGTGTGCATCCGTTCTTGGTGATCGGTTCTTGCTCAAGTGAAGGCCTTAGCTTGTTACTCTTGGTGATTGGCATCACCTAGACGATCTTGGTGATCGGGGTGATTCTCGCGGAGCTTGCCAAGGATTGTGGAAGCCCGGAGAAGAAGATTGTACGTGGCTTGATCTCCACCACACCGGGATGGTGAACGGAGATTCTTAGTGAGCGCCCTCGTCTTGGTGACTTGGGAGGTGACAATACTCTTTGTGAGTGTCACAACGTGGATTAGGGGTGTGTGCCAACACATCGATACCACGGGAAAAAATCCGGTTGTTCCTTGTCCATTTTACTTATTCAAGCATTATCTTTCTTGCAAATATTTTCATGTGCTTGATTTAGGGATCATTAATTTGCTCTACCTTGCTAGACTTTATCTCTTTTTATCTTTCCTAGCTTGCGTAGGTAGTTTAGTTACCCGGTTGGTGAATTGGTGCCTTTCTAGTTTTGCATAGGTTAAGATTGCTTTATCTTGTTTTAGAATTGAAAAAGGCCCAATTCACCCCCCCTCTTGGTCCATCGATCCTTTCAGCTGGCTGGGGGCCGGGCCCCCCAGCTGGTGCATCTGAAGATTGGGGCCTGCCGTACTACCACGATGGTCAAGACCCAGAAGCTAAAGTGACAACGAAGAACTCTTAGAGGACTGCTTACGTGTAGCCGTACCACTCCCATCTGGCCCGGGCTGTGCGAGGGGCCTTCCTCCCTGCTGAGGACCCCTCGGACCTCTGGTGGGTGTCCTCGGCCACCGGCGCTTCCGGTGGCGGTGGAGGAGTCCGTGGCCTGGGCTCGGTCGGAGGGGGTGGTGTCGTCGAGTGCCGTCCTGGTGGTGGTGGTGGGGGAGTCTGCTGCCTCGGAGGAGTCCGTCGCGCTTCCTCCAGCCTCCTCTCCGACCGCTGCTGTCGTGGCGGGGGTGGGGGAGCTCTGCTCTGCTCCTCCGCTCCGGCCGTCCTCTGGCGCTTGGGCGCCGACTCTCCCACCAGGGAGCCGTCACCACGCTGGAGTCTTCGGGACTTACTCCCTTCGGCTTGACTGCTCCGCGCGGGTGCCGCCCCCTGAGCCTCGTCGCCCTTCTTGGCCGAGGCAGCACCCGCATAATCCTTTTCCTGGTGCTCCGGCACCGGCACCCTCTCCTTTCCTTTCCCGCTGGGGCCGGACCTCCGGGATTTGGCCCCCCGGGACCTCCACCGGTACGCTGCTGGCGGTCCGGTGCGGCGCCAGGGATCTGGAGCCCACGATTGGGGTCGCCACCCAGTTACCAGACCTCCAGGCCGCCTTCATCCAGGGTCGGCATCGACGCCAGGACCGACATCCGCAGCGCCTGGTCCTCACACAGGGCCTTCACTCCGTTCAGGAGGACCAGGGACTCTGGAATGAACGCCTCGCCGGTCATCGCCCGGACCGCCGCCTCCAGCTCCGCCCTGGTGAAGTCGCCGCCGGGCCCGCGCGTGATCCTGCAGCAGTCATTTAGCCCCGTGTACACGTAGGCCATCCGTGACCGCTGCTGCAGGGGGGCGATCCGCCGCTTCAGGAAGTCACCCAGCACCATCATGGATGTCAGGCCGCTCCTCGCCAGCTTCTGGATCCGGTCCAGGACCGGGTCGAGCTCCGCTGGGATCGTCGGCCTGACCTTCCAGGTACTCCGATCACTTTCGGGGGCCTCCGTTGGCAGCTCCAGGCGGTCGTGGGGGTCAGCCACTGCGATGACCCAGCCTTCGCGCTAGTCCTCCCACTTGGAGCTGGAGAAAGCGGCGATGTAGGAGCCGGCCATCCCGTGCCGGAGTTGGAAGTAATAGGCGCCGATCTCGCCGCGCTTGGCCTTCCCGGTTCCGACCAGGGCGTAGAAGTGTTTGAAGATGGTGGTGCAGGGGCGCACCCCCACGAACATCTCCATAAAGTGGGCGAAGACCGCCACAAGGAGGACGGAGTGGGGGGTGAGATGATGAAGTTGGAGGCCGAACTCCTCCAGGAGCAGGAGGAAGAAGGAGGAGATCGGAGGAACCAACCCGCACATAATGTACGAGTTGAAAAGGACGAACTCCCCGGCGGCAAGGTCGTCAAGGGGGATCCTGCCGGCCCTGACCTTCCCGGCCTGCGCTGGCGCGGTCCATCCCAGAAGGCGCCGCACCGCGTCCAATTGAACCTGGCTCTGGAAGCGGCGTGGGAAAGGAAGCGAAGACATGGTGGTTGCTGGGGATGGATTGCAAAGGAACAGAGAAGAGAAGGATGCCGGACGCAAGGAGGCTGATCACTGAAGGGATGTGGAGACGAAGAGGCGCTGCGGCGTCTGTTGTTGGCAAGAGCGAAAGGGTAGCCGTTCCCTTCGGCGCATACCTTTTATGCAAAAAGCTGCTGCCTTCTCGCGCCCGCGGCGACCGAGGAGAAGTCGAACGGTTGCCTGCACCAGGCCCCCTCCTCTCACACCCAATGACTGGTGGGCTCGGGCCCGCCAGTCGAAGGCGTGACCGCTGGAGGAAAGGGAAAAAGGCAGAATCCGAACCGCCCGAGCCGCGGAACGGGCTCTAATAAGACAAGAATCTGAACCGTCTGACGCGCACGCCGCGGGCGGGGGACGGGCCCCTCGGGGAACCCGCTTCGGGCGAAAAGACATCTGTGCCCTTTCCTGGAGGAAGCAACCTGTCCACCTGGTGCGATGCTGAGATTTGGCCCCACCTGCGGGTTCAACCCTCTCCTGAGATGGGCCCGGGGGCCTCTGTCGGTACACACAGACAGGGGTACCTCCTGCTAGGGTGTCCAGGCCCTTGGCATATTACGATCCGCGTTCCTCCCCCTGCCTTCTGGGTGACGTGGCGTTACGGCCCGGGCCAGGCAGCTGGGACCACGGTCTCCGGACCTACCCCAGGCTCTGTGAGGCCCGGGGACCCCACACGCCCAGGAAGGCAGGAAGACACTCGGGCCACCCCCGCGGACCCGGACTCTCCAGGGGGTCCGGGGGCGTCGCGTGTGACGGCCGGGCCATCACGGGCCTGACCGCACCAGCCAGCCACGGAGGTCCGGACCTCCCTCCCTCCGGGGAGGGGTCCGGAGCTGCCACGTGCTGCCCCTGCAGAGGGGCGAGGCTGGCCCTGCCGCGTGCCTGCGGCTGGAGGCCCTCCGCGGGTCACCTCTCCACCTACCAGCATTCAATGCGGTAGCTGGGCCGGGCGCGCCCAAGTCAAAAAGAGCGGCCTGCCACTGGCAGGCCGGGCAGATATGCTGACACCACAGTAAGCCCGCCTGTTTCCGAGGCGGTGCGTCGTGTCACCGTGTACAGCGCACCAGCGGCGTACTGTCCCGACACGGTGCTGTGTGCGTAATGATGGTCTGTAATAGGTGAGCCGAGGCGTGCGCTGCACCAGTGCACGCGCGCGGATCAGCACCGTTTCACCACCTGACGGGGGGTCTCATCCCAACAGTGACAGCACGGATTCACTGTAGGGCAACGCTGACACCGGATGCTGCGCAGGACAGGGCTGTGTACGGCCATATCCAGCTGCAGATACGCACATAAACCTCCCAACCAAGGAGTCTACATCGAGTAGCTGAAGGAGAAGATCTCTGTATATCTCGTAGAACAGGCTCCTGCTGGCCAGGCCCACCTGTCGGGGCCCCGCACAGTGTAAGCACCTCCCTTGAACTATAAAAGGAAGGATGTACTCGTTAGAACACAGAGGCTCAAGGTTCAGACACACGAACTCAAGCCCAGGCTAAGTTCTACCCAGGGTTACACAATCAATACAACTCCCAAGTGGACGTAGGGTGTTACGCTCCGGCGGCCCGAACCACTCTGAAATCCTTGCGTCCTTCCTGCGTTCATCTACCCACCGATCGAGCGCTCCTAAGTCCCCTCCAAACCCATCCTTAACTAGGATTAGGCGGGTGCATTCCGCCACCCGGCTGGAGATTTCCTCCGACAAACTGCATTGGAGATTGGAGAATAGGCAGTGGCCTAGCGGGCCATGGGGGTGCTGGGGCGGTTTCTGATGCCAATTGGAACGGGAAACAAAACTTCCATTAGAATTGGCTTTATTAAGATTCAGAAGCGTAGAGTGCTCGGATTAATAAAAAAAATATACCTTCCTCTACGTGATGGAGAGAGCCCAGCATTTGCAAAAGAATGAATATCGTCAGTTCTTATACTTGTTTAAGGGTGCAACTAAATTTTTTTGAAATATGAAATCTCAAAATGCAATTGAAGCACTTTAATTTCATTAGCTATTCACCTAAGGCCCGGACCTCCCAAGTGACACCTATGTCCACCTTGGCCAAAGCCTGAAATTGCATTTCAGGATTGCTGGACGTAACTGACAATCAAGACAAGAAGTTGAGATCCATTAGTATATTTTACTCTTCTGCGGAACATATGGCCCTCTCTGGACTTGAGTAAATCTTAAACAAAGTGAGCACCTCGTGGAATTTGTCCTGTTGTCATCGATCACTTCGTCTATATTGTCCCTCCTGAACAGATCAACCAGCAACTTCCATTAATTTAGACAAGCCTCACACTCACAAACTTCTTAGTTGGGCGCACATGACAGTAGATGGTGCCAAGTGATGTGCTCACGCAAGATCGTCACGAAGCATCAAAGTATTGGGAGCCGCGTGACTCCTCTCCAGCTCGCCCGGTACACAAACCACTTGAACCCAAAGCCAATCGCCATGGAACTCCCCTTGACCTCTCCTCCCCTCGTCCTGCTCCTCACTCTCCTCCCTGTCCTCCACGCCCTGCTCCGCCTGCGCCGCGACCCCAAGAAGCAGCCTCGCGCTGACGGCCTCAGGTCCTACCCCCTCGTCGGCACGTTCCCGCACCTTGTCAAGAACCAGCACCGCTTCCTCGAGTGGTCGACCGACGTCGTGAGGGGATGCCCCACGCACACTATGTCCTTCAAGGTCCCCGGCCTCGGCGGCGCCGCCATCACTGCCAATCCGGCCAACGTCGAGCACATAGCGAAGACCAACTTCGCCAACTACCCCAAGGGCGAGGTCACGGTGTCCACGATCGAGGATTTCCTCGGCCACGGCATCTTCAACTCCGACGGCGACCAGTGGCTGTGGCAGCGCAAGGCCGCCAGCTACGAGTTCAGCAAGCGCTCGCTCAGGAACTTCGTCGTCGACACGGTCCGGTTCGAGATCGTCGAGCGGCTGCTGCCGCTGCTCGAGCGCGCGGCGCGCGACGGCCGGACGCTGGACGTGCAGGACGTGCTCGAGCGCTTCGCGTTCAACAACATCTGCCGCGTGGCGTTCGGCGAGGACCCGGCGTGCCTCGCCGAGGATGAGGAGGGCCGAGTTCATGCGCGCTTTCAACGACGTGCAGGATGGCATCATCGCCCGGTTCATGACGCCAATCAAGTCTCTGTGGCGCGTCCAGAGGCTGCTCAGCTTGGAGCCTGAGCGGCGGCTACGCGAGGCGCTCGATACAGTCCACGACTACGCCGACCGGATCGTCCGCGAGCGCAGAGAGAGAGAGAGAGAGAGAGAGACAGAGAGAGAGAGAGAGAGAGAGAGAGAGCGGAGGCCGGGCTGGCGAGCAAGGACGACTTCCTGTCGCGCTTCGCCGCGAGCGGCGAGCACAGCGACGAGAGCCTCCGGGACGTGGTCACCAACTTCCTCCTCGCCGGGCGCGACACGACGTCGTCGGCGTTGACCTGGTTCTTCTGGTTGGTCTCCGGCCGGCCGGACGTGGAGGACAAGATCTTGCGCGAGATCCGATCGATGCGCGCATCCACTCCGGCGAACGCGGGCGCGACATTCAGCTTCGACGAGCTTCGTGAAATGCAATATCTCCACGCCGCCGTCACCGAGTCCATGCGGCTGTACCCGCCGGTGGCCATGGACACGCACGGCTGCAAGCACGACGACTTCCTGCCGGACGGCACGTTCGTCGGGATAGGGTGGCAGGTGACCTACTCCGCGTACGCCATGGCGCTGGTGGAGGACATATGGGGGAAGGACTGCGAGGAGTTCAAGCCGGAGCGCTGGCTCAGCGAGGACGGCGCGTTCCAGCCGGAGAGCACGTTCAGGTACCCGGTGTTCCACGCCGGCCCGAGGATGTGCCTCGGCAAGGAGATGGCCTACATCCAGATGAAATCCATCGTCGCATGCGTGTTGGAGAGGTTCAGCTTCCGGTTCGTTGGCGGCGAGGAGCGGCCGGGCCTTGTGCTCTCCTTCACGCTGCGGATGAAAGGCGGCTTGGCGATGCAAGTGGACAAGAGGAGCTAGGCAATCCAGGAAAAAAAATCACTGAAGATTGAGCGCATGTTGGTGCAATTCACTGGCCTCACCGTGCAATCACACAGTAACAAACTAACAAAGGTTAGTGATTGTCTCTACCTTCATACTCTGAAGATAGCTGGTACTGCACACTTACAAGGTCAGGCAGTTCAGAGTTCAGATGGAGTCAATATTCAGAAAGTAGGAATCAAGAAATCTCATTCAGGCAAAGTCAGCATTCAGGACAGTAATAAAAAATCGTTCACACACCATAGCAAAAGGCATAATATGTTCTCACTTCTCAGATATTACAAAAAAGAGATTTAGTAAATACAACGACAACCAAAAAGGGTAGATTGAAGCATTTGATTCAGATACATTCGTGAAAACAAAAGAATTAGTAAGGTGACAACACGATAATTCATCACGGAACAACGAGGGAACAGTATAGATAATAGGACAGCAACATGATAATTCATCAAGGAACTACCTAAGAGTGTAACACGGCAATTCATCAAAAGACAACCTAGCTTAGTAAGATGACTGCCTCACTCTACTCTAGCAACTTGCTAGTTGCTACATACTAACCACAGCTAGCACCAAATTAAACTAGAGCAGAAATTAAGATTACGAACGGCAACCAGCTTGATCGATTGATATCTCCCTTTCCGATAAATCGAACCCCATGTTAGTGTTACGCTGGGCATATATGCCTAGAACTGTGGTATTGCTGGGAGTAAACCCCAGGCAAATCCATTCCGAGTCGTTGTATTCAAAGAAAAGTGAGTCGCCGAACAGCTCCATCTCCGCCCCTCCGACAAATCCCAGTGTCACAGACACTTCCTCAACATCCTTCATAGTCCCAATGTAGCAACAGCCGTTATTAGGATTGACATCGAAGTGCACCCTGATGAGAGAAATATCAGTGTCGATTTTCTTCTGCAGAGGGTAAAATGTAGATTCAGGAAGCCAAATCCCCAGGGTTCCCGACTCCACCAGCATTTCAAAAGTGCTCCCTTCAGGTCCTCCATCTCCAGGATATATGGGCACAGGTTGCTGCTGACTTAAGCGATTTCCATGCTGATATGTCACCCTCTTGAGGTGGACATAGTACTTATCCTTGTCATTCCAGAATGGAATCCTCTTCCCTGAGATCCGGGCTTGAGAACCAAATCTAAGGTAGAATTTGTCCACGCGCACTTGCGCTAGAAATGACAGGCTGCTGGTACCAAGAGCTAAAATTCCGGACTTTTCAGCCGTGGCACAGCCGAAGACAACTTCCGGCTCAAAGTGGTAGTTAGTGTTGCCGTCCAAGCTGAAGTGGAAAATATCAGATGCTAGGTAGCCCGAGGCCATACTCCCACCCACATATTCCCTAAAAAATTTGCACTGTCTGGTGCCTGATTCATCGCAAGAGGCATCAGGAGCATGCTCGCAGAGTGGATCATCACAAGAGACACTGCGAAATGTGCTAGACTTGAATGGAATATAAGGTGCAAAATGGCCCTGTCCACAGTTGCGACAAGGATAGCACTGCGTCCAGGATAGATCACTGCCTGTGTCAAACATGAGGTGCCTCGAGGAGATGCGGTCGAGAGATCCACCGATGCGGAGTGGCACGAGGTACAGACCACGGCGGAAATGGGATGGCACAACCATCTTCGATCTCACTGGCCAATGCATCAGCCCGCACATGTGACGATGCCAGTTGAATCTCCTTGAACAGATCCCATGTGGTCAGAGTGGAATCCCGAAGTGGACTCATCAGGGCATTCCGGTGGATGATGGAGAGAGAAAACCCGCCCTTGAAGGAAGGCTCGCCAAACGGAGGAGAAGCAACCTTCGCATGAACGGAAGAATCGACGGCCACAAACACAAGAGCAGTGAGTATAAGAATGCTCATCGTGAGTGTGGGAGAGAATTGATAGATGTGGGAGCTGGAGAGCTGCTTAAAAGCTTGAAGGGACACGAAATTCATCAACTCATAATAGTCTTCTTAGTTTCCTAGGCAAGCATGCATCATGCATGTGGTAATAAGCTTGTATGTGCTATGGATTGAGGAACCCATTTCCAAACTAGACTGAATCATGCATTTCATGACCTCTGGTCATGAGAAAAGATTCATGTTTTGGTGGCCCACGCAGACCACCCGTTTGATTCATGTTTTGGTGGTTCACGCAGTCCATCCGTTTTTGTCTTTCTGAGGCAGCACAGTCATATCAATATAACTTGAAAACGTTAGGATGCAGTTCGGTTAGTAGCTAAATTTAGAAATAAACATCATGGACATATAATTTGCAAATTATTGATTCAATCATGGTGTTAAAACAGAAGACGTTCCCTCGCTCTCAAACCTTTATGATAGAGAAAGACAAATAATCTAATCCATCTTACTATTACTAATTGGAGCCTTCTTTTGAAGCCTCTACGTAAAGTCATCTAGATCCTAGGTGGACACTCTAAAAGAATAGAGAAATTCTAAAAATTCTTGTAGAAAAAGAAATATCCGGCGATCAATCCATCAACTCTAATCAATCATAATAGACATTGGTTCTATTATTTTTTCTAATAAATTACCCACCCCTGTCATTATAAAATAGACTAAAGTAACCCCTAACATGTATTTACTGTTATCGGTTAAAACCCACCGGCGAGCAGCGACAGGCAACACGAGGAGCCGGGAGGCTTCCGAGACGGCTGGTGGGTCCCGATCCCTCGGTCAACGGCCCAGAAGTCCGGCACACGCCCTGGTTGGGTGAAGTGCTAGGCGTGCCACCTGACCTATACCTGATCAGGAAGGTGTAGAAGTCGTTATCAGTTATTTCCCTGCATGCACAGCCACGTCAAACATTAGTCCGAGCCGCGACCGGCTCTTAAAATGACTCCCAAGATCGGCTAGAAGAGCCGATGGAGCCTCTACACTGGGTCGGACCTGTCCTTGTACCAGGTTGGACCTCCGGGTAACCCTCAGAATCGGCTAAAAGAAGCCGATTGCACCCGTTCAACAGATCGGATCTATTAATATTCGAATGTTCATACAAATCCGATGGAGAAGATAAAAGTATGCTCTGTAATCACCAAGCTAATCCAATCTACGACAGTAAAAGTCTTCACCGTATAACCGGAACATCCTACGCGTGGTTAAGCCTAACGAACATGAAAGATAACAAGACGCTAACCCAAAAGGAGGTCTAAAAACCAACTAACAAGCCGATTCCCGGAACAATCCCTCCTTAGATTATCATAAAGCCGTCTGAAGGGCCTAATTATACGCATATTAAATCAAATCCTTGTAGCACAAAGAACTACCATAACAGATTAGATCTACTAAGCAAGAACAAAGTAAGGTGCTGCTCTTGCACCTGGGATCACGTACAAGGGCAGCTAAACGATTACAAACAGCAGGCAGAACATGGATATACTATTCGGAACTAATGCAGTATCATAATCGTTTAAGATAACTAGTGTTACTCGTCATCAACAACGCTTCAGCACGAGAAACAGAAAGATGAGCAGATAAATGCGATGCTGCCCAGATCATGCGGAGCATGATCGGGAGCAGCATGTTGATTACCTGGAGAAGCCCTTGGGAAAGGGGTGGCGATGCGCCGAGAGTTTGTTGTGAATGTTGGATTGTTGTTTTATTGAATCTCACGATACATATTTATAGTCCGGAGACTTGATCTTTTTAACTAACCCTAACTGATTACGATATAATCTCAAACTTACTATGTTTAAACTATCTTTATTAGATACACGGCCACCCCGGCCCTTAACACGCTCGTACAAAGGCCGATTCGCAAACCGTCACGATGATCTCCTTCAGCCCATGTTGCTCTCGGCCCATCCTTTGGCCCAGTCAAATTATGGCGATAACAATTACCCACCTCTGCCATTATAAAAAATAATCTAAAGTAACCCCTAATCTTTATGCAAATTACCCACATATGCTATTACAAAAATAATGTCAAATAACCCCTAAGTTTGTATATACATTATCTAATTATGTTATTATTAAAATTTAAAGTAACTTCTAAATCTGAATCTAAGTTATATAATTATAACAAAATCTTAAAGTGCATCAGTATCAAATTCTAAATTACTATGTCTATTATTATTAATATATTATTTATGTATGGGGAAGATATAAGAATACCAAATTTTATATTGTTTACGTAGCTTAAATAGATGATTCTATTAAATACATATCAAATACATATGGAGGTGTGATAGAAAGTGAAAAATATTGTTACTAATTAAACATATTAAAACTAGATAATGTGAGTACGTATCTTTACAGTATTGTATCTTAGAATATTTAATGGATAAAAAAGAGCATAGGTAGCATAGGTAGTAAAAACAAATTGGCATGAACAATGTAATAATAGATATAGAGTAAAATGCAACAAAGGTCCATCAACTTGTAATGTGATTTCACTCTACCATAAACTCGAAAAGTATTTCTAGGTTCATAAATTTTTTTAAATTATGTCACTGGATCCATATCCATCTACGTGTAAAGCTAGCTCTAACATGGCATGCTAATTAAGGATCTCCTTCTTCCCTCAGTCTTCCATTTTTTATCAAGCAAATTGTGGGCAAGGTCGTTAGTCTTGTCTTTCAACTCTGCCGCCAACATGCTTACAACAGCATGATGGTGACGACGGTAGGGGCGGATCCACGTTAGGTCTTAGTGAGGATCCGTACCGCTACTTATGTAAGAAATATAGCCATATTAAATTATAACATAATTAATAGGACTAACAAAATTTGTGAACTCACATATTTATAGAATTTTTAGATCTTATGGATATAGTCCAATTTATAGTTAAGATGTCCAAATCACTGTCAAGACGCCTAAATCATAGTGAAAATCTAAAGATGAATTGGACAAGGCTTAGCATGAATGCATGCGTAGGATGAACTGACTGCATCGAAATATAACAGGTCAGTGTAATTGAGAAGTGTAACCACGATGAAGTGCAGAAAAGCCAGTAGTATCGGATCAATCGACGCTAGGAACAGAGGTCTCGATGCATTGGTGCTTTGAACACTAAGTGAGCAATTTGCTCTAGAAGGTTTTGGGTAAAATTGGCTTCAGCACAGGTTTAACCGATGGTCCAAATACAAACATCGGTGCAATCGTATTGTGGTTACTTAGTAAGCATGTTTCGCTCCAGATGGGTTTATTCAGCAAAGTTTTAAGCGCCAGATAAACTGACACCCGTCAGTGCAATGCGTCGGAGTAATGACGCCAGCAGAATGGGATGTTAGGATTCAATGGCTAGCATGCAGGCTTAGTGTGCTTGGTTAAACTGACGTCTATGACCGGTTATAAGTTGCTCTCTAGCCTATATAAGGAGTTGCCCCATGTCATTTGAGCCTGCTAGAGTTTAGGAGAAGCACATACCCACTGAAGAAGATCTCCAAACCATCCATAGAGCTAATTGATCACATCATAGGCTTTAGCACATGCTTTGAGAGTGTTATTTGTAGGTTAGACCTAGAGAGAGTGAGAGAGTAAGGTGTTGTTGCCTTGTGTATGGTTCTAGATTGAACCACCCTTGTAATCTTGGTGTGTCGGCCCCTTGAAATCTTGGTAGCTCGACCCTCCGGTTTGGTGTGGAGTGGCGGTGTCAAGCTTTGTTCGGGGGACGAGGAGACCCCTGCTTCATGGGAATCTCCGTAGTGAAGACAGCGTCAAGATGACCGGTGCAAGAAGTGGTGAGCATTGCTTTTATGGCAAGAACTTCACTTACTTGGTGTGAGCCTTAGTACGAGACCAAACTCTTGATCAAAAGAGACTTGCTGACCGGGAGAAGCTCCAACGTGGACAAGGGGTGGCTTTAGCCCACCGATACAACTGGAAAAAAAATTGACGTGCCGAGTTTGCATTTTCCTAACCCACTCCCTTATGTTTCCGCATTTTTTTCATATAATTTGTGTGCCTTTACTTTCTTAAAATAGCATCTAGCTAAGATTAGATGTAGGTGCAAAACTCTTGTTTTGGATAGGTTGGAACATTGGATAGACCATAGTTGCGCGTCTAGATAGCATGTTCTACATTATATTTTGTACAATTTAGATGAAGCTATAAGCTAAGATTTTAAGTTTGCCTAATTCACCTCGAAAATTATTATTCAAAAATCATTCGAATTCAAAACTATTTTCAAAACCTATTGCAAAATTTATCTCTTGAGCTCGACTCTTTATGTTACCTAATCTCAATCCAACTATTCTCTCTCAGTACATCAGCGCAACCAATGAACTTTCCCTCTAATCTCTCTTGCTCTCTCTCCTTTCTGCCCTACTCTCACGTGCCAAGTGGCATGCTTTGTTGCCCACTTGAATGCCCACTTGCCCACTTGTATGCAACTTGCCACTTAACTCACGTACAAACCCCACACAAGCACACGCATGGCAGCGAGCTGAAGCAAAGCAAGCACACACGCGTGCAGGCTCATCCAGCCTGGCCCTCCTGCCATCCTGGCTCGTTCTAGCAACAGCACACACGATACGCCGATCCCGCGATGCGATCGCTCGCTGCCATCCTGCCCACCTCGTCTCCTGCGCTCCACTGTCACCACGCCCCCGTACAGCAGCACCGCAGGCGCGCACGTCGCCCCGCCGCCGTGCCTACGCCATTGCCGAGTGAGCCATCAATGATGCCATTGTCTCAGCTACAAGCTTGCTGCTGTGCGCATTGACGCCGAGCTGCTGCAGGACGACGTGCTCGAGTTAAGGCTGTGTCCAGTAAAAGAAGCCATTCAAATACTAGTTTTGCCTATCGGTTAGAAAATAGCTAAGGTAGATATTTTTTCTGACCTCCAACAGTATAGTCAAAAAGCATACTATATTCCACTGGTAGTTGGCTCCCGCCAGCGGCAAGAAATCTATCTCCTTCCGAACCGGCGAGTTCTCCCTTGCTGCACAACCTTCTCTCTCCTCCCGCCCAACTGACCGTTGGTCGAGCCGCGGATGGCTTCGCCTGGCAGAGCATGCATTTTAGCTCCCTCTCCCCTGCTAGTCAAAATACCTTGCCTTTATACCTACTCTGTTGGAGATAGATATCTGACTACAGTGCTCCCACAATAGCTATTTTGCCTTTGTATGGCCGAATAGCTAGCCTGTTGAAGACAGCGCAAGCACGCACGTCGTCCCGGCCGGCCGCCCCATCCTTGCGCGACGCCACTTGTAGCCATGGCCTTCTCCCCACGCCTATGAAAGGGAGAGACCGTGCCGAGCTCCTCACCAGCCCAATCTCGCCGAGCCGTTCCGCTCCCCCAGCCACCCCTCCACCGTGCTTCCCCTCTTCCTCTTCGGCTTAGGGGCCACCAATTGATCTCCTACAGGCCGTACCCCTCCGAGGTGAGACTCTGCTGAGTTTGCCCAACCACTCCTCTCCCTTTGCCAATCTATCTGGTTAAGTTAATGCCAAAGCAAGTCTGCAGCCCACGTACACATCTCACGAGCCTAAAACACCTCCGGCCCATTAGCTTAACTAAGCTCCTTCCGTATAAAACATCTCATTTTCGAAATTTAATTAGAAACCACCAGTTACAAAGCCATACTCACCCACCCGAGCTCCAATTCAATTGATTCTTTTTCCTAAATTCCCATAAAATCATATACTATCCATTCCTCGTGATTTCATCTCCTTTTCAGCTCATTTTATTTTGTGTTGTGCTCGATTGTGTTTGTTTATCATTGCACCGTAATCGCCGTAGCCGACAGAGTGATCCAAGAAGAGAGCGAGTTTGGAGGCCAGCACTGCGAACCAGAGTACGAAGGACTGTACTGCGAGGCGGAGCTAGAAGCCCCGTACCGCGAGCAGAAGATGCCCAAAGTCTTTGAAGATGACAAGTCCAACCCATTCCCTTTTGATCAATTTATCCCAGTTTTCAAACACAACCCGTAGAAGCCTAGTATTACTTGCATCCAGTTATATATAAATATATGCTTGAATTATTTTACTGCTTGATTCAGTTATAAACCCGGTTGGATAGCCACTCCTTGTTTGCCATTACCTTGCTGATGATACATAACCTAGAATCATCGTTAGACATGATATGCTCTGTTTATACGATCTCCTTGATATTAGCTAAATGCTTAGGATCTGTTACTCAACATTTTTACTACTCATTTTACATATGCAATTGTTTTCAAACAAGAAAAGGTGTTGATGAACCACTAAGTGTGGGTGATCACCTTGAGATGGGGCGGATCAGGGTTCCTTGTGTGGGACGTCTGGGAGTTGGTTCGTACCTTTGTAGCTGAGTATGGAAGATGTCCGCCTTGTCTCGTTTAAGGATCGAGTCAATGTTTTATCTTGTCTAACCCAATTCATGGTACAACCACTCAACCCTTATGTGTGGCAAGAGCTTAGTCGTCTGGAGGCGGGTGCGCAGCGAGAGGCTAAGGAGCAGACATAAGCAAGTGCAAGCTTATTCTTGGCCTGGTTGGAGACCTCGTTGGAAGGTCATGAACCCCTTAGTTGGCTCTCGTGATGACTAATCATGATGATGTTGTGGTGGGTAATAGCTTTGATGGATCCGCGCTGATACTAAGGTGATCATGTTGCGGTACCCTATTTGTGGATAAAGTGTACACCTCTGCAGAGCTAAAATCTATTCGAATAGCCGTGTCCACGGTCTTTGACTAGTTTTGGGAATTGGATAAACTAATGTGGTGCGAGTAAAGCGTGTGTTGATTTTGGAAATTCCGGCAAGTGTGCCGTGTGCTGCTGTGGACAAAGTGTCCGGTAGCAAATAAAATTTGAATCCTTTGTGTAGGATCACCCCCACTCTTTCATAACTACTGCCTTTATGGAAACAACTTGTTTTACAAAAATAAATGAATTACTAAATAAACCTTGCATGTGTATAAAAACTAGCTTTATGCAAAATAAACCTTAGTTTATTCCTTGAATTATCCTTATGCATGTATTCTTATATCCCCTCCGTAGGGCGGAGTTGGATTTGCTGAGTACGTTTGTACTCACCCTTGCTTGCTATTACAGAGGAAGATCCAGACTTCATCGTCGGTAAAGATTTCGAGTAGTTGGTCGCGTCTGCACCAAACTTGCCTATGGCGTTGGGCTAATAAAGATGTTTTCGCTGTTGTTTAGTCCCGATTGTTGCATGCGGACCTTATTATCCGTAGCTAGCACTTTGGGTTTGTTCTAATTATTTCTCTTTTGGCTTTGGATCACTCGGCCCATACCGAGGGATTTGCACCGAGACTGAATCATCTAACGTAATAAATGCGTGTATCAACCTTCCTAGGACTGGTATTTGTATCACATTTAGTCCCTGTGCAAATGGAGATGCTTCACTCAGTGAGCAATTTTGCTCTAGAAGGTTTTGGGCAAAATTGGCTTCACCACCGGTTTAACTGACGACCCAAATACAAGCATCTGTGCAATCGTGTCGTGGTTACTTAGTAAGCATGTTTCGCACCAGAAGAGTTTACTCATCAAAGTCTTTAGCGCAAATAAACTGACACCCGTTAGTGCAATGCGTCGGAGTAATGATGCTAGCAGAAGGGGACGTTAGGATTCAACAGCTAGCATGCAGGCTTAGTGCGATCGGTTGAACTGATGCCTATGACCAGCTATGAGTTGCTCTCTAGCCTATATAAGGAGTTGCCCCATGTCATTTGAGACTGCTAGAGTTTGGAAGAAGCACGTACACATTGAAGAAGATAGTTAGTTAGTTAGTTACATAGATAGTTAGGTTGCATGACTGTTATACAGTTAGATATATAGTTAGGTAATCTAGTTAGCAAATGTAGATAGTTAGAAAATTTAGTTAGTTATTTTTGTGTATTATACCCATTATAACTTCCGTGTTGTGCATACCAACTAAATGGATAATGTAGTCACCATGTATCATGGAGGAAATGTTGAGCAAGATGAGTTTGGGAATGTCAGTTTTGTTGGAATGCACAGAGTCCCTCTGATATTCGATGATCGGCAGCTGTTTAGTGAGGTCTTTGGTAGGGTTCATGATGAGCTTCACTGCAATTCAAATGAGAATGCCATCTCAATTCAAGGGCTACTTCTCTACGGTAAATCGGGCCAAATTTTTAGTTGGTTGGTCCCAATTGCATGTGAGTGTGACTGAGAGAAGTATGTCAAGACTGTCATGAAGAATGAGTTTTAATATTTAGATTTGCTCGTGCAAAATTTGTCAATTGATCACACCCCTCATGTGTATTCAACCGCCTAATGGGCATTCACCACATCATGGGTTCTCGCAAGAACAGAAGAATCTGGCACCTGCTGACCCTCCGTTACCCAACCGTGAGGTGGATGTGGAAAATGCGGTTGCGGTCCCTGATGCTCAATCCGCCCCGAATGAGGTTGGGATTTATCCTCAAGTTGGTGTAGAATGTCGTACTGATAATATTGTTACGGCCCTCAGGAGATTCCTTTGACTGAGAATCATCCAAGTAAGCATGATAGTAATACCTTTTCTTTTCTTATTCACCCTTGATTCCATTCCTCCTCCTATTCATCCGCATCAAGACTACATCTAGTACCTGTAGAATCGTATCTTCAATCTACAAAGGGAAGTGAGCAGCGGTAACAAGGGCGAGGGAGAGGGTGCCAACAGCAATAGTGCTGGGTCACAGGAGGCACTGTGCACTGATCCATATTGCAACTGCCCTTATCACAAGAAGAAGAGACCTTCGCCGCCTGCAGGATCTAGGATATCGACTAGGGGGGACGAATAGGCTGTTTGAACTAAAATCACAACACTAATAAAATTTGATTTGTAACCCAAGAGAAATTCTATTTCTATTTAACTCTATTCTAGATGAAGGTTTGAAACATAGGATGACAAGTATCAATTCAATCTCTAGGAATGTAAATGCTAAAGTAAATTGCAAGAAATAGCTTGAGCAAGAGAAATAACCAAGCACACAAGAGACCGAATTTTTTCCGTGGTGTCGGTGACTTGCCGGTCACCCCTAATCCACGTTGAGGTGGATTCAAAGCTCCAACCGCTCCTCTATCAAGTCACACTTGATGTATGAGCCGACTTGGATCAATGAACCTCTCCAAACCTCGATTCCACTAAAGTTGCCCTTCACCGCTCCGGCGGGGTGAGCATAAGACCTCTCACAATAGCAACCGGGGCTCCTTCACAATCTCCTTGAAGGGCTCAACGGTTTCACAGCTCCAAGCCGTCTAGGAGGCGGCAACCTCCAAGAGTAACAAGTCGATGACGCTTGCTTGAAGACTCTAGTGCCACAAAGCTCAAACTTTTGATGCAATGCACTAGGATGCTCTCAATCTCATAAAGATGCAACATCAAAGCCAAGTGAGTAAGAGAGAGAGGAGGAGGAAGGCTCAAATATGTCAAGGAAGCTTTTCAAAGTGCCAAGAGACCTCACCCACGGCTGGGCATGAGGTATATATAGCTCCTTCCCCGTGGCTAGCCGTTACAATCAAAACCCGTGAAAACAGAGCATTCACTGACTGTCCGCCTCACAAGGACCGGACGGTCCGCCGTTCAAACCAACGGCTATGTTCAAAGTCAAACTGTGTCGGAAGTGACCGTTACAGCTTAGGTGGACCGTCCGCCTCACAAGCCACGGACCGTCCGTAGTTCAACGAAGTTCCAACACAGAACAGTCAAGTTTCTATCGTAATTCAAATTTTTATCGGCGGACCGTCCGCCCCTAAGGCCGGACCGTCTGCCGTACATGGTTAAAGACCACACAGAAACAACAAAGTTTCTATCGTTGTGCAGCATCAGCCGGCAGACCATCCACCCCCTAGGGCCGGACCGTCCGCCGTTCACAATAAAAAATTAGACAGAAACATTTGAGTTTCTGTCGACGCACAGCAAAACCAGGCGGACTGTACGCCAGTACCAGGCAGACCGTCCGCCGTTCAACGTGAAAAGCCCACCAGAAACTTTGAAGTTTCTGTCGATTCACTCACATCAGCCGGCGGACCGTCCGCCCACCAGAGCCGGTCCATCCGCCGTTGAAAACTTCAGCTCGACCAGACAACTCGAATTTTGGCTAAGTCATGGAACGTTCCGTCGTACAAATGGCAGACTGTCCGTCTTTTAAGCGTAGTTAGCCATTTCCAACGAGCGTTTTCTCTCCGATGTTTCCACTTTTTCAAACACGATTTTCCTATATGCATGTAATGCAATTGTTTGAACAGAGTGGCACTGTAGAACCATCAAGCAAATGAAATTGACCCCTCTTGATAGTATGGTTATCTAGCCTATTAATCCGGTAAAATATCATCCGCTAATCATCTCTTGACCGGTAAAATGGAAAAGCCCTATCTTATACCTTTGTCTTGAGCCATCCATCATGCATTCACAAAGAATATCTCCATAGCACATATAGAGGCTCAAATCATCTCCGGGACTAACCTATACTCAATTCTCAAATAAAATTGTTAGTCCACAATCATTATTATTAATTACCAAAATCCAAATTAGGAACCTAGATGCTTTCACCGCCGCCACCACCACCACCGCCTACAATTGGAGGATATGCTGGAGAAAGGGCATCACAATTTGTTATGTGGGAACACTACTAGGAGTGACCTATCTTGTTCACATGTTACATCCATATTTTTGTTGTTTCGTTTAATTAACAAAGGCATGTTAGGTTTAGTCCAGTACCTCTTCACCCTTATTTGGTTGAGGTCCTCACATGCCACTTTATGTGTTGTGCATGTTCAATTATGTATTGCACTACTTTATTAGACTTTAATTTTAATTCCATCATGTTAGCTTGTTTGATTACCTCTGCAATATTGAAATAATTATTACGAGCAAAATGAATAAAATAACAGCACACTAGTCGACTGGAAGATACAGTAAATAACAGCACAATGAAAAATCAATTACAGGAGAACACAGTGAAATGTCCGGTACATGACATACTACAATACTTGACAACTTTGGGTACGACTAAACCACAGAACTAGCAAAACTTGCATACTACTGGATGAAATGAGGCCACTTCTCCTTCCTCAGTGCATCATGATTCTCCTCCATTGCTGCTTTCGTACGGCGAACACGCTCAAGATTTTGCTCCCTCTTTTTGCTGCTGTGAGCAGCATACCTCCTTTCCACCTCTTTTTTGCGCTCCTTTTCTGCTGCCTCCTGTTGGCGTCTCTTCTCCAACAACTCCTTCCACTCCACATCCCACTCCTTCACTCTCCGCAGATGCTACTTGTCCTCCTCCTTGATCTCAGCGTCGATCCACAGCTTAAAATCACATAGCTGGGGAGGGGTCTGCAAAACATGCAATAGTCACACAACTAATATTTCATATGATAAAAAAATTAAACAAATATTCAGAATTCTTATCATCAACCCAATACGCATCTGACGGGGTGTAGGGTCGAACACATAATTATCATACATCCAAGACCTCTGCTTATACATTTCCTCTTCATCAGGCTTTGCTACCTTGCAAAGATCACCGCAGTAGCACATCGGCACAGGAACACCACTAGGCAGCGGCAGATGGGTGAAGGCAGTTCCTGTCATGACCCTTGGTTTCCTAGATTTACCACGCCTTGGCATCCTAAAATTGCATAAGACACATATTAATAACTAAACCATAAACCCTAAGAAATGACGTACCAATGGTTCAGTAATACACAAAATATAGACCAAATGAATGCGTAAAAATTGAGGAAGGGGTGAGGATACCTTACTCTCGAAGATCTATAGATTAAATCAAGGTTTTCAAGGTCCAATATGTCGATTGATGAGGTTCGGCGGGTTGGGGA
Source organism: Panicum hallii (assembly GCF_002211085.1). NCBI lineage: Eukaryota > Viridiplantae > Streptophyta > Magnoliopsida > Poales > Poaceae > Panicum > Panicum hallii. The sequence continues at coordinate 7,280,289 of NC_038046.1, read as the reverse complement.
GAGGAAAAAATAGAGAATGGGCAAGAACAAATGGAACAAGGCTCGGCCACGGGAAGGTTCAGCGATTTTTTGTAAGCAAGCTCGGCGCCAAGATCTGTGGCGCCTATCTTACCGCCATTGGTCTTGGCGTCGTCAGTCGTGGCGCCGAGCTACCTGCCACGTCGGTGCCCCCTAAGCTGCATACGTAAACATGGGCAGACAGCGTAGCGCCATGAGTCACGGCGCCTCGGCGCTATGAATCACGACGCCGAACCCCAAGGTCAAAAGCTGAGATTACGTCGTGCAGAGGTCCAAACGTTTTTTTTTTCAAAAAATGGATCAAATTGCAAAAAGTATGGCATGTAGGCTCGCCTGTTACAAGTTGATGCATTAAAATCATGTGCCACGTCAGATCAAAATCGGGATGGTTTATGGTGGGGGTTGTATTTCATCCGGTTTCGATAATTTGATGGTGCAGGCTGTCTGGTTTTGTAGTTCGAGAGTGAAAATCAGATGAACGTGATAGTTTAGGGTTTAAATATAGACTTTTCCCTATTCTTTATGTTGCCCGTAACAATGCACGCGTATCAACCTATTTTTTTTAAAAAAAAGAGAAAACTTAAGTCGAAAGCCCAAGCTGTTACGAGAAACAGACGTATATACGATGGAGATTGTGGTCCAACTAATTCAAATACATATACATTGGGAGGATCTCTTGTAGCCCTGTCCGCCGCCGGTAGTTGTATACACAGATTAACCTATGGGCACCTTCTCCTCCGTGCGTGGCGTGCGCTCGCTCGCCCTCGTACTCCTCGCGTTGCCCCTCCTACATGGCGATGCGGCGTCCACTCACCGGGGGCTTCAAGGTACGTAGCACATTACCATCTCGATCGCGTTGCCCATCTCAATCCCATCAACTTTTTTTTGTTCGTTTACGCGTGCAGACGCCGATGCCCCCGAGCTCCTCCCGTGGCAGTACTGGGCGAACATGACCGCGGACGCCGAGGGCCGAGGCCCACCAGCTCTTGCTGCACGGCATGCCTGGGCTAGCAACGAGACCGACCCGGTGCACGCGCCGATCGCCAGGCGCATGGCGGCCGTCGGCGCAACCTACGAGTACGCCGTACGCTAGGTGGTGGCTCTCGTGGAGGTGCCCTCGGAGGGAGAGGAACGGGACCCTGTCCCGGATAGGCCGGCGCTGCTACGTTCGCGAGCTCAGGAAGCTGGAGGCGGCGGCGCTGCTGTATTCACGGCCGCCGCCGCAGGAGACACCGGACCAGGAGGCTCGCCGCAGAGTGCTTGAGCTCTTGAGCATCTCCCCGGTACCGGTGTATCCCTGGCCTGAGAATATCCTCAATCCAGTGATAAAGACAAGATTCCGCTAGCACACAGGATCCCTTCTTCCCCGCCGCCAGCAGCCCGGCAAGTCCTGGCTTAGATGGTGATTCCTCTTTTCTTTTTTCTGCCTGTGCTTATCGACCATCTATGTACTATAATAGTAGAACAGATAGAGTATCTGACATAATTAAACATAATCAAATCGGTTGATTAGGTTTGGTTTTTTCACATTTCAGTGGTTATTATAATCCGCAATTTCAGATCCAGATTAATCAGGTGATTTGACCTGTGAAAACGGCTATGCAGTCCATGTTAATAGAACTACATCGAATAGATTTAGGGCATGTGATTGCAGATAAAATTAAATGGATTATTCCTGCAGAGCAAAAAATGATCCTACTGCATCCAGATCAGAGCCAATGGACAATAGAAACTCTGAAGATACTACTGCACACAACTTCAGGACCTACAGGCAGAGTCAACATTCATAATGAAATCTCATTCACACACCAAATAAAACTTGGAAGCAGAAAGCATAATATATTAATATGCGTTCCACCAAAAACAACAGGGACTAAGGACCACGGCATCCAAAACAGGTAACTTGAAATTGTGTGGAGAAGGTGATTCAGATGTATTAACCAAAAAAACAGAAATAGGATGCTACATGATTGTTACAGATAGACAGGGGCTCAGAAGATTGGATGTAGAAAGCATACTTGCAGTTGCATGCACGTCATATTGCAGTGGAATTAGAACATTCTTTTCTTCCCAGTGGGTGAGTTTGTTCTTGTGCAGAGAACCTTCCTGCCTTTGGCACGCCTGCGCTTCAGTACCTTTCTTCCAGAAGTAGTCCGCATCCGCCTGCGAAAACCATGTGTACGGGCAAGTGACTTCCTAGATCTTGACCTCTTGGTCATGCAGAGAGCAGCCTTCCCAGCCCTAATCTGCAGACCACGTGATCTTCGTGTTGTCATTCTGTTGTAGCTGAACTCAATTCCCAAAGATGAACCTGCCACACAATATGTCAAAAGTTTCAGAGCAATGAAGGCACACAGCATTGGTAACCACTTATTTGTGAGTACCCATCTGGTTGTGTCTAGAGTTTGGAAAAAGGTTATAAATGCTTAAGTGTTTCATTTAATCCAATTTTTCTGTGCTTAGTTTAGGAGCTTTGGGATTGCTTTAGGTAATGGAAAAACCGACTGGGATTAAAGTGGCGTCAGAGCAGGAGCCTTGAGATCAAGTTTATTGGAGGTGATTCTCCTTATGCTTCAACTGTGTTATCTGATCTGTTCTGTTATGCTGGTTAATGGTTAAGTTGTGTGCTGCCCTTCTTAAAACTTGATTTCTAGTCAAGCAAAAGAAAAGGCCAATTCAATGTTGTGTAAGAGGTTGTCATGTCTAGATGATTCAGGACAGAAAACAAGAGGCGAGTTCTATGCGGCTGTAGATTCTGCAACATATAGATGATTCAGCACAGAAAACAAAAGGGCAACACTATGTAGCTATTTTGTAAGATTTTGGCATTTTTGCGATGCCCTCATGATTCATGACAAATTCAGATGCATACAATCTTGAATTCATCAGAGGGTACATGGAGATGACAACAAAGATAAGAGTTTCATATTTACTCCTCATAGCTCTGAAAAAACCCGATCAGATTCACTGAAATAGTCAGATATGAGCATAGTCAGTTTCATGTTTGGACACTAACACAAATGGCTCTACAAAGTACTCTACAAGTTAACTTCATCTCACATTCAAATTACAAAATAAAACTTGCTGATCCGTAATCGATTACAGGAATGCTCAACTCCAAGATATGAAATTTCAGATTTCAGAGAACCATCCATATCAACCAACAGGTTCAGCATTAACTGAATTTCAGATTTTCATAATACCCACCAGACAAATTCCAGTATTTTCAGACAACTAACTAGGACGCCTTTATAATTCTGTTTCCACATGTTAAAGCAACACATAGATCCCCAATTTTTCCTTCTGTTCGCTATATTGGACTAGAGGAGCAAACTGTACTAGCTCCACCTCCCATGCATACATTTCCACCTTTCTGGTATCATTCATTAATTCTGTATAGCAACACGTACTGAACATCCAATTCAGCAAAAACTAGTGCCAACACAGTAACACACAGTGCAGGAAGTCGTAATTTCAAAGCCATTTCCCCGTGCGAGCGTAGTAATAAGTAACTACCCCCCCCCCCCCCCCCCCCCCCTAATTCCCCAGAGGCTTAGCACACGAATATAGAGAAGAAAAGGAAGACATGATCCATCCTCACCGGCGAACGAGGAAGAGGACGTGAAGGCCAGCGGCGCCGAGACCGCCGCCGAGAGCGAGGCGGGGGAGGCGGAGGCTGACGACGTGGAGGAGGACGAGACGAAGGAGCTCCGGAGAAACGGGGAGGCGGAGGCGCCCACCGGCATCGCCCTTCCAGTGCGGGCGACGCCGCCGATAGCCGCCGCGGAGATCCTCCCCGAGCGGAAGGAGAGGGACGCCATTGGAGAGGCCAGCGCGAGCGCCATGGTTGGAGGACTCGCTAGTGCTGCGAACTAGCCACTCCCTGGTGCTTTGTTTCCTTTATCTTATCCACCACCCACGCAGGATGAGACAGGCCTTACGGGCCTCCTTTTGGGCCCGTTCACAATGGGCCATTGCCTACGCTTATTTTTTTCTTTTCTTTTTTACCGAAAACTTCCTAACCCAGGTTGACAAAAATCCCCACGTGAGCGGAGCTCGGCGGGGACCCGCCTGTTAGACCGACTCCAGCGGACTTCCTATCCCGTCCCCGCCGCGGTAAATAGGACGCTGGGCGCACTGTTCACGCGCCCAGCGGATTGCCCATTGCGTCTCGGAAAAACGGATACCTCCCTCCCGTCCCGCAGATCTGCGCGACCCCCCGGCCTCCCATCCCAACCGTCGCTCCCGTCCTCCCCTTCTCCCTCTCTGGTGCATCTCGGGCGGGCGGAGGCGTGCTTCTGCTGCGCCGTTCCTCGCCGGCGCCTAGGTCGCATCGGACCACCACCGCCAGATTTGCCGTTCTCGGGCGGACGGAGCACCGCCACCACCACCACTGGCGCGGACGAAGATCCGGCGCGGACGGACCACCCCCACCGCTTCTCGGGGGGACGGAGAAGCAGCTGCAAGAGCCGGCGGCGCACAAGGTCTTCTTCATCCCCCAGCGCTGGATCTTCCACGGCTCCGGCACCATCTGCAGCAGGTGCTCCTCGACTCGCCCCACTCGATCTCATCTCCTGCTGGTATGGCTCCACCTCTATTGCCGATGCATCGCGGTACCTGAAGAACCCGATCCTCCTCCATCAACAGCAAACCCAATTCCTCTCGTACTTGAAATAAAATAGGCACCGCCCGGGACATAATAAAATGAGAAAATTTGCTATTTAACCAGTATGCATTTGGAGCACATGACTATTCGATTAGTGGAGTTTTTGAGGTGGAACCTCGGCAGTGTCCTGGTTGCAAATTTAGGAAATCAATATACATGGGAACCACCTGCCTGGATCCTCTCCAAGTCAGAGAGTTCATGGAGATTCAGTCAGTAAATTACAATGGGGATACCTATCATTTGATAAGTAAAATTTGCAACCATTTCTGTGAGGATATGTGGAAAAGGTTGACAGGAAATTTAATTCCAAAATGGGTTAATCAGCTTGCCAGAATGGGTATGAATTCTTGATATACATGCTTTCTCAGCCATTTGTTTTGCTATTTAAGGGTTGCTGCAAAGTTGGATTCTACTACCTCCAGTCAAGAAAACTTGATGATTCAGACAGGGCAAACAACCTGTTTGCTGCAGCTTTTGCTGGTCTGGATTTAGTTAGTTTCATGATAAGTTATGGACTAATTTCGTATGCTTGTTGATTTTGGGTCTGGATTAATCCTGTTGGCGTAGCATGTTTGATGACAAGTTTGTGAGTTGTTCGTGTGCCATTCATGTTGTCTTTGTGAATCCCTCTTGATGCCTGTTTATGTTAATGATATCACAGCGATATGGAGAACGTGTGGAATGAACTTGATGATGGTAGCCAACATGGCTTTGGTGTGGCTAGTTGCACCCCATATACTGATTTGCTTGGTTGCCAAACGACACAGGGGCAGGACGAGGCAACTCCTCATTGTGATGTACAGGTAATTTGTCTCGGTTGCCTTTCTAGACTGGTTTCGGTGGCCGTCTTACGTCCATTTTTTTTTCAGATTTCAAACAACGACACCACTGAGTCACCAAGCACTGGCAAACGACCCAAAAAAGCAAAGCAGGGACAGGTTTCAAAAAGCACAGCCATTCGGTCCTCGAGCTATACTCCTAAGGAAGATGAGGTTATCTGTTCAGCTTACCTGAATGTGTCAAAAGATCCTGTTGTCTCTGTGAATCAGCCCAGCAAAACTTATTGGGAGAGAATTTGTGACTACTACAACGAGAATCGTGGCATGTATGGCCAAAGGACCATTTCCTCCCTCCAACACAGATGGGGTGAAATATCCAAAGATACTTGCAAGTTCACTGGGTTTTATGCAGAGATTGAAAGGAAGAACCAAAGCGGCAAAAATGAGGATGATAAGGTACTTTCTTTGTACCGTCACTGGCTTTTATTGTGCATGTTTACAAATGTTATTGTATATGTCCTAATGAACTTGTTAAATGTTAATGTAGATAAAAGATGCGCTGCAGTTGTATAATGGTGTTCTTGGTCACTCTTTCAAGTTCATTCATTGCTGGTTCATATTGAGGCACGAGCAGAAATGGCATGAGTTTGTTGCAGAGAAGAAGCAACATAATAAAACAAGGCCGGAGCCCTCTGCTGAACCTGTGAGCCCAATGGCGCCGGCAACAGATACTCCTCAGATCAATGCCCAGAATGAGGTTAGACCAATGGGCAGGGATAGTGCAAAGAGGTTAAGGAGTGCAAACTCATCTGCTAGCTCTACTGGGTGTCTTGAGGTGCTGCAAAAGATCCGTAGTGACAGGGCTAAGTATGAAGAAAGGCAAGAGGAACATATCAAGGATGAGTCGAAGGAAATGGTAGAGAGATACGAGAGGAAGCTGAGACTACAAGAGGAGTCCATTAATTTTCAGAAGGACTCCATGAATTTTCAGAAGGAGTTGTTGATAAAGCAGGTCTCTATTCAAGAGAAAATGTTGGCACTTCAAGAAAAAGAACGTGTGGATAAAGTCATGATGGCTGACTTGGATAAATTTCCATCATGGGTGCGTGACTATTATGTCATCGAGCAAAAAGAGATTGCTGCCAGAAGACTACAAGCTGGTCAGCCATCTGGTGAAAAGTGAGCTTCCGAGTGTTTGAGCTGGTCAGCCCTGTACTTGGGCTGTATTATTGTGTGCTGCACAATCTTAGTGTGTGCTCCACAATCTTGCAATATTTGAACAAGTTTTGTTGTATTATTAGTGTGTGCTGAACCATCTTTCTTGTAATATTTGTGTGGGCTGTACTTGAACAAGTTATGTTGTATTATTAGTGTAATATTTGAACAATCACTGAAAAATGAGATTCGTCTCAGCTCTTGTTGCCTGTTAGTGTGCTGAAAAATTGGACTGCAGCTATCCCATAGTGTTTGCTGAAAAATTGATCTGAAAATTGGACTGAAAATTGGACTGAAAAAACGTACATGCCAAGCCCTAATTTCAGTCCAAAAAACAACAGCTGGTTCCATTTATTCCCGTTACTTTCACTGAAATCTATTAAAGCGAATTGGGTAAGACCATGCTTTCCTTTCAATGCTATGGTTTACAACGAATTGGCATATTTCTTATATGATGTTAATAATGGCATTACAATTCAAGATGGAGATGACTCAAGTGGACAACAGCAATACACCAAAGAGTTACTCTCTGAATATGAAACCAAACATTGCTCCCAGAATCAGACGACATAAACATTTGACTTGGACAATAGACAACATATTCAACCATGAGTAAGCATTACAGTTTAACATTCACTGAAATAAACAGAGCCCTAATTATATTACAGCTTAACATTCACCCAAAAGAAGCATTACAGCTTAACATTCACTAAAATAAGCATTACAACTTAACATAATGCGGCCATTGTTAGACCCAAAAGAAGCTTTCTCATAGTTCTTGCCTACATGCTAAAGCTTTCTCATAGTTCTTGCCTACATACTAATTACTGCTGGACTCTTCGATGGCCGTCATGAATCCATAGGTGCTCGATCAAGTCTTCCTTCAACTGTGCATTGGCAGCCCGAGACCTGATGCGTCTGTGGTTCTCAATCAAAGCAGATATCTCAGGAACATTTCGGGTGTTTGAGAGCCTAGGTTCGGTAGAACCTTCATACTCTTGTATTGCCAACCCTGGTCCACGCTCATACTTGATGCCCATATTATGCAAGATTACAGCACACAACATAATATATCTCATGTCCTCCGGACACCATACCCTAGCAGGCCCTTTGACTATATGGTACTTTCCTTGTAGTTTTCCAAACATCATTTCAACATCTTTCCTATAAGCTGCTTGGGCTAGTGTGAAATGCTGCTGCTGCATGTTGACTGGAGAAGGAACACCACTTATAAGGGTGGCCCAAGGAGGATAAATTCCATCAGCGAGGTAGTATCCCATATGATAATCTTTGCCATTAACCTTGAAATCAACTTTGGGACCGTAACCACTAGAAATGGAGTCAAACACATGAGATCGATTAAGCACATTTATATCATTGCAAGATCCGGGCATCCCAAAAAAGGCGTGCCAAATCCAAAGATCATAACTTGCCACTGCCTCCAAGATAATTGTAGGTTTTTTGAAGTGGCCCCTGTACTGACCATGCCATGCTGTGGGGCATTTTTCCCATTCCCAGTGCATGCAATCGATGCTCCCTAACATTCCCGGGAACCCCCTTTCTTCAGCAATACTAAGTAACCGAGAAATATCATTGGCTGTGGGTTGCCTAAGGTACTCATCTGCATAAAGTGAAACAATAGTGCGCGTGAAGTGATTGACAGTTTCAATGACCGTGCTCTCACCCATACGAATGTACTCGTCAAGTGAATCAGCCGCACCACCATACGCTAGCACCCTCACCGCAGCCGTCACTTTCTGTATTGGGTGGAACCCTGGCTGTTTCGTGGCATCATAGCCAAGCTTGAAGTATTCATTTGCTGCCTCTACATCGCGACAGATGTCTGTAAACATGTCTCTACCCATTCTAAACCTGCAACCATATAGGAGCAATGAGCACAACCATATGGTATACACAAGGAACAACTTGACATGAAGCAACAAATAATGCACCTGCGCCGGAAGTAATACTCTGGATACACGGGGTTGTCGACAAAGTAATCATTCATCAATCGTAGATACGCACTGTGACGATCTCTTGGTATGACCCTACGACCAAATACCGAACCACGGTGCGGCTCTTTTTCCTCCTCAACCAGGTACATCATGACTGTCATAGCAATCATCTCATCCTCAGCATATCGGTGGTCACGCATACTCTTGAGACGCTTCAATCGTCGGCGCCACATTGGTCACAAACCCTAGTCGAAGGTACTGTACATGGAAGTTGCAGCAGATAAATGGTGAAAAGATAACTTTCTTTGAGGAGGAACGATTTTTGGGGAGCATCGATGCATACCTCCGTGGTGGAGCTGGAGCAGAGAAGGAACGATTTTGGGGGTGGGGGGGAGAGTGCCGCCGGGAAGGAGTGCCGCGTGAACGATTTTGGGGGTGGAGCAGAGAAGGAACAATTGTGGGGGTGGGGGGGGGGAGAGCGCCGCCGGGAAGGAACGATTCCGGTGACCCGAGGGCGCCGCCGGGATTGCTGCAGCACCAGCGTCGCCTTCAAGGTTCACGCGGGAACCAACGGCCGCCGGCGGAGTGGGCGGGGATGCGACGGCCGTTCCGCAAGCCGCTGGAAGGAGGCCGCGGTTCTTCTTTCCCAAAGGGCGGGCCCCACGCTCCGCGTCCCGGGCGAATGCCTATCCGCAGCCGCGACCGGTTGGAGTCGGTCTTACCAGTCGGGGCGGGGTGGGTTGCCAATTTGCCCCGTAAAAATCTGTTAGGGATTCAAAAATGGAAAACATAGGGAGATGGCTGACCCATGTTGCCCGCTATGGCCCAACAACCTATAACCCTAATCTCTCTCCTCTCGTTCTCACTTTCTCTATCTCTCTCTCTCCCTCACCCTTCCCATGCGCCGCCGCCGTCCATCCCCAACTCGTCCTCCATGGCTCCTCCCCATCTGCCGCCGCCGCCTATCCCCAACTCGTCCTCCATGGCTCCTCCCAATCTGCTGCCGCCGCCGCTCGAGGCTCGGGCCCTCGCCCCAGCCGCGGGCCGCCGCCGCCCCAACTCCGCCGTTTCCATTCGACACCGACGCGCCTCCTGCACCTTGACACTGGCGGCGCGGCTCCGGAGCTCGGCCACTCGAGTCCCAATGGCGTGCCTCGTCGTTGCGCGGTTGCGCCCGAGTCCTCCTCCCCCTCCCCATCAGGACTCAGGAGCTCGGCCGCCCGTCCCCAACTCCTCGTCCTCCACGGCTCCACCCCGTCCGGCCATCCTCGCCAAGTCGCCAGCCACTGACTTGCCTTGATATGCCGTCCCCACGAGGCCCCGTCGGGGATCGGGGATCTGCAGGGAACGGGGCCGGGAGGCAATTTCGCCCCGTTAACGATTTCAGGGCTGGGGTGGGGACTGCGAATCAAGGATCGGGTCGGAGACGGGGATCGCTCCCCCGGCCCCGCACCGCCCCGTTGCCAACCTGATCGCTAACTCTTTCTCTTGCTGCTTGTCTCTTGCAATTTGGACTAAGCCCCCTGTTCATCCATCCAAAGAATGGAAACTTCTGATTCCGAACGCCACAACCACTCTGACATTTGTTATAACGAATTAACGATACGTTAGATTGCGCAGCGGAAACCGGCATGTCGGTTGATTTAGGGCTGATGCCTTGGTTGGTTGGGCTATGATGGATCTGGGTTTGGGTTTGGTAGGGCACCAATTCGTGGGTACAGGTGGGTACAGCGGGTCGGGCCGGTTTCCGCTGCGCACTCTAACAAACAAGTGGTATCAAAGTCGAAGGTTGGAAAATTTGGAATATCTTTGGGTCACGTGGTGATGGAGGAGCTCGTGAACGTCTTCGGAAGGTCACATAGGTTGTGATGCGACTGGAGAATTGGACTCGGGGCCTGGTAGAACGTCTTCTGATTGAAGAGTTGGGCCTGATGTGTGTCGGGAGAGATTGTTAAATTTAATCCCAAATCAGAAATTGACGATTGGCGAACACAACATATAAGGTGGGCAACCCTCACCCATCCTCACCCATGAGGCTAATCTTTTGGGTTAAGTTAGGCCTAACGTTTTTGGTTGGTTGGGCTCCGGTGGATCTAGGTCTGGTAGAGCGTCGGCTCGTGGGTATAGCGGGTCGGGCCGGTTTCCGCTGCACCTTAACACGATATATGCACCTCTTTTGGAGATAAGATTTTGTCTTTTTTTTTGGTAAATTCAACTCTATGTAAGGCACATCAGTTCTGATTTATTTTTTTTTCTTTTTACCTTCCCAGATTGAGTAATCTCAATCACAATCCAAGTAAACGAAGCAATGGAAGAGAAACAGGTAAGGCTGCATCATCGCGATAGTAACAACAGCGATCTTCTGTACATATCCTGAAACACTGGATACTGGTTATTGGTGCATATTGCTGTTCTTCCACGACGACAGAAAATGAATGGTTCAAGTTCGACAGCACTAGTGGCCTAGCGGGCGTATTGTACAGATCTTAACGAAGCGATGGGGCTAGCTACTGAAGCTATGCTATGAACATGTCGAAGAAGAACAGTGTCCAGTTGACCGTTTGGCACAGAGTGTGGCGTGCTCCTCATTTCTTCTTGAAGGTGATGGCGTTAGGCTCTTCCGGGATCTGCGGCAGGCGCTGCTTCTCTTCCTCCACTTGCTCCAGCAGGGCTTGCAGCTCAGCCTCCGACAAGCTCTCCAGCCGTTTCTGCAACAAAAGCGGCCGACCCACGGCGGTCAGTTTCTATTCTGCAGTGCTAGCAGGTGTGAGAATTCAGAAGCCGCGAAGCAGCTACTCTGTTGTACAGAGGTGGTGCCAATGGCAAAGGTGTAGCTCCCAACCTCCATGACTTGCTTCTCGTAGTCCCTGAGCTGCTGCGCGTAGGTCATGTCCTTGTTGGCCACCCGGAACATGTAGGTGGAGATCCACCCCACCGTCATCCCGAGCACCACCAGCAGCTGCACCACGTTGCCGGCCTGCAGGGGGTCGACGCCGACGAGCTGCGCGTAGCGTTTATGAGTTGCTGAACGAACAGAAACAAAACGCGGCAAGCTTCTTGTAATGGCTGGACATGGCGCCTTACCTCCAGCCCGTACTTGAGCCCGACGCCGAAGGCCGTGACGCCAAGGCCGATCAGCAGCACGTCCTTCCTCGTGTACCCGAACGGCGCCTGCAACGAGACGCGTGTCCCCCGCGCGGTTAGTTTTGGGTGTTTCGAGGCGAGCGCGCTTGTGTTTTCAGTTCCAGGACATGGAATCATGGATTACCTTCTCTTGTTTCGGGGATTGGGAATCGCCCGTGCTCGTCTCCGAGGGCGACGAGGTGCTGCTCCGTGCCGCCAGGCGCCTCCTCTGCCTCGCCGATCTGAGCAGGTCGTTTTTCGGTGGCAATACAGTTTTGGCTGGGGAACAACAGCACAAAAGAGCAAGATTTGCATTGGATTCCGATCAAATCAGCGGCGAGATGAGGAGGAAGCCAAGAGGTAGCAGTGGCACATACTGGAATTGCGAGTAGCCAGGGAGGCTATCCTGGCCGGGCGGACGCCGCCGCCGGGTGCGAGCGCCGCTGCCGCGGGGGAGACGGAGGCGGCCAGCGCTGCCGGAGCCATGCTTGCCGAGTGCTGTCGCCTCTCGGCCGCACACCCCCGCTCGCGCGGCTCCTATATCTTATCCGCAGGCGGCTGACAAGAGGACGCTGCCGAGCCGCGCGTACGCACGCCCTCCTGGGCTTTGCCGCTCCACACTCACGGACACGGAGGCGGTCACACGAACAGAACAGAGCGAGAAAATATCGCGCGCGCCCGTTCCGTCTGGATAAGGCGTCGCTCCCGCGGGAGCCAGACGCGACGCCGTGCCGCGAGCGAGCCCCTTTTTTGTTGCCCATGGCCTCTTCTGTGTCCTCCCCGCTCTTCGCCTCGCTCCGGCCGCCCGCGCCCGCCAGCTCGCGCTGCGCTCCTCCCCCGCAGGCCGCTGTGCCGTCGGCAGACAACGCCGTCCCGCAGCCGGCGCCTCTCGTCGCGGTTGCCAGCCACCGGAGGGAGCTGGTGCTAGGGGCGGCGCTGGGCGCGCTGCTGTCGCGGGCGCCGCTGCCGGCCCAGGCGCGCGAGGTCGAGGTCGGCACGTACCTGCCGCCGGCGCCGTCCAACCCGGGCTTCGTCTTCTTCCGGGCCACCCCCAAGGACACCCCCGCCCTCCGCGCCGGTGACGTTCGCTTCTTGCCATGCATTCTCCGCCCCCGTATTGCAGTTCGTCGATTGATCTCATCCGTACCATTTCCAGGCAATGTGGAACCGTACGAGTTCGTCCTGCCGCCTACCTGGAAGCAGACGCGGGTGGCCAACATCCTGTCCGGGAACTACTGCCAGCCCAAGTGCGCCGAGCCGTGGGTGGAGGTGAAGTTCGAGGACGAGAAGCAGGGCAAGGTGCAGGTGGTGGCCTCGCCGCTCATCCGCCTCACCAACAAGCCCAACGCCACCATCGAGGACATCGGCAGCCCCGAGAGGCTGATCGCCTCCCTGGGGCCCTTCGTCACCGGCAACACCTTCGACTCCGACGAGCTCGTCGACACCAGCGTCGAGAAGATCGACGGCCAAACTGTAATTGAACTCGAACCCCCTTCGTAGCACAGGAATTGCCTGTGCAGCAATTGAAATCTGTTTCGTTGTTCTTTCGATGCAGTACTACAGCTACGTGTTGGAGACTCCGCTGGCACTGACCGGTTCTCACAATCTGGCCAAGGCCACCGCCAAGGGGAACACGGTGGTGCTCTTCGTCGCAAGCGCCAGCGACAAGCAGTGGTCGTCGTCGGAGAAGGTTCTCAAGGCCATAGTGGAGTCGTTTCAAGTATGATTGCAGCAATGGACTCTGTGAGATGCAGATGCTTGGTTGAGCGGGTGATCAGTTGTTAGCTAGCAACATCACGTGATGAGTTACTTATCTGAAGCTCTGAAGTATGAGGTATATAATCTGACGAGGCAAGCTACTGGTTTTTGAGGCTTGGGAAGTGGAGCAAAGAACGATTTTTTCTATGGAGTAGCTATGTACGGGGCTGTTCATAGCTTGCTTATTGAAGAGGAGAGGTTGTGTACACAGTGAGGAACAGATTGTTTCTAGTAAGAAATACAAGTTATAATCAGCGTAATCGGGTATCTTGCAAATGTTTTTCTATATTAATTGCCACTTACTTGTTCGAGTACCCAAAAAAAAATCAAATGCCGAACATCATATAAAGGAAAACACTACAAAATGTCCTACCATGATCGAAAAGTGGAAAAGCCTTGATTTCTAGTGCAACGCAAGTTTGCTTAGCGTTTCAAATTTGGTCTGTGACTAAACTCTGACACTCTGTAGACCAATACTGTGATGTGCTCTCTGACTAGTCTGCGACAGTGAGAGAACAAATGAAAAATGCACACAACATTTTGTTGCCATGTAGTAGTTGTTAAGCTCCACCGAACTCGCTCTGCAGTCTGTAAGTAGCGAAAAATGGCCACGGCGGCGGCGTCTCGGCATGTGGTGGCGGTGCCGTTCCCGGGCCGCGGCCACATCAACCCTATGCTCGTCGTGTGCCGCCAGCTCGCCGCCGCCGACACCGCCCTCGCCGTGACCGTCGTCGTCACGGAGGAGTGGCACGCGCTGCTGGCCGCCGCGGGGGTGCCCGCCACGCTCCCCGAGCGCGTCCGCCTCGCCACCATCCCCAACGTCATCCCCTCCGAGCGCGGCCGCGGCGCTGACCACGTCGGCTTCATCGAGGCCGTGCACGCCAAGATGGGGGAGCCCGTGGAGCGGCTGCTGGACCGGCTGGCGCTGGAGCGGAGGCCGGACGCCGTCGTGGTCGACACCTACCTGACGTGGGGTGTGGCGGCCGGCGCGGCGCGCGGGATACCGGTGTGCTCGCTGTGGACCATGCCGGCCACGTTCTTCTTGGCTCTCTACCACATGGACCAGTGGCCGCCGGTGGATGGCCCTGAAGGGGAAGAAGGTTTGGCTACAGTACCTTCCTCTTTTTACAGATGTGCTGAATGCTAGATTGTAATTTGATCAATGGGAGTTCGATTGTTCAAACGTAGGGTAAATAAAATCTTGTTATTTAATTAAGTTGATAGAGGCGAAGGGGGGAGCTATTTTCTTCTTCTTCTTCCCGCCGATTTAAGGCAGTCACTTACAAAATCGCGGTAATCTGATATATTCAGTCTGCACGGCGTGATCTTAATTTGCCCCTTTCTGAAGAAATCTTTTTCTGTGGCCATTAGCCAAGACAATTACTTAACAAATACTGCCTCTGTCTTAAATTACAATTTGTTTCGGCTTTTTTAGATACATATATTTTACTATGCATCTAGATGTATACTATGTTTAGATACATAGTAAAAACTACGTATCTATGAAAGCCAAAACGAATTTTAATTTGAGACGGAGGGAGTATACCTAAAAGGAGACTACCAAATGGCTAAATAGCTGTCCTTTTAGTAACACTAATAGTGAAGAATTAAGAGGCATGCTTCTTTTTATCATAGTCTATGCTGAAGATTCACGAGTTGCCATTGCAATCATGAAGGTTCAGGTATCTGAATGTTTAATGAGCAAATATTACCTGCTTCCAAGAACTTGGATGCAAAAAGGTTGAATAGTGTACTGGTGGTTTCAATCTAGAAAAAAATTTAAGTGAATCGTTTGTTTGAATAGTGCAATGATGGTTTTGGTCTAGAAAAAGTTACAGATGCTTATGATCTTCAGAATTCAGAATCACAAAAATCACTTGTTATTAATTAAAAAGATATGAATGATAGCCCACTAAATTATTGCTGTACCATTAATCAATATCTTTACTCTTTAGCTGATCTGCTGATGGCAAGTTCCAACTTCCATGCATTCAGAATCTCCAAAGCACAATGGTATTCGGAAGCATCAAGCCAATTACAGTGCTATTGTGTTTGCAAATGTACTTTTAGTTGCTCAACTCAGTAACTATAGATATCTGATCTTCCGTGATCTGCAGGACAAAGCTGCAAGTCCTTGGATCAATATTTGCCATTCCCAACCCTGTCGTCAGTAAAATGTTCTGATATCAAGGTATTTCGCTCCTGGGAGCTGCCGATGAAACGAGCTGCGCAAGTGTTCTCCAATGTGCGCAAAGCACAGTGTGTCCTCTTCACCTCCTTCTATGAGCTTGAAGCTGGTTCTATCGATGGAATATCACAGGTGCTTCCATGCCCCATATATACACTTGGTCCTTCAATTCCACATACGCCTCCTGAAGGCGACTCAGAAAAGATTCAGCGTGAGAAATACTCTGACTGGCTGGATGCCCAACCGAAAAATTCAGTGCTGTACGTCTCTTTCGGCAGCTATGTTTCGATGCCATCCTCACAGTTGGAAGAGGTTGCCATGGGGCTTCATGACAGCGCAGTCAGGTTCTTCTGGGTGGCCCGGGACAAGGCCACCACCACCACTCTGCAGCAGATCTCCGGTGACAAGGGCTTGGTGGTGCCATGGTGTGACCAACTGAAGGTCCTGTCCCACCCCTCGGTCGGCGGCTTCCTGAGCCATTCTGGGTGGAACTCGACCCTGGAGGCCCTGTTCGCCGGAGTGCCTGTGCTCGCGTTCCCCGTTGCCTGGGATCAACTGGTGAACGCCCGGCTTCTTGCTGATGAATGGAAGGTCGGGATCAACTTGAAGGAACAGAGAAGGGAGGATGGCATTGTCAGCAGGGCCACAGTCTCTTCTGCCGTGACAAAGCTTATGGATTTTGGCGATGATAGTAGGCAAGAAACGAGAAGAAGATCTGCAGAATTGCGTGACGCTTCACAAAGAGCCATTCAGGAAGGTGGATCATCAAGCCGTTCTTCCAACAGTCTCGTGAGAGATCTCATCGAAGGAAGACTGAACGTTGCAGAAACTTCACATTCACAGTAGTTGCTCACAGGCAGAAACGTTGCAGTTCTGCACGAGTAGTACGAAGTAGCCAGTGAAGTTGTCAGATATGAGGCTCCTCTCATGTTTGATCCAGGTCTTTTTGCATACGTGCTGAATGCTAGATTGAAATTTGAGCGTGAGGAGTTCTTTCGTTCAAATGTATGTAAAATAAATCTCGTTCTTCTTGTTTTTACACCAGAGACCCTCCGGCCCAGCTTTACTCGAGAGCATAATCTCGTTCTCCTACCTGCTGATATAAGACAGTCACTTGAAAAATCGCTGTAGAATGATATCTCCACTCTGCAATTCATTATCTGAGTTTGCCCCCATTTCTGAAGGAAAAATGTTTTTTTTGAAGGAAAAATGTTCTTTCACCATCAGTCCAACACCATAACTTAAACAAACCTAAAAGGAGAGTATAAATGAAAAATATAGTTGTCCTTTCAGAAGGGCAAATACTATGTACTGACTCACTTCCCTACATTGCATTGTAAAATTCACGAGTTGAATTGCGATGATGAAGGTTCAGATATCTGAATCATTTTCTGTGATGGTAGGACTTCACTGATTTCTATCTTGGGAAGTTTGGTTCACAGAACCTTTAATAAGCAGAAAATGTATGAGTACATATCTAAATCATTTTCTATTGATTTTTGTAGCAACCGACAACATATACATTTATAGAAAAATTATGAGCCAAAATGTATGTTGTTCTTGATAATTAAATCCTAGGAGCAAAAGCTTAGCAAACACACCACATCAAGTCGTCAACTGACTCTGCATACCAAAGCAACCATTTAATTTGTACTAGAGGAACGTCAACTTTGTGGAAGTGTTCATCACCCAGCCTCTCATCTCCTCCATGAATTTGGTCTGCATCCACAGCGGCCCAGGCGCAAACGTGCAGCACAGCTCCTCGATGGCTGGCGCGTTCCGAAGCAAGAACTTGGCGAGCGTCCTCTGCGACACGCCCCCTTGGTAGTGCACCAAGTTGATCTCCCTGACCCGCTGCTTCATGCAGGGGATCTCGGCGCCGTCCGGCGCGGCAAGGGCAGCGTGCCGGCCGTACCTGAGCCGGTGCGTGCCGAGGCTGGCCTCCCCGTCGTAGGGATTGGCGTGGCTGTTGTCCGCTTCTGTCAGTGGCTCCGGCAGGAAGAAGAGCGAGAGCGTCTCCAGGATCGGGGTCTGCCCCAGGACCCTGGTCAGCGCCGCGACACCGGTGGCGTCGTCGCGCGGGCAGAGCCCCATCAGCTCGAGGCGTTGGAGGCTGGCGACCGTGGGGAACGCCGGCGAGGAGGGGAAGACGCCGTTGCCGACGCCGGCGCCGAGTTGGGCGGAGTTAAACTGCAGGTGCTTCGCGCAGGCGAAGAGTTGGAGGAAGCCCCTGAGCTCCGACGGATCCGTGGGCTCCCCACCGCAGAAGTCGAGAGCGCACGACGAGATCCGTGGCGTACCGTGCATGGTCAGGAACGAGGGCGCGGGCACGACGCCCCTGTACTCGAAAACCCGGAGTTCCGACGCGTCCGCGGAGACGGCCGCCAGCTTGTGGCAGCACAAGAGGGCCAGCCTGCGGAGGCGCTTGTCGAGGACGGAGAGCGTGGTGAGCTTTGCGCAGGCCTCGAGCGTCAGGTCGGCGAGGCGCGGGCAGGCGGTGACCAGCCGCTGTATCTGTGCGCCGGCCCCCGGGCCAACGACCCGGGTCAAGAGCAGCGTGTCGAGGGACGGCAGATCGATGGCGGCCGGCAGGTCGAGCTGACAGAGGCCGAGGCGAAGTGACCGTAGCATGAGGAAGGAGAAGAGCCTTCTCGGCACAGGGATTGCGCGAGGAGCGGCATCGTCGTCTGTCAGCAGCAATGCGGGGTATTCTTCATCTTCCTCCTCGTCGTCATCACGCTCTCCACCGCACGTCGGGTGAGGCCCTGCGTACGGCTTGTCCTTGTTCTCTGGGTTGGAGATACGACGGGCGAGGGAGCAGACCAGGCTGCCGCCGAGGCCTAGGTCGAGGTGGAACTCGCCGCCGGCCAGCTGCATGGCGCAGGAGAGCCACTGGTCCACCATGTCGGGGTTCAAGTTCAACTCGCAGAAACCGCGGTAGGCGACGCGGAGCTTGCGCAGTGGGGCGCCGGCGCCGGCGCGGTGGCGGCCTTGGAGCGCGGCGCTGATGAAGTCTCCGAAGGGTGCGCGCTTGAAAAGCATCGGCCACGGCCACGATGATTCGACGATGCTTGGAATTGGGCGCTTCCACTGGTCCAGAGAGATTGTGTGGACGGCTCCAAAGATGTGACGCCACCGACGTGAGAGCATGCTCGCCTGTGCCGCCTTGAAGGCCGGGAGAAAAGACAAGATGTGACCGAGGACGCCGTCGCTGAGCTTGCTCAGGCGGTCACCGCACTCCGGTTGCGCAATCACGGGCGGGTTTCTCCTTTCTGACAAATTCCTTGTCCATCTTCCAACCTTGCTGCTCAAGTGCTCACGTATTCTGTGATTTCCATCGTCGATATACATTTCTTCTAGGACCGCTGCGTTCTCGGCGAAGAACTTTGCAAGTTGGGCAACGAAGCAATTCGGCTTTTCCATCCGAAATTCCAAGCTCACTCTTCTTAGGTGTTTGCGCATGCAGTTGAATGAATGCTCTCTCAAGCCACTGATGTCAGAAACCTCCTCATAGTTGTCATCTCCATCTTCGTCCAACAAGATCCTACGGTGCCTGAAGTGATCAACTGACTCGTCAAAGTCAGACTGAGCCCTCACTTTTGCAAAATAAAGATGCAAATCTGGTACTCCTAGCATTGGCCGCATCTTGCTCAACTTGAGCCGGAGGTCACGAACCACAGGGCAACAATGGAGCAAACTTGCAATTGCAAAGCCTGGGGCCTCGCTTCCGGAAACGTAGGTTCCTTCTAGCTCGAGGCGCTCCAGTTTGCTGAACAACTTGCCACCTAGAATGTCACCCAACTCCTCCTCGGCAATGGCGATGTGGTCAATCGGGTAGCCCAGCTTCAGCTTCAACACCTTTGCGTTGTTGAAATGTCGCAGAAACTGCCAGCAGGGCGTGCGGACTTGGCTGTCTTCATCTCCAAGTGCGTAAAACTCGTCGAGGAAGTGCAAATCTACTCGATCCAAGAACGGAGCATGTGATTTCAGCGATAGTCTCTCAAGAGCAACAAAACCCTTGAACCTCAAGTACCTTAGTCTCGGCACGTCAAGCTCGATGCCATCCTGCACGGACAATGGGCATGAGCAAGTTTCCAGCACGAGGGCGGTGACCGCCGGGCAGCGAAGCCGGTAGCATTGTACGACCTTAAACGGCGTTCTTTTTTCTTCATCGGTGGAGAGAGAGACGGATTCGAGATGCAAGGTGGCAAGCAGCGGCGCGGCGTCGATCAGGCCCTGGAGTTCCTTACGGGAAACCCAACAGTCCCGCAGTCTTATCTCTGCCAGCCGCGGGAAGGGCGTGCCGGGCGGAGCAGGCGTGAATCTGATGCAGTTCGTGACGTGTAGCACTCGCAGAGCCTCCGATGGGTGGTGGGCGCCAAACCTGAGCTCGTGGAACCCACATCCCGGTAACGCACCCATGGACGCCCCGACGAACAGCTGAGCCCCGATGCGGAGCTCCTCGACGCGCCGGGCCGCCGGCTTGGAGAGCAGGGCGCCGATCATGCCGTGCAGCCCCTGCTTCGCGGCGCCGGAGCGAGACGGGAGCGTCTCCGGCTCGGGGAAGTCCTCGTGTTCTTCCAGCTCGACGTAGAGCGTGAGCTTCCTGATGGGGGCGCGGGCGGCGGCGAGGGCTGCCTCGGCGTCGCGGAAGAAGCCGTCGCACGTCTCGCCGTTGTTGAGGCGGCGGCCGTAGGAGCGGGAGTCGAGGTTGACGGCGCCGCACGTGCGCCACAGCGAGCGCCAGCGCCGCGAGATCACGGCGGTCGCGGCGGCCTCCTTGGCGGGTGCGAAGGAGAGGATGTGCCGCAGCAGGTCGTCCGGGAGGTCGGACAGGCAGCGGCTGGCAGCCATCGTTGTCGGTGGCGGCGGCCGGCGCGAAGCGTGGCGAACCGAACGTAGTAGGCGAGAGATCTGTCGGGATCGACGACTCGTATCTAGCCTTATAATCACGCGCACGCGCAGCGATCTCCTCTTCTTCTCGGAGTCGATCTCCTCTCCTTTTCAGAATAGGAAAGTTAGTTTTATCGGAGATCGATTGTTGTAAGCTCTCCTGGGGAGCGCGCGCGCATTAGCAAACCTCCGAGCCAGCTTGCTCGCGGCGCGCGCGTCCGCGATCGAGGAAGCGCCGTCTGCACGTCGACATCATCAACTTGGCACCGTTGCCGGGGGCGTCTGCTGCCTGAGTTTTTTTTTTCTTTTTTAGAGTTCGTGTGCTCACAGTGCAACGCAACACAAGATACAGAACAAAACAAAGGTGAACGGGCGTGGAAAATCCCAGCTTGCCGAGACTACTCACTCCTGGCCGGACCGTCCAATCCGGACGAAACTGGGGCGGTAGGCTCTTGCAGTCATGTTGGAGACACAATTAAAAACTGCGGCAACTCGAATTGCAAGGCCACACATCTCTGCATGCATTTTCCAAGTAAAAGCTGACATCATCTGGATCAGTCTCATTCATAGCCCAGAAACTCACCAACAGTTCATCAACACACACAAAGCGTTATGCTCCCAACATTGCGGTGCGGAGGACTGAGAATTCAACTCGCGCAGAGGCAGAGCCGAGCAGAACTAGAACAGCAGATGAGTTCAGCAGCGAACATTTTTCTTTCCAAACGCCCAGATTTCATTACCGACAGTAACGACATTAACAAGAGTTCTGGTAAAAGTATGGGCACCAACAGATCTCAACAGAAACTAAACCTACAAACGAGCAGACTAGCAAACGCAGCAACAGAGGGCCGCACCATCAGCAGGCCAGGGAGAGCTGGAACTTCCACAACAGAAAGAGAAAACGCCCTGGGGGCAGATTACAGGTAAGCATGCCAGCGACAGGAGGAAACTATTCAGCAGTGATTCGGCGAACACGAACCTCAAAACGTGGCGTCAAGCTCCTCCAAGTTTGGCACTGGTCCGAGACCCTTTCTTTCCCGAGCTTTGCCCACGACCATCGCCGCCTTCGAGCCATCCTCCAGCGGATCGGAGTTGATCAGTCTCCATCCGTGGAACGCCAGCTCGGGGAAGGCCTTCCCTGACGTCTTCAAGCGCAGCTGCTGCACGAACTGGGATGACTCGGATACAGGAAGAAATGCCTTTAGCACCACCGTGCCGAAGCCCAAGTCCTGATGCTCAAAAACCTTCGTCTTCAGCAGATTGTAGACTTCGGACACCGCGCTTTTTGGCACGCGAATCTCGACGAGGTATATTGGTTCCATCAGGCGCGGGCTCGCCGCCAGCTGCGCGGCGTGGATGGCGCGGCGTGCCGTGGGTATAATCTGCCCGGACCCACGGTGGACGCAGTCCGAGTGCAGGACCGCGTCACAGAGATGGAACCGGATGCCGCGCAGGGGCTCCCCCGCCAGAACGCCTCCCTTGGACGCCGCTTGGAACGCCACCACGACGGACTCCCGGATCTCGCCGGTGTAGTAAACTCCCTTGCAGGTATTGACAAGGAGGTTGGGGCCGGTCGTCGCAGGGCCGAAGCACCAGAGCTTCTTCGCATCTCCAGCATCCCACCCAAATTCCTCACGCAGAAGCTTGGCGCGGGATGTGACCTCATCGCGGGGGCCGACGCGCCCGTCCTCAATGGCCTGCAGGAGCTCCTCCTCCAGTGGGCGCGCATCCATGTACAGACGGTTGTGCCTGTTGGGAGACTTGGTCACTACTGCCCGGCTTGAGCTCGCAACAACAGTCTCACGGTATGGCACCACCGGTGCGCCGAAGAGGATGTCGACGCCTGCCATCCTTTTGAGGCCATCGAGGCAGACCTCCAAGTGAAGCTCGCCAGCACCAGCGACGATGTGCTCGCCGGTCTCCTCCAGGGAGCACTCTATCAGTGGATCAGCCTTCGCTAGGCGTTCCAGGCCCTTCAGCAGCTTCGGCAGGTCGGCCGGATTCCGGCAGGCAACAGACTTGCGCAGGATTGGCGCGACTGAAAACTTGAGTGGTTTGATGGTGCCCGCTGCCACCGCCGCCCTCTCATCGGTGAGCGTGGCCGTCTTGACGATGACGCCGTCAAGTCCGGCCAAAGCAACCGTGTTGCCGCACGGGACGCCGTCGACTGCCTGAAAGGTCTTCCCCACCAACATGCCGGTGCGCTGGACGGTCTTGACGAAGACGTCCCCCTTCCCTCCGCCTCCGGGCAGGTACTTGTTGCTTATCACGCGGACTTTGTTGCCCGAAGCGACCTTGCCGGAGAAGACGCGGCCGAAGGCGTACATCCTGCCCATCCGATCGCCGGCCGGAACCACTTTGGCAATGTAGATCATAAGTGGCCCATCAGCGTCGCAGTTCCGGATAGCATTTGCGTAGGGGTCGTCGAGGGGCCCGTCGTAGATGTTGTCGACTCTGTAACGCTGCGCTGTGGCCGGAGACGGCAGGTGGAGGACAAGCATGTCCAGCAACACCTCGCCGGCGGGCAGCCACGCCTGCATAACCCGCCTCAACAGCTGCTTCCCGGACAAGTCCTTGACCTCCGCCTTGATCTCAACTCCAAACTTGTTCAGCAGGGGCCAGAGGCTGGTCTTGTCGTTCATGCAGGCTTTGATCACGTTCCGAAGAGGGTTGTAGCAGAAGCCGACGAAGCCGCGCTCGCACGTCGCAGAGCCCGTGCGGCAGGTTGTCCACAAGTTGGTTTCAGCGTCGAAGAAGTTCTCTCCCCAAAACCGGCCCCTCATCTCTGCCTCGTCCACGCCGGACCAGCTGGAGTTAGTGGAGTGCAACTTCGCGAAGCTGGAGAGCGTGAAGGCCCACCCGTGTAAGCCCGCGGCAAACGCCACCGTTCCATTCTCCGGGGACATGTGGCAGTTCCCCAGCTCGTTGTCGGAGTACATGGCGACGACGGCGTTGGCGTCCTCGACAACGCGGCGCAACGCTTGGTACGCCACCTCGCCGTCGTCGAGCTGCAGTGCAACGCATGTATACGTGATTGTGAGCAGTATCCCCGTTTGGCGCAACCAGTTAGAAGGAACAGAGCAGGGCGAATTGGAAAGAACAGAGCAGGGCGAATTGGAAAGGACATGGACCTCGAGCTCGAGGAAGAAGCGGTCGAGCTTGTTCACGACGAGGACGGGTTTGATTCTCTCACCCAGCGCCTGGCGCAGCACGGTCTGCGTCTGCACGCGGACGCCCTCCACGCAGTCCACGACGACGAGGGCGCCGTCGGTGAGGCGCAAAGCAGCCGTCACCTCCGGCGAGAAGTCGACGTGGCCGGGGCAGTCGACGAGGTTCACGACGTAGCGGTCGCTGGTGGCGGTGCCCGTGCGCATGGCTCTGAAGTCGTAGCCGAGGGTCACGGCCGTGGCCTTGATGGACATGCCACGCTCGGCCTCATCGTCGCGCGTGTCCGTGGCCCGCACCTTGCCAGCGTCCTCCAGCGCCATGAGGCCCGCCGCGGCGAGCATGGAGTCCGTCAGCGTGGACTTGCCTGCAACCATACGGACAGGTGTATGACGCTCCTTCTCGATCCCAACAGGGTTTAGTATTTGAACGGAAATTTGTCATACCATGGTCCACGTGAGCGACGATCGAGACGTTGCGCACCCTGTGCTGGTTGCGCATGGTGGCCTCGACATCTCTTGCTGTGAGGTTTACCATCTATGCGCAGCAGCAAGGTACCTGTAGAGAGCAAGTTGCATTCAGGTCAGCAGCGAGGGAATCGCATATTCGCATTCAGAAACTAGAGTAGCCAGCGGCTGTCTGGACGAAATCACTGAACGCATTCATCCAAATTACTGAAAACACATTACTGAAGGAACGCATCACAAGCAAAAGGTATAGAGAGAATAGGGAATAGCAGATCGGAAGCAGAACAATAGAATCGATTCTCACAACATAGCATGCAGTTGTACCAGTAATAGCGCTTCATCACTAGACGAATTACCGTGCCCCACTACACGAGGATCGAAACACAGCAGGGATCTATAAGAAATTTGAGTACACAAGCCATTCGAAGAAGAAAGCAATCCGGAACACGAGTGCGTGGCACACTTTTCCCCTGATTCGCAACAAGAAGAGTTCCGCTTATTCTAATCAAATCCAACAAGCAAAGAGCAAGAGGACCGGCAAGTTCTCGTTATTTTTCAGGGGAAAAAACCCCATCAAGTGCTTCTGATGGAGAGCAAAACAACAATGATTGGCCGAAGAACAGCGCAGCCGCATGACACAAAAACATAGGAGCACGATTTGGTACTGCACGACACCCCAAAAGGAACAACTCCATCCACAGGGAAAACACGAGGGACGATCATCTCTTGATTAGCTTCGCATTTCCAAACAACAACGCGAGGAACAGAACGCAGAAAGATCCTCGCACCGAAGCACCCCAAAACGCACGGCTGCATGCACGCGGATCCAAAAACACAAGTAGAACACAGCAACGCAGAGGATCAAAAGCGCAACTCGCCAGGGAGCGAGAACGTACGAGCGCAGCGCTCCACGGAGATGAAAAGTTCAACCACCCACGGATCGAAACGAACCAACAAAACACTCGCTGCACACGGAGCAAAACACACTCCATATCTCTAGATCTAAGCAAGGGTTAGCACGAAGAAGGGGAGGACAATGGAGCAGCACTAACCTGCGCGGCTGCTGCCTGCGAGAGAGGCGTGGGGCAGGGAGGCGAGAGCCCCGGAGCAGGTGGGGGTGGTGGAAATGTGGTTTGCTGTGTGTGATCTGCAGCGGAGGCGGAGCAGCGGCGTGTTTTATTCACACGCCGGGGCGGTTCGGTGCACGGATGGGACTGCCTGCCTGGCTGCCTGCCAGTGCGATGCATCGCGAGGTAATCTTCTTTCCCGTCCGCCAAGGAAACGCGGGGGGCCGTCGGATGGAGAGCGAACGGCTCGCACGCGCTCCTGGTGCCGCGCGATGGCGCGAGCCAGCACTCGCTTGTCCTGTAGCGGACGGCGCCGTGGCGATCATGGGACGTCCACGTGGCGAGCTCGCCCATGATCATCCTGCCCGGGCCCGGCAAGAGCCCAACCGCCAACTCATCGCTCTGACGCTCTCCCAGTCCCTCGGACCAGCCCGCCGCCGCCGCCGCCGCCGCCGCCGCAAGCCAGTTCGGCCGCTGCGGGAGGAAGCTCACCGGTTTTCTCGCCGCTTTCGCCTGCTTCTGGTTTGCTCAGTTTTGGGCCCTCCGTCGTCCCGCTATGTGTTTGATGGCGCCCGCCCACAAGGAGTTCGAGGGAATGTCCAGGCCGCGGCATCCACATGTCGACGCTGGAGAATGCATTCATCATGGCCTCTTCGTCGTTCTTAACCACGGCCATGCTCCTTGAGGCGTAAGCACGGGCGCACGGCCGAAGCATGCCCAGCGCTGTGGCCATCTTTCAGTTGTGGTGGACAGGTGGAGGTTATGTGCAGCTGAAGCGTTCTTGGCCACCACCCAGCCAATTGAAAACAATGAGCAGTGGGGGTGGAGGCGTGGAGCCACGAGCAGGACCTTGGCCGTAGACACTGATGTCGATGCAGAGCTATATCTTGTTCCATAACCCACTCAAAAGGAAGTGAAGCTCTGCAGTTTGAAGCTGGAAGTCGTGTTTTGACTTCGACATTGCAAATGAAGAGGAGCTTTAAACAAGGCAAATGTTTAATCTTATTGAGCAATGTTACTGTCTGCTGCATATGGGCATTATCAAATCTATAGTCGTTGTCTGTTGGTTGACCCAGTACACACTGAACTAAGGCATTTGAAGTCTTTGAATGTGGACGGGTTTGTTGTTGGCTGTTGGCGGGAAATTGTGGAAGCTTGGACTCTTCGCAAGCATGAGTTGTCTGGCTACATGGACATTTGAAGTGTAACTAAAGAATTCAAGCCAATCAAAGCTTGATTCAGAGTTAAGTGAATCCCAACTGATGAAAGATCAGATGAAGCTCTCGTCATAATGGAAATATATGAGAAATGCAAGTTATGTGAGGCTGAAAAGTGAAAATATTTTGTTTTGATAGATCTCATGTTCCCTTGACAGTAGAGAGTATTTTGGGGCTGTTTTTGTATCAACTTTTCTATGTCAGGGATGTGTCAGCGCCACTCAGGCAGCCTGATTTGAGTACAACAGAATCTGCTAACAATCTAGCTTCACCATTGCTGCAAAGAGGGGAAAAAATCTGAGGGGTCCTAGCAATGCATCTGAATCAGCTGCTGCTAACATGATACCTACACGAGGTGGCCAGACATCCGCTTAACCTGAAGACTAGACCTAAGTTGCTGCATCTGCTCCTAGGAAAATCAGTATATCCATTATCCACCATCAGTAAGGTAGGTGAAGTACAGAATGCCTTTCCTGGGAAATTGACCAGAAGAGTCTTTCATGGGAGAATTGGCATTGAAGGTATTGGATCACCTTTGATACCTTTTTGTTTCTCTTCATAGTCATTAGTGTTTGTATTTATAACAGGAAATTGGATCAACCTTTTTCCTTGCATTACTTTGGTTTTGTTCATGGCAATAATTTTTAATGCATTAAATGTCTGTTTATACTTGTGCATTGCGGTAATTACATGTATCACAGATTGCAAGTTATGTTCATTGCATTAAAAACATTAAGACTTTCACTATATCTTCTGTCCATATGTCTTGTTTGTGCCATACTCTGATTGAAACAAGATCTAGTATACTGAGCTTATTTATCTGCAGGTCTATTTTGATTTCATGAGAAGCTTCCATATGGAATTCAGAAACTATCTTTTTTTAGACCAATTTTCGTAAACCTATCTCAAGAGGGTCTTGATTTTGCTGGTGAAATTAGATTGGGTGCTTCAGGGTGCTAAAGTACCCTTTGTGCCCAGAAAGAATGCACCGGAGATGTCCTGGTATTGGTGGGTTTTAGGTACTTGTACTTAAATTCCAGGTTTAAATTTGCAGGGGAGTTATGCTAGGAATAATTTGCCAGCTTCCTTTTATGGGGTGATTATGACTGCTACTATGGACGTATTTTCCTGAGCTTGTATTTTGAAGTCCTCATAGATCATGTGGATCAGGTGCTGACACTTGTTAGTCCTGCATTTGATTGAGTGCAAATAACTGTTATGGTTCATAATACTTGTCCGCAGAGTTATTCTTGGGACTCTGAAGCAGTATGCTTCTCTTGCTAATTTATCAAGAATCTTTATCTTAAGCTATTCAAAATGCCATTAGATTGAAGGAAACTGTCAATAATACTAGTTCAGACTGAATAGAAGCTGAGTTCTTTAGCCTTGAGCAAACTTGTGAAACGTATAGTGTGCATGAGCCTAATGCTTTGGCAGTTATCATAGTAAAATATTCCAATATCCAATAATACTGGACTGATAAGTTCATGAAGTTGGTGCACACATTTATCAATCTGTGCTTGCTTGTTTTGCTGTTTTGTAGCAAGACAATACTCTTTCATCTGGTTGCCTTTATCTGTTAGTGGTGTAGAACTGCAAGCCATGATCAAGGGCTTACATCAGGATTCTACAATCAGATGATCCTACAAACACAGAGATGGAGTCCAAAGCATTCTGTAATTCCAAAGCTTGTTCGTTGTATATTAGAATTTATTGTGCTGCAGAATGATGAAGCATTTGCAGATTCAGAAGGTTTCACCTGGATGGTGAGAAATCCTAAACTTCTTGAGACATGTTTGCTCGTTTCATGTGTTACCCTTCTGTTAATTTAGCGTACACAAGGACCACAGGTAATGATTGAAGCACAGAGCAGACCATGGACTGCATTTATTATGTTTAATAAGTGCTCTTCCATGTCTTGATGTGAGATTTACTCTCAGATCCTTGACACAGCAGGGCCTAGGAATGATCCTGATCACCATCATGGTTCGTGCTTTGCATACCGTCAGCAACCTGCATCCTTGTGCAGAGGGAAGTTTGCTTTCTAGAGCTTTGTAACTTTATGCACGGTTAGTACCACTTTTGTCACTTTTAAGCTTTCTCGGAATATCATATTTACCACATACTTTTGAACTAATTAACTTGCCCTGAACGTCATATATTTAAAAACAGAGTGCTTCTATCGATACATATTAATTCATGATTGGCATGGCAACTATATTCAGCCATTGCCTCACGGCCATGCGTAGTCTCGCCCAAAGAGCACATTGTGTCAATAACTGTGGATGATTTTATCTGCAGGGGAGCTCTCCAGAATGGACACGGTCGAATATCCTTACAATAATATCTTCAACAAAGAAGATAGATTTTGGATTCAACAAAACAACAGAGAGGTTTTGAAAATGTCATGGGTTGTTTCTGGCAGAAAATGGCATGGCGTAGATATATCATTTTCTCGCTTGCTGATGAAAATACCAATTGCAAAAATGTTGAGTACCATTTCATGCCTACTATTCAGAATTTAGAATCTGAATCAATCATTTTCTCACTCGATGCCATCCTGCACGGACAATGGACATGGGCAATTTTCCAGCACGAGAGCCGTGACCGCCGGGCAGCGAAGCCGGTAGCATTGTACGACATCAAGTGTCATTAGTTCTTCATCGGTGGGGAGAGAGACGGATTCGAGGTGCAGGGTGGCCAGCAGCGGCGCGGCGTCGATCATTCCCTAGAGATCAGGGGAGGCTCTACGCTAATAAGCAGAGCCACACACCGAGACGCCAGCCACGAGCGGAAGCGGATGGCCGCCGCCGCTGGGGACGAGCCGCGCGGCTGCTGCTGCCACATTGTGGCGGTCCCCTTCCCGGGCCGCGGCCACGTCAACGCAATGATGAACCTCAGCCGCCTCCTCGCCGCGCGCGGCGCCGCGGTCTCCTTCGTCGTCACCGAGGAGTGGCTCGGCCTCCTCCGCTCCTCGTCGTCCACCCCGGCCGACGGCGTCCGCCTGCGCGCCATCCCCAACGTCATCGCCTCCGAGCACGGCCGCGCCGCCGACCACTCGGGCTTCCTCGACGCCGTCGCCACCGAGATGGAGGCGCCCTTCGAGCGCCTGCTCGACGGGCTCGAGGGCGCGCCGCCCGCCGCGCTCGTGGCGGACGCCTACGTCCCCTGGGTCGTCGGCGTCGGCAACCGGAGGGGCGTCCCCGTCTGGCAGCTCTTCCCCATGGCCGCCACCTTCTTCTCCACCTACTACCACTTCGACCGCCTCCCGGCCTGGCTTACCGGCGACGGCGAGCACGCGCCGGGCTCCGGTGAGACTGTAGGTGAGAGTCCTTGCTGCCATTGCTTGCTGCTGGCAGGGTTTTAGCTTGTCGTGAATCTCCTGATTAATGAATCGTCCACACATAACTCGGCCTTTGGACTTCTGCATCTGTATCCTGAACTATGCTCCTAGGAAGTGAATTGCCGAAATCTGGAGCTAGGATCTGTTTTCTTATTACAAGTTTATGCTCTCGCTCTGAAGAAAGCATTTCGTGTTTGTGCATTACTTAATACTGCTTCAAAATAAGCATATGCTGGTCGCCAGGCTGTTAAGCAGTCTATACAGAACTATTTCTCCCAACTGATTCAAATATCATTGTTCATGGGCACAATCCAAAGTGACTAAAGTGCTTCTGGAGAGGTGCAAACAATTTAATGGTAACGAGGCATGGGATCACATGGAACTCTGCACATACTTATATTTTAGCTTTCTTCACTTGTTAAGGAGTCTGCGATAACCTCACGTGATTTCATTCTTAAAATATGCTCACGTTCTTGAGGAAATGCAATCTTCAGC
Source organism: Panicum hallii (assembly GCF_002211085.1). NCBI lineage: Eukaryota > Viridiplantae > Streptophyta > Magnoliopsida > Poales > Poaceae > Panicum > Panicum hallii. The sequence continues at coordinate 7,249,940 of NC_038046.1, read as the reverse complement.
CGTCACCCTGGCTGACAATTTTTATTTAGTACTCCGGAAATTTAACAAATCACCAACCCTGCTACTCATACTTATTACTCACCGTGCACATCCAGCTAAGTATCTGATCCAAAAGATAAGAAATATTTTAGACATACATTAAACGGCTAGCCACTAGGATTTGTTCTTTGGTGGGAAGTTAGGCTGGATGGCCACCCAACCGGTTTTGATGCCCTGGTGTGGTGCGGCGTGGTGAGTGAACCCCTACTTCAGAAAAAGAGTAGTACATCAAGCGGAGTATGGGCATGAATCAAGCTTGCAAAATTGTTGCTTCTCAGTTTGTCTTGGTAGAAATAACCTGTTTCACATCATGCTAATTTGTATATTTTAGATTCCTCCACCACACCACTGCTTTGGAAATGTATTTTTCGTCATTGTATCTCTTACTTCTCATTTCTGGTGATTCTATGTCAAACACTGATAAGGCAGGCTGTAACATTTCTCACGCATCTATTTTATGCCCTGCAGATAAATCTGATCAGAGACTTGGGCACTACATCTCCAGTCAGGCTTCAAATACGATAAGGTTGTCTGATCTCGAGCCCTTAATTCACAACAAGAGAGCAGTAAAGCATATCCTACCAGCCATCTCAAGCGTTAGAAATGCTCAGTGCCTCCTTTTCACCACCATGTATGAGCTTGAGGCCAGTGTCATCGACTCACTACAGTCAGTACTCTCTTGCCCAGTGTATCCAATCGGCCCCTGTGTTCCCTACATAACACTTGAAGACCACTGGACCATGACCAATGGGGATACCAGCCAAGTAGACTACTTCGAATGGTTGGATTCTCAACCTGTGAACTCAGTGTTATATGTGTCCCTTGGCAGCTTTGTCTCAGTGTCAGCCTCTCAGCTTGACGAGATTGCGTTGGGGCTAGCAGCAAGTGAGGTCAGGTTCTTGTGGATTATTCGTGAACAATCCCCTCGGGTGCGAGAACTCATTGGTGACACTGATAAGGGGATGATACTGCCATGGTGTGAGCAGCTGAAGGTTTTGTGCCATTCCTCTGTTGGGGGCTTCTTAACCCATTGCGGGATGAACTCGACACTTGAAGCCATCTTTGCTGGTGTACCTATGCTTGCCTTACCACTATTCTTTGATCAACCGCTTGATGGCCGATTAATTGTGGAAGAGTGGAAGATTGGCCTGAACTTGTGGGATTGTGCTAGCAAGGATGGTCTGATTGGGAGAGAAGATATTGCACGGGCTGCAAAGAGGCTGATGTCTTCTGATGAACCTGAGACAAAGGCAGTGAGGAGACGTGCTCTTGAGTGGAAAGAGGCTTCTCGCAGAGCAGTTGACAAGGGTGGATCTTCATACCGCAATCTGAGTGCATTGATGGAGATGGCATGCGCTTCAGCATAATTGGAATCAGTATGGTATGTGCTGAAACCAATCTTGTCATACTGTAATGGTGTTGTAATCATCAATGTTTCAAATACGGATGCTACAATCATCCCTCTTTCTGAAAGGTGACACGCATAATCACCTTTACTTATGATTTGTTCAACATATCATTCTGAGAGTTTCATTTGGATTGTACTATGAGACTCTGTCATTTTTTAAAGAAGCAGCAGTACTTACTTTTAGATGTTATATTGTGTCAAATGCCGAAATACAGGTATACAGAACATTATTGAAGATTTAAGGCCTTGTAGGATCTAATGTTACAAACGATGCAAGTCTCAAAAGTACAGCTTAAGGTTTTGGTCCTCTGGACTTTAGCAATTTTTTCAAGGACAAAGCGCGTGGTCTTCTCTCAACGCTGGATCAACTGACCGTTAGCTGCCTTAACGTTGATGTGTGGAAGATTGGGTGCAGTCTCAAGGAGAAGATGCGATCTCACAGGCTCATTTGAACAGAGGAGATGAAGATTGCGCTGGCTGTTAAGAATCTGATGAGTGAATGCATCAGACAGCAAGGAAGTGAGGAGAAGAGCAAAATTCGCTGAAAGGAGCTTCTCGCAGAGAATTGAAGTGAGGGGGATCTTCGTGTGGTAATATCAATTACTGGATATATATACTAAAAGAGAAATAAAAGTTATTTACAAGTGCTACAAAGCACCGAAGCTATCTAGCCAAGCAGTGAGTTCTTTCTTAAGCTGTATCATTGGATGGAAGTGCAGCTGGTACTGACATTAAAATGTGTTACCCATGATCGAAATGTATACAGGCGAGTACTTTTGAGGATCATACATAATCATCATCATCATCATAAGTTGATCATAATAGATCATGAGCCGTTGCGCATTTTTTCCCCTGAAGATTTGTGTAGTCCAAGCAAGTCGGTCAAATAAAATCCAGATGGATTTTCCAGACAACATACATGATAAATTCTGCACTTCCAGGTAAACATCAACAAACGACAACGGGTATATACAACAAGCAAAAATAAATTCTGATTGCAACCCGATCATGCTTGAAACGAATTTCCAATCAGCAAACCTTCCAATTCATCATTCATATTAATGAATAACTTGTTACTGATAAATTATGACAGACTATACACCAAGGTGTATCCATAAGATAGTAGTAGAACATCCCAATCCTAATTGCCAATACAAGTCAGATTTCCTGACTCCTCCCTGAGAGCAGCCGAGCAAACAAACGACTGTCTCAAGTGTTCAAATTTTCTTCAAACAAGCATAAAACCTAGCGAATGTCAGACTCGCCTTCCATTACACTCTCGAAAGCAAAAGCAAGCACAACTACTAGGACGAAGTTATTCTTCGTTTATTTGCAGATCTCCTCTGCAGGTGGACGTAGTGCTACCCCTCCATACTGCTCGCCGGAATACTTCTTGTAGACGACCCTCAACTTGCTCTCCGGTGCGGTCAAATGTGCGCTCACGAGCATTTTTGTGCATTCCCTGAAACCATCACAGCAAAGGTCATTATGTCTAGTCCAACTTGTGCTGTTACATGATTTAGGAAGAGATGGCGATTGGCAATGGGGTCTTACATTAGATCTGACTCTCTGAAGCCCGTGTGATGCTTGAGCGTGTCAGACCAAAGTGGAGCCCTCTTGAGAGTGAGCCTTGCCGCATAAACAGCAGAGGCAGCAACCATCGAAGGCAGGTGCGTCACCAAGCCGTATTGCATCAGTGATAACTCCGCGAAGAAGAAGACCATGTTCTCCATCTGCATTAAAACATCAGATTTTAGATCACAACACATGAACAATATTGCTGCACCTCTGGATGACTACAACAAACCAAGTAGACCAATTTGAATCTTTACCTCTTTGTCAGTTTTGATACCCGAAGATGCCGCCTTGATAAAGCGAACGAGGAACATGTATGATGTAGGAACAGTTAAGTTCCACTCTAGCCTATTTAGTATTCCCTTCTCCATTGAAAGAATCTGCTCCCTACTGTATGCACTATCTGATATCAGGATGAAATCATTGACCTGTGAAGCACACAAACAATTAGAACAAGAACTTGAAAAGGAAGGATAGGAGGGAGAGCGAGATGGAAGCTTTCTGTGTACCTCGGGGGCCCAAATCTCCTCGTATTTGCAGGCGATCAGCATGGCTGAAACGCCCACAAGCTGCAGCTCCCTTCGCAGTACTGGTTGCAGCGAGAGGTATTGGTCAACGATGTACATAGCCAAGTAGAGAGTCTCGGGCATCAGTTCAAACTTGTGGTGTACTTCAATTATCCAATCGGCCAGGATGGCCCTCATCTTTGAGTTGATCTCCACCTGGGCTTCAATGTAGTCACACGGCCGGCTCTCATGCTGCAATAAACCAGGAAGAAATACTGTCAGTGACTGCCGCTAGCAGATCACGTAATTACGTAGCAGATATCTCGGCAGTTACCTGTGCAGCCTTGTAGAAGGTGTAGATGTCCTCAATATAGTCCACGACCGCGAGCTCATTGTTGGCGTCCAACTTGTCGATGTCTTCAATCACTTCTCGAGGCTTGTCAGTGATTCCACAGGCAGCCTGACATTCAGATGGACGACAATCAGACTAATTCCTCATGCTTTTTGTGGAACTGGAATTACTAGAGCAAGGAGGTATTTGATAGATCACGCACCTTTGAGCGGGCCGAGAGAACAGAAGTAAGGGTGTTGATGACCTTCTTCCTCGAGCGGACGGAGCTGGCGCTCCTCTCGGACTGCCTGTTGCTCTGGTCAGAGTCGGAGCTGATCTCTATGACATGCTCAGGAGGCGGCGGCTTGGAAGGAGCCTTCCTCTCCAGCCTCGGCGCAGGCCTTGCAGGTGCGATCTGCTGCAAACAGACGTTCCGGTTAGAAACAGACGGAATCGAATGCTTGAAATGCCAGATTACTCTTGCAGGAAGACCCGCAAGAGAAGGGTGCGTGATTGGTCTGTGTACCTTGACTGCGGCGGCATTCGCCTGCGCGTTCTTCACAAGTTGAGCACCGAAGCTTCTCGTGACGGGGCGGTTGACCTGCTCCTGCGGCTTCCTGCAACCAAGAATGAGTCCGTCCTCAGAAGAAGAACGGGCAAGGAAACAGCGAGAAACAAAAAAGCGCTTGGTTTCGTTCGTACCCTTCGGTCGCGCGGACGCTGACGAAGTTGCCGATGTCGCCCAGGGGGGCTCGACGGTTCATGGCGTCAGCTCGGCCGGCCGCGACGGCCTTCTGCTTTCCCAGAGCGGGAACACCACCTGACGATTGCAGAGGAGACACGAGATGAGAAATTCTTTCTTCTACAATCCGGCAGTCGAACAGAGACAAGAACATAGATTAATACTCTAGATTAGGGGGACGAGGATAACAAAGATCCAATCTTTTTCATGAATCAAGTGAAAGAACTTGCTAGAGACGCTAATCGTTCCCGAGATCACCCAAAATCACCTTCAGCAAGAAACCAGGGAGGGAGCAACCAAGAACTCAGAGGATCCATGGGCTCACCTCGGTTGTGATGGTGAAGCTGCGGAGCGGCGGCGGCGGCGGCGTTGCGGTCGCGCGTGGCCATCTCTTCCTCGTCCTCGCCCTGTCCGAAGAGCCCGGAGAGCACGGAGGTGAAGAAAGACTGGAGGCGCGCCGCCCGCGTCCCCTCTTCCCCGCCGGCGAGCGCAGCCACCGCGGATCCGGCAAGAATAACCGCGCGCCTGTTTATCCCCTTCTTCCTCTTCTCTCCTCCCTTGCCTCTCCCTGCTCAACCAATGGCGTCGCGTGGTGGTGCAGTTCTTGAGGGGAAGAGGAGGGGGCTACAGGCTCGGGAAGGGGAGGAGCCGATATATCGAGCGTGCGGGCGCTGTCAGGCCAGGGGCGGCGCGGCGGCCGGCGGGGAGCGGGTCTGGTGGGGAGCGGCTCCAACGGTCGGGAAGGGTTCGTATCGCAACGGTCGGGAGGAGCGGATCGGACGGCTGGGATCGGCCCCGGGGGGAACTAGCCGTTGCGACGCCGAGTGGGATTCGCTCCCGAGCTGGAAAAGGGCCTGTCCTTTCTTTACGGCGCGTCGAGTTCCTTTCCTGATAAAGAGAGTCGCGTAAACATGGCAAGTGCAGCAATAAATGACAGGGATTCTCGTGGTCGCTGACAGATAGTGACGAGCTTTCATCAAGTTTTCGCATCACCCAGCGATGCTAGCTTTGTTTATCAAGTTTATGAATTTGTGTTGTTTACGTTTGGTTTGTGTCCGTGAGCGCTAAGTCAAATCTCGTTCAAAACTGCGTGTCAGATACAGAGTTTCGGACGAATTTCACGAGCGTGTACGGCTACTTCATCATGGAAAAGCAAATCTTATCTGGTCGTCCGTCCAATGAACAAGTAGGGGGCATTAACGGCCGGGAGACACCAGTCATGTACTCATGTGACGATGCGGTCCAGGTCAGTACTCAGTACCAGCAGCAGATGGACTCGCTGACAAAAAGGCTCCGTGCTTAGCTTTGGACCGAAGATAACGTCTTCAATTGCGTCGCATGCATGTGACTATTCTTCCCAGAATACGAAATAGTATATTGTAATGCTCGTCAGAGTATTTTACACGGCACTTTTTTTTGGAGAATATGCACACAAGGGCGTCCAGCGTTCGGCACGTTTCAGTTTAGATGAGGTGTGTGATTAGCACTGATTACTCCCTTTCCTCATGCAGTATTCAGACTTTCAGAGTCGTATTCATGCTTTCAGACTTTCCTCATGCCACATCATGCTTCACCTGATAATCAACAGATAGAACTCTGAATCAGGTTGCACTACACCAAGGTGTCCACACATCACAAATCCCGCTAAATACCACCTGAATATCATCAATCATATGACTTCAGGGAGACCAGCTGTCTGTACATACTTCTTGGCAACTCAGTAAGGGAAGTCTCCCAGAGAGACTAACGACCAAGCCTTTTCCGTTCAGTATTACAGACGTAACGCACAAGAACAGTAATCGATTTGTACATCCTGTTTCAAGAACGTGGCTAGTGCTGCTGGCAGGCAAACAAAAACAATGCCTCCATAAAACATATGAAAAGGGGATAGCCTCACGCAGTGTACCTCCTCTCTACTCTCACAAGCACCATTAGACAAGCACCCAATCAGCCAATCCACACCCTAATTATGTACCGTGTCGCTGTCAAAAACATGCATGATCACTTCATCAGGTGCCTTGATCGCCTGGGCCAGTGAGAGCGACCTGCAGAGCCATCAAAAGGCGTAAACCATGTTGTTTTCTGAATATCATTCGCACAGTAACACAAAACCTGATTTTTTTATAAAAAAACATACATTGCAATTTGAAGCAAATTTGCGAGCAATAATAATTGCAGCATTCCTGTCCCTGTCTGTTTCAAAAGCTAGAGTATAGGACAAGCCTTTCCTAGCTTGCCAAAAAACCGCCCTAGCTGCAGCATTACCGCCACCACGGCTCCCACATAACTGTAAACGGAACAAGAAAAAAAATTATCAGAAAATTAATCAAAAAATAATCTTGAATTTTAAGGCTTGGACTACAACATAAAAAGTTCTGTCAAAGAATGAACAGCATTTGACACTCAAATCACACAGTCAATGAAGTAAGCGCACATAACACATGCAACAATAATGAGTGCATGAGACCAATATTCTTTTAAACATGTCTACTGCTACAACCACAGAATAGGCAATATGTCAAGCAAGCGCATCTAAGTTAAGCCCTAGAGAGCACTTTGGTTACACGTATACTGTGATCAGACTTTACCTTCATCGTAGTAGAATACGACTCTCTTGCTTTTGTAGACCATCCTTTTCGGAGTTTTATTCTCAGCTTTCCAATGTGAAATACATGGACAGAATGTGACGAGTAATCCTTCCCGTTCATTTGGGTGACTACCACCTGTAATGCAGCGCAGGTGCAAATCTTAGTTCAAAAAGTAAAAGCTCAAACATTGCTTTTCTACCCGCAAATACTCATGCCAAAATACAGTCAAATTCAGTGTGACTTCAACTGATTCAAAAATGAAGGGCCTGATCACATGTGGGGGGACTTGATGAGTTCATCTTCGGAGGCTCAAATCCCCCCACATCTGAGCAGGCCCTAAATAAGTTCAACATAGTGCTCATTGGTTTCAGTAACTCATAGAAGGTGGTTTTCCAAAAAGTATCAAAGAAACTGTATCATTTAGGCAAGATGAAATCATACATTGAACTCAATATCCGTCCTTTTCATTAGTGAGTCCACATAACGTTCAAGTCCTGCAGCTGTTCGAAGCACAAGTAGTCAGCTATCTAAGAGAACTTCAGAAGCTTGTTATAAAATATGACAAGACAAATCATACAATGCTTGTATTATCTGATATATGATAACTGTCATATCAAGCTCTAATTTAACAGTAGGAAGTGAGATAAAGACACAAAAATAGTAGGAATGTACAAACAAGGAAAGTTAAAATAGTGAGTGTCAGAGATAACTGAATATCAGTATTTTCTGGAAGACATATTTAGGATTGCCATTGAAATTTGTTTACAAAATAGATCGGGAAATGAATTAAATCTGTTAAAAGACCTTGGGAGAGGACTAACCATTCTCTATAGGACCATCTGTCTGAACTATAGTTTTATCTGTATTCAAAACTATCTCTGCTTGCAATAATTGACCAACGTCAAACGGTTCCGGAGCATATGTAAATTTTGTTGCTCCTGCAGGAAGAGTTCAAAAAATCTTACCATATATATATATGAACAAAGTAGAATGGGATCAATTTACAAATTTTAGCAATGGACTGCATGAGATGCCAAAGAAAAAACCAACAGAATGATAGTAATTATAAATATTATAATCAAATGAGACTGTTTCTATGAATGGCTTAGTCCTATTAATTTGTGTGCACTTTATTGATAACATACCAGATATGACCTCTCTGGTGCCTCCAGAAATTACACGGTACCACTGAATTGGACAATTTGCGATGTTTGGAGCACCATCAACTCGAGGGATAATACAAAGCTGTGATCCAAGGGTATCAGAACCTTCAAGCTCAAAGAGGTCAGAACTATCCTCCTCCAGCCTCTTGATCATGGCAAGCTATAAAATAGAAAGTGATGGATGATGGCTCAACATTACAAACATTAGAAGACCCTATGAGCTCTGCATTATATATCTGACAGGAAATACCTCTTTCTTTAGCTGATTGCAAAGCTGAGTTTTCTCTGAGATGAGGGTCCGCAGTGCCTTAAGTTCAAACTCCATGTCCATGACCTGTGATTGTTTTTATGGCCATTAGTAATAAGTACATAGTGTAAAAATATTATGAGAAGATGGTCTGTTTTTTTACTAGCTACCTCAAACAAACTGCAGAGAATATATAGCAGATAGATTGAGACTTAGATACAAGATATCAAAAGAAAAGCAGGATAACCAATGATGTGAACAAACCTTGCTTGGCTGGTGTAGCATTTTTATTCTCCTAGCCTCTCGGACCTCTTTCCTAAGTTCCTCTATCTCCTGATTATTAGGGGGTGCACAGATCAATATACAAAATAAACATGGGCTAATGGCAACTTGCAACGACCAAAGAAGAAAGAACAAACTATACACTAGTCACAAGTCAAAGGAACATTCATTGTGATGATGCAGTACCTCCTTCTCCCTGCTACTTGAAGCAGAATCATGCACCTGCAATGCTTTCTCAACCTTTTCTATTGCAGATCTAGCCTTTTCAATTTCAGCAAGCGCAAGAGCCCTTTCCTCTTCAGCCACTTTACGCGCATCTTCAGTAGCCTAAAATAAATGTGAAAGTCTGGTAAATATTACTGTTCAACTACGCTAGTCTGCTAAGTCTCCAAAAAAAGGAAGCCCCTAGGTTGCTAGTGGTGATTAACACAATCAAAAGAGCTCACAAGAAGTTTTCAAATAATGAGAAACTGATACTTTGTTTTTTCCCACAAAAAAAAAACATTCCACTTGAAACATGCATATGAACCATTTTGCCATACCTATACCGTAACATACTGACAAAAAGGAAGCAATGTTCTTTGAGGCCTCACCTTTGATTTTCATGTTGATTTGCCATATTTTAAGAAGGCAGCAAAAACTACTTGGATACTAATACAAAATGTGACAGACCTGCTTAAGGAAGTTAGCCAACTTTTTTACTTCAGCCTTCTCATAAATTAACTCCCCTTCTCGTTGTGTCAGCTGGACAGCTAGTGCCTCCACCTGAAAGCATATAACTTCATAATCACTTTTTTTCCAACTAAAGACAGCATAGAGGGGGGGAAATGTTTACAATCTCAATATGGGCAGGGCACTGGGGGCAGGCATAACAAAAGTAAATTAGAAATGAAAAAGGAATGGGAAGTGCGAACATAGTCCTCATCTACTATTCAGAAAGAAAAAATAGAGATATATAACCATAGTTGTTCCTCATCTACAATTCAGAAAGAAAAATAGAGAGATATGTCAGAAGTCAGAACAGAAAGTAAAATCTAGCATCATTCTTCCTGGAAATATTACTAAATTGCGTGGGTGAAATGAAATGAGCGGCTACTTATTTGAATAGCTTCTAAGATCATTGCCTTTATCTGGAACACTAACCTCACGAAAAAGGATACTTACAAAAATAAAAAAAAGGTCCACTTTGATCAAGAAATGAATCTACAAGAAGCTTATAACAGGAGACAGATATTGACAAGTCAACAAATTTCAAATTTGTAAGAGAAAGAGGTTAACCAGCGATATAGCTTCCTCAGCATCATCTCTATTTCGACCAGCCACACGGCCTTTCAGTGTGTCTAAAACATCTCTGAGCTTCTTCAGAAGAACCTGCCTGTCTAATGAAGCTGCTTCTCTCCGCTTAGCCTGAAGCATGAGGCAGTAACTTTTAGAATGGAACTCCATTTTTCAACAGAAGTAGCATAGCACTAGAACCTGAATATTCATAACAAACTTCTAGATTATTGACTATCAAGTAAGATGTGGAACATCACTGCAGCCCATAGAGTTTTGCATTTAATGTCCCATGTGTTTATCCATCTCCTTCTAAACAATATGCCATTGCAGAAACTTCAACATTTTCAGGAAAGAAAGGCAAACTGGCAAGTAACTTCAACATTTTCAGGAAAGAAAGGCAAACTGGCAAGTACTTCAGAAGGTCGTCTAAACTTATAAGAAAAAATTGAGAAGAAGTAATGAATTTGAGGTATGGAGGAAGCCACAGATACAATTAATATGAGACAAACAAATTTGAGCTCTGGAGCAAGCCACAGATACAATTAATGTGAGAATGAGCACCATCTTAATATGATTATTTTGGCAGATAACTTGAACATAATTCAAATCTTTATCATGTTTTTATTTCACTAGATATCAATGTTATATCCGTATCCAGTTGCACCTGCATCATTTGCAGGAGAGGTTATTGAGCAGAATTTCCATCTGACAGTTGGTGTCTAGGGTGAACAATATAGTTGCTAATAACAACATCTTTCATCTTTGTGTTAGGATTCGCTATAAGATACATTAACATAAGTAAGTAGCAGCAAACTGAGCAAAATACCTCTTCAGACAGCTTGGTAGCACCAGACAAACCCTTCTCAAACTTCTCTTTGAGATCACGCACTGAAAGGCGCTTGTGCTGCTCTAGCAGCTGCGCTGTTTCCTTTGCAACAATCTCCTTGAGAGGTACAGCCTCATGTGCCTCCTCTGGATCAATGATTTGGTTGTTTGGTCCAATCCTGTAGTCCGGGAAATGGCCCTTGGGGAAGTTGACATCAGAGGAGACAAGATCAAGTGCCTCCTTCTGCACGCCGTCTCCAGAGTCATGGATGACCCTTGTCATGTGTGGTACTCTGATCACAAATTGAACACAAACATTTATCCTCAGTACTTCAAAAACTTGCAAAGCATAGCATATCAGAGAGGTATTAGGTGTTGACAGATTTGTCATGTGTTCAATTCTACGTTATCTGTGGCTACATTTAACAAGGCACAGTAAAGTTGATGTAGATTTCAAGCTTGAAGCAATTCGAGTTCGCTTTTCTTATCTCAATAGTTCACATTCCAGAAATACATCGGAACAGTTAGATCAGGAGGTCGTTTCAATTCCCTATCTCACAAAAACTTACTAAATCGACGTCCTAGGGACAGGAGTGAACTTTACAATTGGAAGCACTAAGGCTACATTAAATTTTAGAAGATAAAGCCACGACCTTTAGACTATAAAATAGCTGCTATCGAGTACAAAAACAACTAAAATTGGTTAGAGCAAGGCAAAAGCTGGACTCGATTGCGGTTTCTATTCTTATTTTTTGGAAGAGAAAAAACAGCACCGGCACGTTGGCTAGATTCATCTTTGATGCCGAACAACCTGATGGATTATCAGGGCAAGGCACGTAAATCCAGCTAAGCGAACTAAGACAAAGGGAAGGAAATTGGATTTGATTGCTCACAGCCATAGAAAGAAAAAAAAAAGGACGCCCAGAACAACACCAACTTTTAGAACAAGCGAATCCACCCAATTGAAGCAAGCCATGACTACTCACCAGCAAAATAACCTACCAACCCGATCCGCACCCGGTTGAATCTTCGCTCAAGTCCACCAGAGCCCAGTGGAGTAACGACCGCGGAGGATCCGCCACGGAGAGAACGAGGCGCCGGCGGCGTCGGGCGCTGGGAGCTTCTAGGCTGTGCACCCCCTCCTCGAGCACGCAACTGCAGTTCCGGATGCGAGGAAACGAATTTCTTTTCCTCCAAACTTCCCAGGGTTTTAACGCCCCGCGGCTTTTGAAAAAGCGTGGCTTTAATAATCGGGAGCTGTTGCTTTCGATCTCGCGGACGGATTCCTTTTGACGAGTGGGTTCGAATGCTTGATGCGCCACGGAGGAGACGGCGGCGACGGGGCGGGGCAGAGGGCAAGCAAGCGAAGGGAAAGGAAGGGAAGGGGAACGAAGGCTACGGATGCTGCAGCTGTACTGCTGCGGCGGCGACTAGCGATTAGCGACAGGGTTTCGTTTAGGATTTGTGCGAGCAGGACGGTCACTGAGACGTGGGCCCTCCTTTTAAAATGGCCTTGGGTTGGGTGACTGCCACTGCCAGGTGCCTGGCCTTGCTGACCGGCCGGGGATTTTCTATGTGAGCGTCACGGGATTGGCAACATAAATGTATCCGAGTTCGAATCCCTCGTGCAGTTCGAGATGTGCTGCCTCCTGTCCGTCCAACTGAACAATCAGCGCCAGGATTAAAAATTTGCTAGTACTACTAGTATTACATTATGCTACAGTACTTATTACGTATCAAATGACTTTGTTTTGCTTGTATTGCAGCCTGCATTTACCTAGGCGTATATGTACTTGAGTGCTATACGAGGTGACCACCTGAGTGCACTACTGCTGCCGAGATGCGGCCAGAGAGAAGAGACCAGCAGCGGCGTCTTGCGCGCGGCCGACCGCGGCAGTGCGACACGGCACACGGAAGCGCGGAACGGCCCGTGACAGCTACCCAAAACGTCCAACGAACCCTTTGACCCGGAATCGAACACGCAAGCGAGGGGGCAGGCAGCGGCGCCTACGTACGTGGGCGGCGGTCGGTGCCTCGCCGGTGGCCTCCGTCGTGCCACACGTTTGGTCTGCAGAATTTTTCACCCGGCTAGCCGTCCAGCCGCCGCTGGACGTATTTTTTTTTCTCTGAATCAGTGAATGCTCCTCCACTGGCGTCACCCGGAGAATCAATCATGGAGCAAGACTGCAAGAGGAGGGCCGAGCTGCATGCCCGTAACGCGAGAACGGGCGCGCGTGCATGCCTCGCCTAATGGGGTCCGGCGAGGCCGCCGGTGTCCGCGATGAGCCGTCACGACAGGGACAGTGTCGTGGAAGGAGAGCGGATGGCTAGCGCTCCGGTTCGGTTCAGCTACAGCTCCGCCAAAGATGGGGACTTCTTTTGATCTGGTGTTCGGCACAAACAAGAGGACTGGCATGGTGTAGTTGCATGACCTCTCAGTCGTTTGCTACCATTTATTTTATTTTATCGGCAAAAGACGAACGCGTAATGAATGATTGCGCCCACTCGTTTTGGAAGAGAGAGAGGATTAGCACGAACTCAAAGCACCGGTGGTTCGCTGTCTCGCTTTGCATTTTTTTTCTTTTTCTGGAACGTACCCGCTTCGCGAATCATTTCGCGGTTTCCTTTGCCCCCCTGGGTGCATCATCCTGACTTGTTTTTATGCCTGCATATTCTATCCCCGGCTGGGCTCTCTCAAGTCCCAACCGGGACGTTGCGACTCCGTGTTCGTGGCTCCGTCCTCATCTTTCTTTATGCTAGTACTGTTTCGCCCTGCATTTTCTCTCTCGTTCCTCTGCTCGTGTTGTTTGGTTGGTGGAAGGCTGGAAGGTGGTGCTAACGATGCCACCTACTGCTACTAAAACGTAGCCGCATCTTTATTAGGCGTCGCTGCAAGGCTGCAATTGCCAGTGCAGACTTAACGCGCGGTGCCCTGACGGAGTAGGTTCGTGTACTCAGTCAGTACTCTTCAAGTTGTTGGCTGCCGATGCCTAACACTGGTCCCTCCCTGTGCGTTGTGCTGCGGCCGTGGTCACGTCTCCGCGGTCGACGGCTCTACCAGAGTTCACTTGCCTGCTCGCATGTTTGGATCGGACGAGCGGTGCCCACTGCCAATACTCCAATAGCGCAATACGCATATGGCAACGCGTTGCAGTGCATGGGTCCTAAGCGTCCCTCGAAACACAAAATTTTCACCGCCGACCATGTCTGCGTGTTTCGCAAGCGTCCCTCAAACTCTTCACAGAGATTTTTTTTTTTGTGAAAGAAGGTCACAGAGATTTCGGCGAGGGCTGTATAGGTCCTGGGGCCTCCGACTAAAGCCGAAGGCCCACTCTAAGACAGGCCAGCCCAGCCCAAGGCCTGACAAATCTGAGATCTTTCTATTTCTCCCATGGTAGAGTGGTAGTCTGGTACTCCCAAAGATTCATCACAAGTTCTTGTTTCTTTTAGAGCCGGGGTTTTTTTTTCTTTTTTGAAAAGTCAACCGGCAAGAATTTACCGGCATGTATTGATAGAGAAGGACTTTTAGAGCTAGTGTCAAACCAGGGATTTGATTCCCGCTGGGCAGGAGGTCCAGCCACATCTGCTGATCATCCAAAGTTCCAAACTATTGCTCGGTTCTCATTCATCACAAGCATCTCATCAAAACAAAAGAAGAAGACGACTCGTTAACAGTGCTCGACGCCCAAGAGTCATCCACGAGCAATTTCAGGAGCTTCAATCACTCCGAAAACAAGCTTCTATTATTATGCAGTGTTTATACAGTTCATCAAAAAAGTGTACAGCGTGAGGATTCATCTGAGTTCCATGTACTCGGCTTATTCAAATTCACTCAAACAGCATCCACTGTCTCGTTGACAGTGTCTGCTACAAAGCGATACTGATTTCTCCAAGCACATGGCTATATGTGTGTAACTTCAAAATTTACCATATCTATGGTTCTCTTCTTCAGTTTTTCACTTGTGTTCTGATTTTTGCGACGTTGTCTCATACGACGTAGCGGTACGTGACGTATCTGCCGGCCGTCTCACTGGGTCTGATGATCTTCACCACCTGACCTCGTCTGAGGCCATAGTACCTTGCAATGGGATCCGTAATCTGTATTCTTGGAAGCTGTTTGGTCGTGAGAGGTTATACACTTGAAAGCATTTTCATATTTACTAGCAACATACATACTGAAATATGCTGAGGATATAAAAAAACTGAGCCTTTTTGTGGGTTAATCTGGCAAGATAGCAACAATACTGAAGTACTGAACAATGCAAGAAGCCATCGATCAGTTTTCAGTGGTTAATCCGGCACACTTCCAATAGGATAACTGTGGACCAATTCTCTTGGAGCAAACTGCAGAGAATGAGGACATTCTCTGACTGCCAGACCCATCTATATCTGTGACTGATTTTACTGTTTCCTTCTTTTTGGGAAGAACTAGTAATTACTTTCGTATGATGTGATGGACTCCTAAACAATGCTGTTGCATCATAACATAGTGCGTTCCATGCATGCTTATGCCACAGGTGGCCTATGTATGTTTGTCTAATTAGGAAATTTCTACTGTAAATGATTAAGCTACAAACTAGAATTGTGGAAGTAAAAATGATCAAAGAAGGTTGATCAAAAGTGACTACTTAAAATGGCTGGAGCTCTAGAAAGTTAAACTTCATGCTAACCTGATCCTACAACCAATTAGTAAATTAGAAAAGTATAGATATATGATTGGCTCCCCTGGCCCGAAAAGCTAAACTTGCAAGTGTGAATAAGTAGCAATACCTGAGTTTCCTTTAAGGTGTAACGCTCCAATAATGTCTTCTTCTCCTCATTTGTGAGCACCTGATGCTCGGGAACAAGAACATGCTCCTTGATGTTTATAAGCAACTCGGCCTCCTGTTCATTTCTTCAGTTAGCAGATAAAACAGAGCAGAATATCATTGCACAATAGCACGACTGACCAAGCGATGATGCTGGTCCATTGGTCAAAGTGCAGTAGCTTGCTGTTTGTGCAAGACTCACCTGGAAAACTTCCAAGTGGATCTTCGGTTCTAATTCAATGAGAAACGACTTGGCAAAGGGAGTGAGATTCTGCTGAAGAACCACCACAGCTCTGGAGACGTTATCATGTGTCATCATTTCAACGTACTTCTTGATGTGTTTCATCCCCACTTTATCATCGTTGGGGAAGAAAACATATATCTGATTGAACACATAAGAAACAAATTACACAACCAGGAGGAGTACCAAGTTCAACTGTTAACTGTTAATGCTGAACTTTACTATTTAGGATTGATGCTGACAAAATGGCAATATTGCAATCTGAACTATGTTTTCAATGCTATCTGAAACCTATATCGAATTATCCAAGCATTGAAACGCTGACCACATTAAATTGCCGCGGTAGGTTCACACTTCAACAAGCTAGCAGTAGTATTTATGCAGCAGTTGACTGCAGATGCGGGCGTGCGAATTTTGGAATTGGGTCACCATGTTGAATTATGGTGTGAACACACAGAATCTAAACGCTAGTTTGGCATGGTTCGATTCGTGAGCTGAGATCAGGCAGACGATAAGCTCGATCGGTGCTCAGTGATGGGAGACGCCACTTGTGTTCTCTGTTCTTCACGGGAAGCATTTAGCTTGCCGCCGTATCCACACCGCCGATCGCGATCGGGACCTCTCGATTTGATCGATCGTGCAAGAGCAGAGCTACGGATTCAAGAAGAGACGCTCCCATCCAGAGAAAGGGGCATCAAACGCAGAGGGAACTGGATCGAGCAGCTGGCTACAAGCTTCCGTACCGTCTGATCCGATCAAGGGCGGCAGGAAGCAGGGGAGGCAGTTGACCGGCGCGGCGGGCCGCGTTCGGATTGGATCGGGTGCCGACCTGAGCTGAGCTGCTGACTGACCTGGTCGGAGGGGTCGTTCTTCTTGTACTTGTTGATGAGGAGGTCCTCGCGGTGGAAGGACTCGCCGAACTTGCGGAGGAAGTCGCGGCGGCTGGTGGCGAGCTCGTGCTCCCCGACCAGGTACCCGCGGTCGCGCAGCATCTGCATCACCGTCCGCCGGATCCGGTAGAGCCGGCCCATGGTCGCCTCGTCGGTCACCAGCCCCGCCGACATCTCCGCTGCCTCCGCCGGCTCGCTTCCTCTGCTTCGCTTTCTTCCTGGTTCGAGCGAGGCGAGCTGAGCTGAGCGGAAGGTGACGTCGTCCTAGCTCCGCACCAGTGGAGTGGGTATGGGTCGGGGTGCGGGTGGGCCCCGCTTTCCGGATGCGCGCGAGGATGCTAACGTGCCGGATCCACGCATGTGTGGTCGTGCCGTGTGGATGACGTGTGGGGCCACGGCACGGCGGCGGCACGCGGGAAGCAGCTGTGGTCTGTGGGCCGGGTACCAATTCTGAATTTTTCTTCTTCGTTTACAGCTGTGGTGCTTTACAAAATACCACTCTGATTTTCACCAGAAAAGAACAGTGACCAGCGATTGCCCAGTGCCCTGCCCCCATTCTCAATCAAAGCTGCAAGTACGAAAACATAGCGCAAATGGGCCTAACTTTTGAGTTCGATTGGACCCGTTTCCTAGAAGCAGCAACTGGGCCTGGGCAAGCTGCGTACCCCGACCTGCCATCCGAAACTAGCCACTGATCACTGAAGATGACTGATCATCAAGACGACTTCCTGATATGCTCACCAAACACAAAACACAGAAACAAGAGAGATTACGCTCGAATAATCGGACAGACTAGCCGAACGAACGATCCTCCAGTTTTCGTTGGGAAACCATACCCGTTGTCAAACAAGTTGGAAGGATATTTTCGTACACCCGCCGAGCTCAATCATGCCGCATACGGTAGGTACTCCCTCCATCTTAAAAGAAAATACAACTCTCGCTTTTTAAGAAATCAAATAATTTTAAATTTAATCAAATTTATAGAAAAACTAACATTTATATTTTTAAATAAATTTAATATGAAAATATATTACATAATTAATCTAATGATACTTATTTCATAATATAAATATAAATATTATTTTGTATAAATTTAATTAAATTTAAAACTGTTTGAAGGGAGATTTAATTCTTTACTATTGATGGATGGATGGATGTAGTAGGAGCTTGTCCCCAGCTGCTCTCATGTCCAGCGAAGCAACGCCGCAGCTTATCCACTGACCTCACACTTTTTTTTTTTTGCGAGAACACTGACCTCACACCTAAAGCCTCGCTGGCCAAAGATTCTCCAGGACGCCACCCTGTTCCTCCCACAAGTGCCCATGAGACCAACGCCACGGCTTGCACTGAACAAAAATACCGTGCGAAGAAGAACAGAACGGTGTGCTCCCCTGCTCCTGCTCCTGCCAAGATCCAATCTTGAATGAACAGCTCAGAACAGGAAAGCAACAGAGCCACAGACGGCCGCGGCGCACGTGCCCCGCACGCGAGTCCCCGGAAAGGCTGAGGGGTGGTCGCTCACATGCCGCCGGGCCCCTCTGCCGGAGCCGTAGCGCGGACGCGTCGGTCACTGAGTCACTGATGGCTGGACCTCGCACCAACCGGCACCCACCAGTCCACCACCTACCAATGAGCGTACCCCACCATCGCACCCCCGCACATGGGCCAGCCGCTGCCCTGGCCCACCGCTCGCACCGCCGCAACGCCTCCTCTCTTTGACCCTTCTCACCGACTCGTGGGGACCACGTACAGATAAGCCCATCTGTCAGTAGAGGTGGCTGTCCGCGAAGATAAACCCAGCGTAAGCCAGCTTGCGCCGACAGGCGGGGGCCAGCAAGGCGAAATGTTACCCGGGGGCAGTTCGGGAACAGGCTAGGCGGGTCGCGGGCCCGGCTTCTCCGTGGCCCCCGGCGCGGTGGCGATATTTGCAGGGGCAGTTCGGGTAGTTCGCCGCAGGGGGGGAAATTTGAAAATCACTCAAGGGGGGAGAGATCTGCGCCGTGCGTCGCGAGGAGGGCCCGGAACGGCAGGGCGCGGGCCGTCGGATGCCGGCCGCTGCCTCCACCGCCTACGGCTATTTAACCCCGCCCTGCCGACGCCGCACTCGCCCCGGCCCTCCTCTACCTCCCCGTTCTATCTCGCTCCCTCGCCGCCGGTCGCCTCGCCGTTTGGATCACCTCCTACCTCGTAAGGATTTTTGAACTGCCTTCGTGAGCGAGTTTTTGAATTGCGCTGCGTCACTTCTGATTTGTGTTGGCGATTTGGGCCGTCGTTAGCTAGGATTTCTGTCATTTTTTTTGGCGTCGGTTTCGCGATGTAACCGGTAATGCGCTTGGATCTGCTGATTTCCACCGAGGCGTGTCCTGTGCCAGTCCTTGTTTTGATCTGTTTCAACTAAATGATTCGATTAGTTTAGTGAAAGTGCGTACTTGTGTGGATCTCTGGTGTTGGATTTGTCGATTTCCGTGGTATTTCTGCGCCTAATCACTTGATCTCGGGAATGTAACTGTTAGATGTAGAGAGCTTCGTGGATTTGTTATGGTAAGCTAAGCACAAATTTGGGCTATACATTTTCGGACTGAAGCTGGATCTGAAACCGACGTCTCCATTTGAGCGTTTTAGTTTGTGAAATTATAATCACGAGGAGTTCTGGAGTCGTAGATCTGCTATAGATGCTGATGCATTTAGTACTTAGTAGGTGATTCCGCGATTGATATGTGTAAGCTGGTTTGCAAACCCCAGATCTGGATGTTCTCTATGTGATCCATGTCAGAGTTCAGTGACATTTCGGATTGGAACAGTATGGATTTGTTTCTCTGTATTTCGCAGGACGTTAGATGTTCGTTTACTTCATATGTCGTCGGTTCTTTATTAGCTGAGAACTCACACCTGATGAAATTGCCACCCCTTGCATGTGTTGGGAGCAGCTATCTTTGTTCAACCTGCCCCCACATCCACATGTGTTGGGCAATGTGAGCTTGCTTGCACCCTCATTTATGATCACAAAGTTCTGATTCAGTTTAAATGGCCGGACAAGTGGGCATGCTTGATCTAATCAACTTGAGTAGGGTAGCAACTAGCAAATGTTTTGCTTTGGCACTGTGTTTTAAGTGCTTGCTGCAACATCTGAAATTAATTCCTATGTGCTTTCCTTGTTTATAGGGCGAAGATGAGAGAGATCTTGCACATCCAGGGTGGGCAATGTGGCAACCAGATTGGTGCCAAGTTCTGGGAGGTGGTGTGTGACGAGCATGGCATTGACCCTACCGGGCGGTACACTGGCAACTCTGACCTGCAGTTGGAGCGTGTCAATGTCTACTACAATGAGGCCTCCTGTGGCCGCTTTGTGCCCCGTGCTGTTCTCATGGACCTTGAGCCTGGGACAATGGACAGTGTCCGCACTGGACCCTATGGGCAGATCTTCCGCCCTGACAACTTTGTGTTTGGGCAATCTGGAGCTGGTAACAACTGGGCTAAGGGCCATTACACTGAAGGTGCTGAGCTCATTGACTCTGTTCTGGATGTTGTGAGGAAGGAAGCTGAGAACTGTGACTGCCTGCAAGGTACTTAAGCTTGTTGACAATAACTGATTGCTAATATAGCTGTTAGTTCAGTTTCCGTTGAAGCAATTAGAGTGAGGCTCCTGTGAAAGTATCTCCTACTTTGAATCTTTTACCATGCATATGAGTTTTTGCTATGATGCAACACATCGTATCCAATTCATAGCTGATGCTATACATGGCATGATGATATCTTGTTATTATGAAGCTGCTTTTGCTCTTGAACCTTAGTCATTTGCTTGTCTTAGTTAAAATCCTATATTTCTGCATTGCCCTAAACGACATTGATACGCATTACTGATTGCTTAGTAATTTCGTATTTGAGTATCTATCCTGTGTGCTGTTGACATATTCTTCAATCTATATCAAACAAATGGGATACATAGCAAGCTGTTATATCTGTGTCCTGTATCTTGGTTGGCATTTGTTTTTCTATTGCCCAAGCACCTTTGCCATGTTACAACAAACATCAACACCATCTTTTTTGTGTGTTCAGGATTCCAAGTATGCCACTCCCTTGGTGGTGGTACTGGATCTGGTATGGGTACGCTGCTGATCTCAAAGATCAGAGAGGAGTACCCTGACCGCATGATGCTGACATTCTCAGTTTTCCCCTCACCGAAAGTATCTGACACTGTGGTTGAGCCATACAATGCCACTCTTTCAGTCCACCAATTGGTTGAGAATGCTGATGAGTGCATGGTTCTTGACAATGAGGCCCTCTACGACATTTGCTTCAGGACTCTCAAGCTCACCACACCTAGCTGTAAGGAGCTTGAATCTTTCACAGTTTTATCTGTTCAGTACTGCAGCTGTACACATTCTTGTTCTAGTGTATTGTCTGTGTGATAACTGATAACATATTGTTTTATGTTTTCTAATTTCTGCAGTTGGGGACTTGAACCATTTGATCTCTGCCACCATGAGCGGGGTCACATGCTGCCTTAGGTTCCCTGGTCAGCTTAACTCCGATCTCCGGAAGCTGGCTGTCAACCTGATCCCCTTCCCCCGTCTCCACTTCTTCATGGTTGGCTTCGCCCCGCTGACATCCCGTGGCTCCCAGCAGTACCGTGCCCTCACTGTCCCTGAGCTCACACAGCAGATGTGGGATGCCAAGAACATGATGTGTGCTGCTGACCCTCGCCACGGGCGTTACCTCACCGCCTCAGCCATGTTCCGTGGGAAGATGAGCACCAAGGAGGTCGATGAGCAGATGATCAACGTCCAGAACAAGAACTCATCCTACTTCGTGGAGTGGATCCCCAACAACGTGAAGTCCAGTGTGTGTGACATCCCACCGAGGGGCCTGTCCATGGCATCCACCTTCATTGGCAACTCGACCTCCATCCAGGAGATGTTCCGGAGGGTGAGCGAGCAGTTCACGGCCATGTTCAGGAGGAAGGCTTTCTTGCACTGGTACACAGGCGAGGGCATGGATGAGATGGAGTTCACTGAGGCTGAGAGCAACATGAATGACCTCGTGTCGGAGTATCAGCAGTACCAGGATGCGACCGCTGATGAGGAGGGTGAGTATGAGGATGAGGAGGAGGAGATGCACCCGGACGACATGTGAGACCTGAGACCCATGAGGCTTGGTGGTTCTCTACCCTTCTAGGGCAGGCAGATTTCGATGGGTTGTGTTCCTTCCGTTGTTGCCATGTTATTACTGCTAGCGTACCATCCTCCGTCGCAGTTGATGCTTGTATTTTCCTTGTGCTATGGAATCTTGCTTTTGGTACTGTATCACTTATGCTGCTAGTATGCTCTGCGTTTGAGGTTTCTGGTAAATTTGAGCCTTTCGTGTTGATACTTCTATGCAGTGAGGTTTATGTTCTATAATGACCTGACTGCTTTCTAGAATTACTTGTTCGGTTTGATGGGGTTTGCATAGGACCGGAGGGAACTAAAAGGTGATTAAACCCCTTACAAGCTTTGAAAGGTAAAGCAACGGACAGTTTCATGATAAGTTACCACTATCCCTTTTTCATCTCGATTCAACATGTCTCGAATTTCCTTGAGGGGAGACTAACCTGCTGATAAGGTGAAGCAACGGTACAGTTATATGATAAGCCACCCCTGCCGCTTTTCCATCTCGATTCTTCGTTGTCTTCCAAACCCCTCGTTTGTAATTTTAATTTCCTTGACACAAAGGTGGTCTGCCTGGTTAGTCCTTGCTCCTTTCGTCCCTGGCATCCACTTTGCCAGTGTCGTGTAGAGTGCTGACATATGGAATGGGAAAAATGGGATGACATGGCTGGGAAATGCAAGACACATTCGGCATTTAATACAACAATTCACAAATAGAGTATCTGAGCAAGCAAATAGAGAGCTTATGTATTCATTGTGCTTCGTTCTTCTAATTCTGTGTTGTACAATGGTTTGTTTGTGTACAAAAAATCCAGATATAAAATCTGGTACAGAAGAATGAATGAAACACTTCACATCCATTAATGTACAGAGCGTCTATCTTTTGACTACAGGGTATCATTGCTGCAGAGCTTGTGCTTCAAGCAGAATGTTCGAGGCCAAATTGACATCATAGTTTGTCATTACAAGCGCCTGAACTGCAGAGCTACGATCGAAACCCATGGACACGAGCGCGGCAATAGAGGACTCTGTGGGGTCTTGGGTAGCTGCGAGCGCGGCAATAGAGGACTCTGTGGGGTCTTGGGTAGCTGCGTGCGCATCCTGAATGAAACACAGTGATCAGAAGCAGAAGAATCTATTGTGTTAAACCTACATAGTAGAGTCAAACACAACGAACAATGGACACTGACCTATAAAATGGGATCAATTGGAGATTAACATCTTTGGGTAAGGTGCTCGCATCCTAGGTATCAAACTTATTTGTTTTATTATCCATTTTCAAAATAAAGTATAACAAACATAGTCAGGCATAAATAATCAAGACACCACTCAAGTGTTGTAAATCATGTAAATCATGTGCTACTTATGGTTCTGGAGGGCCTCCTGATTTAGTACCTAAAATCTGCTGATCTCCCAGAAACTTCAATATATTGCAACATCTATCAGATATAAGGGTTGTAGCAATAATACTTGCCTGAGTTTGATGTACCTGGTGAGAAGAAATGTTTGCATCATTTTCTGTAGTGGGCAACCCTTGATAAGGATTGCTAGAATAGGGCCACGATACCCGCGAGAAGAGTGATGTTACAAACTCTGGGAACTATTAGAGAAAATGCAATCGTGTTAGCCGTTAAGAGTGCTCTATCGCTCATCACATTTCAGAAAGGATCTTGAAAGCATTACCTTCAACCTGCGGATGCCAAATGTATTCAGGCGATACAAAAGGCCAGCTAGTATGCCAGAAACTCCAGGTACAACAGAACATCTTCCAGATGAGCAAAGAAGCTGATGATAGAGATGAAATATGTAAAGTTGTAATATAAAGGAAGATTCGAAACAAGGGAAGGCAAAGGTATTTTAGAACTGAACCTGGAGTCCAGCCAAATATACAAATGACTTATCACTTAAGCTTAGTCCAAATATGCGAAACCTCATTGAGACCGGAATGTCAAAGAAGAATGGCACATAAGATGCAAAAATGAGGCCATATGGTCCTGACGTCAGAGGATTTATAGAAGGATCTGCAATTCAGACACTAACTTGTCACACAAAAACTATATAGAATATATAAAAAAGTGAAGTTTGTATTGTGAAACAAGAAAAAGGAATGACGACAAGCACAAGTAAAAAATAATAAGTATAGTTAATACAGTTCATTCCCTTTGCTACCTTGTTCTCTAAATTTACAATAGAATATGCACAATGTATTTTTCTTTTTTAATGGACGGTTTAGTTTCCCCAGTTAGAATATGCAAAAGCAATTTACATGGTGCAGGACTAAGAACTCTACTACAAATGTGCCTTCCATTTTGCTCCTAGACAAGTCTTGACAACTAAAGGATATGGATTTCTTGTTTGATGGCTATGGACATGGTAAGCTGAAATAAAGTAGGTGAAATTTGGCAATAGTTCAAGCAGGATTTAACAGAGGTATGTATTACAAAGCACTGACAAAAGGTGTACCTTTCAGGTAACCTAAAGCAAGGATTTGAAGCAGCACAGACACCATGGTTGAGAATACGATGAAGACCTATATGTTCACGACATCAGCATAAGTAAATGATGATCGATAAACTGCATGTCAAATGCCTTGAGCACAAAATTACTTACAGCATACTTGTTAGAACCTATTTGCCTTTCGAACACCCTAAAGTAGTACAGCAGCGCGGCTCCAAATATCAGCTCAGGGGTCGACGAGAAAGCAAACAACGAGGTGATCAGCCTCCATATACTCAACCTTTCATAAACATTCTGCATTGAATAGGGATGATGAGCCCACTTAGCTGCATATTATGGCACTGCAGTCCCTGTACTCATCTAGGCTCTAGCTAATTGCAGATGAAACAAGGACATGTGCATGGACAATTCTACTAGGCTTGCATTTTCAGAAACAAAAGAGATAAACACACACATATACAACGAACAAGGAATTTCCCGGCAATTCCAACTCGTTGATTCGAAAACAAAGCAAGCAAGTATTGCCTTATTAGTTATTACTATAAAAAAAGCGTAAGGGCGACTTGCCTGGTAGGACAGGCCGAGGTCCAGGAAGCGGCCGCGGAAGCCGAAGGGGACGGAGAAGAGCGCGGCGGCGACGACCACGGCCCTTGATGCCGGCGCATTGTCTGCGGAGAACCAGATCGGATCGTGGTAAGATCGAAGCGTAGCACGGGGAGCAGAGAGAAAAGGGTAGCCGAAACGGCAGCCGCTTCGAATCGAAATGGAGGAGAAAAATATGAGAGTGAAGGAGCGAGAGGGCGTACGGAATCCAGGGAGCCCGCCGTTCATCGCCGGTAACCGCCGTGGCGGAGGCGGCGAGCGGCTCCGTGCCTGAGCTGGCCCGGTCTGGTTGGTGGACGCGTGCGACGGTGCGAGCCGGCCTGCCAGCTGCCAGGGAGCAGCAACTTCTGGAAGCGCAGGAGAGTGGGGACGAGTCAGTCCACTGGAGCCCGCGCCGCACACACAGGATGCAAGTTTTGTTGGGCCTACTTTTCACAAAAAAAAAGTTTTGTTGGGCCCACGAGCGGGGCCTGGTACGTATCCAGGCAGCCCACATACGGGCTCTGGAGCCTGGGCCAGCCCAGTCGACCTAACACGAAGGGGGTTATTGGGCTAAGCGCCAAAAGTTGATGCGGCGTGTGCTTTCGAAAAGCTGGTGTAAACATTTGAACTTTTTTCCAGCACGTCTGAATGATTTTTTTACCACGCTTATCATATGTGATGCGCTGATGGTTAAGTTTTACCAGTTTTCTCACATATGTATATTTTTTAGCACCCGTACCGTACTTTCTGCCTTTCTAGTAATTGCAAAGCCACTGTGAACTTCGGCAACATGGTTTGGAAAAGCACAGCAAGATGAACACTAACAAAATATCTACATACCGGTTCCACCAACCGATCTTATCATCCGCCGCATTGTGCCACGCTAAACCGAGAGCTTTATCAGTGTCGCAGTTCCGTGCCCACCGCCCTCGCCAAAGTCACCATCTCTGATCGTCTGATCGACACCACACGTCCACACGGTGACTGGAAAAAGGTGGCGATGCCCTGCTAGCGAATGCGGTCTGCGTCGAAGGAGATGGATTAATAAGTCGGCAAAAGATCGATTAGTCGTGAAATTTATCATATTGTAACTTTTTCTGCGCATAATTAAGGGTCTCGACTGCTGTTGCCCGCTTGTCTGGTAGAGGAACTGAGGAATGTTTGTCCCATCAATCAGCCCGCCACTTTCGGCCACGCCATTTTCCTCCGGTTCCTCTCCCAACTCTCGAACCTTTCCAACTTTCACTTTTGCAACAGTCCGTCTGTTCGTTGAACATCCCGTCGTCAAGACCAGAGTTAGGCACGGCGCTGCCGCCGGATTCATCCGCCAAGACTTGCAGACTAAGCAAATCTCCTCGCCGAGCATCTTAGGCACCTGATCAGATCGAGTCGTGCAGAGCTTTCAGAACGCACACGCTATCGGCGCAGCTGACACCGCCGCGAACACTCCATTGACTGCCGTGAAGGAAAAATTGGCAGCGTCGGACAAGACTTAGGTGTGTTCGGACGAGGAGCACTAAATTTCAGTCGCCGTAAAATCGGACCTTGAACACCAATTAAAAGTATTAAATATAGATTAATTATAAAATTAATTGTATAAATGGAGGCTAATTCACGAGATGAATTCATTAAACCTAATTAGTTTATGATTTGATCATGCTGTGCTATAATAAATATTTTAAATATATGTTAATGATCGATCGGTTAGTCCCTTCTTTTTACCAATAAAATAAGCATAATCTTGTACCCATTCATCTTAAAAAACATGGGCGGACGGCGATCCTTCCCATAGTATTTCTGAAGAATTATGTTGCATAGAAACCAGGATACAGCGACAGCACAAAGGCAAGTCGAAAACTGGATAAATCTGTACACGGTTCGTGGCCTATCCTTCTTCTAACAATCTTGATCGGATTGAGTGTCCTGCACCATAAATCTCTAGGAAAAAAAGAGATCCTTCAGACCCGAGAAAAAGGTTCAGAGTTATTTCAGACGAGCGCTGAAAGCTCTCCATAACTGTATACGGGGGAATTTCGGGACGCGGACGCGCAGGCTGGCTGCAAATGCGATCCCCATCAGTTGAGGACGTCCACGGGCCAGAACCGGCGCCACGTCGAGATCTCGTCCTTGGTCTGCAGCTTCCTGATGCCCCCGTAGAAGCCGTCGGTCTCGTCCCCCGTCTCCCTGTGATCCTTCCTGCTCACGCTGGTCTGCCTCCACCGCGACCCGGGGGCGTAGTGCTGGAACTCCAGGACGATCGTATCTGCAGGAAACAGAAGGTGACACCAGCCTCAGAAAACCTATGCAGATGCTGAAGAAAAAATACTACTACTAGCACTCAGCTGAGCAGAGTGATTCGCTGCTTGGAAAATCCAGAGACTTGTACTATGTGCAAATGCTCTATGTACTACACGAGATTCAACGGAAAGAGGAAATTTGCCCAAGATACTGGGAAGAAGAAGATAGAATACGAACAAAGTATGGCTCTGGTTCTGAATGGAATGGCACAAGATCCACGTGAGAAGAATGAAGAATAACACTAGCAGGACTATAGCCAAAGCATATCTGGCAAGTTGTTCTTTTTAGGGACAAAAGAACGAATGATCCACGAAAAGAGGAAAGGTGCCAAGAATCTTTTTTATTGTCCCTCCCCAATATGTTCCCGAATATTTGTTTTTTTTTCTTTTTCATTTTGAGGGCATCCTGTCAGTCAGGAGCAGTAGACTACTAGACTAGTACAGAATAAGCAGAAGAATGTACGGTAACTACTTTTCCTCTAGGAGTAATGTTTTATGTTTATCCTGTCCGCACGTGTTACTGCCGACAATATCCAAAGACAGAGAGGGAGGGGGAGAATCTTTACCGTCCTGATGGCAGCGACACAGATGCTCGTTCGGGTTGCACGGCGCCTGGTGACCCACGACGCCATACCACCAGCCTGCAGCAACGCATCGCAAGAGGCATCGGATCAGATCAGGCTCTGGAAGTACTTGAACCAATAGAGCGAGTAGAATCGTGGTGCCCCCGCGGCATCTCTCGCCGAGGCCGGCCGAGCATGCAGGTGATCCGGGCACAGGCACCGTCGTACCGTATGGGAAGTCCTTGTTCTTGCGCCACTGGATCTCGAAGTGGTCGCCGGGGCGCAGCGCCTCCAGGCACTCCGACGCGTGCAGCTCGTGCGCCGGCGTGCCCACCGGCGGCGCTCGGATCCTGCTCCACTGCACGCCGGCCTCCTCCTTGGCCGGCTTCCGGCCGTGCGGCGGGTACCTGTCAAACGATAGAACGATCGCCCATCACCACCCATAAAAACCACTCGCGATCACAGCGAATTGCAGCCCGAAAGATCTCTCGTTCTCTCCATGCTTGTGCATAAACATTTCTCTGTCACCGGTTTAAATGCACATGCTGGCTTCTAATCTGAATGAGTGATTCACTGGTATGAGCTCGACGGCTACAGGGATCTAATTGGCTTCCTAACCTAGGTCAATTCAGTCGTCCTCGGATGAGGATCGCAACAGCAAACTGCTACCGGCAACAGGAGATGAAGCTGGATCGGTTGGTTACCTCGCCGTGAAGGTGTCGGTTCGCCGGTCATAGCGGAGGTGCGCGTCGTAGCACGAGAGCACGAAGCCGACGTGCCCGTCCTGCTAAAGAGGACGCGCATTCTCCCAGCGTTAATCAAACAATTCATGCGCTTAACCCAATGCTAATTGCAATTAGCGGCGATCAAACCATGGATTGGTGGGTTGGTAATACGTACCTCGCGGTTGTACACCTGCGCGGGGAACCAGAACTCGCCGCACTCGAGCGCGCGGTACCACGCGGCCACCGTGTTCGTCGGTGGCGCCGCGGGTGCGGGCGCGGGCGCTGGCTCGGCGGCGACGGCGGCCGGTGCCGGGGTGGCATCCCCCTTGAGCCAGCGGCAGGCGATCCAGGAGAAGGGCCACGCGCAGGCCAGCGAGTCCACCCAGCTCCTGCGGCGGGGCGGCCGCGGCGCGCTCGCGCGGGAGACCCTGGCTCCGAGCTCTGCCTCCCACTCCTTCCGCGCGGTGGCGCCCAGCACGCGCCCCCACTTGGCGCGGAGGTGGCGCTCCCACAGCGCGTCGGCGGAGCACCGGTCCCTGAGAGCGGCGCACACGCACGCCATCGCGGCGAGCGAGGCCGGCGAGAGCTCCTCCAGCACGCGGTCCAGCGCGAGCTCCGGCAGGTCGAGCAGCGGGAGCCCCGCCGCGGCGGGCGTCGCCTCCGCCTCCGCCTCGCCCGGCGCCGCCAATGCGGCCGGCCTCGGCCTGGGCGTGGCGGGCATCGTCGTCGCGCTGCGCTCCGGCTCCCGACCCCGGCCCCGCAGCCTCCTCCCCGCGGTGGTGGCGTGGCGCAGCAGCTCCGTGGCGAGCAGCAGCACGAGGAGGCCGAGCTCCCGCGCGAGCTTGCAGCAGGGCTTGGTGGCGGGCGCGACGAGGAGCAGCGTGAAGGCCGGGACCGTGGATATAAGCAGCAGCGGAAGCATCTCAGGAATTAAAAAACAGAGAGAGAGAGAGAGAGGCTAGCGCCCCGCCAGTACCAATCAGCAAAGGCGGCTGGCTGGCTGGCGGTGGTGGTGGTGGTGCGCTGGTGGTGCGACGACAGCGCCACCCAAATGAAATTGGCACGACGCGGACGCGGGCAGCGGGGGAGGACGATGCCGGCCGGAGAGGATAGGCGCGCGCGGCGCGGGCCCGCCCGGCTCCGGAAAGCCGGGGCAGCGGCGCGGGCGGCAGACTCGCAGGCGGAATGATTCCTGCCTCCGCGCTCCTCGCGGTGCCGCGCTGCTATATGCTGCCCCGCCCTTGCTTCCCCCTCCGCTTTTGAGGAGCCCCACCCAAAAGGCGCGCACAGAGGGCAGGGTAGCACCACGGCCTGGCACCTCGGCTCGTCCTGCTCCTGTAATCCTCCGTACCTGGACGCCGGGAAGAACACGCAGTGCGCTGGACGCGCGTGCGTGTCACCGCTCACTGCCACTGGACCGGAGGGAGCTCCAGCTCGTCTGCTGCTGCCTTTGCCCACGCACACATGCCGGCGGCACGTCCGATCAGATCCTGCCGCCTCTTTGTTTACTCCCCCCGTCCCCCGATTCGGTTGGTGCGGTGTGGATTTGCGTTTGGTGGACGGCGAGCGAGGGGGAGGGCCGGTGTGGTGGGTTAACGTAACAGACCACCAACGCGATGCGCAGAGACCGGGGAGGCAGAGAGGCTGGCTGGCTGGCTGGCTGGCTGAGGTAACGGGGTCACCGAGAGGAAGAAGGTCCAGGCGTTTGTACGGCATTTGTAGGGTGGGCGGAAGAGTGAGGTGAGGTGGTTGGTGGGTGAACGGAGACAACCACTCGCCGCTAACCCCCAACACCGCCTCCCTACCAAATTACGCGCCAAACCTTCCCTTTTTTTCTCTCTCTCTCTCTCTCTCTATCTTCTACTCTCCTGTCGCGGCTTCGCAAGCCAAAAGCATCCGTCCCCATTTCTGCTTTCACCGAGGCGGATGTTTGTCCTGAACCTCCCGTGCTTAGAATAATCTCCCGTGCTCGTCCCAGACAAGACACGGGAGGTGATTGGTGGGGGTGGTTAAGCAGCCGAAGCGAAGAGCTTGGGCTGGGTGCTGGGTCGCGTCCAAAGGCTGGCGTGGAGAAAACAAGGGGGGAGGTGGGAGTTCCCCCTTGGTTGCTCAGACAGACAGAGTGGCGAGGCCGAGCCCCCAACCGCAACCACTTCGGCGACAACCTGAGTGGCCCCCTGGCGCTAGCCGGACGGGCACTGTTGCGGTCAAAAGTTGCAGCTCGCCTACTAGCAAGGACTCTATCGGTGCCGTCGCCGACGAGACGATGATGATGTGTTTTGATTTGTTTTTCCTCCACTATTAAAAATTCGGTAAATCTCGTTTAAAAATAAAAAAAAGTGCAGCGGCACGATGGGGTGGTGGTGTATTTTGCTGTTCCTCCTTGCCTGTTCTGGGACGGGACGGGACCGGTGCTCGTGGAGCTGCCGTGGCTAAAGCTGCCCAGGGTTGCGTTTTAGGGAAAGGGCGCCCTTGTTTAATCGCCCACTACTCGCTGGCTATTACTACCTCGTCGTGCTTTGCTGAGAGGACTCCACTCTGGGGTAAGTGCTTAACCAATCCCAATTATGGCAGACCCCTTTGCAATTGCAAAGCCTATCTTCCAGCCTCCGTGTCGCTTGCTCTGGCCACCACACCCGGTGGTACTGGTATGTATGGCACGTGCAGCGATTCTCCGTTCAGATTCCTTCGGAAAACATCATCAGCGTGGAAGAAACGAGCAGGACTCTTAAGGACTAAGGTGACAGAACAATTCACTTGTACTTCGACGAAAACATGCAAACCGCTGCGTCTCGGACTTTCGTCCGACTTTCTCGAGCAGCCGGCTAATGGAAAGGAGGCGACTGCCGACCGGTGTCCTCAATTTGACCAGGACGTCGCTCAAGTCTGGAACGAAGAAAGCAAAACGCACATCGCTAGCCCAGGTGTGCCGCTGTCGATGCCAACGTGTAACCGACTCTCTTAAGTTTTAACCTCGGCGATGAATTGCACCAGCAGGTTGTCAGTAGCGGCTGGGGCTGGGCGCCTGCTCTGCCTTTTTCTCCGCCGGGCCCCGGTCGATACGGCCAGTTTCTTTCTCGTAGATCCGGCGACGCCGACGACTCTTCTCTGTTTTTTTTTTTCCGCCGAGTTTTGGCTCTCGATGGAGCAATCGATCTGGTCTACTGTTGTTTGGCGATGTGATTGTGATGCCAGTTCACTCTAATCCTGCCCCGTGGCAGAGAAAAGGTGAAGGAAATGGCTACCGCTGCAGCTAGTCTTCTCTCCGGCGACAGCGAATCACGTGATGGAATGAGGGGGGCCAGGGGCGGCCCGGCGCCGCTGGCTTCCAGGTTCGCCCACCGAGAGAGCGTGGCTTGAACGAAACCTCGGGCTCGACGTGTCGTGCTCGAATTCGGAGGGCTGGACGAAGCTGCGACGAGACCAAACAAGATAAAAAAGGTGAGCAACGTTCTTTTCCATCTCTGCGCACAGCTTTCCGAAATTCTCCCTTTGGTAAAGAAGACTATAGAGGAGGAAGTTTCTCGGGCCGCTAGATGGCGCCACGAGTGTCACGAACGCAGTTGCTCAGCTGTGTGCGTGCAGCTTCTTCAACTCGAACACGAGCCGTGCGCAAGGGCAACTGCTTCGGATGCGTCGACCGTGTCCGGACGCTGCTCGTGCACGGCCAGCGTGCGTGGCATCAGACCATGAGATCGAGATCATCTCGTTTCAAAGAAAGAAAGAAAAAACACCGCGACATCGCCGCCTTAAACGCGCCGCCGTGCCCGTAATTGAACGCCGGACCACGCGCCACTGATGACACGGCAACGGATCTGAGGCGCGTGCACGTTCGGTGCGCGCGGTCGCAGCCCGTCGCGACCCGTTCCCTCGCCGAGCGCTGCCTATACGGCGGCACGGGGCCAGGCCTAAGCGAGCTTTAGAGACGCGAGCGACCGTCCATGTCAAGTCGTCAAATCGCTCGATGATGCAGGGACTTGAAGCAGGGATTAGGCAGGAAATCCACTACTTCCTGGGATGCCGGGGTGGGGGACCGGACCGGCGCGCCCGTGTCCGTCGAGCCCGGTGCGGCGTCAAATCGACGGGCCTGCCACCGTTGATTCCCCTCCCGCATCGCCGCCGGTGCGCGTCTGTCGCTGCTCGCTCGCTGTCGCGCCACCGCCTCCTGGCCGGGCAGCCGGCCCCCCATCGGTCCGGCGAGGAGACTTTCGGCTGGACTGCTAAAATAGGATCGCCGGCTCGCCGCAGGGCAAGTTCCAGGCTGATATGATTCGGCTTCTGATCTGGGAGCGGATGCTTCTTCACTGAAGGCTCGAACCAATGATTTCAAAAGAAAAGGAAGGCTCGGACCAACGGAGCAGGCTTGCCTGCGTCCTTCTCGCGTACGCGACGGGCACCGGGCACGTTCGTGGTATCTGGTGAGCCGGGAGGCGCAGGCGTTGTCCTTTCCGTGTACTACGCATTGGCGCTGGCCCATCGGCGAGCTGTGGCTGGGGCGGCGGCAAGTGCGGCGATCGGAGACGCCCCCTATCATTGCTCCACCAAGCCGTGCGGCGCCGTAGTTACGCCATGGGCCTGCCGCCTGCCCTCACGGCATCACGCACGGCTCGTGCCTTGAGCGCCCTGCCCGCGCATGATTGCGCCCGCCATCGTCAATACTGGACGGACCAATGTCTCCGGCGTTCCAGATGGAACCGGCCGAGCTGGCTGCCGCCCCAGGTGATGATAACACGACGGGTGCTGGTGGTGCCGGTGCGGCAGACACGTTACGGCTTGCCGGCTAGCTAGCTAGCTAGCTAGCTAGGTGGGGTGCACGTGTGTGTGTGGAACGCGCGCGAGGCGACAGGCGGGCGCCGGTGGCCCGCCGGCGCTGTTGTGGGGGACGGGCCGCGCCGCGCGGTGGCAGCGACACGGAGGGACGCGCGGGGGTCACGGGCCACGGCACCTAGTCCGCCGGAGGTGCACGACGTTTGTGGAGGATTGAAAGACCAGCGTCACACAGGCCGGCCGCCTGCGGCCGTGGTGGATGGTGGGTGGGCCGGCCGTTCTCGAGTCCTCCTCTACTATCGTACCGATTGTCGTCCGGCCACTGTCCGTCGGCCTACTATAGGCCCATATCTTAACTGGGCCAACATCCATTCCCAAGTCCCACACCATAGCTTAACTTTGTTTTGCGCTGACCCAATCGATCACCCAATTGCACCCCTAAAATCAGCCGTCCTGATTGGGGAATTTCCGGGGCCGTCTACTGCGCGGACATGTCGCAGAACAGCGCAGATCTTTCGTGGGCCAAAAACGTGACGGAGGCCCGCTTTACATTTCCATGCGAGCGTAGATTCATCTGCAAAGTTTGGAACATGTTCTGGCTACATTTTAAAATGTGTTTTATGTGCTGGCTATATTTTAAAATGTTTTATGAATTTTTTTAAAAGTTATGGCTACATTTCTTGAACATGTTCGAATTTTTGGAACATTTTTATATGTGTTGGAATGACTGAACCATTTGCGAAGTTTGGAGCAATTTAAAATGTTCTAGGAAACTTTTTTTAAAGTTCTGGGTACATTTGTGGAACAAGAGAGCAAGTTTTGGAACATTTCTTATGTTTGGAACAATTTAAAATGTTTAATGAAACTTTTTCCAAAAGTTATGGTTTGCTCATCATCAGTATTCAGTACATATAAGTAGATGTGTTCATTTCGAAATCAAAACCTGACAAGAAACTTAAACGTATGCACTGAATGTTGGTAGGAGTATATAGTTGTTGAAGAAGAAAAGAAAGGAGGAGCATGGATATATAGCTTGCTTATTGCTTTGCTGTCGCCGCGAAGCGAAGCACAGGAAGGACAGAGAGACGGTGGCAAGCAGGGGGAGGAACGGATGGAAGAAACGAAACGATACAATGAATAGAGAGACAGAGACGTTGAAAGGTAGACACGGTCACACGGGCGGAATAGAAAAAAAAAAGCTGATCAGTAGGAAAGCCGAATCGCTAGATGGGCCTCCAGGAAGCGAAAAGGGCCGAATGCGTGACGAACGAAGCGCTTCTGGTATAGAATTCCCGGAATTTCCTCCCATACTAAACTACAACGCGCCGGCTAATAGGTTGGGTCGCAGTCAGTCACCATCAGTTCAAGATAATTGTAGGCCTATACAAAGCCTGAACGTTTTCTTTTTCAAACTGCCTGGACTAACATTTGACTAGTATGTGCACTAGCATATGGCGTGCCGACGTATACACCGCCAATGCAAACAAATAAGCTGAGCGCCCCATCGCAGTTGCCAAGCAAATTTTGAGGAAAAATCCGTGCCCCATGGACGTGCACGCCTTACCCGATAGCTCAACTCATGAGTCATGAACGTGCATTCCACCATCCTCATAATCTAAGCACGCACAACCTGTCATAAACGCCGATATGCTCCCTCCCTCGAAGCATCACCAAGTCCCCGCGACATCGATCGCTCCCGCAACCCCAGTGGCGACCGATTCACCCCGCGTCGTTTCAGCTCGCCGCCGGCCATGCTGCGTTACAGCACGCCGCAGCCCTCACCGCCGATGTCGCCGCTGGTCGCCCCGGCGACGCCGTGCATCCCGGGCGCCGCCGCCGGCGGGGCGGGTCCAGTTCCAGAGGCGGCGCCGACGCTTCCGCCGGCCTCGCCGCGCACGCCCCGCCCCGCGATCACGCTCACAGCGCCGCCGTCCAACAAGCGGAGGCGCCGCGGGGCCGCGCGCTCGTCCCTGCGCGCCATCCGCGCCGTGCGCGCGCTGTTCCGGTCCCTCCCGATCCTCGCCCCGGCGTGCCGCTTCCCGGGCGTCATCCCGCGCCACGGCGCCGGCGGGGGCGGGGGCGGCGGGCCGCGCGGGCAGGACGGCCACGTCAGCGGCGCGTCGCGCACGACGGGGACGCTGTTCGGGCACCGCAGGGCGCGGGTGACGCTGGCGGTGCAGGAGACGCCCGGGAGCGTGCCCATCCTGCTGCTCGAGCTCGCCATGCAGACGGGGAGGTTCATGCAGGAGATGGGCGCCGAGCACCTGCGCGTCGCGCTCGAGTGCGAGAAGAAGCCGCCGGGCGCCGGCGCGGGGATCGGCCGCACCAGGCTGCTCGACGAGCCGCTATGGACGGCCTACGTCAACGGCCGCAAGATCGGGTACGCCGTGCGCCGGGAGCCCACGGACGACGACCTCACCGTCATGCAGCTCCTGCGCACCGTGTCGGCAGGCGCCGGCGTCCTGCCGGCTGACGTCGTTGGCGCTGGAACGGCGCCGGAGGGGCAGGAGGCCGGCGACCTGGCGTACATGCGCGCGCACTTCGACCGAGTGGTTGGGTCTCGGGACTCGGAGTCGTTCTACATGCTCAACCCTGATGGTAACAATGGTCCGGAGCTTAGCATCTTCTTCATCAGGATATGAAACTACGCTGTGACACTGCTCCCCTTTCACATTTCTTTTTGCGTGACAGAAACTAGCGTGTACAACATAGTTTTAGCTCCCCCTAGTTTAAGTTGTACGGGTAGCTCAAATTGATTTGTTTGTCTCTGTTCTATGTCACTGCCGGATGATATAGATGTCTCAGCGAGGTTCTGATCTAGTTTCTTTTTTATATAATAATGTTCTGATCTAATCGAATTTGCTGCAAAATGTTGCGCTGTTTAGTCAAATCGGTATGCTTCTGTCTCTGCGTTCTATGTTACTCTGGGATTATATATATATATAGATGTCTCAATGCTATTCTGATCTAGTTGAATATGCTGCCAAATGTTTCGCTGTTTAGTCAAAATTACTTAAAAAAACAAAAAAGAAGTTAAAAAAGTTGGGGTAAAGCTCCGCCAAAGCAGTAGCCTTAACCACAATATATATGCTTAAAGGAAAGCCCGAAAGCTGTTCCCGTCCTTGCCAGGGGAGATGCCAATCATCTCTCCTTTCTACAAACACAACTATTTCAGGCAGGCTGAAGCTTAATATGAGCACGGAGTCCGCTCCCCTTGCCAAGCAGTATGGGACTAACAATGGCACCCTGCAAACCTACAACGTCTCATTGGAGTGCAGATCAATAGCACCAAGCCACTCGACGCAGCTGCACTGAGTTCAACCAGTTACCAGCTAGTCAGTTACAGAAATAGCAGAGATACATACATGTTTGTTTTTGTCATAATAACAATTTCAGCTGTCTAACACTGTTAAACATTGATTTTTTTAGTCGTCGTAAGATTTCTTTGTCTGTGAAACTCTAACTTTGTTTGTTTAATGTTGCATCTCTAGCTTTGGAACAATTTTTGCTGCTGGTCAAGCTCAAATATATTAATCACTCCAACTCTAATTAGCCAGGGTCGGTCTACACAGAGGTTAAAAAGGCTTTCATGATCCTCGGCCCGTTTGGCCCGCTTAAGGCCCTGCATCATTGAGCAATAACTACTGCTCGTGTGATGAAGTAATTCACTCCTGCACAAACATACGATCTTTCTAATTGTCGATATATAGCTTGCATTCTGCACGCCACGCAAATCGTAACTGAAACTACGAACGAAGAAAACCAACACCTGCAAATTTCACTCTAAATTATATTCTTGCAAAAGGACATAGAAGAGCAAGCACGCGAGGAGGATCACCATGTATTCACCGAATTGGTGCGGGCAATTCGACACTGCAATCTATTACGAGTGGGATGCACCGGGAATCTGAGCTAAACGGAAACTGGGGTTGCTCGCCTTTGTTCATGGACAAGAAGGTTTCGGATCCGGGGATTGTCGTCACAAGCTGCGAGCTGAGTTTGTGCCGAACCTGGTGTCCTCAGGGATACGGTGATGCACCCATGTACAGTGAAACCGCCACAGGATTCTGCAGACGAGACAGACACCAACAGCTTGTTAAAGCCCGAAAGCTAATATGCTCATAACACTGGTGAATAACAACTTGTTCTGCAGATGAAGCATGCATCAACAGCACGACTTGATGAGTGTGTTCTGATGACTTGCGAGCCCTTAGTTTGGCGCAAAATTTAGCTGAGGTGGTACCTTACCTAGCTAGGGGCGCTTCCGTTGAACAATGAACGGATCTTAAGAAAAGATGGACAGAGAATGTGACTAATTCATAAGGTATCAGTCATACTTGTCTGTTCACTAGCGGAATTTTGACTAATACTTTTACCATATGGCTCTATATAAATCGACTGTGATTATACGCTACATTTAATCTGTGTAAAATAAACATAATATATTTATTATTTGGAAGAGCAAAAAGTGTATTTTTTTAGGTAATGGAATAAAAAAAATGTGTGCGCTTGACATCCATTATTCGTAGAATTAACTATGTTTCCACGCCTGATTCATCTTCCACTAATGATGAAGAGAAAGATATTCATCTGCTGGCCGGTGGATCATTGAAGCGTTCGAGTTATGCCATCCAACAACGCATCCAGAGCTGCCTAGCTATTTAAGTACCATAGGCTCCCAATGCATTGGCCGAAACCCTCAAACCCCAGAACCAACGCTCACATCATTTCCATATAAATATAAAGCTTGCAACTGGAGACGAGTAAATTAAACTTAGCTTGCTGGATGCCATCTACGACGGCTCAATTGTGCAAAGACTAGTGAGGTTATCACTTGCCGGAATGGGATGCGTTGGAACTTGAGCTTTATAACAGGCAAGTGAAGTGATCGTCCCACAGGTTCGCTCCGGCCATAAGTCCAACCGGTTGCATGCGTGTAGAGAGGAGATTGGATCAACCAAATCTGTGTTGATCAAGGGAACTCGTATATATACATGTACAGCAGGTCTTAGGGCCGAAGCTACATTATTTTTAGGGCTGCCAATGCATCCACGAAAATTAGCAAAATCAGTAATTAAGTCTAATTTTTCACCATATATGCACCTCTACACCTCAACGCTATGCATCCACAAGACAAGTGCACCCCTTCAATTTTCTCAAGCTTCGCCACTGGCACGTCCGGAGATCTAACTCCTGGACTAGCGGTGCCGAGCAAGGGATCGCGGGCGACGCAGTGCGCGGAGTGCGTGGAGCCGTCGGCTGCGGCGTGCGCGCCTGTCGCACTAGGTCCTGTGTGCTTGACGTAGTCTCTCCCCCATCGCTGCTCCTTTTCTGTACAGAGTCTTGTCTGCAACCCCGCTTAGGCAGCCGTTTCACACTGGAACACCCAGTATTGGATCGAGGCCTTGAGTTGAGCAGCTCCTGGACATCCTCCCCTTAATTACCGGCTCTCTGCTTGCCGGAACAATGAGCAGCTGTATTCCACTGCCAATCGCATTTGACTCGGATGGCTCAAATTGCTTTGTTTATTTCTTCCCCTGTTTTCTAAGTAAAGTGCTTTCGGATGATTTGGATATCTCCATGCTGTGCTGATCTAGTTAAATTTGCTTAGAGAAAGCGATGTAGATGTCGCAATGTTATGCTGATTAGTTAAATTTTCTGAGAAAAGTTTAAAAAATTTGGGTAAGATCCTTAACCACAATGTGCTGTAGGATAGCCCGAAAGCTGTTCCGGTCTTTTCTTTCTACGAACACAGCGAATTTAGGCAGACCGAAGCTTATAAGCAAGGAGGTTCGTCGTTCCCTGCTGGGCAGTATGGTACTAAACGCCTTCAACATCTCATGCACAGAAACATCCCAACGCGTGTAACAAGCTAGGATGCCTAGTTTTTGGTCGTATTTCAGTCGTAAAAACGCATAGTCTCAGCGGACTGAAAAATAAGGCCAGTATTTGTTTGCACCTGCGAATTTCAGTTGCTCTAAATGTTGCTAAAATTGATATTTTTGAATCATATTAGCTAGAGAGAGGCCACCTTTCCTTTCTTAGTGGAACTTCTACCTCTCTTAATTGAACCAGGTTTTTTGATCTTTTCGCGTACTTCTCAAAATCACCCAAACTCTAATTCGGAAGGGCCGGCCTCCAGAATCAGAAGGCTTGCGATTCTCTGTTCGGGCTGTTTGGCCTGCTTGAGGCCCATCACCACGGAACATTGACTGCCGGTAGGTAAAGGCAGCAACTGCTACTGTCCCTGCGATGAAGACATGAAGTAAACAGACTTCACTTCTGCATAAACATTGGGTCTTACTCTTACGACTTTGCCGATATATATATAGCTGGCCTGGCTTCTCCACGCCATGTAACTGAAACTACCAAGAAAACTAACAAACACCTGCAAAGTTCGCTGCAAATTCTTGTATAAACCATAAGAGGAAGCCCGGGGGAGGATTGGCGATGGATTCATCGAACTGGCGCGGTCAATTGAACACTGCAGCCTCGTTGGAATGAGATGCACCGGGAAACTGAGCTGAACCGACACCCGGAAAGCTCGCTCGTGCTTAGCGCCCTGATGGACAAGAGGAGTTAGCTTCCGGGCAAGCAGTTGCGCAATGGCGCTTCATCGTCTCAAGCTGCAGGCTGAGTTTGTGCCTAGCCTGTTGTCTTCTCTCAGAGGCACGACAAAACTCTTTGAAACCTCCATCGGATTCTGCAGACAGGACACGTCAGCTGGGAAAGGGACAGGTGCTCATAACGCTCGCACTCTGTTTTGGCATCACATGGTGACTGACGGAGTTCGAGCGCCACATGTGCTTGTAAGTCTGACAGCCACATTATCTTTTCTGACTTGTGCGAGCCCTTAGTTTGGCGCAAAATTTAGGTGAGAGGATACCTTAGCTAGCAATGATCTGCACGAATGTTAAGAAATGAAGAGCAGCTAATGCAATTTGTTTTCTTGAGATGCCAGAGAATCAACTAATAAGATATGATTTGTCATGCTTGTCTGTTCAAAGATTGAATTTTAACTGTAATATTCTAATAAGCATTTGGCTATATATATACACCGATAGCGATTATATGTCATGTTAACTACAATCTGTTTATTATTCTAAAAGAGCAAAAAGTGTATTTTCTAGGTAATGGAATAAAAAGTGTACGGGCTGGCATCTATCCATGCATAAAACGAACAGTGTTCCATTCCTCTGTGTCTCACGTTCTACTACTGATGATGAAGAGCATTTGGTCCCCATCATAACTAGTGTACTGCCAATGTACAGTGTAATCAGCTAGCCGGTGGACCGTTCACCAGTGAAGTGTTCGAGTTATTCCATCCACCAATGCAGCCACACCTCTTAGTTACTTTTTGTGAATTAGGCTCCCAAGTCCCAAGGCACCGGCAGAAACCCCAAAAACCAACACTCACATCTTTCGACACAAATATAAGGCTTCCAACCGGAGAAGAGGAAACTCTCCTGATGCCATCTACCGACTACGGCTCAATTATATTGTTCCTGCTGTCAAGATGATTTTTACTCGCGGGAATGGGATGCATTAGGAACTCGAGCTGGATAACAGGCAAGCCAAGTGGCCGATATTTTACTCCAGCAAGCCCAGGCAGGGGACATATTGCATGCGTGTAGAAGATTTCCCTAGCCTGCTGGAATCGTGGGTCATCTGTTTAAGTGTTTACGCGACAGTGTCTACAACCCCGCTTTGTTCAGTTAATCCGGATTGGAGAAGGTTAACTGAATAAGGCTTAGGCTGCTCTCTGACGCTAGACGCTCAGGCCTTGACCCTTGAGCTGAGCACCTCGACCATGAACACTTGCTTCCCCTCTTACTGGCTAGGCCTGCCTACCTCGCTGGAACAAGTGGGCTTTCCATTGCAGATCCGCATTTGCCTCCAGCTGAATAAACAGGCTCAAGGCTTACCACTGGCGGATCCAGGATGAAATCTTGGGTGTGGCGGACTTATTGTCTTGTTGTGCTTAAAATATGATATATTGGTACATAGTTTTTTAGAAACATCATACTGTGACTAATAGAAAACTAAATTACCTCTTTTCACGTAAATTTTTGAGGTTTCTTGTCAACATTATAAGTATTATATGCTAAGCATGGAAGAAAACGATTTTATCTTCTGATCAATAAGTTAATTTCATTGGTATACCATTAGTTACTAATTCGTGGAATACTTCATAGTACAAATGATAAATCCCATGAAAATAATTATTGGTGACACCAGTCTGCAAAATGGCGCAAGACACTAGCTACTAATCCGTACTGTAGCATGGCGCGAGCCACTAGCATGTAGACTCTAGCACAGCACAAGCACAGCCACTGGAGAGAACATATGGACAATGACGCCGCATGGGGCCTCGTGTAGAGAATTATGGCTGCTCGCCGTCACAGTCCACTTTAGTGCCGTTGGGGAGGGAAGAAAATACATGAGCGTGATGTGTATGCGTTACAAGGTTAATGGCCCACAAGACCATGCACAAGTCCCCACGGTCTCATTTCATTTACTCTGATACTTCGTCTCGATCACCAATTCGCTACTGCACACACGCTCTAGCCTCCAGAAGCCAGGCGGTTGGCAAGAACGGATCAAGAGTGGTGTGTTCCACCCGCGGGCAGGTGTGGCGACCGCCAAACCTCGCCATATAGGTAGCTCCGCCACTGAGGCTTACTGATGCTTCGGCAACAAACGGAATTTGGACTTTTGGGGAGTTCAGTTACTGGCTACCATCAAAAGCTAGCGTGACTAGATGACATATATACTGGTGAGAGCTGAAAATGAACCAAAGCTAATCACTCTTCACTTTTTGCACAAAATTGATAGATCAGGGTGGAAGAGAGATGGTTCATCATGAGTGCATTGGTAATAGAATTTACCAGTAGTGAAGTCCTTTTGGTTCACTACTGAAGTGTTAGCTCAACATTCAACTGAAACGATCTCAGCGAAGAATACGTTAACCTTCATTTTTGTGAATTGTGTGTGTAAAAGGGATGTAATTTTTGTCTAATCACATAGGCGGGCCATATTGGTCAGCGTGAACTGGATTCAATAGTATTCCGATTCACTTTTGGCCAAAAAGAAAATGCTGTCTCCGTGGTCCCCCTTTACCCTTTTCAGCCTTTTCTTTTTTACTTTTCGCATCACAAGAGAAAAAATGGAGATCTTTTAGAAAATATTTTAGAACAAATTAA
The DNA here is from genome assembly GCF_002211085.1 of Panicum hallii. NCBI lineage: Eukaryota > Viridiplantae > Streptophyta > Magnoliopsida > Poales > Poaceae > Panicum > Panicum hallii. The sequence continues at coordinate 7,207,273 of NC_038046.1, read as the reverse complement.
AAATGCTAAGTCTGAGAAATTATTTTCAAACTTTACTTAAGAAGTTCTATGAAATTTGTATGTGCGGAGAAATTTTCCTGGAGGCAAACTTGTGCTGAGACGAAGTTATTTTATGGACTTTAGCTTAATGCTCTATTTCTTTATCTTTGTGCTATATGCATGCTAGGGCTTCTATGTGTCACAAGTCAAAAGCATTAGATTGTATCAATGCTTGCTGATCTCTCCAAGTTAAATATACACAAAAACAAAAAAATTACAAAAAGTTAATAAAATTTGTCTAAGATCCACCCAAGCAAGTAGCCTCTACAAGAAATGTGTTGTTATAGGAAAGCTCTAAGGTTTACATAGAAACAAAAAGTTAAGAAGTTTAGTAAAATTCACTAAAGCATCCAAAGGCTTACTATAAAACAAAACGAAGAAAAAAAAATCCATCAATACTGAATTTTTTTTAAAAAAAATTGGATAAGATCCGTCAAAACAGGTAGCCTTTTACCACGTTGCGTGGTTTAGGAAGGCCCGAAGGCTGTTCCCGTCCCTGTGGGGGGCGATGCCATCAGTCCCTCCTTTCTACGAACACAGTACACGTATGAAGGCTGAAGCTTATAAACACGGGCGTACCTCTCTTGCGAAGCAGTATGGTACACACCCCTGCAAGCCTGCAACGTCTCAAGCGAGTACAGAAATACTCGTATTCATTTGTTGCACCGGAAGCGGACTGAAGCATGTCAGCATGTGACAACAAATATGAAAGGCCTTTCAGATTTCTCTGTTCGGCCTTTGTGGCCCACTTGAAGCCCAGCGTCATTGATCATTCATTGCCGGGAAGGCACTAACTGCTCCTGCACTCTAGTGGGTGCGATCAACTGATCAAGTAAAGAATGTAAGAGGCTTTCACTACTGCACAAACATATCCGGTCATACTCTTGATATATAGCTGCCTTCACCTCGCCATGTAAATGAAACTAAAAAGAAAACAAACACCTCAAAGTTCACTAATCTCTCTTTAAGAATCGTGAGAGGAAGCACGGTTGAGGATCGCGACAATGGGTTCATTGAATTGGCGAGGGCAATTTGGCACCGCAATCTTGTTGGGATGAGATGTATTGGGAATTCGAGCTGAACCTGCAAGTTAAAATGTGGCGTCTTCCTGGACATAAGAACCGGTGATACACAAATTCACAGAGGTAGTTAGGGCTGTCGACAGTCAAGACGTCTTCCATCCACTCGCCATCAGGTGTTCCCAATCTCCCATCCAGGTGAAGCTGGTGTTGCTGCGGTGGATGTCGATGGACTCACCGAGTTGGCCCAGGGAAAATTTCGCACTGCGAACTCGTTGGAATGAGATGCACTTGGAATTTGAGCTGATCTGTCAACGCGAACGGTCGCTCTCCCTTTGTTTCCTCTTGGACGAGAGGGTTCTTTGTTTCCGGGCAAGCAGAGAGGCGCTCAGGTGCAGTATCGTTGCAAGCTGCAAGCTGGCTCTCACTGTGATGCTTGGAATCAGATTTCCGCGGCGATTGACGAATTGTTTGAGAGCTATGCATGCATAGTAAGAAATAACTGAAGTTCCTACAATACTGTGAGCAATAGTTCCTACAATACTGGTGCAAAATTCAACGCTATAACTGAAGTTTCTGTTGAACTATGATTTCTATAGTACACAAACATGTAAAAAAAATGCTGGGCAGGCAATGAATCCTAGATACCTCTTGCATCCTTGTTTCTTTGGAGTTTGACATGCATGCAGAAGGAAACCGTGTTCCATGCTTCACTATATCACTCTTCCGTTAATGAGAGATGCACATGCATGTGGGCCATCGTAACAACTAACTAGTGCGCTGCTAGTATACAATAGGATCTCTACTAGCTGGTGAATCACTGATAGGTGTTCGGGCGACTTACTATTCGATGACAAATGCAATGCAACCATGCTACTTTAATATTTATAGTACATTCAGATTTAGATATATTAAGCCATTCCCAGTGCAAAAAAAGGCACCCAAGACAACACACACATCGTTTTCACATACTAAATACAGGACTTGGAACAGGCGAGGAGGAGAGACCCAGCTGCCTCGCTAGATGCCAGTATGCCATCGATGGCGAAATGGTGCTGCCGTGTGCAGCACTAGTGAGTTTCTAGTGGGGTTGGGATGCATTAGGAATTTGAGCTGAACGGGGGTTGACGATGCAGCCGCCCAACATGTTGTCGCCGGCAAGTATAACCAGTGGACTGGCTGCACGAGTGCAGAAGACTTCCATCCCTGTCTGGGACTGTGCGACGTCTCTTCATACGAGGTTGCCCACAACTTGCTTGGTCGCAATGCTTTTGTGAATCCCCTGAGCCCCATGATGCTAGGTGGACGTTGTTTCCGTTCGTAGCTGGCTGGTCTTCCGCCAAGCGCTCAACGGAGCAGCTTTCCGCCGCACATTGCCTCCAGCTGAATCAAACCATCAAGAAGCTGAAGCCATCAGAGCAGTGCTGCAGCGAAGAGGGAATAGTGCTGCCTAGGATGCAACTGCTGACAGTTGCAAGTATGCAAGAACCAAATTAAGCTAATTAAGCGCCATTTTTTAGTACAAAATTGAAAGAGCGAAAGCTATCGAGCTAGCCTGTGAGTGAATAAAAATTTAGCACGAGAAATTCTATATCTAGCATCACAGGAATGAGACGCATAAAGGGTTTTGATCAGGGACTTCTAGATTTTCTGATGGGCCTGTTCAGCCCTATTGGGCCCAGCATAATTGATCACTCGCTGCCCTGCCGGTAAAGGCAGCAACTGCCGTTGTACTCGAGTAGTGGTTGTGATCAAGTAAGAGACCTACACTTCTGCACAAACATACGGGCCTTACGGTTGTTAATATATATATAGGATTGTCCACACCATGTAATTTGAAATTATGAACAAAATTGACAGCTGCAAATTTCATTCATTCCGATCTCGCTAGTTTCTTGTAAAGATCTGAAAATTATGCACGGAGAAGGACCACTAAGTTATGGAATTGTCGAATAGCGGTGCAAGCAATTGGACAGTGAGACCTCGTTGGAATGAGATGCATGGGGAATCTGAGCAGAACAAACAAACTCAAGTCTTTCTCGTCCTCTTTTCTTCCCCACCAAGACAAGCGGATGTTGCTTCCAGCGAAGCAAGAAGAAATTGTAGAAAGGTCGGTTTGGTCTCATATGTCCGTTTGATCTATTCCATGCGTGCAGCAGATCTCCCATGCTTGCTGTGATGGCTCTATTTTGTGCGAGGTTGTCTGCACCTCGTGTGGGTGGTGGAGTCTTGTCTGCTCCCTCCAGCTCCTCCATGGTATGCTAAATATTGGAGGCCCTGAGTTCAACAGCTGGTGCAGTGGAGGTCCATGCCCTTACCAGCTGCCTGCTGAACCTGACAGAACACTCAACGGAGCGGCTTTCTAACGAAGATCGCGTTGTCCTCCAGCTGCCTCGACGCATTAAGAAACCGAAGCTAATCTTGTCGTGGCACTAGACGGTATTGGTGCTCTTTGTCCGGTTTAGAGGCATGGGTTCCGACTTTCTGAACTCAGCTGCCGCCGAAGTGAGTAAATGGAGATGGAACTTGTGGATGAATACTAGTAGTTTCTTTTCCACTATCAATAAAAGAGCAACTTGGATCACTTTTTATTTTTGTACAAAACAGCATGAGTGGAGGAGAGAGATGTCACATCTATCGATCATATGATCCATGATTCTTGTTTCATCTAAATCCAGTTGGTATAAAATTCGAAGGCGCAGCCACACAGACATATATGCTAAGTTGCATTGAAGGCGAGTAATAATGTTACCAGGAAAAAGAAAAGAAAAGGAAACAAAAAGAAAAGAACATACTATTGTTGCTGGCGAGCTACTAAATTTAAGAGTATGGCTTACTCCATATATATCTGCACGGCGCACGACCCCTACAGCACTTCAGCTCCCGCATATAAACGGATCATCCTTTCATTGTGCTAGGGAGAGAGGCAAGACAACATTGTAAAAAGCAACAAACCTCATCACCTGGTGCACACAAATTCTGGAGGAAAAACGACGGTAGAAATGAACACGAGGGCAGTGGTTGGAGAATGGAGACACACGCATGGCAAGGTTGGCTCCTTTGCTGTTGCCGATAGCGCCCTTCTCATAGCCACCGGCCATCTACTTCTCACACGCACCTCCGTGGGGTAGAACTTCTCACACGCACCTCCATCCGTGGGGTAGAAGTACCTAAAGACGGCCTCCAGCTGCGGATCACCTGCATCAATTTCACGATAGCACCATGAGTACGAAAGGTATTTGCAAGACTTATTCAGTATGGGTATATACTTGCCCGACCTCAAGGAGATTGCATTTGATTAGGTAGCAAGAAAAGTTGTGGTAATTAATTTTGCATAAAAAACATTCTACATTTAATCAAGTTATGATAAGCAAAAGATATAGCATCTATAATCTCTATTTCATACATCAAAACAATTACATAAGTAAAGTGATCATAAATCATGAGCTCAATTTTCCATGAACCCTTCTTACGATAACGTACATTAAAGTCAAAGTACAAGAGCATGCTCAATGATCGAGAGCGCGGTTATTGCTATAGATAAAAAATTCTACGGGGGTGTACAACTTTTCCCACACGAGAATAAGACCAACGACCATACCCACGGCCAAGGATAAGTGTTGATTCATGCCTCAACCCTTCGCATACCCATACCCTGCTACGGTTGGGAGGGACAAGTGCACCGAAACCGCCGATCACACTCCATCACAACCCGCACCGAATCTGCTCAAGGCAAGGTGCGACTTATGCTACTGAGCTTACCACCCCATTATTAAGTACGTGGTTTGTACGGAAAAATACTCAAGTATCACAGTGATAACAACCGGTCCTTAACCAACCCAAGCAAGCCTGTATCATTTGGATTCCACTCCCAACATGGACTACCATGCTTGCCCAAGTTCGATCTCATTCTTAGTTGCTCATCTTTTATTCATCATGGACTAAATATTTATAACTAATCAAACACCCTAGAGCTCGCGAGTGATGGTGACCTTGCCACCTCTCGACTTCTACCAAAGTTAAGCATGACTAAGCAATTAATTCGTGACATCTAAACAAGCATACTCAATTAGGGAAGTAAGGTTCTAAGCAAGGTTGGTAATGCAACAATAAGATTCTAAGCAATCATTTATACATATAGTAACTCATGCACAAACAAGACACATATACTTCATTGATCCAAAATATAGGTAAAAAGATGCATAGTTGCCTGCCTTGATTCTCAACGAGGGTGTCGTCTCCCACGGTCTCCGGCTCACCCTCCTCTTGTTCCGGCGTCACGGCCTCTACACGAGTGCAATGATGCTTGATAAATAAATATGCTATGAATGATTGCAATGATATGCAAATGACATGAGAAAGTATGCTTAAACATTGCAAAACTATGATAAAAGGAGCTAGACATATAGTACATGGGTGGATTATTTATGGGTAAATGCATGGGTATTAAACAAGCAAACGCGGACCGTCCAACTTGGAAGAAGCGGACCGTCCGGCTCTAAATGCGGACCGTCCGACTTGGAAGAAGCGGACCATCCGCTGGTTAACCACGGACTGTTTTGGCTGAGTAACAAGGTTCCTGGGTGTTTCTTGTAGTGCTGAAAAAATGACCGGCGGATCATCCGCCCGTATGGGGGAGACCGTCCGCCATACAAATTTTTGGGAGGCTGAAAAACGTCCAGAGGCTCTGTGTAATTGGCGGACCGTCCGCGCATGATGGGGAGACTGTCCGCACCATGGCCGAGGCTCACCGGCAAGTTCGCCGGTGGTGATTCCGGCCACTGTTTGAGATGGGATTTGTTCCTAAAGGTTTCTGGGAGTGTGGGGAGTCTATTTTGCAAGCTAAAACACACATGCATTAGGCTTACAAAGCTCTAGGTCATCTATATTGATTGTGCTCTAAAGGGTTTCATGGCTTCCAAACCTAGAGCAATGGGGATGGATCAGGGAGGGGATGAGCTCATCGGCGACGAGTGGAACACCGGCAGGGGCTGCAAGATGATGGAGGAGGCTTGGTGAAGCTCGAGCTCATCCTTCTTGCTTGAAGCTTGAGGAAGAGGAAGAATATGGAGGGAGAAGCTTGGGGAAGCTCCTACTCCAAGGAAGAAGATGATGTTGAGGAGGTGTAGCTCGTCGGCGTTGATCTCTGGTGAAGCTCCGGCGAGGTGGAGGGCTTCAATGTGGGGGAGAAGATGAAGCTCCTCCATGGCTTGAGGTTAGAGAGAGCGGATTTTGAGTGAGTGGGGGAGCGAGGGAGAGAGAGAGGGAGGTGCTCTGGATAAAGAGAAGCTCGGGGCCCATGGGGTATGTGGCGTCAAAGTTCTGCGCACTTGACACGCATCGGGGAGGCACTAACGGACCGTCTACGAGTGGGCGCGGACCGTCTGGGGTGTTGACATGGCAAAGACTTGGCTCGGTCACGTTGACATCTATCAATCGTGCTGATGAACTGAGGACAGTCCACCCCTAAATTTAAAAGGGGTTAGCCCTGTAGTTTTATCACCCCTAAGTACAATCTAATCATGATTAATGCTTGACGATGCATATGATGACATGATTATCCTTTTAATTAGCGTAGGGCTGTTACAAGAACCGTGCAAAGACTTTTCATTGTGCTAGGGGTGTGGGGGGACAACATCATCATAAAACGAAATTGAAGCTCACCAATGCAAGAGAAAGACAGATAGTAGATAATCGTACATGGCACCAAATACCAATATATGGGAGGTGGACACCACACGCAAGGCATAAATTGATCCCATATGCTCGGTGCTGACCGGTGCCCGGTGGGTTGATGGTGGGTATGGGATGTGTCGGGACCCGAACTTGAACAAGCGCAAGGGATGTCTGGCGCATTAGAGTTGAGGCCTCCATTGGGATGAGCTTCGTGGACCACTGATTGGCCACTCTACAAGTGTAGCGGTTGCATTCCGCTGCTTGTTTCGTTAAAGCCTCCAATGTCAGTTAAGCGATGTCCACAGAATAGCTGCGTGCTCGCTACCTCGGGACGCCCTAGCTGAATGTGCCGACCAACTCTGAATGGATCGTGGACGAACTGACACGGAGCTGTATGAGCCAAAGAAGATCATGTAGCTGTATTTGCACAAATGTCTTTCTGTTGTGTTGTTGCAATCTGGCTCACCATAACTTCGTAAATAGTGGTCCTTCCCTTTTGTACTATGTTTGGTCTTCTTTATGGTGTTGGAGATCATATTTCTTCTTCCCGTATGCTCTCTTTTCCACATGAGTATAAGGCTTAGAACTGATGAGGACGAAATTAAACTCGCTAGCTGCCATAATCGATGGCTCAGTCGTGCAGGACAAGTGAATTACCTATGGAAATGGAATGGATTGGGAATTCGATTCGAAGGGCCTGTTTAGATCATGCCGTAAAGGTAAATTTTTTTTGCAAAAACGGCGTTTTTGTCTTTACGCATCTAAACGGACCGGCGTATTTTTTTGGCATTTGGGCCCTGTAAACGCAAAAAAATTTTACGACGGAATCTTGCCAATTTGAAGTACTAAATGAAGTCTATTTACAAAACTTTTTGCACAGATGGGCTGTAAATCGCGAGACAAATCTAATGATGCTAATTAATCCATGATTAAGCAATAATTAGCGGAAGGTTACTGTAGCATCACTGTTGCAAAACATTGATTAAGTAGGCTCATTAGATTCGTCTCGCGATTTACAGGCCATCTATGCAAAAAGTTTTATAAATAGACTTCATTTAGTACTTTAAATTGGCAAGATTCCTTTAAAAATTTTGCGTTTACGGTTTTTTTTGCGTTTACGGGGTGGGAGCCGTAAATGCAAAAACTTGTAAACTTTTACAGCACCCATTTTACGTTTACACCTTTTTGCGTTTACAGGTCATGTAAACAGGCCCGAAGTTCAGAGCAAGCGAAACGAACGTACAACCTAGTGGCATAGGCGAGGATCTTCAGCTGGCCGGTTGCATGTGTGCGGACGATTTCCCTTGCTGGCTGGAGTCGCACTGCTAGGCTGTCTGCTCCTTGATTTGTTGCCGGCGCGGCCTTGTCTGCTACTCAAGTTTGTCCACTGCGTCCATGCTAGGCACTCGGTATTGGAGGTCCTGAGTTCAGAAGCACGTGGACGCGTGCTGCTGGCCTTGCCGGAAGCCCGGAACATTCACCAGCGCGGCTTCGCACGACACATCGTGTTACCCTCTATATGTTTTTTAAAGACACTTAATAAATACTCCCTCCGTTATGTTTTTTTAAAGACACTTAATAAATACTTCATCCGTTTCAATTTATAGTTTATTTTGGCAAATCAAGATACATAAATTTTATTATGTATGTAGATATAATATAACAAAATCTATATATCTAGATTTATTAAAACAACCAATCTAGTAAATAACCTACAGTCTGGAACAGGAAGAGTTCTCTACACGCATATGTATAACTAAGCGCTTCTAATAATCTGCCATATAAATGGATCGGAGCAGCAGCTTTTCACTATGCTACGGAGAGAGGCAAGACGACATTATAAATTTGAGAGGAAAACAGTTGCAGTGATTGGAGACACGCGTGGCCAGATTGGTTCCTGTACGTGGCTGTATAGTGACTGGTGTGTTCATGGTGGGGAACTGGGGATGGGATGTGTCAGGAGCTGGAGCTGAAAGTCCACGTCGGATTCTAGCGGCGCTTGGGAGTAGAAGCCCTCGTGTTGCAGAGAATCTGGAGGACGACGAAGTGATCGATGAGCCGGTTGACTGGTGGCAAGCGGCAGTTGGGAATGGGATGCACTGGGAGCTCGAGTTGGAGGAGGAGACAATGAGACTGCTCCTGACGCTTTCCGCCTCGTCGTAAGCGAGTCGCAACATCTTCCATTTCGGCACATGGAGCATATCGGGTTCTTCAGAAAGGTGAAGTTGTCGATCGCACTGGAGATAAGAAACGTCGGTGCGGAATATAACTTAGCTAGCATCGTGTAGTTGGGTTGATGGAAGTTGAAACCGAACGCGAAGGTGAAGTTTTGTCGGCATATCTGTGAGGATCAGTAGTCCTGGTCGCGTCCCAGTACCAGTTCTCACCAAATTAACCGACGGTACAAGATCATGACAAGGTTCTCAGGCTGTTTGTCGCCATGATTGACTCCGGCCGGTGTCGACCTTTCAGGGTGGGCGCATTTGTTACACCAAGCATGCATGATGAGCCCAGTCACTAGAACGAGCTGAGTCGTCACATGAAGTTGCTACACCATGGTTGCATGATAGAACAAGCTGCTGAGTCGTCATCAGAGGAATCGATCTCTTAGATTCAGAGCTCTACTGTATTGATACTCGCTAGCTGGCCTAATACGTACTCACACAGTTAGGCACATAGCTTAAATTAAATTATGAGTGTTGATGTGCGGGTAAATATGTGGGGGTCAAGCTTGTCAGCTTTCTTCTTCGATCCCGCTGCGCGCCAGAGCAATATCTGCTACTGTAGCTGTACCCTGGTGGTTGAGTTGTGAGTTGCGACGGAGCGAGAGGAGGTCCAACTGCTGCATGCCTGCATCAACCTACAGTCTAACACCTGTCTATATATACGATTGGTTTCTCCGGCCACAAGCTTTCATGAAAACTACAAAGAAATATGACGGCTTCGAAATTCTTTTACTAAACCTTTTTAAGACAATCCCCCAAGAGGAAGAACGGAGGAGGCCGGATCATTGTTGGCGCGAGGCGACTGGATGGCGAAATCTTGTTGGCAGGAATGTGATGTGTTGGGAAGTTGAGCCGAAGCCGGGTTTGCATCATTTGCTGTTCCCGTGTCCCAACTTGGCCACAAGCTGCTCCATGTTGCTCCCACTGGATTCCGCATCAGGCGCTAGCTCACACGATAACTGTCAACAACGAGGAAGAACTATCGTGCTAACTTACTCAGATCACACCCTCGGTGGTTGACATGTCAGATTATTGTTGTGCTGATTGGTGATTTATTCTAGTAAAATGCTTGGCATGTTTGTTTAGCAGCTAGCTACGTGCTCATCAATCGCACGAATGTGATGGATGTGACTTGCGACCTTAATTGTAGTTTCTATTATTGGCACACAAAAATTAGCTGAGAGTATAAGGTGATATGTGTCAGTGGAATTTTGTACGATCTCTATACAAATCTGCAAGGAATGGTGATGAATAATTCATCAATTGATATTCAGGGTGAATGTGAACCTGTTGAAGCAGGCAAGTAGTAAGCTGTAAGCGAACAGGATCTGCTAGACGCGTCTCGGTTTGGTGCGGTCTGTTTTTTTTTACTTTCCCTATCGGCGCACGGCCGTGTCTTGATGGCAACTACATGGGCAGGAGAAGGTTGCTAGCTGTAACGGCTAGACTTCGTTATGCCTCCGTTATCCAGCGGAGTGGTTCGATCGTGTTGACATCTGAATCCAAACGGTCGGACCTTTTGAGGTTGTTTCGAGTGCTTACCCACGTTGACGTCCTAATCCAACCGGGCGAGTTTGAGTTGAGTTGAGTTGACTAGTTTTATTGCTCTGTTCTTTTTTCCATTTGTCCAGTCCGGACTTCATCCGCTTTTTTAATATAATCGGCGGCTCTCGTGCCCGGTTTGTTAAAAAAAATCCGTTAGACGCGTGAAGAAGATGTCCCTTAGATGTCTGGGGTTGTGCTCTGACAGTTTTTGCGAGGTTGTCTGCGTGCAGCTCGTTTGCTGGAAGCCTTGTCTGCTCTCCCTCCCCAGCCGCTGCCTCCATGCAAGGCCTCCGATCGTCGAACAAGGTGCTGAGTTCTCCCGGTTAGCAGACAGGCCCTACTGCGTCCTGAGCTCAGCAGCTCCTGGACAGCCTTTAATTTCCTTTTGTTCGCTATCTTCTGGCCTTGATGGAACACTCATCAGAGCGGCTTCGCGCTGCACAGATCGTGTTGCCCTCTCCAGCTACCCGAACTCATCAGGATGACAAAGTATATATTCGTAGCACTAGACGGTCTTACCCCAGCATGTGATTGGAAATGGAACTCGTGGATATTCGTTCAAAAAAAGAAATGGAACTCGTGGACAAATAGCTAGCAATTTCATCTCCGCCGTCAGTAAAGAACAACCAAAAATAATTAAGCAGTGTTTTTTAAACAAAACCGAATGAGTGGAAGAGAAGAGGTGTTAGGTATAATGGTGTATCGATCATGATTCATGATGCTTGTTTTGTGTCAAAAGAAAAGTATTAGAAAATGTTGAATTAATTATTTTCAAGAAAAATGAAAGTTGAAAAAGGAACATTAGGGAGAAGGAAACTCATGTTGTTGCATAGAATGCGAGAAGCTACTAATTAAATGGCTATTGTACTGGATTAGCGATGCATATTTACTCAGTCCACCAAATTGAACTCTCAAGATAGTTGCATTAATGTTCTTGATGTTGAGTGAACTGCCGATCTGAGTCTGACTTTGCACTGATGAAGACGCCAACTCTGGCATATATATACATATATAAAGCAGCCAATTGTTGTGTGCTAGGGAGGGACAACACTATATATAAAACCAAAACTCTCTCCATCGTATAACCAAATCCCTTAATTAGGAACATAAGCAATAGAGTTGAACGAGAGGGCAATGGGTAGAGGACACCACACGCATGCGGGATTGGTCCGTGACAGGTTGGTTTATTGTGGGGATGGGATGTGTCGAGAGGCAAACCTGAACAATGAGTTCAGGTTGTACGCACATGAGAGCGCCGGCCTGTATTAGGATGAGCTTCGCTGAAACTTGGGAGGTGAAAGTTCCAGCAGCGAGGTGACAATACTTCGCTTTTGTGATATCCTCAGGGCCTTCGAAGTCACGTCGCTTCCGTTCAAAACTTATGCACCTGTACCTTCCATACTGAAGTCCCTGGAATCGGCGCCTTCTCATGCCATGAGCTACTGTGCTGGTTCACTGTAGCACAAGGTTCTGCCCCATGCATGGCTGTACCTCGAGTCAATGCACGAAGGGTGCGTTTGGATCCTTTGGCAAAAGGATAAATAGTAAAAAATTTACTTTTTTTTCCATTTGGACCCAAACACCCTATAGCAAAAAGGAAACAGCAAATAGATAGCAAAAGGAAACAGTAAAAAATTTGCTCTTTTTTTCCATTTGGACCCAAACATCCTATGGCAAAAAGGAGAAAAGAGGTTTAAATGAGCTTTTGCCAAAACTTTTACCATTTGGATCCAAACATCCCTAATGGCAAAACTTTTGCCACTTTTAGCAAATGGCAAAATTTTTGCCCAATTGCCCTTTTGCACTTTGAATCTAAACACTACCGAAGACTGCTGCATTTTCCTCTCTGCCGACTTAACAGGGAGACTCTGTCACTTGCTTCTTTATCGATTTAATAGGAAAATGCATAGCGAGCTCTGTGAAACTTCTGCTAGCTCCGTGCCGTGCGTGACTGTATCAATTCCTTTCCCTGAAGAACCCAGGAAGCATCAAGAAACATTGAAGGCCATGCGTTACTATTCTGTGAGACGGTAGCAACACGATATTTTTTTCAAAAGCAAGACACCCGGAAGGATCTAGATGTGTTTGTGGTTTTTGGAAAACAGTAGCCCCAAGTGTTGTTCATGATACTGTTCATAATATTGTTCATGGAAAAGAAAAGGCAGCAGCTTACGGTGCTTGATTTTTTTATCTGTTGCTACTGTTGGCCGTTTACTGTCTATATATGAACTGTACTTAATTTCTTCCTGCTATATATATGGTACAGTGATTAAACTTTACATGCTGCTTTGAGCTGTGGTATGATACTATAGCTACATTTTATAGCTCGTTTCTACAAATAACAATGAGGTCATCTCATTACTCAACCCAGCGAACCACCCAAAATATATACCGTGCCTCCCCCGTCTATCTACTCTCCAAAGCTGAGAGAAAAGCAAGCAGGTCGAGCTGCCCTCGCTCCCGATCCTTCCGGTTGTGCAGAGCAGCCTGCAATGCCGCCCGCTAGCTGTTGGGAATGGGATGCAACGGGAGCTGGAGCTGAACGAACCCCACGCATATCTCAAGCAGCTGTGAGCCTCGTTGCCTTCTTCGCAATTCCCGCGGTGCCGCGGCTATGCGTACTCGCCGTAGCTGCTATCGACTTTGATGAGGTGGAGGGAATTAGTAGCGCGGCCTGGGCGCCTGGCATCCACTGGCTACACTCGCGGGTAAATAGCTGGCTACACTGCCTGAGAAGCCTCCTGTTGGCTGAGAGAATGAGCTGTTCCGTCGAGTGGGACGCCGATAGGGATGGGATGCACCGGGAGTTCTCGTTGAAGCCTCTGGCTCCGGATACGCACGACCAGGCAGCCGCGCAGAGATGCTCGCCCAGCATTTCCCCACTCTGAAAAGCGTAGGCTATGCTGTATTGGAACTGGACTCTGCTAGTGGAGATTGGAGATTCAGTTTCGTCAGGTATGATCATGTTGCCACGGAAATAACGCGCAGGCGTTCTCGACTGGCTAGAGGTTAGCTGATAAATAGGCTTTTTGATTTGAATAATCTCTCCAGCTAGAATAAAACGGTCCATCATCATGGAGCCACTCTATGAAGTTTAGAAGGATGAAATGTTTCTGATTATACTAAGCTAATCATGTGCATGTGGCTGTCAGCTGAAATGAGATAGCGATGGATCAACCAGCCTACTTCATTCCCAAACCAAACGAACATTTAAAGACTCGGAAGGTGAGGTGATAGGTGATCCTGTTACTCAAACCAAACATCCGAAAATATATACCGCGCCTCCCCCGTCTCGCCAAAGCTGAGAGGAAACCAAGCAGATCGAGCTGCCTTCTCGGTCCTTCTGGTAGTGCAGAGCAGGCCACAATGCTGCCTGCTGCTGGGAATGGGATGCACTGGGATCTCGAGTTGAAGGGACAAGCCAAAGAACTGCTCAATCAGCTAACGTCATTGTTGTCTTCTGAGTTCCGAGCACTTTGCGCGCAACTTGCGTAGTCGACTGAGCTAAAGGTGGAGGCGTTAGCTGGTAGCGCGGCGTGAGAACCCCTGGCTACACTCGCCCTTTGGGTCCTGTAGAATGAACTGTCCCTTTGGGTGGGAGGCCAGCCGTCCGGACGGCAGATAGGGGTGGGATGCATCGGGAGTTCAGCGGAGTTCTTGCTGAAGCCTCTGGCTCCTGCTCTGCACGACCACGCAGGGATGCTCGCCCGCTAGAAAGGTTTGCAGATAGCTGGCTGGCTATACATGCACTCACACTCAAGTCATAGCGCTGAAGATTAGGGTGGTTGAATGGCTTCAAGTGACCAAGCAAGCACAGACACGAGATGTATGTATAAAGTGCAAGCTATGTAAAAAGATAGGAGGTTAAAACAAAAATTTCTCAAAACAAATATGGGGGGAAGGGCACTGTTTTCCTCAGCTCCAAGGCAGCACTATCATTTGTCCCAAAACAAAATTGACAATTGAGAGATAAATCTAGCTAGATGGTATTACAACAACAAATTCATCTTTGATTTTATCAAGAGTAACTCCTCTTCGGACACCTTTTTCCAAACACCACCAACCAGTAATCTACCCTTCAAAGGAGATGTCAATTCTGGCATATCTGAAATATCATATTCTGGTGATGATCTTGATATTTGCAGAATGTTTTCACCATCCAACTCATCAGACTGGGATTCAAACCTTTCAGAATGATCAACCTCCTCAAAAGTTCCATGCTGTTCTAATGTGGCAACCTCCAGTCCATGATCCACAACATCAAAGGCAGGAAGAACAGCACACGAACTAAATGAGCAGGGTATTGTTCCTATTGGACAAGGAGTCCATGACTTTGCTACAGACCATCTATTATGTTTCTCTGGTGTGCTTTTGTTGAATGGTCCTTCAGTGGTGCCAGTTTCCGTTAAGCATGGATTATTCTGCCTCTTCAACTGCAACTTGAACAGTTCCAGCATCTCCATTGACTTTTCAAGTGATCCCTGTTCGCTGCATATGGTTCTTGATTGTGGGAGGGAAGAAACTTTAGCCAACCTAGGCAAAGATAACACAGGAAGTTTCCTCAATTTCTCCTTCACACTGTTACTGTTGACCATCTCAATCAACAGCAGCGCTGCATCTATGATACAGCTTTCACCTATGGTGGATAGATTCAGTAACTTCCGTAGAAGTTTTGCGAGGCAAAAACAAGGAACTGCATTCTTGTCTGAAGAAAGTACTCCTATCTCATGAACAAGCCCAATGCAGCCTGAATCCTTAAGCTCTTTTATGCTTGTGACAAGCCATAGAACCAAGGAACATAGCCTTTTTCAATTTAGATGGCCCAACTGGTAGAAAAGCATAAGATTCACCTACAAATATAACAACCAATTAGGCCAGAAACAGGGCAGCACAAATTGTACTTCACAAGACTGAATGGACAACTAGCATCATCAAGTCTAGACAGCAGATCAAGGTTGTTAAGCAATTCATGGGGTTTAGTACAAGAAATACCAGAATAATTTTTGCAGAAAGCATAGAACATTGGAGTATAATACTTTTCAAAGTACCTTTTTTTTAAGTTCTTCCTTGGCTTTGATCATTTCAATTACTGACTTCAGTACACTTAGCAACAATCTTGGTTCTTTCTCTGAAAGTTTCATTATGATAGTTTTCATATCACTGTTTGACATTTGAGTGTCAGATGAGTGATAAACACCCAAACTATGAATTTCTTTCATGTCACTGCTTTCAGGGGACTCTGGAGCATCCAGTTGCATAAGATCCAGTAGACCAGAGACAACCTCAAAGGGACAAGCATAGTATAGCCGACGAGTGTACTTTATCGCTTTGACTATCAGTTTCTCAGAACCTGCAATTTAGAAGTAACACAACAAATGTGAGATGTCTTGGTTGTGACAATGTATTCCCTTGACGGCGACTTGTAACTTTCGACAACGGCACTTTACTCATTTCTTATAAGTAGTTAAATACTCATATTCACAATAAGAATATTCAGAAAGTAGATGATATGATTGTAACAAATAAATGAGGATGCTTAGTTACACAATTGCACCTATATATGCCAAAAGAGAAAAGGTTCAGATTAATGGAAGAGACAAGTAAAATCAAAATTTATCATGAGGTGCATTATTTGCACATTCTAGAGCCTAATCCTAGAGTTTTCTTGGCATAAATAGGGCGGTAAGGGGGCATAGAATTCATTAATCTTCCTTGCAAAATGCAATGCATATAGATCAAAGCAAACCGTACGAATCTGGAGAAGTCAGTTGAGTACTGTATTCCATGGACTCAAGATCTATATTTCTATATTTGCATATTCATGGAAAGTGGGTCACATTTGTCTTTCCTCGAAGTTATGTTTTCTATGGAAAATTGTCCCTATGAGCTTTCTAATTAGTATAATGAGAAAAACCGAGTACAATAATGACGAACTAACATCTCACGCTGTAATAATGCATCTCTAACCAGTAACCAGGCCTACCAGAAGGTCCTACGGCACCAGAGAAGATCAAGTGGCTGGCTCAATCATAGTTCTTTCTATAAGCTGCTGATACTCACGTTTCCTTTTGGAACCTGATTTTGATTCTTTTGAATCGTTCTCCTTCAGAAAGGAAGCAATCTCATGCAATCTCGGCCCCAGTTCCACTTCAACATCAGGAATTGAATTAGTCTGGCGATCCCAGTAAATACACTTCAACCAATCAAATGCCTAAAAGTAATTTTATCTTAGAAAGTAAAATATCATGACTAGAAACAAAATTCCCAGAACTCTCAAAATTATATGAGAACCACGAAACAGCACTTGGTAGCAAAGCGAAAGAACTATATGACAAGAGATTTTGTAGATGATAGCGAACTCATTTTACCTTAATACATGCCAGGCGTAACAGTGGCAAGGAGGGAAGGTTGCGATGGGAACTTTCTACATGCAGCACAAACAATCATCAGGACACAAATGACCATATGAAAACAAGACGAAACAAGTAATCAAATAATAGGGAGTAATTAATAATGTAAAAATACATGAGAAACAAAATCTTCTAACCATGGCGAATGTTCACCAGAATTCGTGGTATTCCAACAGCCTCAGCTAGTTCAGATATGGAACGGCCAGTTTTCTTATGTTGATTCTCCACAAAACCATTTACAAGCCTGACAGTAGAAAAAAAGTAGAGAATAAATGTTTGTTGTACTTTGTTGAAGTTTTTACTGTGGAAAATAAAACGAAACCATGTATTACACACAAGATGATATTGCAGCGAGAGTTTTCTCACCTCATGATTGCCATACTGTACAGCATCGCGAGCATCTCCTCTGACTCCATCGCATCATCACCAGCCAATCCGCTCCTAGGGGAAAGAACAAACAACTTGTGGCATATAAAACCATCCAAATTTTGCAGCTACGAACAGTTTCAAAGTTTCTACAAACATCGTACCGGAAGAAGGGATCCCGCAGCCGTATCTCGACGAAGGCGGCGGTAACGTCCACGGGGATCAGGACGGAGCCCCTGCTCCGCCACGCCGCAATCTGAACCAATCAACGAAACACTTAGAAAAATCACACCCTTGTGCTGAAAAATAGGGGGCTTCTCGGGCTATGGAGAGGAGGTTGTTACCCTGCGAAGAGCGGCGGCGGGGAAGGGGGAGAAAAGGCCGTCGCGCACGAAGCGCCATTCTTCCCAGTTCGACCAGGGCACCAGCTTCCGGCCGGTGGAGAGGCGGCCGACACCAGCATAGAAGCCACTCGCTTCGGGCGCCGGCGCCGCCTCCGCAACCCGTCACCGTGCAACTGGCCGGTGGGGCCGCATAGTTTTAGTTAGGGATCCCTTTTATTAGTTAGGAAGGAGGTTGACTCACTGCCTCGTGCGTGGGACCAAAATGTAAGTGTGGTAACGGGCAGGGTGTTCTTTGGAACTTGACCAGAGGACCGCCGCCCAGGCCCCAGGCAAATTCCAGTGGAAGGGCCGGAAGGGCCGTGCGGCCCTCCTGCCGGCGAGGTCGGCGGATGCGCGTAGGCGACGGCGTTCGCGACGCCGGAGCTAGTATAAGTGCTGCCGGCGTCCTCCTTCCTCTGCTCGCATTGTCCGGTGCACCCTGTCCAGTATCAGCAAGTAAGTCCCCTAAATCAAATTTCCTGCTTCCATTCGTGTTAATGTGATGTGATGAGATTGATACCTAGAGGCTATATTTACATCATTGGAATGAGATGTTTGCGAGACATAGCTATACGAACCAGATCGTTGTTGTAAAATTATTGGGCCGATCCTGAATTGCTGGAGTGTGATTTTGATTTCCATGTTTATAAAGGGAAGGGATCTAGTTGTGCTTTTGTTACACTTCTTAACCAAAGGAGATCGGAATAAAAGGCCGACTACATTTTAAACTTTAAAACTTATTGCATAAAGTGGTGGACTATGACCTAAATTGGCCAAAATGTTATAAGCAGCTAGGTAGAGGATAGTGATGGCCTGGATAACAGGATAAGTATCCTCTACATGGTAGCTCTTAGCTTTAGTACAAGCATTTGTAGCTAGCTTACTGATTATCTGTGCTACTGTTTCCTTTTAATGAGTATATTAAAATTCTTCAAAGAACTCAATTATTTTGTAGTAGTACCTATGGTCCTTGACAATCTTATCAGTATGGTATTCTTGTAGTTCCATACTTTTGTTATATTGCTACATGTGCATACTGCATATATGATCATAACCCACTTGGTACAGCTAATTACCATCAAGCTACTGGGGGATTTACCAAAGCAAGAGCAAATTGGAAGTTTCTCTTATAAATGTTTTGCAGTCTAGTTTCTTTCATTCCTCCTAATTTAGTTAACCATTCTATTAATGTTGAGATATTTAAACCAGTAACGGGAAATATCTAAAATTCATATTCCTAATATTAACGGTTATGCTCTCACTAGTTTGTTATGTTGCTGGAGATGTGAGCCTTTGTGGACAGCAGAATAAAGGAGAGATAGTTGCATCATCAAAATCACTATGAGCAAAAGTGTTACCTTTTATATCTGTTCAGGTACAATAACATCTCCATCTATCTCAATGTCTCTGATATGAACAATCTTGCCTCGATCCAGCCCACCTTCTTGGCACCGTTGGTTGATTTGGGGGCATTGTTTGATGTAGAGTTCCTTGAGCCCATTGGGAAGGCCTTTTTCTGGCAAGCTTTCAACCTCAGGACAGTTGTCAATGAATAGTGTTTCGAGTGAGGATACTTCATACAGACTTGGAGGCAAACACTGGAGATCATCACAGCATGATATCTTCAAGAATTGAAGTGTATGAGGTAAGCCCTCCGCTGGGAAGTTACTGATATCAGGGCAGTCAGCAATCTCAAAATGCTTGAGATGAGGAAGATATCTTAGGCTGTTTAGAAGCACACATGATAACTGAGAGCATGAGTTTAGACGGATATCTTCTATTGAAGTGGGTAGCAAGCCTCCCTCAAGCGCTGTCCAAGGCACCAGACAAGGGCACTCGTAGATATGCAGGCTCCGTAGTGATATAAGAGGACGGAAACACTCCTCTGGCAGTGAAACTAGCCGTTCACAGTGGGCTATTGTTAGACTCTTGAGAACTGCCAGGTTGCATGCAAGCAAGCCGACACGCAGAGATGTTACATCTGGGCAATCATTTATGTACAGAGATGTTAGAGAAGATTGACTGACTCCACTTTGAAGCTCCGGAAGTGACTCGAGTCCAGATTCATATATCGTTAACGATGTCAGCGTTGATGGAAGAGGGGGTAACTTCTTCAGCTTTGGGCACCTGAAAAGACCAAGTTCAGTTAATTGAGGAAACAACTGCTCAGCATCATCAAACATCCACTCTCTCAAGTTTGGCATGTCTTCCAATAGGAGTTCTTCTAAAGCTGGAAAACATTTTTGTTGACCAAATCCTGTGAACTCATGTCCAAGTTGTGTGACCTCAGTTGCTCCTGCTATATTGAGATTTTTAAGGAAAGGAAGTTGACCTAGAGGTGGAAGCACCTTGCTTTTGCAATTACATATGTGAATGGTTTGCAGATTAGGAAGAGATGAACTAGCCAGCCAGCTAGGGAACCTCACCACTGGGAATCCTTTAATCATTAACTCCTTGAGATCAAGATGTGGTTGAAGACCTTCTAGGACCTCTTCTTTTTGTCCTGAAGGAATTACTGTGCAGTCCCATTCCCATATGAGGTGTAAAGTTCGAAGATGTTCTTTGGTCCGCAACTTTGCTGCAAGTGCCTCTTGTCCATCAACTACATTGTTAAGGCCACGAATTGAAAGCTGTCCATGAAGCTGGTCCATGTTCCTCAATTCTGTGATCTTGTATCCTGGGCGCTTCCGGACAACAAACTCCTCCAGTTCCTGGAGGCAGATCAAACTTCCAATTTCAGGTATCCTGGACAATAGCCTTGTGCTTGCCTCTAAGTGCCGCATGTTAGTGAGCTTAGTGATGCCTTGTGGCACTTCTCTTAGTGAATTGCAGTCACTCAGTTTCAGTATTTGCAGATTATAGAGCTGAATAATAGTTTCGGGTAATGTTTCGATTTCTGTACTAGTGAGGTCTAGGAAGCGAAGCTGTTTCAAATTTCCTATAGATTCTGGTAGCTCTTTAAGACCTATTCCATGCATATCAAGCACTCTAAGAAATCGAAGTTTTATAAATACATCATCAGGTAGTTGAGACATCTTAGACTTGTGTCCATGCATAATGATTAGTGTCCTTAACTTCCTATAAATATAAAGTGGACCAGACTGCATGCCCTTGCCATCCTTGCATGGTAATGAAAGATGACGGATCTTGATAGCACTCTCATGTCTCCCTTCATCCTCAAATTGGTCACAGTCTTCCATGGAGATAGACTTCGCAAGGTCATGCATTGCATCATGCATGACATAGTTATCCTTGTAAGGCTGGAAGAAAGATCTGCTTAGTAGCTCATTAAAGTATGTATTGCCTGTATCCTCTAGTCTCTTCTTGCTAGATTGCCTGATGAAACCAAGTGCTAGCCAAATCTTAACCAACTTCTCTCTCCTGAAGATGTAATCTTTGGGATACACAGAACAAAACGCAAAGCACTGCTTGAGATGTGCTGGTAAGTGGTTGTAGCTTAGCCGTAGAGCTGGCAGTATGTTATTCCTCTCCGCTGATAGTTCCCATATATCATTTCTTAGTATGTGCTTCCACTCTTCTTCATCTGTTATGCAAAAGAGGAGACTCCCTAACGCCTTTGATGCAAGAGGTAGTCCCTTCAGCTTCTTTACAATGTCCCTGCCTATCACCTCCAATTGTGGATGTGTGCTGCAGTCACCATGCCTGAATGCATGGTTCTTGAATACAGACCAGCTATCATCATCTGATAGTTGTTGTAGCTTGTAGGGCTCTATTCCTCCCATTATTCTACCAACATTCTCATTTCGTGATGTTACCACTATCTTGCTTCCGGAACCTCCTGAAAGTAAAGCCGCTCTGTAACTGAACCATTTATCACAGTCTTCATTCCAGACATCATCCAAGACAAGCAAATACCTTTTGCCCTGTAGTACTCTGGAGAGTGTTTCTTGAAGCATGTTCATGCTAGTACTGGCCAAGGATTGGTCATAGGCAGCAGCAAGAGTTTCTTGTGTTATCTTTTTCTCATCAAAACTTTCAGAAACATAAATCCAGATCCTCAATTGAAAGTGTTCTTTCACTCTTTCATCATTGTACACAATCTGTGTAAGAGTGGTCTTACCAAGGCCCCCCATGCCAACAACTGGTATGACACAAACATTGCAGGAATTATGTCCACTGTCAGACAGCACAAGCCTTACTATTTCCTCCCTGTCTGCCTCCCTGCCGAATACAGCTGAACTATCTACAAGGGAACTCGACTGCGGCCGCTCTAAGGTCTCAGACCTACTCATTCCGCCTAACATCTGGAGCCCAATAGTCTCCCGTTCTTTTGCAATCTTTTCCAACCTCGCCAATATGCTGCTAATCTGTTGCTTTATTCTATACTGGTGTAGATTCCTACGCAAGAAGGAGGTGGGAGAACTGACACTTGCCTTTGTGGGAAGCTTCATCTTCCTCTGCCTCTGCCTCTGCCTCAGGTGCATACTCTTGGCTGAATAGCTGTCCAGTAGATCATCAATGTCGTAAGCGACATCCTTGAGCTTTGCCAGCCATCCCCTCACAGACGCATCTGCCAACTGCTTTGCCTCTGCATCGTCAAGGAAGGCCTGCAATTGAGAGAGAGTGCAAGAGAGGGTATCTAGCTTGCCCTGGATGCCTTTATAAGATCTGAACTGATCAAGAGCTACTTCTGACAATTTTTGAAAGAGGGTCTGCATGAAGGCTCCCAAAATTGCTTCTGCAGCCATGGGAGTATGCTTCAGTGTTTCCTCCTCTTGTGGCCTGAATCTTGGTTTGTTTCAATTATTAGTTGGAAGCTTGAAGTGGGGAAAAGCTGAAAGGGTGTTCACACTCCCAGAGAGCCAAAGCGTGTGTTGACATGTTGACCTGAAGATGGCGGATGGCCTTTTCCATTCAATTTCGGTACTCCAAGCACCACTAGCAACGGAGCTCCTCCATGTGGAAACAAGATATTCCCTATAAACAATCTGCTCCTTCGATCTGAAAGGTCTTCTGCAATTTTTTCCCGTACGACTGAAGCGACCTGCTCCTTACACGTCAGTTTTTGTTCTGAAAAATTCCAAGAAAAGAAGTCCTAGTGGTGATAGTTCAATGCAGATTCGTTGAACAATATGTTGGTGACTGGTGAGTGAGGAAGCTTCCCTCGTTTAAAGCCACAGGAAAGGACTGGGGGAAGCAGCTTTTGACTTGCTGAAGGAGACGGCTAAGCAGCTCATTTTGGCAGGGAGCAGGGAGCTTCCGGTGGTAGATGGTGTACCTAACCATTCGTCATATGTACATGCTACTTCGGTGGACTCCTCAGTGACAGTATCTACTCATTGATGTGTCGTCGTGTCAAAGTGTCTCTGAACAACAAAAAAAGTGTTTGAGTTCGTGGGCAGTTCTACAACCTTAGAAAGTGAAATTAATTTCAAAAAGAAAGAAAGAAAGTGAAATTAGATGAGGAGACAATTTGTTTTCTTCATATTTGCGCATAAAGCAGTGAAGGCGCCATGAAGCGCAGCGCAGATAAGCTCTGCAGACTGCAGAGTCGCCGTGGGGACAGTGGAAGAAGGCGGGACCGCAGGAGGCAGTTCATCATGTTAGCTCGCTCCTCCCATGAACCGTGATACCAAGAGTATTGTGGCGGCCATAGGAAGTTGTGGCAGTCCCAGGATTCTTTTTGTGGCGCTCCTGTTAGTTTCAGTTTTGAGCGCCTGTCTCTCTGCTTCTTTTTGCTGAAATGAAACCGTTCGCCCTGGTGAATGATGATCCTCTGTAATGTTCTTTGTAGTGCCATGATCCTGTGGAACTGGGAATCTATGCCTGTGATCAGACAGTTTACGTTTTCCTGGTTGAGGAAGATGAAGCGTTGACCAATGACAGAGGCCGATTGCACAGACCTGGCAAGTGGCAACACGTGTCGATTTGCTTGCTTTGTGATCCTACTCTCTAGCGAAGTGTTCTCGCGGGTGACTCTCCTGACTGGCAATTGTTTTTTTTTAATAATTAGCAGGAGCACTGCTTGTCGTTTAAGGAAGGAAGCAGAGGGTTTCAAGTGTTACAATAGGTTGTGTATTACAAAAAACAGAGGAGAACGCACTTTGACTCCTCTGGCTGGCAATTGTCAAAGGCATGTGCGGGGGCTTTTCCTCTCGGTGACGAACACGAGCGGAGCCAAAGTGTGGTGTGACGTGAGCACGATGAACGGTGAACTTGCGCCAATGGTTCATGTGATCGTGAGAGCTGGTTGGCACCAGCTTGGGTGGAGTTATCCGAATAGATTGGGACGGAGCCTCGTGCGCCTTCCCAGATCCCCACTAATCGCCGAGCTGCTTTTCAATTGTTAAATAGCTCGTCGCGCACGACACGCCAAGCGAGCTGCGACGGCGACTCTCTAGTCTCATCTGCTCTGCTTCTCCGCTCGACCACTCCGCCGGCATCGCGGGCCATGACGACGCCCTCCTGCCGACTCCTCCTGCTGCTGCCGCTGCTCGCCGTCGCCGTCGCGGCGTCTCATCCGGCGCACGAGGTGGGTGTGCTTCGGCTCTGTCCCGTTGTCCTTCCCTTGGTCGTCGCACGTTTGGCGGCTCTGGTTGGTTGCCTGACGTGGCTGGATTCGGCTGCACGGATGGCAGTTCTGCGCGGCGGGGGGTGACGCCGGCTGCGGCGGTGGAGGGGACGGCGCGAGGATCCTGATCAAGGGCGGCACGGTGGTGAACGCGCACAGGGCGGAGGAGGCCGACGTCTACATCGAGGACGGCGTCGTCGTCGCCGTCCGGCCCAACATCCCGGTGAGTGCTCGCTGCGCCTTCACGAGATTGCTTAGATCCCAGTGTTCTACTTGGCTCGAGGATGGCTCCCACTTGCAGCCATGTTCCCGGATGCCAAGTGGCTCGGGATTCCTGACAACTTTATTTTTCTAGGATGGAAGAATCAATTGTTTATGATCGCAAAAAAATCACGCAGTTTACAAGTCTTCTGTCATCGACTCACACGTGTCATTTACCCATTTCTAGGTGGGTGATGATAATGTAAGGGTGATCGACGCAACTGGAAAATATGTTATGCCAGGTGATTTCTTACTGCTGTGATATGGTGAATATTTACAGAATCTGTTGTTACTTGTTGCTCGGTTTATCAACCTTCCGGGGGAATTTCCAGGTGGAATTGACCCTCACACGCACTTGGCAATGGAGTTCATGGGCACCGTGACCATAGATGACTTCTTCAGTGGGCATGCTGCTGCACTGGCTGGTGGGACGACGATGCACATTGACTTTGTCATTCCTGTGAACGGCAACTTGACTGCAGGCTTGGAGTCCTACAAGCAGAAAGCAGCAAATGCTGCCATGGATTATGGCTTTCACATGGCCATTACCAAGTGGAATGATGAGGTTGCAAGGGAAATGGAAGTGATGGTTAAGGAACATGGTCAGTCTGCATTTTGGTTTTCTGTACTTCATGGCATAATATGATCAGTAAAATATTTTCAATGACATGATTGATATTTTGTTAGATGCTAAAATGAATACATTGTAACAATTGCAGGGATCAATTCTTTCAAGTTCTTCATGGCATATAAGGGTTCCCTGATGGTCACTGATGACCTCCTTCTGCAAGGCCTACAGAAATGCAAGTCGCTTGGTGCCCTGGCTATGGTTCATGCAGAGAATGGGGATGCTGTTGCCGAAGGACAACAGCAGATGATCGACCTTGGGATAACTGGTCCAGAAGGGCATGCTCTCTCAAGGCCTCCAATTGTAATACAAGCTTTTATTGTTATTCTCCTTGATATATAATATATGTTCAGGTTTCTGCTGATAATAAAGGCACTTAGGAACTTTTGTACTTTACTCACATGAAGCTACTGGAAGAGTCAAATAATTTTATTTTCTTATTCACCGCAGTTGGAAGGAGAAGCAACTGCACGGGCAATCCGCTTAGCAAAGTTCATCAATACGCCACTGTATGTTGTTCATGTGATGAGCGTTGATGCAATGGAGGAGATTGCCAAGGCTAAAAGAGAAGGTGAGCTGCCTGACACCTTTTCTTCCACTATTTGGTTTGTCTCCACTTTGGAGCCATACCAGAGTTCCTACTCTCAAATGGGGCTACTGTTTTCAGAGGTTGCCTGGTTTTTGGTGACCTCATGGGGTCTGAGAACTCGATGATTCTATATTTTGTCATGTTGTACTGAATATATTGCTTGTCTTACTAAGTAACATTCAACAACTTGACTAGGTTAATGTAAACTAAAAACTTTGCAGGGCAGAAAGTTATTGGTGAACCAGTGGTTTCTGGACTAGTTCTTGATGATTCTTGGCTTTGGAATCCTGACTTCACAATTGCTTCAAAGTAAATTGGAAAATAAGCTCACTAGTATTTTTTTTGGATTATATATCATCTATCTCATATGTGCTTCTAGGTATGTGATGAGTCCTCCAATCCGGGAAGCAGGGCACGGTAAAGCACTCCAAGCTGCTCTTTCATCAGGAATTTTACAGGTGATGCACTTGTGGCATACTCCAAAATGTGGAGTCAGTCACCACTGAAAATTGTACTTTCCTTGTTAGTAAATAATCAATGTATTTTAATTTATGAGCAACGTTTACTTACCTGCTATGGATAAGGAAACTTGTTGCATTTTGCATAGTTGCATAAGCATCTAATTGTACTTTGTTTCTATGCAGCTTGTAGGTACTGATCACTGCACATTCAATTCCACACAGAAAGCCTTTGGCTCTGATGATTTTCGGAAGATTCCCAATGGTGTAAATGGTAGGGCCTATGGACCTAATATTTGCTAAAAGTGAATATTGTAATCTTGTCCTGTTTCAGTGTTAATTTAAGTCAAGTAAGACATCTCTCCCTTGAATACTTGAATCCAGGTCTGGAGGAACGGATGCATATAATTTGGGATAGCATGGTGGTAAGTTCAGTTTTTAAAACGGTTTAAAATGAAATTGACATCAGTAATCCTTAGGTTCTGTAGTCAGTTCTTTTGCTCTGATGTTTATGCAATTTCTACAGGAGACCGGCAAGATTTCTGTCACCGACTATGTCAGAGTGACAAGCACGGAATGGTATTACATATTAACTCTGCTGGAAGCAGGATTTACTTTTGCAGTAACCAGTTAGTCTTATCCAAATTCATTGTTCAACTCCCAAACTACAATGATAGAAATTACTTAACCCTTTTCAGTGCCAAGATCTTCAACATATACCCTCGGAAAGGAGCAATCCTGGAAGGATCTGATGCAGATATCATCATCCTAAACCCTGAAAGGAGCTTTGTGATGGGTGCCCACACACATCATTCAAGGTCCAACACAAATGTATACGAAGGCAGGAAAGGAAAGGTCAGTTCTTCTTCACACACATTAAACAACAGTATTTGGTATGGAACTCTAATCCGACTTCTGAGTGTATCCTGTTCATTTGGGGTAGGGAATGGTGGAAGTGACGATATCAAGGGGCCGAGTGGTATGGGAGGATGGTGTGCTGAATATCGCTCCTGGTTCAGGAAGATACGTCAGGATGCTTCCTTTTGGCTACATCTTTGATGGCATTGAGAAGTCAGATGCTGCCTACAGAGCTTCCCTCCGAGCTCCTGTACAGCGTGGTAAAGTTGCTGCTTAACGATGCCCTTCGCCATCTAGTTCGAGACTGCTGCTTAACGATGCCTTGCTCCATCTAGTTCGAGAACGAGCTGCTCCAAGGTGAACGCCGTTCGTTCCATGTGTATACAAAAAAGAACACTTTATTGAAGTTCAGATTCAGGATAGGTAAAGGCCTTAACTTGCCTATGTACATCGAACACATTTGTGACCCAGAAATTTACTAGTTCCGGTCAGTTTGTACAACTAGAAACTTGCTATTCCAATAAATGAAAGGAAAAACTGGTTTCTACCACCAAATTTGTATGAATTCGGATATTTATGTTTGATGCAATGATAATCTTGTTACATCATTTATCACCCACGTTGTAATATCTGTTAAATCCTTCATAATATTCATCATGAACGCCAATACATACGAAAAGAACATGATTATTGGTTGGTTCATGAAGGATTACCTACGCAGTACTGCGATTTCTTTGGAAGAATGCAAACAGATGTTCAAATGTTCAGTTTGATATAGTCCCTCCGTATCACTCAGTCACATGGATGTTGCACTGATTTGTCTGTCAATCATATCCGCCAATGTCATCCCCTAAAGATTTCAGATTATTCCGCATCTATTTACAACTCTGTTTTTTTTTTCCAAAATTGTTACAAACTTGTCCAATAACTCATAATAACCTACAATATGAACTGAACATTCTTTTGAACACATACACGAGAAGTTTCTGATCCAAATATCGCACCAACACATGAGGAATGTGAAGAAACTAATGGGCATACTAGAGACAGTGCCTAAAATTATCCTATCATGAATTAATTGAATTTATTCCCGTGGACGAGCAAGCCAAAGAGAACTCAGAGCACGCAGCCGAGAGAAGTAGTCGCTTATTGCAAGTAGAGCTCGTGCAGATTGACGAGTGGTTAAGATGCGTTGCATTTGCTGAAGTGTTTGTAGCCGCAGATTATCAGCCTGCAGATGACATTGTTAAAAAGAATTACTTCCTTGCTATAACTGCTATAGGAGGTAATACTATTCTACACCTTAGGTGTAGCGTTTATTCTACACCCAGCAGTCAAATTACTAACCGAACTGCCTAGAAATTACTGAACCAAGTTGCCGAATTACTGAATCACGTTCAGTAAAATGGTGTTCAGTAATCACGCGCAGTAGTTATTACTGAAAAATTGTCCAGTAATTAGTTGGGTGTAGCTAAAGTGTAGAATAGCATGTGGGTATATATATATAAAAAAATGGATGGAGTATGTCACTATCTATCAACAGCATTTTGAAAAGAATAGTATTCCATCAGCCTTTCCAATAATGCAATTGTCATTGAGGTATTTCAATCAGAGTAAACTTGTATCAGCTGCTCAGCAATTTTGTTCTTTTTTTTTAGAGCAACTCAGCAATTTTGTTCTTCGAGATATGGCTTTTAAGTATATAAGTATATAACTGATATAATCTGCACAATATGCCTTAAACAGTATCCAATATATTAAGTAAAAGAAAGATAATACTGTGTTATAAAACTTGCAAAGCCATGATTTGCATGACAAACCTGTCGTAGGAAGTTTTCAAGGGTGCCAAGTTTTCCCATAGCCATTGCCATTTGTCCCATGTAATTCGCAACATTGCCAGAAGATCCAGCAGGGCCCAGGGATCCAGATGCTAGAGTTTCTGCAAGTGCTTGTTGTAATGCTTCCATCCCTTGGGAAAGAGCATCCTCTGCTTGTTGGGAGGACTGTTGCAGGTTGGATATACCAACAAGCTGCTGATCAGTAAGAGGCTCTAGCTGACCTGCCAATAACTGCAACAGTAATGTTAGTATAAAATTCAAAGAATTAGATGAGAACATGAGCACTGGTCAGAAGTTTATCTCCTAAAAAAGTAGAAGTTTATCATCTTGCATTTTGTATAAGGTACTTAAAAACAACAATTAACATATTTGCAGTTAGGCATTTTCAGATGGAAAATCATAAAAATCACTAAGCAAAACTGCTTGGTTAGAATAAAAATTCCCATTGACTGGACCTTGGAGTTCATCGGCAAGAGCCAAGAGGTCTAGGAATCTTATCGTGCATTCAGAATAAAACAATCAGATTAGTACCTTAAGAAGCTCAGATGATCGGAAACCACCTAACCACATGAAACACCTCTCAGCAGGGGTCTTCCACATCCCGGACAGCACATGGAAAACATCTGCTTTCGCTGCCACACCCTTGAGCCTGAAAATTTCGTCGTAGTGTGCCATGATGCTATCAACAATACCTCGAAGATCATTGTCTCCAGCATGTGCATTGACAGCAGCCCTCAACTCATTTACATGTTTGTTGTGCTCCTCCAACCAGCGTGCATACTCCATGTCAAATGCCAAAGCTCCTATGGATCAGAGAACATGAACATAAAGGGGAACTGGCAGTATGATGGAATCAAACAAACAATTTCTAATGTTTTCAAGGGTAAAACTGCCTGTAAACTTCTAATCTTAAAGAAGCTACAATAATTCTTTGGGAGCTCAAGCAGTGTGTTACTGTAGCTTGTTCCGTTTGTTCGCTGTGCCCACCCTATTTTACAAGTAACTCATAAGTGATAAGGAGCACCCAAGAAACAGGCACAGAAGTCAAGTCTCATTACACAAAGTACACAGTACCTGTACATTAACCTAGAACTTCTAGAAAGAGTCATGTGAGTGTAGTATTACCATTTCCGTTTGCTGATTGAGGTTGATCTCCTGATGTCGAAATAAATATACCCTGAAGAATTACACATTTACTCAACATATGTGCTGCATGTTTAACTCAAGAAATAACTTTCAAATTACGAACGGAAATAGAAGGACCTGTTGGCGAGCCCGCTGAAGCTCTTGCTCTAACTGAGTAAGTTTCAGTCTGCTACTCTCAAGGTTTTGGATGTACGCCTGATCAAAAAATGAGGTGAAACGTTGCCAATTGATTCTACCAAAACGGTGAAACAAAATATAAATAGAAGAAAAGGGGGAAAGGTAGGGTCATAGACATAGAAATGCTAATTGGATCTACAACCGCTTGTATGAGTAGCTAGGCACACAATTATGACTGGGTGCATGGTCTACTAATAGAGCTCATGTGCAAAAAAATATGTAATACCCAGTTCAAATGAAGAGATCTCTCAAAATATAGTGTCAAGAGTGATACCACACTAGGGTGATCAGGGCACAACATAAATGGAATCTGACAGGAGTGGAAGTTTAGTAAAGTTCCAAGTCACCTTCTTTCTTAAACGGCTTTTCCTGGCAGCTTCACGATTTTGGGCAAGACGACGAAGTGTCTGTTTTTAAAAAAACATATATATTTATTTTCAGCAGTGGAATTAATTGATCATATATCATAAATATAGAGCCAAGAGTACCTTCTGATCTAGTTTGTCCCTTGATTTGTCACTAGAATCAGAAGCTGTGGGGCCAGCAACCAGTCCTTGTTCAAACTGGTAGGCAGAATATGCTTTAGTATAAGCTTATCAATGTTACTAAAAGATGAGCATATATACAATGAAGCATCCTTTCGAACAATAAATCCATTGAGTGTGTTAGTGGCAAGCATAATTCAACTGATTACTTGGTTAAGGATGATGAATATGCACCAAGCTAAAAATGTGAAAAGAATTATGTCAGCAGCTAGACACTG
The DNA here is from genome assembly GCF_002211085.1 of Panicum hallii. Lineage (NCBI taxonomy): Eukaryota > Viridiplantae > Streptophyta > Magnoliopsida > Poales > Poaceae > Panicum > Panicum hallii. The sequence continues at coordinate 7,176,360 of NC_038046.1, read as the reverse complement.
ACGAACATCTATGCAATAGTTCACCAAAGATTGGTATATGCAGTGGCTTTGTCTAATTCACCATCCATATTTTCTTTGCTAGAGAGCATTAATGCCTACAATTCATTCACGGCATTTATGCATATGTATGATATTGAAATTTGAAATATCAAAACATGCATGTTCAAAATTCAAAAGTTCTTCGCAAAGACATCAGAAACCTCCAGAAACTGAGTATGAACAATTCTGCAAACATCAAGTGTATCATGATCATTATGATAAAACAGACCGACAAAGGAGTGAGCTGAGAATGGTTGGTACCATCTGATTCCTCTCATCAGTATCTGGATCTGTTGATGTGTCAGTCATAGGACTATCAGCCATAGCTGACTCTCCCCAGTTCTCGATGTTACCAGTTGGTAAAGCCACCAGATTTTGTTGAGCTCCTGTTTGCTGTTCTAGCGACTGAGGGTCAATTCTCGCTGCAGCTGTTGCTGCGGTTGTAGCATTTATATGAGATGGAGAAATAGGCTACAAAGAGAAAAGAAAACCTGTGTCAATAGATAAAGGTATGGGATATCACTTAATTAATGGGCTTTTGACAAGTGAGCAGAATTTTCAGTTTGTACCCACATACCTTTCCGTAACTTCCAAACTGAAGAGGATTGTTGTTAATTGTATGAGTATTTGGCTTCAGATTGAACAAAGTGCCTGGATATCAGAAAATAGTAAACAAGAATCTGTTAAACTATGGGCACCAAACAAAAAGGTTAATAGTTCATGCACATCCATAGAACTGATCCACTGTTTGTATGAAAGGCATTGCTACTGTGTACAACCACGGCAGCAGTGCTTGAAAGGTGGCACATCCGCTGTGTGTTAGCAGATACAGATTGTAATCCCAGTTTTACAGCTTACAGGGCACATGGTAACCAGCAATGATATCTTTGGTAATTATTGTAAGAAAACATACCGATAAATGAATAATAAAGTGCAACTAGGTATCAGATTAAAAAATGGAAGGGCAGATGCATAATATATATTCCCAAAGCATAGAAAAGTACACATTACTAAAGGTTGAAATTCCAAGACCAACAAAAGAACATATATTACAAGTAATTTCTAGCATATTTGACTGAGAACTGAATACATACTAGTATTAAGATTAGCAAGATCTTCTATTCGGAATCCAGCAGACTGTGCAAGCGCCCCAAAGTCAGTAACTCGAGAAGGTTGCATGTTGTTCATATCTGTGTGGCTGAAAAAAAAAAGTATTCACCAAAATTAAACAAGATATGGGACATGAAAAGATTATATGCATTTTGTCACAAGATCCGCACTTTATATATTTACCATGGGAAGGTTACTTTTGTTTTGTCTTTCTATTCAATATGACATTCAATTGCATTTGTTGCAGACTTGAGCGTACTAACCATCAAAGGGACCATGGGCGCAGGTAGACAGTAACAGACAAGAACTTAAATTTATTTCAGAACCAGTTCCTTCAATACACAATGATTGAGACTAGCAAAGACCCTGCCTGGAATCCTACAAGGCTTAGCAAAAATTTATATATTTCACCGAATACTTGGTTAGTCCATACTTAACCCAAAATACATATTACTAATGAGTTGGGTTGCTCATGGCCAACCCTCAGAGGCCCCTATTCTCCTTTCATGAAGATCTGGACCTACCACTGCGATGATCTCCGCTACCCCGGTTGGGGACATGCAAATGTGGTCCAGTGATCAGTGGCAACATGCCAAGCCCCTGACAGTTGACCAGGGGCAAGCTGCCAAACTGTTAGGCCAGTGCAGTGAGTGAGGCAGCATGGGAAATCGATGAAAATCATTGCTTCTTCCGGGCCTTGCACTAACAGAGCATAAGGCCAACAGAAAGAAACCTTGCTACTGCTAACAAAGTTACAATCCAATGATTACGGCACATGAGGCGAAGGTCTAATCTAATCAGGAAAGCTCTCAGCTTTTTCCTCCTGGAAAGCAGAGGCAATCACCGCCGCAATCCATGCGCTGCGCAGTCCTATGATCAATTAACTAGCAGTAATCAACAACCAGGGATCATATGATGATCATGCACGGGCAAGTGAGACAGCCACAGAGCAGGTAGAAACGGGAAGGAACCATCGGAAGATGGAGATCAAAGCGGTGGCGCGGGAACGTACATGGAGTGCTGAGGAGGCCCAAAGCTCGGCATCGCCCCGCCCGCATCTTCCGCCGCCGAACCTCCTTGCCTACTCTCCATCGGCCACCATCAATCACCATGCAACCCTCGGCGCCGCCGTAGCCTCACCTCATCGCGAGCTCGCAAACCCAAACAACCATCACATGAAGAAGCACCGACTTCCGCCTCCGAGTTATAGCACCACCGCCACGAGCAGCACCAGCAGGGTCCTGTCGAAAAAGCTTGGATTTTTTTTCACGGCCTGATCAATTCGGCGATTTGACAGGGGAGGGGGGTGGGGGGGCGGCGCGGGGGAGCGGCAGTGGGTTGAGGAAGCAACCGGTTGTGTTTGAGCGAAGCGAGGAGGTCAGGAGGAAATGGAGGAGAGAGTCCGTCCACTCCAGCGGCGGCAGGGGCAGGGGCTGCAGAGGTTGCCAATGCCTCGAACTGCGGCCATTTTATAATGATTTCTTGGTTGTGAGTCCCACGGCCACTGGAGGAGGAGTGACGTTTGGACCATGCCAATCTCTAGGCGGGAGCCATCCGCTGCTTCAGCACGCACAGCGGCCTGCGCTGAGGCGCCAGGGTTTTAGGATTTGTCAATTGTGACCCGGTTCCATTTGTGAACGGCAGTGTGTGTGTATAATGGTGTACGAGCGCAAATGATTTTTGGATTGTTGTCACACTACGCTTTTGTTTCATATGAGCTTGATAAAGCATCATACCATTTCTTCTCTAGTTTTTTTAACTGTGGTATAGCTTTTTTGGGGATTGGGACATTGAACTCCAATGCAAGAAAAGAAGGTAAAGAAGAGAGGGAAAAAGGAAAAGAAGACATGGTATGGAATCATGGAGGCGGAGACGGAAGAGCAGATCCCCTATCCGTAGTTCCGCACACGGCTGCACGTTTGTGTGCTCCTTTCTGCATATCTTTGCTTTGGTGCAGCAACCAGCAATAGCGCCGTGTGGCCGAGCCACAGACGATCAGGAGCTTTGGATGCAAATTTCTTCACCTGCTTTTGATAATTCGGTACTAACCTCCGCGCCGTTCCTCATGATTTGTTAAATCCCCGTTATCTCTTCAACTAACCCCCTCGGGAGCACCACCGGTTTCCAATTCTCTACCATATCCTCCACGTCACAACAATCTGATTTCATTTCCTGTCGCAAAGCTGAAAACTGTACGATCAAATCAGGGAGGCAGTGAAATGAAAAAGCTCACATGCTTTCCGCTAGCCTACTGTTTATCTTTTTTTCCTATCTCTTTAATTCCAGTGAGCAGTGAGCCAGTGAGTCTTGTGGATCATCTGAGCTGGGTCTGCCGGTTCGTTTATTAAAAGCCGTCTCATCATGCAGCCAATCCTGACCGTCCAATCTTCGTTCGTAATCCGCATGATCAAGAGACCCATCGAACCGGGCTTACGAGTTGGTTGCTGACATGATCGGGCCCACCTGGCTCGTCGCCATGCTTGTTCATGTTGACAATAAGCCATGACGATCGATGCACTGTTCTCCAAGATAACCTGTCCATCTCATGCTGTGTCAGTTCTGAACGAAAATGGATTTCAAAAGAAAATGGATTATCTTTTCAGCTCCAAATTCCCCGTTTTTGTCTGCACTCGGCGACGATGCAGGCCACGCATCAGTCTCACCGACTCACTGTTGTCGTGCCCATCGTGCCCGCTTCAGTCGGAGCAGTACCGTTCGAGAGAGGACGATGAGCGGGTAGGACGTCGCCATTGACCGCTACAGGTGCCGAGCTCGACCTCGAGCCAGTCCTACGTTTTTCCTGGACGGGAGAATCCGGACGGACAGGGATGGCTCTGTTGTTCCCCTGCTCTAATTTTACATCGGGTTCTGGGGTTCTGTGTGCTCGTCCCGTAATTGCGTGCTCACTGTTCGTTTACTACCCTCTGAATTTTAGACCCATTACATCAAAGAGAATCTTACTATTTAGAAGTATTAAATAAAATATGTTTATAAAATTTTTTGCACAGCTGAGTGCTAATTCGCGAGACAAATTTAATGAGCCTAATTAATCTATAATTTGCCACAGTGATGCTGCAGTAATCATCCGCTAATCATGGACTAATATATCTCATTAGATTCGTCTCGCGAATTAGCATTAGGGTTCTGCAATTAGTTTTATAATTAGACTTTATTTAATACTTCTAAATGACAAGATTCTTTTTAATGTGACCCTTTTAGGCGCTAGGAAACGAACACACCCTCAGTTTTTTGTTGGGGGGTTGGGGGGAGGGTTGGGGGGCGTTTCACTGCACAACTGTACCTGCATGCTGATGCTGGATGAACTTGCATTGTTGCGAACTGGTGATGGGAGATGACGAATCAGCATTAGCAGTTCTCGATGGCAGGTCGTGTGTTGTTTTCCAACTTTTGATGGATGATACTTGGGACGGGGACGGTACTGATCTCTCTCTCTCCTTATGCATTTGCATTGGCATGTAGTATACTCCGTATGCATTTGCTGGTCACCTCTCCCGTCTTGTCAAGGAGGGGGAACTCGAGGCGAGAGGCATGCGCTCGGCTGCTCGCCCATATGCCCATAGGAATAATAGGATCTAATGGGATTTGGATTTGGTAACCACACCCGCGGTTCCCACATGATGGTTGGTAAAATGATTAGGCACATTGAAGTCAGATGATGCTAGAGTACGGCGCTGGCCTGTCAGCGTGTTCCTGCCCGCAGCCAGATCGATCCGTCATCGGGCAGCCCTAGAGTACTAAACAGTTCCCAGTCCGCAAACGCAAAAAAAACCGTAAACGCAAAATTTTTTAAGGAATCTTGCTAATTTGAAGTACTAAATGAAATCTATTTACAAAACTTTTTACAGTGATGCTACAGTAACCATCCGCTAATTATTGCTTAATCATGAATTAATTAGCATCATTAGATTCGTCTCGTGATTTACAACCCATCCATGCAAAAAGTTTTGTAAATAGACTTCATTTAGTACTTCAAATTGGTAAGATTCCTTTAAAAAAAATTTGGTTTTACAGCACGCGAACTAAACAGGCCCAAAGTCGTGAACTACAGTAATGAGGAGAGCAGGGAGAGCCGGTACGCTGGTACTGAACTACAGAAACAACTGACCGAGCGATGTCATCCATACCATGGCGATTGGCAGGCTGCATCGCTTAGACAAAAGACAACGGGCTCCCCTCTAGCACCCGAACTTGAGCAGAGCGCGGCTGCGGTCAATCCAAGGAGTTGTTAACCAAGCACGGCGTCGTCGGAGCGCGGCGCGCCGTGCACGTGCAGGGGGATCCCCAGCCTCGCGAGTGGCGAGCGCCACCCCGATCGATCCACGCTCCTGCACGGCCGCTTGCTTGGCTCGGCTCGCGCGGCCAACTGGCCCGTATAACCCCAGTTCAATTCCGATGCCCTCCGCTGCCGGCGCCTCCGCGCGCCGCGGCGCGCTGCCTCCTGGAGCGGAGCGCCCCTGCCCGCCAGCCCGGCACCCGGCAGCCACTGTTCCGCGATATGGGCATGGCTGGCTCAGGCAGGCTTGGGGTGGCGGTGGCCCGGCCAGGCCAGGGCCCTGCCTCGGCGGCCGTGCCGAGCGCATCTGCTCCCGTGCCCCGTGCCCGGCGGATTTACGCCGGCCGGGCACGGATGCCCTCTGCCTTTTTGCCTGCTGCTGCACCGCTGCATATCCTGTCAGGCTGTCAATGAGATCGTTGCTGCTGCTACGACTCTGCTAGTTGAGTGATTAAGGGCTTGTTTGTTTGAGTTTAAATAAGCTGTAGATTATACAAACCAATTTAAATAATCTGTAAAGAAAACAAACAGGCAGCTTATTTGCTCAGATTATATAATCTAGAGTCAAAAATATCACAATCTCATAAGCTAGTCAAGTGGAGCTTATTTCAACTTATTTCTACCCAAAAGACCCACTACCCATGGCAAAGAGGAGCAAATTACCCGCAATTGCCATTGGGTCCCACCAGCCCACTCCCTCCTCCCCTCCCCACGCGCCCCTCTCCCTGGCTGGCTCCCCATGCGCCCCTCTCTCTGGCTCGCTCCCTCCTCCCCTCCCCCCGCGCCCCTCTCTCCCTGACCTTCAAACCCTAGCCGCCACTCCATCCTAGCGCCCCCATGGAAGACCACGACGCGGAGGACTCTCTCTCTCTCAAGCTCTGGAGCACCGTAGTAGTCTACAGCGTGAGCTCATCTTCGATTGGACCCCAAATGGTGTTGGGGCGGAGGAGGAATACGACCCCAACAGCAATGGTGTCTTGGGGCGCGGAGGTGGCCCGAGGCTCGGCAGTGGAGGCGTCCGGCGAGGCCCGGCCGGTGGCCTGGCGCGCAGCACGCCGAGCGGGGTCGCGGGGCGTGGCAGGCTCGGGCGCAGCACGGCCTCTGGTATGAAATTATTGAAGCTGTAATTTTATTTTTAGTACTTTAGTTTGGACAAAAAACTTGTATGAAATATTTCTACTTATTTGATTCTGTATTAAAAAGTTTGTGGTGGTGATTTAAAACTGCTAATGTTGTGAAAATAGTAAGCAAATGAATAAGTCTAGTATCTAAGGGTATTGTTGTCTTTACACGTCTAGGACAAATAAGCTGGGCCCAAATAAGCTAGGCAAACAAACAGCAAGATTCAGCTTATTTAATCCAGAAAAAATAAGCTAGATTATATAAGCTACCAAATAAACTGGATAGTATAATCTATCGGTCCAAACAAACAGGCCCTAAACAGCTTCTACTAGTACTACTGAGTCAGCTGGCGGTGATCAACTGGCCGTCCCTCCGCGCTGAGGGTGACGTGGAGGGAGCAGTCACGGCGGGGAGATGCTGACGCGGCGTGTCGGCATGTGCCATTACTCATTACTGTACCTCAGACGCCAATGGCATTACCACGAGCACTGAGCACAGGCGGACAAGCAGCCAAGCAGGTACCGTCCCTGTAGCCAAGCAGATCAGCACAGTGTTTTTGGATTGAGTAAATTAGTTCTTTGGTCTAAAAAATTAGGCTTAGTTTTATAGGCCCTTTTCGATTGAACTTGGTTGAGTGCGTTGTTTTCTAACGTCTAAAATTTAGACCCGTCACATCAAAAATAATCTTATCATTTAGAAGTATTAAATAAAGTTTAATTACAAAACTTTTTGCACAGATGGGTACTAATTCGCGAGACAAATTTAATGAGCCTAATTAATCCATAATTTGCCACAGTGATGCTACAGTAATCATCCGCTAATTATGGACTAATATACCTCATTAGATTCGTCTCGCGAATTAGCCCTGGGGTTCTGTAATTAGTTTTGTAATTAGACTTTATTTAATATTTCTAAATGATAAGATTCTCTTTAATGTGACGGGTGTAAACTTTACAAGCTAAGAAACGAACACACGCTTGGTCTAAAAATAAATTTCGTTTTAATTACTGATCTTTCCGTTTCATTCCGTCTACGCTGTGAGACAGCACATAGGGCGGGCGCAAAAGACCAAAGTACCCCGCGATTCCTCTTTCGCATTTCGTTTCTGGTGGTGGAGATTTTCCCATCGTCTTGCAATCCCTATTGGCAGCGGTGGAGATGGCCGGCTCCGGCGCGGGCCTGGCCGTTGGCTGCGCGAGCCAGGGCGGCGCGGGCCTAGCTGCCGGCGGCGCGAGCCATGGAGGAGGCGCGGGCCTGGCCGCCGGCTGCGCGAGCCAGGGTGGCGCAGGCCTGGCTGTCGGCGGCGCGAGCCAAGGAGGAGAGGTGCGAATGGTTTCTTCATGAGCAACTCGGTAGGAGAGGTGCGCGTGGAGGAGAATCGATTGATCGTTAAGCTAGCTAGCTAAAGGCGGCTTGGAATAGAGGAGGGGAGGGAAGAGGAGAGCGTGGTGGACCTGGAGCGCGGGTGGGGTGTGAATTTCCAGCAGAACTCGTCGTCGTCCCAGGGCAGGCTGAGCCGCCACACCGACAGGCCGTAGCACCTGCGCCGGTGCCCCATTCTAGCCACACCCAACACCCGCCGTCCTCGCCGATGGCCGCCGCACCAGCGGCCTCGCAGAGGCCGAGGTAGGCCTCCTTGCTCGTGGGCGTCGGCACCGGCTGGAGCACGACGGGCGCGGGCCTGTAGCGGTCGTCTAGCTGCGGCGGGAGGAAGGCGCGCCAGACATGGTCGGAGTCGGCGGCGGCGCGGAAGGCCGGGGACATGGCGGCGCAGCGGCAGGCATTGCGCTGGGACGTCAGCGCGATCACTTGCACTAGGCATGCGTCCAGCAGGTTACCCAGCTGGGTCGCCGCTCGCATGCGCCTGCTGCGCCTACACGAGCTCGGCACGCTTTGCGCGCCAACCAGAGAAGGGAACGAGCCGCCAGCCAAGGAGCCGCGGGCATGCCTGCCGGCCGCGCCAGCCAGGGCCACGAGCAGGGCGCCGCGAGCTACTGCACCGAGCCTGTCCAGACGACCGAGGACGACCGAGGAAGCTGCTGGCCAGGCTTCGCAACGGGTAAAACAATCATTCATGTTGCTTTTTAACACTGTTAGCTTCGCAAAGTAACGGAAGGGCCAAGAATCAAAATGAAATTTATTTTTAGACCAAATAAATAAGTTCACTCGAGAAGGGGCTGAGAAACTAAGCCTAACTTTTTTTTCCAAGAAACTAGTTTACTCTTTCGGATTCGGTATACCGAGAACGCTTGCTTAGCTTTCATTGAATTCGGTATACCCAGGTGTCCAACGGTAAACTTCAGCTGGAAGCCCGTAGGCCTCCGTGAAAAACTGGCCCATGGGCCCGTTCTGCCGTCATGCTAGTCGCATTACTTGTTGCACCTAACCAAGTGCTAAGAGCTGGCTCTCGGTGGTTACGCGCAACACTGCAGAGAGACAAATTGACATAGGTTGTGGTTACGCTATGGGCTATTTAGTATGCGAGAAGGAAAGTGATCCTAGAGAATATTTTTAAAGCCCATTGTCTACTCATAGCTTTGTGGAGAAATTTATTACGGACTTGAATTTAATTAGTCCCGGAAGGAAGCAGCAGGTGGGTGGAAAGACAACTAGCTCAGGCTGGATTCCCCCTCTATCAGGCGCGACAAAGATTAATACTGATGCTGCAATATCTAAAGACTCTGGTAGAGGGGCAGCGACGGCCATTGCCCGAGATGAGGTAGGGAACTTCATGGGGGCTTCTGCACTTGTCATAGCAGGCATCTCAGAGCCGGAGACGATGGAAGCGATTGCATACAGAGAAGGGTTGTCCTTGGCCAGCGATCTTCAACTGAACAGGGTCAAATTGGTGAGCGACTGCGCCAATATCGTTTGGAGCATCCTTGAAGAAGCTATGGGATCCTGCGGCCATGTTGTCCGGGAGATCAAAGCACGGATGGCCGATTTTCAGGAGTTCGAGATCGTCCACGAAGGTCGGAGGGCGAATGTCGATGCGCACATGTTGGTGAGAGGTGCCCTGGGCACAGATGTTGGTAGGCATGTTTGGTTCCTAAATCCGCCTGATGGCGTTTGTAATTTTGTAAGAACTAATCTGGTCTAGTCATTGCCGGCAATCTAAAAAAAACTAACCTTTTCTTTTTCTTTTTTCCTTTCCTCTACCTAATTCCCAAATCCCAATGTAAGTGTAGTCATGTTTTGAAACTCATGCGGGAGAAAATATAAATGGAACAAAATAATCTTTTTAACTTAATACCTGGTTCAGAACTATGGCTTTTAAGTAATTTCTTGCATGCACCCTCATCATTGTTTTTTTCCTTTCATATGCATGCAGTCAATTTTTAGCGGAGTGTTGGTGCAGCGTGCATGCTGCCATGCTGAGTTTAACATATGAGTGCATTTTAATACGCGAAATCAACAAAGTGGGAGTGGCCCTCTAAATTTGCTCTCGATGAAACGCAACGGAAGGCCCCACAAAAAGAAGCCAAATCAAAACCAAACGGGAAGAGGGAGGGAGGCGGTTACCTTCCCGCCATTTCCTCCCCACCCATCCTTTCCTTCGTCCATGACCATCACCCGATCCCACGCGCTATAGAATTCCTAGCCCGCCTCCCCTCATCCTCTACGGCTCCGCATCCCCAACCACCCTCATCCTCCCCAGCGGACGCAAGCCGCTGCCCCACCGTCGCCCCGCCGCCATGGGCAATTGCTGCCCAGGCTCCGGGGATGCGGAGCCCGCGCCCGCCGCCTCCACCGACCCCTCCTCCCGCCTCGGTTCCGGCGCCCCGTCGCTCAAGGCCGGCGTCTCGGCCAGCTCGGCCCCGACCCCCACCAAGCCGCCGGCGCCCATCGGCCCGGTCCTGGGCCGCCCAATGGAGGACGTGCGGAGCATCTACACCATCGGCAAGGAGCTCGGGCGCGGCCAGTTCGGCGTCACCAGCCTCTGCACGCACAAGGCCACCGGGGAGCGCTTCGCATGCAAGACCATCGCCAAGCGGAAGCTGTCCACCAAGGAGGACGTGGAGGACGTGCGCCGCGAGGTGCAGATCATGTACCACCTCGCCGGCCAGCCCAACATCGTGGAGCTCAAGGGCGCGTACGAGGACAAGCAGTCCGTGCACCTCGTCATGGAGCTCTGCGCCGGCGGTGAGCTCTTCGACCGGATCATCGCCAAGGGCAAGTACACCGAGCGCGCCGCCGCCGCGCTGCTCCGCACCATCGTCGAGATCGTGCACACCTGCCACTCCCTCGGCGTCATCCACCGGGACCTCAAGCCCGAAAACTTCCTCCTCCTCAGCAAGGACGAGAACGCGCCGCTCAAGGCCACCGACTTCGGGCTCTCCGTCTTCTTCAAGCAAGGGGAGGTGTTCAAGGACATCGTCGGCAGCGCCTACTACATCGCGCCGGAGGTGCTCAAGAGGAACTATGGCCCTGAGGCGGACATCTGGAGCATCGGCGTCATCCTCTACATCCTCCTCTGCGGAGTTCCGCCCTTCTGGGCCGGCAAGTTTCCCCATTTCTCCAGTTCTTTTTTCTGCGCTTCGTGCTCCGATCCCATCATGTCCTGATCCCCGAAAGATGATGCGTTTCAGAGTCCGAGCACGGCATCTTCAACTCCATCCTGAGGGGGCAGGTCGACTTCTCCAGCGACCCGTGGCCACGCATTTCGCCAGGCGCCAAGGACCTCGTCAAGAAGATGCTCACCTCTGACCCCAAGAAGAGGATCTCTGCCTACGACGTCCTCAGTATGTTGCGCCTCTGCTACTTCTTCTGCAGTTGGACCAATGCCTTAAAAATCCAGAAACCGCCTTGTATCATCTTCAGTTTTAAATTACCAAATCAAAATGGTGCTACCTGTTTGTTGCTGTGCAGATCATCCTTGGATCAAGGAAGATGGTGAAGCGCCAGACACGCCACTGGACAACGCTGTCATGAACAGGCTCAAGCAGTTCAGGGCAATGAACCAGTTCAAGAAAGCCGCCCTGAGGGTACGTGCATTTTCAGCCATTCCAAAAAAAAAATTATCAGACACGTTCGTTTTAGGGTGTCTCTCTGAACAAATCAAATCCCTGCCTGTCAGGTCATTGCTGGGTGCCTGTCGGAGGAGGAGATCAGAGGTCTGAAGGAGATGTTCAAAAGCATGGACGCCGACAACAGCGGCACCATCACCGTGGACGAGCTGCGGCGAGGGCTGGCCAAGCAGGGCACCAAGCTCAGCGAGGCCGAAGTGGAGCAGCTAATGGAGGCCGTGAGTTTTCAGTTTTCACACACTTGGCATCTCGCGCGTCTATAATACATCCTGCATCCCACACTGGCAACTGCAAACGAATGCAGGCCGACGCCGACGGGAACGGGACGATCGACTACGAGGAGTTCATCACCGCGACGATGCACATGAACCGGATGGACAGGGAGGAGCACCTCTACACCGCGTTCCAGTACTTCGACAAGGACGGCAGCGGGTAACCTGGCAGCACTGACCCCCTCCTTGCTCGGAGCTCTCGACGTCGGTGCAGAACGCCATCAAAAAGCCACGGAATCCTTATCGGGTCTCGTACCATGGCAGGTGCATCTCGAAGGAGGAGCTGGAGCAGGCGCTCAAGGAGAAGGGCCTCCTGGACGGCAGGGACATCAAGGAGATCATCTCAGAGGTCGACGCCGACAACGTAATTCGATCGCAACACCATTTCTTCCCTTTTTTTTCGCAGCACATGATGAACGAATGAGCACGGCTGATCGGCTGGGATCGCTCACGAACGCAGGACGGGAGGATCGACTACAGCGAGTTCGTGGCTATGATGAAGAAAGGGAACCCCGAGCAGAACCCCAAGAAACGGCGCGACGTCGTCCTATAGGAGACCGAGGATGGAGCTAGCTAGCTGCTGAATCGGCGGCAGTATAAATCAGCCGGCTCGTCTCTCCACTGATCGATCGGTTTCGCCCTCGAGCGGAGTTGATGCCACTGCGGGTTGTTCGCACACTTCAGCGGAGGCGATGCACACGCACTCGTCTGCGAACACATCGGGTCACTGAAGCCTGAAGGGGCCAGTGACCCTGAACATTGTAAACTACGAGATGAAAGGATGGGTGCCATGCCGATGCGTTGCCTCCGTATTACTAGGCCATACAGAAGCAGCAGCCTGTGTTAGAACTGTTTGTAAAACGTTACTGATGGTTCGAATTCGTCAGTGGCTTGTCGACCCGCGACGAGAGGGAACTGTGCTGTGTATCTTCAGATGTGTAAGGAAAACAGAATAGGCATACGCGAAACCTAAAATTCAGTAAAGGGGGGCACATTTGGGCACAGTTTTCCCCTCTTCTGTCACAGCTGCAGGTAGTGCAGACTGCAGAGTTGCGGTTCACTTCTTTCTTCAGATAACGATGTGCGGATCTCCTTTGGGTTCTGGGGAAAAAAAATCAAACCTTTCTCGTGGTTTGGTACAACGATACTTGCACACACCACCTATCAATTATCAAATCATCAAATGCCTTGGAGACTGAACCTGTCTGTTCACTCGTCTCTAGAGCCAAGTTGTACGGAGTACATGCAGAACCGACGGCGATTTCATTGTTTGCTCCATCCAGTCACAAATAGACGACTTTTCATCTCAAAAAAAGGACAAAAGAAATAGATGACCTTTTTGTCAATCATTTTAGTCTTTGGTTATAAATTGCTTTTTATATGTTGGACTTGGAATAAAAAAATAACATGAACAAAGTTGCATTGATAAGTACTTCCCCAAAGTGTATGCTTGCTATGTTTTGTATATATAATGTAACAAAAAGATTTAGTCAAAGTTGGACGCTTCATTTGTGATTGGAGCGTTTTGATGAAAACAAGATGGGTATTTTCTATCCGTTCGTCCGGAGGGGTTCATACACTATTTGGATAGTCCATAAAATCATGATATTCAATGCCCGATACATATCAATATCTGGACACTAAATATCAGATATACTACATGCCGTCTTGGCCCCTGTTTGTTGCCCTCTCGCTAGTCCAGGATCTTCCTCCTCCTAAATTTGTTCCTATCCCATCCGCTTGCAACTGTCGTTCTCTCGAGAGCTACATGCAATACACATGAGAGCACGCCACCACCACGCTGCTAACCACAACCACCCCTGCCCGGCCTCTCGCGGGACTCGCCCCAGGCATCCTCCACGCCCAGGGACACCTCTAGGACCCATGGCCCTCTAGAGATTCAAGGAACGCTTTACCGGCCAGGCTTTTCCAGCACATTATCCTTGGCTTTGGATCCATCCATCCCTACAGCGAAAGCCACTCCTCGACAGCTTCACTCCACACAGGAATACCTCCACAACCCAATGCAAGCTTTCAGAAAACGTGACGTGAGAAAACAAAAGGATCAAGAACAGAACCACGCAGAAAAGGGAGAAAAAGACCCTGCCGTTTGTGGGAAAGTTGCAAACGGACGCCGTCGGTTTCAATTCCTGCGCGCAGGTAGTCCCGTGGATTCGTCACGAATTCAAATCAGGGGACGCCATGGATGAAACGACGGACAGTTCATGGCGGTAGAAGCGGGACGTGGCAGTGAAGCGGCCCAGCTGTACTAGCTAGGGTACTAGCGGGTGGTACAGCAGCAGAGGCCCTTCTGTCGCTTTCTGCCCTTTCGAGAGAGAACCGAAGAAAAGCCTGCGGTTCTCCCTGTGCCCGCCGCTCGCTGGGTTCTCGTCCGGTCAACAGACAGGCCAGCGAGCGCCCAGGGCCAGCAGCGGCCACGACCGCCAGGCCGCCGGCCGGATCCACAGCTTTCGTTGGGAAACCGACCTCTCGGAGGCTCGGACGGGGGCCCTGCCCTGACGAACACGGGACTGTGACTCTGAGCATGTGAGCCGCATCGATCTCTCTCTCTTTCCCCGGTTCTCCCGTCGAACTCCATCGTTCACCATATAAAAAAAAGCTTCAGATTCTACCACGATGGCGCTGGGCGCTGGGCTGCTGGCGCAATGGAGAGGTCTAATTTCCTGCAGCATTTTCCTGCAAAAGAATCTTGCTTCCTGAGGGAGCCCCTGCTAACTACTCGCTTTTGTAAGGATTACAAACTGCTAATCCCTTTTAGGTCTCTGCAATAATGCTCCAGCTTTTAGCTCAGACGAATGATGAAGCGCCCGTGCGTGTGCAGCGGCGATTCGGCACGGCCGTGGACGACGACGTGATCGGAGATTTGCGTGGGGCCTCGGTCCAAAATGACAAAAGGTGGAGGCGACGCGGAAAATCTGGGATGGATCCGCATCGATCAGTATCTCTTGGAGGCACGATAAGATCGAGGATATATGCTGGCAACATGGCCTACAAAGCGCTGGCAAGCCGATCGATGGATCGATGGTCCTGGATTGGAGTTACCAATACCTCCTGAACGAAGCTGATTTATCTAGGCCAAACGCGGCCGCTCTCTTCCTCGCGCTATGTGCTCCGTGTAGGGGCAGCAGAGATCAAGTCAAGAACGAGTTCGCGCAGCACATTTGCAGGACAGTGATCTACTTATTTTACAAACAACAGCAACTTGGAAACTTCGACGCCACGGTATAAAATGCTTAACAAGATCTGCTTCACACGTGCCTCACTAATAGGCAAAAGGGACCTAATGTCACGGGTTAGAAGATGTATAATTATCCGTCACAGAAAATTGGTAGCTAAGTAACACTAAAATATTGTAATGTCACAACCTAGCTACATGTGGGTAAAAGGATATGATATGTAAATAACAAAAAAAACATCGCAATGTCCAACCTTAGAACCTTCCATGGCAGGAACAACCTAGCACGTAAGTACTAATAAAACACTGTAATGCACAGCTTGAAAATAGTTAGACATGATTAACAATATAATGGTATGCAAATAACACCGAAAACACTGATGCTAAGGCTTAGAAATTGTGTATTTGGATTATTTGCTTATAGCTCAATAAACATGGAGTACCAGCTAAAGACTACAATATCAAATTAAAGGTGCCGCGCGGTAGGACGTGCAGCGCCATTTCTTCGAATTCTTTGTTGAACCATGCATTTCCTAGCCCAAGGCTTTTCCTACAACCTGCACCGGAAGCAAAGGCTTGCCCCGCGCCCTGGTTGGCTTCGCCTCGGAGCAGGCCCCGCGTGGGACAAGTGCGGGGTCCGTACCTCCTCGTAGAGAGCACAGGCCACCGGCGCACCCGCTTTCCGCTACCTATACTAGCCTAGTACTAATAATATTTTGCACCTCTCTCTCTATTTTTTCCTTCTTGAAAGCGGAAATAAAGTTGGTTAGTATCTAGCAAGGGTGTTGATTGTATGACATGACAACTTTTGTATGCTTACCTGTGTGGGGATTGTTTCAATTATTTCAAGGATAGAACTTGGTTCCTTTTGACTTCTACTATTTCTAGAAAAGTCCACTTATTTTTGTTTTGGATTGTTTGCTACCATATATATAATTGGAAAAAGTCCAGTTTTCACGAACTATGGCAAAAATCCGATTTTCAGTCTTAAAGTATAAAACCGGATAAGAGAGGACATCCAAATGTGGTGTATAACTGAAATCCTGAACCCTCTCTCTCTGTCAGGAACAATCCAGACGTACAAATGAGCAAATGGAACCACCCATCTCACATCTTGGAGGCCAGCAAAAGAATTGAAGGCTTTCACACGGACACGGCAAGTACGCAGCTTCCCACCACAATCCAAGCTTTCATTCAGAGAGAGAGCGCGAAAAGATGGCGCGGGAGGCGGACAGCAAAGAGCTGAGGAGGAAAAGTCCCAAGGTGCGCACCGCGCAGCAAATCCTCAGTCAATCAACCAAAAATTTTCAAATCGGGTGACGCGAGAGGCCAAAGAGTGGATACGAAATTCGCAGTAGAACGTAGAAACTCACACGAGCTTAGCTATTTTTCTTCCGGTAATTAACTCCGATCCTGCCGCTTTCTTCCCCCTTCCCTTGGAGAATCGAGAGAGAACGAAAGAAAAAAGGCCGCGGCTTAAGTGCTTAACTTTCCCCGTGCCGCTGTGTGTCCCGCTGGTTTTCATCAGGTCGCCCGGCCGGCTCCGATCCTTCGTTCAGAAGTGGACGCCTCAGACTTCTCCACTGCTAATCTGCTATACCACACAGCTACGGGCACCGTACCAGATCGCCATTGAGCCTCGTCTCTCTCTCTCCCTCCCCCGCGCCCCCCCCCCCACCCCACACCCCCTCGCTGCTCCAGCTGTCAGTCCAAACGAAAGCGGCATGAAGCTTAGCTAGCACCCATGCAGCCGGCGATATTGGTATCCCTGATCAGGCATGGACGGCGGCAAATAATTGGAGATTTTGCGTAGGCCCTGCACACGATCGGTTCAAGTGGGCCAAAAAATTGGAGACCATGCGGAAAATCTGGGACAGATCCGTGCGCATCAGTGTCTTAATCTCATCGAAGCAGGCACTATAAAACCAAGGGTTGTATATGCTGGCACCGTGGCCTGCTTGTCGCTTAAGAGCCCTTCGTTCAATGGTCCTAAACTCGATTAAGCTGCTAAGCCAGAGGGCGCGCGCATGGTATTGCGGCTCTTCTTCGCTTTTTATCAAATCCATGTAACAAATGGAGCATGGGTTGCCTCTTAGCAAACACTAGTGTGTTGCAGTACATGAACCACGTTCCCAAAACTATGATAGTGTGACATAAAACATCTTAAAACAGCCCCACATGTCTAAGTAATTCTTAGAAACTTTAGTGTCATAACTTAGAAATCGTACAATTGTCGAGTGAGAACTTGATGTAAAGAAAATAATGAAAATCTTAATGTCACAACTTAGATATGTTCTAGATACTTCTGCCAAAACTCGGTATGGAATAACGTTGGAAGCATGGAAGATCACAGCTTAGAAATTGCGTATGTACATAGAGTAATAACTTAACTTTATAAGGAAATAATGGAAAGGTGTAATGTCAAAGTGATATTGAAAACCAATGCTTAATGGTATAGCTATTTAGAAATTTTCTTTTAGAATCTATGGTCCAATTCGTGTGGTTTTACATCTTACACCAACTGTACTATGTGTTAGCCGTTCATGCTATTATAATATATTTTAAAGTAGAAAATATTCTATTTATATTGACAACTCGCACCACTCTATTATGATTGGACAGGTCAGCGACCGTCTACTCTCCTATTTAATAAGGGGCAAGTGGCGAGCGATGACAAACCAAATTCTGACATAGATATCTTTTGAATAATAAAATCCTGACAAAACTATCGTGGCACCAATAACGTACACAAAATTGTGCTTGGTAGATAGATCGTCCCTTATTGAGCCGGTTGTGTGGTCCACGCTTCATAAAGGACAGCTACAGCAAAGCCTCAGGAAAGCACCACTTCCAAGGCATGGGCCCCGCGGGAGGGCTCGGGCACGCCATTTCCTTCTCCTGATTTGATTTCTTCAGTGTGCACGTGAAGTGGGCGCTTCCCTGCGCCCTGGTTGGTTGGTTCACCGGATGCATGCCCTACCTGTCAGCGGAGTCACGGAGAGGTAACGGAAGCGGGTAAGGAATGGCGGGCGGTGACGAAGAATTAAGGGGGTTTATAGCACGTCACGGTAGGACCCATGGGTGACGCAGCCCACCCTCTGCTGGCTCGCCACGTCGTCAGGACGTGAGGTTGGGCAGTGGGCACCGTATGCTTGTCTCCGCTGTCCGCACTTTTGCATTAACCTCCTCGTAGACAGCACCTGCTTTCCCGTTACCACCTCTCGTAAATGCTAGCTCCACCGGGTATTATTATTCCATTGATATCCAATATTTTTACTGTTGAAGCTGCGATCATTCTTTTAAAACAAGGAGGAAAAAACTCAGAACTCGTTTTGCAGGTGGAATCACTAATATGATCCGAGAGATTATTGGTAATGTTAACCTTATGTTTGCAAAGAGACATATTAGAGGAAAATAAAGTTAAAATGAATATGAACATTTTTTTGGGAAAATGAATATGAACGTTAGCTCGAGAAAACAGGCTGCCCAGCAAGAGCTGAATTGTATAATCTGGTAACTTTTCTATGCCAAACTTTTTGTTTCTTTTGATTTTTTTTTTTGCGTTTGGAAAGATCCACTTCTCATAGAACAGATAATATAGACATGCACTAACATCACACACACTAGCCTCTTATGAACGCACGTGCGTACCTACATTCTACTTCTATGTGCACCTTCTAAATACTAGATCTATATTGAAAAAATTTATTATAGATGCTTGGCTGTTGACGGGTATCCTGCTTTATGTTATAACATTTTGCACCGTCATGTGCAAATCATATGTTCCAACAAAATCACACTAATGTGGCTAAATGCAGTTATAAAAATTATACTTTTCTATCGCAAAGGGCACCTATATATTTTAATGGTTTAAAACTAATTATGATGTCTTCATAGTGTGGTAACCATTCACCTTTTGAGTTTGTTGTGCTTTGAAACCACTCTTGATTTACTCTAATCTTATAGCCATAAATATAGATAGAATTCATATAAATGCAAGCATTCCCTCCACTCCCTTGTTGGTTGGTTAGCTATTAATTGAGGGGGTACAACGGTTCTTCTCCTAATTTGTCGTGAAATTTCTAAAGTACCTATTTTTACAGATAAAGAGAATAGGCTATAGTAGCACTGAGAGTCAGTATGACTGACAACTTCCATCTTATGTTTCTTTTTCCAAGTGATCCACTGGTAAAAGTATGACTGAGAATACAATAGTAATAGATTCCATCTTATAATCCATCGTTAAAAACCCATCTACAACCTTAGGTATCAGTAATCGTGACTGTCCAAACAAAAAACAATTGGACTCAATTGTTTCTCTTGAGAGGCTTAAACCATTGTTTTGGTGGACGTAGCCAATAGATTTCTTCCCGGTCTCGCCTTTGTCTCCGGATCACGGGGAGCGCCTTCTCCTTACCGAGCTCAGGCCTCCGTGCCATTACTCCCTCCACGACGCCAGCGCCCACCTCCACCGCCCAGCTAAAAATCCACCGTCCCTCAGCACCCGTTTGTCCTTACATGGCCGGGGCTAGACGTCGTAGCAGCCCTCTCTCCCGCTCGCGCATTCCGAACTCCCGCTTCCAACTCCTCCCCAGATCGCCGCTTCTCCACTAGAGCCGAGCCGATCGATGGATCACGAGCAGCGGCGCCAGCGCAGTCGCAGGGGTAATGCTCCCGGGAGCGGGGGCGGCGGCGCGTCGTCGGGGACGCACAGGGGTGGAGGAGGCAAGGGCGGGGGCAAGAAGCAGATCAAGGTGGTGTACATCTCCAACCCCATGCGCGTCAAGACCAGCGCCGCGGGCTTCCGCGCCCTCGTGCAGGAGCTCACCGGCCGCGACGCCGACCCCTCCAAGTACAGCCCCGACGAGCTCGGCGGCGTGGGTGGCGCGGGCGCCGAGGACGCCACCGCGGCCGCCGACCTCGACTGCGGCGCCGCGCATGGGCTCATGCTCAGCCCCACGGGCGCGGCCGCGTCGTGCGACACCGTCGTCGCCAGCCCCAGCCCTGCCGCGGCGGACCACCATCCCGACGCCGCCGCCGTGGCCGCGCCGTACGGCGGGGACTACGACGACGAGGAGGAGGACGAGGGCGGCTTCGGGTCGCAGCTTCTGGAGAACACCTACGCAGTGTTGTCGCCGCCGACGCTGCTCTACGACCACCACCCGCACAGCAAGGTGTGATACCCCGATCAATCGACCCCCCCTCGCCGCTGCGTGACGCGTGCCCCCCTTCTTTGCATGACATGAACATCGCTTTGTATTGCATGTGCTGGCGTGTTCGTGAACTGCTAGCTAGCTCCAATCCGCCTCCCAATTCACAATCCACTGCATACCGTATGCCCAAGACAAACCAGCACGAGGGTGTGTGTATGGTACTGTGCCGTAATTTGTCTGCGCTTTTTCTTCCAGCTAGCACTGCATAGTTTTGTCAAGAACAGCTTGATGGGTCTGGGCGTTGTCAATTCACTGTTTTGCAACTTGCAAGTGATACGCGATGTGTTCTACCATCACTGTCGATCGAGCGCCGAGTGTGATTCTCCGTTCCTTTCCTGGATTTCTTTTGTTTTGGAAAATGTTCTCTGATTTTATGGTGGGGATTGCAAGGGGAGGCTTGAGACAGAGGACGCCTTTTTAATGTAGTGCTCACTTTGGCATGGTCAGCTGGCAAGTGCCGGACCGGATTATCAATACTACGCACCACCACTTGGATATGTAAGTGAGTAGACTAGATGGTGTAGAACTGGCTTTGCTCTTTACACGTTGGTTCAGCAGTAATGATGCGCTACTTTACCCAGCCACTCCAGTGTGTAAAAGAATCAGAATTTTCACTAGTGATCAGGCGAAGAGGAGCCAGCAAACTGAAACTACTGTAAAGATCAGCCTCTTCTTTTTCCTCACTTGCACTGATTTGGAATCTGAATTCTGTTAGGAACAAAGGATATTACCACATTATTATTCTCTCTTTTATCTTCCATTCGTGATGGCCTGCAAATGATTGGGGCCTAAGCTGCTACAAGATAGCATTGGTGCTGTAGTTATCATCATCAGTATGGGTCAGGCCCAAAGACGATATAGAATTCAGCCCGATACACGCGTTGTGAAAGACTAGGTGATTTCATTAGGACCAGTAGGTAGAGATGAACACACTCTTCGGTTGCCTTCATTTATTCTTGGATGATCAAGAGCACTGCAAGGAAATTTAGGTGCGGTATTCTATAGTTTTGGTCGATCTTTAACATCCTAGACAACTTGTGATCCTGACACCACAACATCCATCTCAAGTTATTAGCCCGAGTTTATTAGTCTGTCAATGCACTTTTTTTATGTTTGGTTAAATTCTTTTCTGTGCTTCTGCTACTATTTGATTGATCTGAACATGGGGTCGGGATTGTTACTCTTGTTCTCTTATTATTGCACTTCCATGTGTTTGATATTGCTTCATGCAATTGCCTTTTGTTTTTTATTCTTTCCATCTCTGTTGATTTGTGCTATACTTTTGTTTTTGTTGGTCCAACTTGATTGATACTGGATCCGGATTTTTATGATTTTTCACTTTCACTTGTTTGACATTATTGGTTGGTGCACCTTTGATGGGAATGTTGCAGAGTGATGGATACTTTAAGATCACAATGGTCCGAGTAATTAGTATTATCTAGGACATGGGCCTCTGCTATCACATACATTGATACGGGATACACGGTGATGAAACAAACTGATATACAGTACCCAGATATTATACTATATACTTGGCCAGGTAGCTTCAATCATTGTGCCCAAACTAAGAGTACTGTTCTGGGGTCTGTCATGACGATACTGCTCCTTTTCCACTTCAATGAGCAATTGGTACCAAGTTGAAAACTGCTCTCTCTCAAATGCATGCTGGCTCTGTTTTCTTTTCAAATGGTCTGTTAAAGGTAATATAGCAAAAATAGGAACCACAATACTTCATAATGCATGTACTACCCATATGCTTGGACTATAAAACCAAATTGCAATTACTAAATATGATTTTGAAATCATGGTTCAAAAAATTATTGGCTGCTTTATCAGTAAGCTTAAGTAGCTGATGCTGATTATATTTGTGTAGCTTTCTCAAACAACCCACTTTGTCATTTAATCCCGCATGTGATATATAATTGCAAAGATTCATGTTGATTTGATGCTCAAACTGAAATCCATTGTTTTACCAAATTCAAACTACTACCAGGTAGTATGTAGCTTTACTTAAGAGACGGCATCATTTTTTTTAAAGAGAAAATAGATCCTAAGGAAGTCCGTGGTAGCTAGCTAGCTAACTTTGAGGTCTAAAATACATGATTTATCTGGTTAAAACAGAAACTCTTCTTTGAGTTGATCTTTTACCCATACATTGTTTGGCAATTTGTTCATTTAGATACTTTATTCATTGGCATAGGCTTTCAGTTGTCTAATATAATATCATGTGATGTGAATCGATTAGAATGACTTCACTGCTATAAATGGTGTCCCAATTAGGGTCATTTTTGGCTTATTTTAATCCATTCAAACAGTGGATATATCATTTTTTCGAGAATACGTAGGAGAGCAACGTATTATTGCATTAACAAGAAAATAGAGTAGTTTTTTACGTAGGCCATATGCGGCGCACGCACACCATGGGATTGAACTAGGGGACTATACGGCACAAGGATGCAACCGATGAACGCGCAGGGAAGGCCTAACTAGAGAGGACTCTTCTAAACGACACACTACAAGGCCAAACGATGGCCGCGAGCTTCCTGGCGCCTGCTTAGATCCATTGATCACCCTTGGAGAAGATCTCGAAAAGCACCTGACTCACGGTAAGCTCGGTGTTGTTGAAGACCCTCGCGTTGTGCCTCCAGGAGGTGAGCATCACAGCCGAGTCTAAGCCCTTCTTCTGATCCTTCAGCAAGCCTTGTCGTATGAGCAGCCACCATTCCAACAGAGAGCGACCTGCAGAAGAACGGGGGGGGGGGGGGGGGGGATGGCCGAGTCTAAGCCCTTCTTCTGATCCTTCGGCAAGCCTTGTCGTATGAGCAGCCAACATTCCAACAGAGAGCGACCTGCAGAAGAACGGGGGGGGAGGGGGGGGATGGCATCCCGATAGCAGTCAAGAGAGAGTGCTAGACCTGCTGTCTGAAGTTGCATCCACGGAGTAAATGATTTGCAGTTTCATCTTCCTGATCAGAAAGCCGGCATGTTGTGGATCCGGTTAACCCGTGGCGTCGCCTTCGATCTGCTGTCCAGATGCCGATGGTGGGTAAGTACCGCAAGCAGGGATTCGTAGGAACCCGCGTTTAGAGATTCGGCCATGGGTGTAACACGCAGTAGGATTCCGGCCGTGTGACAATCAGGAGACAGAGGGGTTTAGGTAGATTCGGGGCACTGTGAGCGTAACACCCTACGTCCTGTGTGGAGCTTGTAGTTGTATTCAGTTGAATCTGAGTTCGGGTCGATTGGATTCGATCCCTTTACACATTGCCCGTCTATTCTATTTATACCCTTCCCCGTGGGCCCTGGAAAGAGGCTTACTGCCTTAAGTGTGAATGCGGTGCCTGATGAGGGACGCCGGCCTACAAGTGGCGCCCGCCCGACTGGTAGGGTCCTGCGCCGCGGGCCAGGACTGTCGTCACCTGGGGTCCTCCTCGAGGGACCCCGGGATGCTCCGAGGTCTCTCCCGGGCTCTTTGCATCACCCGAGGTCTTTCCTGTGCGTTGCCCGGGGCCACAGTCGCTCCTCTCCATGTCTATCCGATGTGACGGGAGGTGTGAGTGGCAGGGGCCACCCCACCGCCCATTGCCAGATGACGCGACGTGACCCGGGAGGGGAGGCTCCCTCTGTCCCGGTCGCCGCGCCGTCTGAGGGCACGCCTCCCCCGTAATCATGTTATTTTACGGGGAAGGCGCGCCGCCCACGGGCCTCACCCGATTGTAACAGGGCGGGCGCATTAAATGCACCGTCAGGCGATCCCTTCTCCACAAAGAAACCGTCCCCGTTCCAGGGAGGTGCTTGGCCTCCCACGGTCTTGGGTCCTTTAGGAGGCGCCTCAGTTTGGCCCATTACTTCTAATGGGCCAGGAGGGCCTTTTAGCACATGTATCCTTGATTTGTTCAGGGCTGGGGGACCATGTTCCCTTGCGCCGACAGTAGCCCCCACCCCCATATCTGGTCGAAGACACCAAAGGCCAGGTGTGGGGCCAATCCTGAGGTGGACGGTACTTCGACTGCCACACTGCCTCTCCGGACCTGGGGTTGGCTTTCTGCTAGAGTGAGCCACCGGAGTGGGCTTAATGCGACCGGTAGTCGGCTTAGTGCGACCGGAGCCGATTTTGCCCCCGGAGCGGGCTTTGGTGCGACCAGAGTCGGCTTTGTCGCCAGAGCAGGCTTTAGTGCAACCGGAGTCGGATTAGTGCGACCGGAGTCGGCTTTGATGTGACCGGAGTTGGCTTTGCTGCCGGAGCGGGCTTTGGTGCGACCGGAGCCGATTTCGCCGCCGGAGCAGGCTTTGGTGCGACCAGAGGTGGCTTCGCCGCCGAAGCGGTTCAGAGTGGTGTTAATGTTGTTGAGCCCCCGGTGTAGCCGCGCCGCCGCCGTCACCATGGTTCGGCGAAGCCTCAGGTACCATCGTTCTAGTCTTTCGTCCTCCTCGTCGCTGATGTTCGGACGCCGCTATGGTTGTTATTGCACTAGCGCAAGCTGCTGCCGTCGTCGACGCCAGCGTTGGCGGACAGCGATCCTGGGACAGCCCCCGGGCCCCACGTTTGGGCAAGCCACCTTGGGCCCTCAGGGGAATAGGAGCTCCGCGTCGGCTATCGCAGGCCGCCAACGTCCCGGGAGTGGTAAGCAGTTCAGCGGCTGAACGCTTCCGGGGAACGGCGCGGGGACTTCCTGATTCCCCGAGGGCACACAGGTATGCATGCGGGTTGCTGAGCATGGCTGCGTTGCCACGCCTCAGTGCTCATGCGGCTCGTATACGCACAAGCAGCCCCACCATGTAGTGGCCTGGAATGTTGGGCGCAGACGCGCAGTTACCTGTGCACCTGCATTGCATATACCGCAAAGCTCAAACTAGCAGTTTAATTTGATTAGCAACAAGTGAAGGTAATACTAGATTAGTATAATTTCTTAATTCGAGCGAGAAATATGGTCTCTTGCCATGGTACGTAGGCCCATTCTTTGGCTTTGGAAGCGAGAGACTGGGGCACTACTCATGGAAAAGGGGCATGTCTTCTCACAACAAATATCTTATAATTTCCCCAGATAACTAGCCCATTACGCTCAAGCGTCCAGTCCCTTGTAAGCCGTGGCTCGTAGCATAGAGAGCAGATACTCATGCGTGCATGGAGATTTTAGGCGCCATAGAAGGGACGAGGTTTCACGGATTGGGGCTTATGCTACCCGGGTACTTTCAGCAAGTATAAGCAAGGAGTGGAGGTGACTTAGCAATTAGCAATTAAGCGATTAAATACTTTGCCTTTTTGAGGTTTTGAGTCGGCAACGTGCGAGCAGCTTGCATAGTTCCTACAACTCGGGGCCCGTCAGCTCGGGCCGTGCGACTTGGGGTGGCATCAGGCCAGCCGTGCCGGGAAGCCGCGCGAGGCCGAGAGCCCGGGACGCCGCCTGGGTTGACGAACTGTTGGCACAGTTCACCCCACAAGCCGACAGATCCCGTCGGGAGGTTCATCAGCCAGGACCTCGTGGCACCCCTGAGGGCCACGTGGAAGTAGTTGTCCGTGACCTGAGGCCCCCCGCCCGCAGCTTGGAAGGCCGTGGTGTAGATCTGGAGGAACTCCTTAGGGTCGATGGTACCATCGTACTTTTTTCAGGATATCTGGCCGGAACTTGGTGGGCCAGTCCACCCGCCGTAAGCCCGCAGTGAAGGCCCGGCACCCGGCCCTGTAGGGTCCAATGTCATCGTAGCCAGCGGCGCCACGCCGCCCCTAGTTTCCCCGCGTGGGGGAGCTGGAGGATGCGTGATCCTCCTCGGCCTCTCGGTGCCACTCACGTGTACGCTTGAGGGTAGTCCGGGCGTCTTTGCCGGCTTGCTTCTCGTCGAGGCGGGAGCGCAAGTCGCGCGACCCGCCGGTGCGCGATCGGCCTGGAGTGGGCTGATGCGACGGCAGACAGGAGTCCCCATGGGAGGGACCTCCGGCAATAGTGCGGGAGCCCTGAGCCCCCGACCCTGGGCATGCCTTCCCGACGAGACTAGCTAGCTCATCGAGCCACTTCCCCTCGGGCGTTCCAGGCTCTGCTCTCACCAGGGGGTGGCGCAGGAGCGCGCGGACTGCCACTAGTGCTTCCCTAGGGGGAAAGCCGCCGAGGTCGAGGCGCCTTCCTGCCCAGGACGTGTGCAGGGCCACCCGCTTCCGGGCCTCAACCCAGAACTGGGCGAACCTGACATTGGCAGAGGTGGTGCCTACGGAGGTGGACTTGGGAGCATCAAGTCGGGATGGTGCCGTCATGATTGACACCGGCCGACGCCCGCCTGGTGCGAGTGGATGTGGTTCCACAGCCCCCGTGCTTGGCGGCGCATTGGATGGCCCCTTCGGGGGCCAAGATCACCGTTGCTCTCACCGTCGGAACGGTCAAAGCGGTTCGCCATGGTTTCTTTTACAAGGTTCTTCATCGGGGACAGAGATCCTACGCGCCAACACCTCCTACCTGGCGCGCCAGCTGACGGTGGGTGAGTACCAGAAGTAGGGATTTGTGGGAACCCTCGTTTAGAGATTCGGCCAGGGGTGTAACTATTCAGGTCGTGTGACGATAAGGAGATAAAGGGGTTTAGACAGGTTTGGGCCGCTGCGAGCGTAACACCCTACGTCCTATGTGGAGTTGGTAGTTGTATTCTGTTGAATCTGAGTTCGGATCAATTGGATTCGATCTCTTTACACATTGCCCGTCTATTCTATTTATACCCTTCCTCGTGGGCTCCGGGAAGAGGCTTATCGCCTTAAGTGTGAATGCGACGCCTGATGAGGGGCGCCGACCTGCAAATAGTACCCACTCGCCAGGTATGGTCCTGCGCCGCGGGCCAGGACTGTTATCAGCCGGGATCCTCCTTGAGGGACCCCGGGATGCTCCGAGGTCTCTCCCGGTCTCTATGCATCACCCGAGGTCTTTCCTGTGCGTTGCCCGGGGCCACAGGCGCTCCTCTCCATGTCTATCCGATGTGACGGGAGGTGTGGGTGGCGAGGGCCACCCCACCGCCCATCGCCAGATGACGCGACATGACCCTGGAGGGAGGCTCCCTCTATCTTGGTCGCCACGTTGTCTGAGAGCACGCCTCCCCCGTAATCATGTTGTTTTACAGGAAAGGCACGCCGCCCATGGACCTCACTTGGTGGTAGCAGGGCGGGCACATTAAATGCGCTGTCTGGCGATCCCTTCTCCGTGAAGAAACCGCCCCGTTCCTGGGAGGTGCTTGGCATCCCACGGTTTCGGATCCTCTAGGAGGCGCCTTAGTTTGGCCCATTACTGCTAATGGTTAGGAGGGCCTTTTAGCACATTTATCCTTGATTTGTTCAGGGATGGGGGGGGGACCCCGTTCCCTTAGCGCCGACAGATGCGTTCCCTCCAGCCAAGTAAAAAACTTAACTTTCATAGGTGCCCAGGCTTTCCAAATTTGTTTCACCCCTTCGAAACGCTAAGAGCCTCAAAAGAACATGTTGTAAGCAGATCATGCTGAGTAAGTAGCATCTGGCGACCATTTCCATTTGATGACGTCCTCCACACATGGTCGCAGCTGTACCTCTTCCATGATCTGCCAAAGTAGGAGGGACTCTGCGATGGCTTTGACAGTGAGGGTGCCGGCAATATCTTGGATCCATAGCTTGTCAAACATAGCAGCCGAGACCGTTCTTGTTTTTCTTACTCTCGATCTGATCAGTTTGCATAATTCAGGGGCAATCAGACAAGGAGAGTTGCTGCTGAGCCACCGATCTGTCGCGAACAAGGTAAGGTTGCCATCACCCAACTCAATACCAACTGATGAATCGAACATGGACTTGAGTAGTGGGTCATCGCCGAATTTCAACTCAAGATTCTTCCATGGTCTGTTCGCATCCGTTCACTTGAGCCACAAGCATCGTAGTCATTGCGCATAGGATGCCTGACGGAGGTCGAATATCCCTTGTCCTCCAAACTCAGTTGGCAATACTGGCCACGCCACCAAGCAGTTCCCTCCATGTGTCTTCTCCTTGCCAGCCCATAGAAAACCTCATCGCCTCTTCTCGATTTCCTGGATGACCCAATCCGGCACTATCGGTACATACGGATAGAGGTACCTTCTGCTAGGGTGTCCAGACCCTTAGCGTCTCGCTATCCGTAGCCCCCTCCTCGTCCTCTAGGTGACGTGGCATACGGCCCGGGCCTGACAGCTGGGATCATGGTCTCTGGACCGCCCCCGTGCTCTTATAGGTCCGGGGCCTCCACGTGCCCATGAGGGCAGGAGTGCTCTCGGGTGGCCCCCGCTGGCCCGGACTCCTCAGGGAGGTCTGGGGCCGCCACGTGTGGGGGCCAGACCTCCACGGGCCTGACCGCTCCGACCGGCCTCGGGGGCCCGGACCCCCTCTCCCTCCGGGAAGGGGTCCGGTGTCGCCACGTGCTGCCCCCGAGGTAGGAGCGGGGCTGGCCCTGCCACCTGCCCATGGCAGAGGGTCCTTCGCGGGACTCCAGCCCAACTACCGCATTAAATGCGGGTTGGTGGGCTCGGTGCGCCCGAGTCAAAAGTATGGCCTGCCACTGACACACGGGGCAGGTGAGCTGACACCACGGTAAGCCCGCCTGTTTCCAAGGCGGCGCGTCGTATCACCGTATACTGTGAGCAAGCGGCGTACAGTCCCATCACGGCGCCGCGCACGTGGGTGATGATGGCCTGCAACAGGAGAGCCGAGGCGTGCGCTGCCACAGTGCGTGCGGAGGCAACGGCGCGGCGGGTCAGCGTAGCTCCTACGCCTGACAAAGGGCTCTAGCCCAACAGTGACAGCACGTCTTCCACTGTACGTAACACTGACAGCAGGCACTATGCCGGCAAGGCGGCACACGACCATATCGAGGTTGTGGATACGCACATCAACTTCCCAACCGTGAAGACTACAGTGAGAAGCTGGAGATGAAGATCTCCATATCTCATAGAACAGGCTCCTGTTGGCTGGGCCCACCTGTCGGGGCCCCGCTCAGTGTAAGCACCTCCCTTGGATTATAAAAGGGAGGGTGCACTCGTTAGAAGACAATCTCAGCCTCACAAGGTCCAACCTTACATCTCAAGCTAAGTTGCATCCAGGCATACACAGTCAATACAACTCCCAAATGGACGTAGGGTATTACGCTCCGGTGGCCCGAACCACTCTAAAATCCTCATGTCTTTCCTGCGTTCATCCACCCATCGATCAAGCGCTCCTAGGTCTCCTCTAAACCCATCCTTAATTAGGATTAGGCGGGTGCATTCCGCCACCCGGCTGGAGAGCTCCTCCGACATTTGGCGCGCCAAGTAGGGGGCCGGCTGGGGGCCGGACCCCCCAACTAGAGCGTCGTCGGCAGACGCGTTGGATGCGGGCCTATCATACGCCAACGGGATTAGGGCCTGGAAGACAAATGGAGAAATAAAAAATTCCAAGAAAGACCACTTACACGAAACCGTACCACTCCCAACCGCCCCGGGCGATTGGGGGGACCTTTGTTCCCGCCGAGGATCCCCCGGACCTTTGGTGGTGGTCCCCGGCCGCTGGCGCTGTTGGCGGCGGGGGCGGGGTTTGTGGCCTCGGCTCTGGTGGTGGTGGTGGTGTCACTGGGCGCTGCGACATCGGTGGCGGCGGAGGAATCTGCTGCTCCGGAGAAAGACGCCGCGCTTCCTCCGATCTCCTCTCTGGCTGCTGGCACTGTGGCGGAGGTGGTGGAGCCCTGCTTTGCCTCTCGGCCTCCGCCGTCTTCTGGCGTTTGGGGGCCGGCTCCCCGACGAAGGAGCCGTCGCCGCGCTGGAGCCTCCGGGACTTGGACCCCTCTGCTTGGCTGCTCCGCGCGGGGGCTGCCCCCTGCGCCTCGTCGCCCCTCCGGGTCGGGGCGGCACCCACGTTGTCCTTGTGGCGGTGCTCCGGCACCGGCACCTTATCTTTCCCCTTCCCGACGGGGGCCGGACCTCCGGGACATGGCCCCCCGGACCTTGGCTGGCGCGCTGCTGGCGGTTGGGGGAGGCGCCGGGGATGTGAATCCTGCGATTGGGGTCGCCTCCCAGCTGCCGGACTGCCAGGCCACCCTCGTCGAGGGTCGGCATCGACGCCAGGACTGACGACCACAACGTCTGGTCCTCGCACAGGGCCTTGACCCCGCTCGGGAGGACCAGGGACTCCGGGCTGAACGTGTCGCCGGTCATTCCCCGGATCGCGACCTCCAGCTCCGCCCTGGTGAAATCGGTGCTAGGCCCGCGCGCGATCCTGCAGCACTCGTTTGACCCCGTGTACATGTAGGCCATCCTGGTCCGCTGCTGCAGGGGAGCGATTCGCCGCTTCAGGAAGTCGCCCAGTACCATCATGGATGTCAGGCCGCCCCTCGCCAGCTCCTTGACCCGGTTCAGGACCGGAACGAGCTCCTCCGGCATCGACGGCTTGGCGTTCCACGTGCTTCGGTCAATCTGAGGCCCCTCTGTTGGCAGCTCCAGGCGGTCGTGGGGTCGGCCTCAGAGATAACCCAGCCTTCACGCCAGTCCTCCCACTTGGAGCTGGAGAAGGCGCTGATGTAGGAGTTCGCCATCCCGTGCCGGAGCTGGAAGTAGTAAGCGCTGACCTCGCGCTTGCTCCTCCCTGTCTCGACCAAGGACTAAAAATGCCTGAAGATGGTGGTGCAGGGGCGGACCCCCACGAACATCTCCATGAAGTGGGAGAAGACCGCCACGAGGAGGACGGAGTGGGGGGGTGAGGTGATGAAGCTGGAGGCCGAACTCCTCCAGGAGAAGGAGGAGATCGGAGGTACCAACCCGCACATGGCGTACGAGTTGAAGAGGACGAACTCCCCCGCGGCAAGGTCGCGGGGAGGGGGGGGGATTTTGCCGGCCCTAATCTTACTGGCGTGATCCAGTGCGGTCCATCCCAGACGGCGGCGCACCAGGTCCAGCTGGGTCTGGCTCTGGAAGCAGCGCGGAAAAGGGAGCGAAGACATGGTGATGGGCGCTGTGATTGTGGGAGATGGATCGCAAGGGAGCAGGAAGAAGGAATGCCGAGCGCAAGGAAGCTGATTGCAAAGTGTGTGCGAAGACGAAGGGGCGCTGCGGCGTCTGTTGATGGCAAGAGCGAAAAGGTAGCTGTTTCCTTCGGCGCCTACCTTTTATGTAAAAGCTGTTCGCCCTCACGAGCTCCACGGCGACCAAGGAGAAGCCAAAGGGTTGCCTGCACCAGGCTCCCTCCTCTCACACCCAATGACTGGCGGGCCCGAGCCCGCCAGTCAATGGCGTGGCCGCTGGAGGCAGGGGGGAAAAGGCGGAATCCGAACCGCCCGAGCCGCGGGACGGGCTCGGATAAGACAAGAATCTGAACCGCCTGGCGCGCACGGCGTGGGCGGAGGACGGGCCCCTTAGGGATCCCACTAAGGGGGAAAAGACATCCATGCCCATTCCCGGCGGGAACAAGCTGTCCAACCGGCGCAGCGCTGGAATATGGCCCCACCTGCGGATTTGTTCCTTACCCTAGGTGGGCCCGGGGGCCTCTGTCCGTACATACGGACAGGGGTACCTCATGCTAGGGTGTCCAGACCCTTAGCGTCTCGCTATCCGTAGCCTCCTCCTGGTCCTCAGGGTAACGGGGCATACGGCCCGGGCCTGACAGCTAGGATCATGGTCTCCGGACCGCCTCCGTGCTCTTATAGGTCCGGGGCCTCCACGTGCCCATGAGGGCAGGAGTGCTCTCGGATGGCCCCCGCGGACCCGGACACCTCAGGGAGATCCGGGGCCGCCACGTGTGGGGACCGACCTCCACGGGCCTGACCGCTCCGACCGGCCTCGGGGGCCCGGACTCCCCTCCCTCCGGGAAGGGGTCCGGTGCCGCCACGTGCCGCCCCCGAGGTAGGAGCGGGGCTGGCCCTGCCACGTGCCCATGGCAGAGGGTCCTTCGCGGGACTCCAGCCCAACTACCGCATTAAATGCGGGTAGGTGGGCTCGGTGCGCCCGAGTCAAAAGTATGGCCTGCCACTGACACACGGGGCAGGTGAGCTGACACCACGGTAAGCCCGCCTGTTTCCAAGGCGGCGCGTCGTATCACCGTATAATGTGCGCAAGCGGCGTACAGTCCCATCACGGCGCCGCGCGCGTGGGTGATGATGGCCTGCAACAGAAGAGCCGAGGCGTGCGCTGCCACAGTGCGCGCGGAGGCAACGGCGCGGCGGGTCAGCGCAGCTCCTACGCCTGACAAAGGGCTCTAGCCTAACAGTGACAGCACGTCTTCCACTGTACGTAACACTGATAGCAGGCACTGTGCCGGCAAGGCGGCACACGACCATATCGAGGCTATGGATACGCACATCAACTTCCGAACCGTGAAGACTACAATGAGGAGCTGGAGATCAAGATCTCCATATCTCATAGAACAGGAACCTGTCGGAGCCCCGCTCAGTGTAAGCACCTCCCTTGGACTATAAAAGGGAGGGTGCACTCGTTAGAAGACAATCTCAGGCTCACAAGGTCCAACTTTACATGTCAAGCTAAGTTGCATCCAGGCATACACAATCAATACAACTCCCAAGTGGACGTAGGGTATTACGCTCCGGCGGCCCGAACCACTCTAAAATCCTCGTGTTTTTCCTGCGTTCATCCACCCATCGATCAAGCGCTCCTAGGTCTCCTCCAAACCCATCCTTAATTCGGATTAGGCGGGTGCATTCCGCCATCCGGCTGGAGAGCTCCTCTGACAGGCACCTTGAGAGAAATCACTGTATGCTAAAGTCATAGTGACTTTGACCATGATCAATCTACCGGCCTTGTTCATAAAGTATGCTTTTCCAAGTGGGAATGTAAGCTGCTACTCAGCCAAACAGTGGATAAATCATGAAAAGTTCACTAAATAGAAGAAGAAATTGGATGCACAATGAACTCATGTGTGTTGGCTTTAACGTAGGGCTAGGGGAGAATGACAGATGAACCTAGATGCCATCTATGATTAGATGCTCCTCCGTTATGAGTAACCGCCCGAATGCGGAGGAGTCCTTCTGTTCGCTTGGAAGTTCCTGTCCCGTGAGGTGGATGTGGAGGAGGTAGAAGTGCTGGCCTGCAGAGAAGGCTTGCACCTTGCGGCCGAGTGGTGCCCTGGCAAGGTGATTCTAGAGTTTGACTACAACTATGTGGTGAGCATGCTCCGCGAAGGAAACTTCCAAAGATCACATCTGAAGTTTGCACTTGAAGAAACGAATGAAGCATGAAGTATGCTTCAAGAGTGGACGTGCGTCCTAAGAATAGAGTGGAATCGTGCAGCACATGAGCTTGCACAATTGGCCAAGAGAACGGCACACTCCGCTGTGTAGAGGTTCAAGCTGCCAGTTTGTGTAGAACAAATTATTGCTCAGGAATGTAATAAATTAGTTTCTGAGTAATAAAGAGCGATGTAGAGGTTCAAGCCGCCAGTTTGTGTAGAACAAATTATTGCTCAGAAATGTAATAACTTGGTTTCTAAGTAATAAAGAGCGTTCTTTTCCTCAAAGAAGAAGAAGAAGAAGATGCTCATCAGTTACGAGTAACCGACTGAATATATATAACCATATTCATTGTGTTATCAATCCTCAGAAACGGCAAGACTTCATCTTTTTGCACATATTTTCCATTGAGTAAAATGTACCGGCGGTCCCTAAACTTGTACGGGGGTGTCATTTAGATCCGTCAACTCCGAAAGTGCATTTCTGGATCCACAAACTTGTAAGGGTGCGTCACATAGGTCCGTCAACTCCAAAAATTCATTTCTAAGTCCATAAACTTTTTAAATTGTTCACCATAGGTCCATATGTATCTACGTGTGCACGTAATGCTAATATGAGTGCTGACTATATGTCTTGGTCGGAGGTCCTCTACCACAAGTCAAGGAGGATTTAGATCGTCTACGACAAGTCGGAGGAGGATTTGGATCGTTTACCACAAGTCGGAGGAGGATTTGGATCGTCTACGACAAGTCGGAGGAGGATTTGGATCGTCTACTACAAGTCGGGGGAGAATTTGGATCGTCTACTACAAGTCGGAGAAGGACTAGCCAGCATCCATCGAAGGGCTCCTGTCCCCGCCGACTACTCGGACTTCATCAACGACGCCATACCTTGACCGAACGGCCACCACGGCCTGATGGCACCTCCATCTTGGCCGGGCAGGCCCGGGCATTGGAATGGCACGAGTCCTCCAAGCTACCCAGCTTAGCCCACCTTTTTGCGCCATCAACCCCGACAACTTGTCGGGCCTAGCACCGTTCAAAAAGGCAGGACCCTCGACTCCTCGATGACTACTTCGCTATAGCCAGGGCACTCGGCGACCCGCCGACGACTACTTCGACTACACAACTACTCGAGAGCGGGACTCACACCACCAGTGACTAGTTTGAATTGATTCCGATTAGTCAGGATCATCATCAAACCGGCATAGCTTCACCAGCAAGCGACACGGCTTCGTCGGCAATCACCAACGAATCAAGATCGACAACTATCCATGCTCATCTGGTTTCTACGCTCTAGGCTGGGCTCAGCAACGCGGCTACCAACGAGAAGACTAAGACCCGATTCAAGGAGGTTTTACGGAGATCTTTATGAAATTTGTTTAACCATTATCTCGAGCTTTATCTCAACACAAAGGGTTTTTTCTCAAAGAATTCTTTCAACCACTCGGTTAGGGGATCAAAGAGTTTACCCAAAACCAGGCTTGTTCGTTCATCTATATTTCAGCCCCGTATAAACTATCTTGCCCGCCCAAGGAATTCCTTCGGGCTAACTGAGACGTCTTCGCATGGCAACATACGACTTGTTTTGGCCCGCCCAAGGATTTCCTTCGGGCTAGCCGAGTCATCTTTGCACAACGACTACTTTCGTAACAACACAGGTGCAGTATTGCGTTGTCACTTCTTTTGGGCTAACCGAGACATCTTCGCATGGCAACATACGTCTTGTCTTGGCCCGTCCAAGGAACCGATGAAGATCAACTGCAGGACCTTCTCGTCCCTTCCTTTGGGTCAACCGAGATATCCTTGCATGGCAACATATGACTTGTCTTGGCCCGCCCAAGAAACTGATCACCCCACATGAAGGATCTCGTCATCAATCCCTTTGGGCCAACCATGATATTTTCGTAAGTCAACATGTGAATTCTTATGGTCCGCCTAAGAATTGACTGAAACTACCAGTAATATTTATTTCTCCCTCTATATTTGACTTCCAGCCACCTTCACATACTTCCAGTACAACTCCGTTTACTGGTTCACGACTGATATATGTGCAAGTTTGCTGAACGGGCCTCGCTCCCATACTTCCAGTTACTAGTTCCTGACTAGTATGTTGTGTTATTGAAGGGGCCTCGCTCCCATAATTTCAGTACAACTCCGTTATATTGGTTTACGACCAGTATTATGTGCAAGTTTGCTGAAGGGGTCTCGCTCCCATACTTCCAGTACAACTTCGTTATATTGGTTTCCGACCAGTATTATATGCAACTTTGCTGAGGGGTCTCGCTCCCATACTTCCAGTATAACACCGTTTACTGGTTCACGATTGGTATCCGTGCAAGTTTACTGAAGCGGCCTTACTCCCATACTTCCAGTACAACTCCGTTTCCTGGTTTACGACTAGTATTACGTCCAAGTTTGCTGAAGGGGCATCGCTCTCATACTTCCAGTAACAGACTACTAGTTTCCGACTAGTATGCTATGTTATTGAAGGGGCCTCGCTCCCATAATTCTAGTATAACTCCGTTCTACTGGTTTACAACCGGTATTACGCGCAAGTTTGTTGAAGGGGCTTCGCTCCCATACTTCCAGTAACATATTACTAGTTTCCGACTAGAACTCTATGTTACTGAAGGGGCCTCGCTCCTATATTTCCAGTATAACTTCGTTTGCTGGTTCACGACCCGTATCCGTGCAAGTTTGCTGAAGGGGCCTCGCTCCCATACTTCCAGTAACGCTCTGATTATTAGTTACCGACTAGTATTTTTTGTTACTGAAGGGGTTTTAAACCCATACCGCCAGTAACGTTTAGACTACTAGTCTCCGACTATTACTCTATGTTACTGAAGAGACCTCGCTCCCATACTTTCAGTATTACTCCGTTTACTAGTTTTCGACTAGTTATATATGGAGTTTATTGCAAGGGCATTGCTCCCAAGATGGTTTTATCTATATCAGTTACAACGTACTTTTATGTTTACCTTGCACGGGACTTGATCTGGACCGTGCTACCGGACGAGTAGGATTCAACTCCGATTAGTTGGCTTCATCAACAATTGCCAACGACTACTCGTCGGATTCGACTTCGACTAGTTCTCTTCATCAACAATCATCGGCGACTACTAGACTTCTTGAAGAATGCACGGCGACACACTGGCGACGACTTCGACTACTCGTTTCGCCTACAAGCTAGTCGGAATCGACTCTGCTCGGCGATACACTGGCGACTACTTCGACTACTTGTCTCGCCTACAAAACTAGTCGGAATCGACTCCGACTAGTCGGCTTCATCGACAGTTCAAGATTCAGTGGCAACTTGGCCAGTACCTAGGCTTGGTGGATGGCGCCACCGACTACTAGGCATATCCTATGCGATTCATTCTAGCTCTTAGGCTCGGAGGCTGGATAGGTCACGGCTCTTAGCAATGAAGGTGTCATCAGCGACTTATGGAATTTCGATTCAAGGCTCGGGGCTGCGAGACACGTGTCATCAGCGACTTATTTTTCAAATCTGTTGGAAGATAATGACAGAAGACTTAATATTAAATTGACCCTCAGCCTGATTCTACGAGTCAACCTAAGGTTCGGGGGCTACTCCATATGGAGTGCGAGTTTAATCGCACCCCATATAAAAGAAGATTTGGAAACTACACGGGGTATGAGCACCTCGCAGCCTCGATGCAGCCAAGGAAGTACTCGGAAGACACCTTCAAGATGGAGTTCGGGAGGACTTGAAGATGCTTTCAGAAGTACTCGGAAGCCTGCAGTACTCGATTACGAAGAGCTCGGAGGTTTGTCAGACCCGGGGTTTACGAGACTGTGCATATAGCCTACAAGATAAGGGGTGGGACATGGCCCACGCCCTACACTGGTTGTAACTACTCGTAGCGTAATAGAACTATTCATACTGTTGTAAAACTAGTCGGATATAGTAGGGAACTACCAGAAAATTACTTATGTAGGACTTCTAGCCTTGTACCCAACTAGAACTTTCATGTAAATCTGTCCTCCTAGATTATATAAGGGCGGACATGGACCCCCTCCAAACAGGGGAATCACCCAGAAGATCACCCGATCACCAACTAAGGCAATACAACCACATAGGACGTAGAGTATTACGCTCTCAGTAGCCCGAACCTGTCTAAACCTTGTGTTTCTTGCACCTTCGAGTTCCTGATCTCAGCGACACCCTACCTAAAAACTCACCACCTCGAGGGTTTCCCTCGGTGGGCGTGGCGGTAAAGCACCGACGCGCACCACGTCCACTGGTACATCCGCCGGATGACCGGACATGGCACACACCAGCGCCATCGCTGACGTGGCCCCAGACACCAAAGTGGGAGGCACCCCGAGTGGCGGCCTTAAGCGGGCCCATCAAGTGGCACAATCGACGAGAGACCCGCCGACCAAGAGAAAGAGGAGGAGATGGCATGGTGAAGAAGAAAAGTAGGAGGCAAATGAGAAAAAATTCTTATCATAATTCATATTGGCAGTCTTGGGAACGTACAATCACCGTGTCATGTCAGCGTTAAGTGCATACGTGGATACGTATGGACTTGCGGTGGACAATCTAAAAAGTTCATGGATCCAGAAATGCACTTTCGGAGTTGACGGACCTAAGTAATACACCCTTACAAGTTTGTGGATCTAGAAATGCACTTTCGGAGTTAACAGACCTTAGAACACACAAGTTTAGGGACCACCTAGGCATTTTACTCTTTTCTCCCCTCCTCAATAGGTGCACAACAAATCTGCCCATATAGTTGGTTCACCTTCCTCCTAACTTCCAACGAGGGATTACTACACAAGTAACTCGTAACATTGAAATGGCCTTGAGCTTTTATTAAATTAGGAAATAAATGGGCTAAATCCAATTAAATCTAACTATCCCCACCAAACTCCAAGGCACATAAGAACGTTCTTAGTTACAGTGTTTCGATGGAGAATTATTAGCTAGGGTTAAACATCCACTTGGGGCAGAAAGTGCACTTGCCCTTACACATCTTTCTTTCTTGGTTGTCATTCAACCATCAAAATCACACTAATACCTATGCTAGGGTTATTAATTCTTCAGACGTCATGTTTGATATTGAGAACTTCATTGTCATAGTCTCTCACTCAGAATTGCCACATTATTGCACTGCTCTTTTGCTTTGCTGCTAGCTTAAGTACAATGTCTTACCCATAACCTCCTATAGCTGAGGCCAACTAGATTTCCCTGTTTGCAAATAGTGATCTTCGTAATCTATACTCCTTTCAGTTTAGTCCTTAATGCCTTTTTGCACCCTTCGACCTTTGTAATCTATGCTCCTCCCATCTCAGTCCTAGCTTGCAGCTTTTTCGCATCCTTCGATCCGCAATTCATAAACCTACAACTTGAATCAATATGTGCCTTTGCTCATTTGGTGACCATTCAGCCGCCAGTTTCAGACCTTCTCTGCAAGCAAAGGACTCTGCCTCCTCAGCGCTTGCAATATCAAACCAAAACCCTCCAAGCATTGGTCCCATCTTTTCACTCGTCATCCTCACATTGTTTAGTTCTTATGCACAAGTAGCCCACTTGCTGTATAAAGGATCACCTGATTTTTTCCCCAGTTTTTCTATAGTCTCTTCTTTTTATATACAGCTGTCCAAAAGTTACCAGTAGAGTAGTGTTGCTGATGAAAATTACAATTACTGATATGGTTCGTTAAAATAAACCCAAAATGGCAGGCCTCGCATCTTGTATATAACATGGTAGCGTCCAGCAATGTGTTGTCACTGCATGTACTACTGTACTATTCTCGTTTTAATTATTTGTATATATATGTGAAAGGAATGTTCCTGAGCAGGTTTTGGAGGGGCATGTATTGGCAATTGGTGCTGTCTGGTAGGTAGCTTGGCTATGCTGTTTTTGTTTATCAAATGGCAACATCCAAACTAGCACAGAAACTGGTGGGTATGTCCACTGAGACCAAATGAAAATATCTGAAATACTACTGCTGAACAGCAACGTGTTTTTATTTTGGGTATGGTGAAAAACTAGAGAAACCTTAATCGAACATTCTCTGCAAAACCGGCATTACTTTAAGAACTTTTAAAGCTAGGTATTGCTCATTATGATCAGTATATTTTCTCAATTTACAAAATTCTATAGCTCATTTGAAAATGCTGAAACAAGTAGTGATCATTGGCTTGTTCATCTTGAGGCCTTTTTTTCCCGGATACAAGCACTTTCATTGAATCATACGTTTTGCTATTCGCAATTTTATCGGCGCATATTATATAGCAATTGAAGCTCCCTTATTTCAACTTGATGATTACTAACCATTACCCATTTCGCTTGTTTTTGCAGTTCCCATTCTGTTAGCCACAGAAGCAGTTCTGACGCGGGGCGCGTGTCTTGAACTTTCACTACACAAATACCGGGATGGATCCGTAGGTGATGATGGTCCGCATGCAACTGCTCTTCAGGATCTTCATTCGCAAACGGATGTGAATATATGATGGGGTCTGGTCTGCAATTGGTGCATGTTATTTGTTCCGGTCGTAGCGGGAGTGTAGGGCTGCGTAGGAATCTCTCTGGTGCTTGTCCCCGCGGTGCCTTTGGTTGATACGCTCATGGCTCGGTTCTCTGGGCCTTTAGTAATCAACCAGATCTGTCTATGTGGATTCACTGACGAAAAGATAAAAGGTCGCAGACATGAGAACCCTCAGATGAAGGGAGCTAACATTACTGTTGTTGCTGTCCCTTCTCCGTTGTGCTGATCGTACTCTACTTCTCCATGCACGTGTTTCGTGTCCATAAGGTTTACATCAATTCCCATCCTAATGAAAATGCACGCTTTTGGGGGGGAGAAATGGTTAACAGCATGAGTCGCTGGGAGGTTCAGAAGCTGATCGATGTTGGGGCAATGGGAGGTACTACTGAGAAACAATAACCTTTTTTTGTGTGTGTGTTTTGGACATCCTGGTACCTTTCTTTGCATGCGTAACCACCGATGATCCTCCCCCCCCCCCCCTTCTCTTTTTGGGGAGTGGCACAGAGATGTTAGAAACGGTTGAGCTGCGTCGACAAACAATGATCATGCTTCAGCGATCGTGTGCGAGGTCTGTCGTCGCTGGTTGCTGGGAAGGTGCCACGGCCCACGGGGAAGAAGAGACATCGCATGCTGAGCTTGGCCGGCAGGTTGCTCCGGCTCCTCCGGTCCTCGTCCTCCCCCGTTGGCCGTTGCCCCACCCCACTCGGCCGGTCTCTCTCGACGCCGCGCCCGTGCCAGCCGTGCGCGCACACGGTGAACAGCGACGCGACGCAGCTCGCGACGGGGTGTGCGTGGGGGGGGGGGGGGTGTGCTTGGCGAACTGGCGTTGTCCCACTCCCACGCGCGTTCGGCGTGGGTGCTGCCGGCTGCCCCACGAGGAGGCCACGAGTCCTACTAGACCGGCCGGCCGCTCCCGTACCGCGGCGTACGCGGAACGTTTCACGGCGTGGGCTGCGCGCGGCCGGTTTTGGTCTCTGCGAGCCGGTGGGCCGGCGGATGAACAGAAACAAGTGAAGATGACATGGGCTGGAAGCGGGTCCAGCTGTTGATGGGCCGGACGCCTTAGAGTCCATCGCGTCCTCACGGGCCACGGCTACTGTTTACATCTTGACCATGCGCTGGCGTTTTGGGAATTTCATTAGTGTGTCTTTTCAAGGTCCTCGTGTTAGGCCGAATAATCTGGCTTTCCCCAGGTGCGCAGCACCTCCGAGCCGACGACAGAAACGGGGCACAAAGCCAGGTTACGCGAAAACACCGATACTAATAACATCTAAATAAAACCCGGAAAGCAGCAGAGGCCCTCCAACTTTTCGATATTCCGCGCGAGCTAAAACCTCCGACCGACGGCGACGAGGAAACAGCAGCAAAGGAGCCGCAGGCCGAAGTGGGCCCTGATGCCTGACGCGCGTCTGCGTGCAGTGCAAAGTGGGCGCAAAAGCGGAGGGACAAGGCCCGCGGAACCAGCAGCAGGGTGCAGGCGGAAGTGGACCTCGACGTCGACGCCTCACTGCCGGTGCGCCCAGTTGCCGCGGAATCTTCTTCTTTGTTTATGTCCGTCGCCTCCTCCTGCGCTGCGCTTCCTCGGTTCCCCGTGCTTTTCGAGCTCTTGTAATGCAAACCGTTTTCGAGCTCTTGTAAGATTAGAGGAGAGCGTCTCTCTCACTTGACGCAAACAAGTGTCCCTCTAGTCTCTTCCTAGCGCGTCTTTAAACTCGAGAGAGAGGGGGGCGGGGCGGTAATGGAAAACGACCAAGGGGCAGACTCCTGTCGCCCTCCACTCGATTCCAGCAGGCGTGGGTGGCCCAAGTACCCAACCCACCACCAGGTGGGCCTCCACTCCACCCCGCTCCACTTTACTCGCACAACAGCCTCGCCGCTCCGCCGCCCCACGCGACACGACGCGACGCGAGACGCGGAGCTGGATACAAAAGTGGACTCGGCTGGTTCGACTTCTACCAGCCAGCCACCCCCCACAGCCCACACCACCAGCGCCGGGACCGGGGAGGCAGAGAGAAAAGCAACCAGACGAGACGTCTCGCGTCCCGTCCTCGCTGCGGTTCCCCCCATCCTTCCTTCCGCTGCTGCGCTCCGTCGTCCGCGTCCAGATTCGGCCACCGACCGATCCGGGCTCCGGCATGGCTGCGGCGGCGAGGGCGGCGGGAGCCCTGGCGCTGGCGCTCGTGCTCGCCCTGGCGGGGGCCAACTCCGAGGGGGACGCGCTCTCGGCGCTGCGCCGCAGCCTCAGGGACCCCGGCGGCGTGCTCCAGAGCTGGGACCCCACGCTCGTCAACCCCTGCACCTGGTTCCACGTCACCTGCGACCGCGACAACCGCGTCACGCGCCTGTGAGCCTCCTCCTCCTCCTCCTCCTCCTCCTCCGAGGCTATTCCTCGTTCACGCTCGCCCCCCCGCCCCCCCCCCCGCGGCCCGTCTGAGTTGGGCTGTGGCTGCGGGTGGCAAGTTGGATGCCTGAGCTGGTGCGCTTAGTCACGCCTTAGCTGTGTTGATTGATTGATTCCCAGGTCCCAACTTCAGTAAGGGCCTGTTTGGATCCGGGTGACTAAACTTTAGTCCCCTCGCATCGGATTTTTGAAACTAATTAGGAGTATTAAATATAGTTTAATTACAAAACCAATTGCATAAATGAAGGCTAATTCACGAGACGAATCTATTAATTCTAATTAATTCGTCATTAGTGCATGTTTACTGTAGCACAATATTGTCAAATCATGTACCAATTAGGCTTAATGGATT
This sequence comes from Panicum hallii, assembly GCF_002211085.1. Classification (NCBI taxonomy): domain Eukaryota; kingdom Viridiplantae; phylum Streptophyta; class Magnoliopsida; order Poales; family Poaceae; genus Panicum; species Panicum hallii. Next base: position 7,133,642 of record NC_038046.1, on the reverse strand, counting down.
TGTCTCGTGAATTAGCCTCCATCTGTGCAATTAGTTTATATTTAGTATTTCTAATTAGTGTCCAAACATCCGATGCGACAGGGACTAAAGTTTAGTCAGGTGATCCAAACAGGCCCTAAGTCGTTCATTGGGAAAACTGCTGTAGATGCGACCTGTTAATTCGTGGATTTCTTACTGTGCCTTTGACCTCTGAGCTAGAAGCTTGTTTTGATGAGAAAGTCAGTGTTCAATTGATGAGTTCCTGAAGTAATGAAGTTAGTGTGTGGTGGCAAAAGGAGTGACATCTAGCGAGGTAGACTGCAAAAGGACGTAGGCAATCAAGTAGGAGTTGAACTTAAAGCTTAGTTTGCAAACTGATCTGTGAAGTTAGTGGAGCTGAGTTAGGGTGTTAGTCTAGATTATCCTAAAGTGACCAGAAAAGGTTAGTTTGCCAAGATTCTGTGGCTCCTGAAGCTTAGTGAGTTAATTAGGAGATTGCCAAGGTTGTGTGGCCAATAAGGAAGGTGGTTGAAACTTTTAGATAGAAGAGGCTACAGTGTTGAATGTTTGCTACCATTTCAGTTCACCATAAAATTTTGCTTGCTTTCATTCTCTCTTTGGGTATTTCAGTTGGATTGATATGTCCACGTGTCTGCCAGTTATGTGGTAACATAGCTCAAAGGAAAACTCCCCAGATAACACACTAGTCAGAATTACATATTTTGTTGAAGTATTTATGGAAATCTAAGACGTATACAATCTGTAGAAAACCATTGGATGCCGTGCTTGCATTGTATGTCTTTCAAAATTCATAATAGTACCTTTTCTGATTGTTGCTTTGATACCTCTTCGAACAGAGATCTTGGTAATTTGAACTTATCTGGTCATCTGGTGCCTGAGCTTGGGAAATTGGAGCATCTGCAGTATCTGTAAGTTCGTCTTTCCCAAATGGTTTATATCTTTCTAGTTGTTCTCAATAGGAAGTTGGAACTTACGTTCATTATTTTGTTCAACTGCTTTGGGCATATAATTCTGTATCATTTATAAGTACTATTATGCCCATCGAAATGGCTCGTGAATCAATTTACTTGCAAACAACAATACTTGTAGTTTTGACCATGACTGGTATACAAGGCATGTTCTCTGCACATGGGCAGTACCTACTTGTAAGAGCTTTGTTAGAGTTAATAAGGCCTTTTTAGTTTGTACCCGTACTTTTTATGTTCTATAAGCTCCATAGTCAGTTTTGAATTTGGCAGTCTGGACTTTTTTATAATCGAATATTATGGTACTACAACCTAAACTGTTAAGTTTAATGGAATTCCGAATCCTATAATTTTTTCCAGCATTTTTATCAAGCTGGTAGATGTGAACTTTTAAGAGACAAAGGAAATTGATTGTGGGGACATGGCTTTACTCCTAATGAGAAATGTACCTTGATATGTTTAGAGTAAAAGAAGATATGTCATGCCTTAAGTTATGCTATATAAAAGTATGCTTATCATACTTGGTTGATCAGGTAGATAGGATCCCATTTTCCATAACTCCCTAGTATACTAGGACCATCCTGAAACATGTACATGATTTATGCTTTTAATGCCTAAGTTTCAATTTTGAAAGGTAGGTAGGATCTATTTTCTATAACCTACAAATTTGGCCATGTTCTATTTGTTTACAGTTCTGGTATAAATGCTTGATATGGTTGATGTTTTCCACTTAGTTTGACATGTGCCTGCCAATGATTCATCTCAATTACCTGTACTAGTATTGACCACTAGCTTTGAAACAGGGAACTTTACAAGAATAACATTCAAGGAACTATCCCATCTGAGCTTGGTAGCTTGAAGAGTCTAATAAGCTTGGACTTGTACAAGAACAACATTTCGGGGACAATACCTCCTGCCCTTGGAAAGTTGAAGTCCCTTGTATTCTTGTAAGTTTATTTTCAAATGCTGTTTACATAATGTAAAAGTAGCTATCATATTATAGCAACTAATCGTGGATTTGATGCTAGTTCTGTTGAAGATGAGCATTCTGTCTTTTTTTAAAAAAAATGTGTTGGGCTATGGTAGGTCAGGCACTGTGCTGTACATAATTAGGGTTAGTTACACATTTATTGAGCTTTAACTGCAGCTTTGGCCTTTATGGTCATTAATCTAGTAAGTTTTGCTATGCTTTCCACATCATCGTGCTAACAAATGGGTGTGCCTTGTAGGCGGCTCAATGGCAATCATTTGACTGGGCCAATCCCAAGGGAATTGGCTGGAATATCTAGTCTCAAAGTTGTGTAAGTACATATCAACTTCAAATGTTTAGTGTTCTATCGCTCCATATGAATGTTCCATTTGACACTACCTTGTGTCTTTGATTTTTTTTTCAGTGATGTTTCAAGTAATGATTTGTGCGGAACAATTCCCACCTCTGGACCATTTGAGCACATTCCTTTGAGCAAGTAAGTTTGATTGCCAATTTTCATATCTTGGCATACTTTGTAAAGATAAACTACACCTCAAAACATTTAGGCTCCCGTTGCCAGCACGAGGGCATAAAGTTCATCCATTAGCTAGGTTTAGTGTCCACTCTTGTTCAGCACAGTTATATGGCATTTCATTTGTATTTGCACCCATTTGTAGTTTATCCTCAAATAACTAGTTCAAGGTTCGCTCAATGTTATATTTTTTTCTAAACATGCCTTGATATGTTTTTTTTAAAAAAACTAGAGGTCCCGTACTTTCTCTATTACTTTTAGATGACTGATTCGAAATGATATGCCTAGAATCTTATCATATCAATCTGAAAGGACATATTGGCCCACAAAAAGATTAGTCTATATCTTGTCTACTTGGATGCCCTAGTGTCCTGCACTTGACCTAGTAGCTTTCCTGGAATTTGAGAATAGTTTATTTGATCAATTCATGTTCCAAGCACTTGTTTTCTGTCCCTAGTGTGTGCAGGACACCTTTTTTTAGTATACATTTTCTTTGGTTGGAAGTACTGAGGGATAGAAGCTGTTGACAAAGCTATTGCCCCTTTTCTTTCTGGACATAAGAACAGTCAAACAGAAGTGCTTCTCTATAGTCTCCAGCTTGCATAGTTGCATGATTTTTTAACAGTTGTGCATGTTTTACTTATGTTAAGCTTTTTGTGTAATTTGCAAGAAACTAATCCCATGTGTTTTCCTAAAGAAGTAACTTGTTTGCGTTATGTTTTGCCCCACAGCTTTGAGAAGAACCCACGCTTGGAAGGGCCAGAACTACAAGGCCTGGCGGTATATGACACCAACTGCTAGAGGGCAACGTGAACAGAAAAATGGCTAGAGAGAGTAATGGGCGTACAAGGTTACTGAAGATCGGGTGATATAGATTATGTTAGGTCTGGTTCTGCTGCCACTCTGTAATCCTTCCTGCATAGCTCTTATTTGCAACTTGATGTCGGCAAGTTGCTGTATGTTTTAGCAGAATGCTTTCTGTCCGTGAAAGTAAACTTGAAACTGCATGTTTCGACTGAAATGACATTGTCATTTTCCCTGCCACGAGTTTTAGCTTCCATGTGTTATATGAACCATATTTGTGGGAAGTACAACTCTTGTGAACTAATCTATACCTGACTGGACAGAGAAGGATGGCCTTGCTATTGATCAACTTAGAATTTTGCCCAGTGGTTGAAATCGTGGCACAAAAGAAGCTGGTTTTGGACTAGGATGTTATAAGCAAAGTTGGCCAGTGACTCGTACACCGAGTCACTGAACAAGCGATGTTGATTTTTGATTTGTGGTAACTGGTAGCTGATAACCTATGTCTGGTGGTGTCAACACTAAGGTAGTACCAGCAGTTACTGAAACTTGGTGATCTTGAAGTTTAAGGGAACCTGCTGTTTACTGCAGGCTAAACATCATCTACTCTTATTAGGCCTGACTTCACCGTCGAAAGTTTGCAAACGTAGCTGCACTAGTACAGTAGTACTGCGGATGATCGTTGAATCGCTGGTAGGTACATGATGTAAAATTAAAATTGAATTGGTATGGCAGCTCCTTTGATTGTTCATCTTTTTTTTGAAAACTATGGATTGTTCATCTTACTTGCTGACCGGAAGTAGATCAAGTTGGTGAATCAAGTTACCACCAGAATACTACACCGATAGTGCCAACCTAACCTAAACATGGCCGGGGAGAGGTACGATGGCCTCCACCGCTTTCATTGAGAGGAACTGACCCACGGCTTCCCGGCCGTGAAAAACCTCCGAACCTGGCTTCTTCGGCCAGCGAGGGAAATTTTTTTAGCCTTGGCCAGATGAGGAGGTAGAGGCCCATTCACGTTGCTGAATCTGCGTATGCTTGCACAAGTCTAGGATGCACGCGCACAGCGTACGGAGATCACCGTACAATTGTGCACTGTGGATTGTGAAATGTAGCATGGGAAATTTCCCTTCCGAAATGCGTGCAGACGAGTTGCCGTGCCGGTACGAGCCGCGCGTTCCCCAGGCTCACCACCTGGCAACCACGCAACCGAACCACCAAAATCCCATCCCACATTCCCACCCCACGGGGGCAGCGAGCGAGGCATGCTCCTGCTGCGGCGCCTGGGCCTGGCCGGGGCCCGCCGGCGGCGGGGACCCGCGGCACGAGGCCTCGCCTCGGGGGCCCCGCGGGAGGCGGCGGACGCCGTGGTGGTGGGCGCGGGCGTCGTCGGCCTCGCGCTGGCGCGCGCGCTGGCGATGGCCGGGCGCGAGGTGGTCGTGGTCGAGGCGGCGCCCAGCTTCGGCACCGGCACCAGCTCCCGCAACAGCGAGGTCATCCACGCCGGCATCTACTACCCGCCGCGCAGCCTCAAGGTGCGCGCGCCCTCCTGCCATTTTCCCTAATTCAGCACGCGCGCAGTGCGCACGGATCCTGATTTTTAGACTACGAGCGGTTCTCACCATGTTAGATAATTTTCAGCGGTCAGAACGTTCGCAAGTTTAACAGTTGGTGTGCTTTGGGATTTTAGACTGTTCCACGAATATTAGTATCTATTGTTAAGCTTTAAAGTGCACAAGAAGATTCCTGCATATCACATTAGTGTGTTACTGACTCTACCTGCGGATTGCTTCTTGTAGGCTAACCTTTGTGTAAGGGGAAAGGAAATGCTCTACAAATACTGTGCAGAACGAGGGGTTGCCCACAAACAACTGGGTAAACTCATTGTAGCGACTGGTGCTGCAGAGACCGGAAAGCTGGACATGCTCCTCATGAATGCTAAGCAAAATGGGGTCAATGATCTCCAGTTGATGGAGGGTTCTCAAGCTATGGAGATGGAACCTGAGCTTCGATGTCTTAAAGCTTTACTATCACCTAGTACTGGGATAGTTGACTCTCATTCATTCATGCTCTCCCTTTTGGTACTTGAACATCATACAAATCAGTTCTTGAATTAAAAGTTAGCTTATTTATGTTGGTTATCTCTGTGATGCAGGGTGATGCTGAAAACTTGGGAACAACCATATCCTATAACACAGCAGTTATTGGTGGGCATGTCGGATATGAAGGCCTTGAACTCCATATTTGTGAAAGCAAAGAACTGCAAAACCATCCTGGAGGGTCTTATGTGACCCCACAGCTTGTTTTGCTTCCAAAGCTTCTGATAAACTCAGCGGGTTTGAGTGCAATTCCGCTTGCCAAACGATTTCATGGTCTGGACCAAGCATTTGTGCCCAATCCTCACTATGCTCGTGGATGTTACTTCACCCTCTCTCAATCAAAGAGTCCTTTCAGCCACTTGATATATCCTCTACCAGAGGACGGTGGTATAGGGGTCCATGTCACAATAGATTTGAATGGCCTTGTTAGATTTGGCCCAGATGTTGAATGGCTAGATGGTGTAGAGGACCTTGTGTCATGTTTTCTGAATAGGTAAGCCACTGCAACCATGTCTATTGACCAAAGAAGGCTGTAATAAGTTATCTCCGATAACTGGCATGTATAGAAGGCCAAATCTAGTACTCCCAGTTTGCCAGTGTCATTAATGCTTGATAGAATTTGCTGCAACTAACTAGTGATGATAAGGTAAGCTATAGGTATCTGGATGACACATGATTGAACCTGTGGTTGCATGTGAAAATGCAATTGGGCAGTATCATGTTTCTAGTGTGTAACTAGTCGCGTGATTTATGGAAACTAGAACACAGTAGAGCTTGTTTGAAATTATTAGGATGTTTATAACTTAGTCTATCTTTGTCAGGTTCGATTACTCAGTGAACCCCACCCGAGGTTCTGTATTTTACCCCATGGTAAGGAAGTATTTTCCAAATCTCAAGGATGGGTCTTTGGAACCTGGTTACTCTGGGATCCGACCAAAACTTTCTGGTCCTGGACAACCTCCTTCAGATTTTTTCATTCAGGTGCTTCTCTTGTATCAGCTCCAAAAATTTATTCTTCTCATGCTGTCATGCACACGACTGACTAAGTTGAACGACTTCAGGGGCAGGATATCCATGGTATTCCTGGACTGGTTAACTTGTTTGGAATAGAATCCCCCGGTTTGACATCAAGTTTGGCGATTGCAGAACACATTGTTTCAAGATATTTGTGATGATTGTTTCAAGATATTTGTGATGGGAGTCTCCTAAACAACACTTCATTGCCGGATGCTCCATGTATTGCAGAAGGATGAACCTGGCATGTCAGGAGTAGGGTTCACCAAATAAAGTGATGTAGTATTTTGAGCTGTTTTCTTTGGACTTTTCTTGTTGATATGTAAATGTTAGAAGTTGAAAGTCGTCGAAAGTTTCAAGGAAAAATGAATATGATCAGGATTGTAGTATATGGAACCTGGACGAGGGGGATCACATATTTTCTTTTGGGGCACTATCAGATTAGCTTGCATGTGGTTCTAGAATAACTGGATTTCTGTGGCTTAGGCAGATCTAGAATAATTCTCTTTGGGTTGTGTAAACTCTGTAAAATCCTAATGTTCTTTGATATACTTGAGAAATACGCGCTTGCCTGATATACGCGGGACAACTCCACTTCTAGTCGTGCAACAAAAAATGTGACCAAGCCCAACATTGTAGGTATCCTCTTGCCTCTGGCGTTGCTTGCTGATCTCGAAATACAGATCAACAAACCACAGCTCATCCGTAGGCAAATTTGGCAGAATACAGAACAATGAATGAAGACATTGCCATTGAATCGAACCATATAGAATCTGATTTCCCATATATATATATCAAAGTTTACATCGTCTCCTAATTCTGTTTGCCCAACAATTTGACAAAGATATAGTAGATCTTGAGGAGGGCCACATTTACTGGAAATATTTCAGGACTCAAGGTGAGATCAGAGATGTTCAAGCGCCAGTTTCCGTTTGCTGTTACGATCAGCACTTCCACTTGCAATACTTCACTTTTTTCATCCCTTTGTTAATCGTTCATATCATCTGAAGTTCGAAGAGTGAGGGTAAGCAAAAATTAACATGTCACCAAGACAGAAAAAAGGGTAAGTGTGGGCATGTGTTTACCTCACCGCTTCCTCTGTGCTCGCCACTTATAGACAGGCTGTGATGTCGGATTCACCATCTCGTCTTCACGGAGTTTCCTCTTGCGTCCAGGTTTCTGCCCATGTACTAGTAAGTCAATGATTTGAAGAGCTAACGAGAACAAAACTTTTTGCGCATTCAAAATGGCAGCAAACAAAGTTTCAAGTACCATAATAAGGTGCCTGTAATTCCAACAAAATAGTTGGATTATAGATCCCAAAATTATGCCAATTCAGGCAAGCTGCTGCCAAAATATGAAAGAGATGGACAGATTGACTGGGCTTCGCATTTTATTTTACTTGTAAAGACAGAATAATGGAATGTGTTCTACAGAGCACAAAAGTACATAGAGCAACCATTGCCAAGTTAAGATGGAAAATAGCCAACTTCCACCTGTCATTGCATTGTTATTTTTCCATTGATCTAGCAGGAAACTTTATTTTGCAGTCCATTCATGGTAACTCGATGCTGCCAATGACTTCAAAACGAGCCCATATGATACTGAAAGTTCCTTTCAGAAACATGCTGGAAAGTGAAACCTTAAGACTAAAACTAGTAAGTAGTAACCTAGAGCTTTTTCCCCTATCAGCTTGAGTGACAGTGAGCAACTTAGAGCATAATATACCAAAAGCATTTTGTCAGAGTTGTGGCTACCCGCTAAAGGAAGCTTACATTCCATCTGATACTAAAGAATTTAGGTCCAGAAATTGACTGGTAGCATCAACCCAGCCACATATTGTTTAAACCTTCAAAAGTAGTACCTGAGGAAATTTTCAAAAATACAAAAGATGCGATACCTTCAATTCTTTTTGCAAGGCCATTTCTCCATACAACTTCTCAAGCTTTTGAAGCCTCTGCTTTCTCTCTTCTAACTCCCTGTATGAAGAAGCTGTTTTCCTGGCAGGAAAAAGCAAATGATTAGACAAGAGGAGATAAGTTTTTCATGTAGCCATCAATGAACTAAACTGCAAAATATCACAATCCCATGTCACATATAAAATATGACAACTCATTAGTTTCCTGACTAAACAGACATAAATATAAATAAGATGGACTAAACAGTGAAAAATGACACTGTAAGCATGATGCAAGTGAGTGTTAGCTATAGAAGTAACACATATGTGCCATATTCCAAAGAGAAGCGCATATTACTTCTTTATACGAGAAGGGATGTTGTCAAAGCCAGGCATGTTGCTGCATTCTCCTAGCCTGGAATGTATTTCTTTGGCTTCTTCTCTGAAACAAAAGAGCCAGCCATTCAATATTGACACAAGTTTACCTAACAGACAGTTACAAAATAGTAAGCAAAATGAACATATTATCTATACCTGTCTTCAGCAAAATAAACATGCTTGTTTGGACGCTTGGTATCCAGTTCATGAAGTGTTGAGCTTAACTTTTCAATTTTCTGTGGAGTGGCCCCATCCAAAATAAAACAGAATACAGCTTCAGCCACAAGATGAAACTGTACTTATTTGCTATGAATATTTTAGACGTCATCACAAACCTTTTTTTCACTCTGAATACACTGAAGGATATATCCCATATCTTTATTTTTCAACAACAGAAGTTCCTCTTCGGTATACTTATTTGCTTCAGGCCTAACAAAACGTAAGGCACAGTCAAAATTGAAACACAGGGTAGATCCAACCTTACAATAGCGAATCTAGCGGGCAGAGGGAGAGCAATGTACATACTTTGGCCTATGAACTCCACCAACAGTCCTACTGTTGATCATCTTAAAGTAGAACTCATCTGGGTTCCTGAATGCTGCCTTCTCCCTCAGTTTCTGCAATCAATCAGAAACAACAAAGACCTTAGATTACGACAGTTACAGCATCCGTAACCACGAACTAACATCAAGTACAATAGACTAAGATACAGATAGTTAAACTTAGACAGCCAATAACACGCTAAAAGTATCGAAATCCGATACAACGCGCAAAATCCCGGCTTCCTATGCACCAGACACAGGCATGGAAAAGAAGCAATACCCCGATAATTTCCTCCTTGCGGTGGAAAGCTTTTGCCCTGACGACATAGTCCTTGTGCTTCTCAAGAAGCCCAAACTTCTTCCTCGCCTCCCTGCAAAACCCCACCCAGACCCCAACTCAGCCCCCGAATTTCGACCGACGGCGGCGCGATGCCGCATAAATTCGAATTACAAAACAGCGAGCATCTGCGGCCGGAGAACTTACGGCTGTGCACGCTCCTTATGAGCCCGCCGCGGAATGGCGTTCCGCAGCGACGACATGTTCCTTCCCCTCCTGTTTGCTTCCGACGGAGAACGAGGGATCGGCGGAGGAGGCGGATTTAGGAGGAGAACTGCACAGCGACCGTGGAGGAAGGAGGCAAGAGTAGGGGTATCTGCCGCAGAGGCCAAGTTAGGGTTCAGGGGTTTGGTTTTGGGCTTACAGTCTGAACCGGCCCGTTAGAGGCCCACTTGTAGGTCTGTTCGTCCTTTCCCTGCACGAGCATATTAGAGCCGTTTGTTCAATTCACCACCAAAAAAAAAGGCCATCCAACAAACTCACGATTCGGTTTGGTATAGAAATTAAATCATATTCGCAACTGAATTATCTGCATAAATACACGCACTAACATGGCGGATGAAACTGTATGTGTGTATTATCCATCACTCTGCTCTCGGTTACGAATTAAAATTTTCTGACAGGAAATCCGCCATGTTGCTGGTGCTGCTCCTATTTGCATTCATGCTCAAATTGTACTAATTTACAACCAACTGTCAAAGCTGTAACTCTAAAATGCTGCAGTTGCCGATTTGCAACATCTCTATTCTACCATTGCGGACTGACAATTGATTGGAAAGTGCTGAATTTGGGATTCCAGATCCCCACTGGCTCATCCGCCGTCCCAGACTCCCAGGCTCCCACCTCAGGTTTCAGGCTTCAGAGTAGAACGATCTCCTGTTGGTTTACTTCAAGAGGCTGCAGTATTTTTATCACTGCCACTGGCAGTCTCGTTGGCAAGCAACTCGGCATCGATACCCATGGAGAACATCCTCATACTGCTTTTGGCTGAACCTGTTCGAAGTCAAACACCTCAAACATCAAGCGCCGCACGTCAGGTTTGCCATACACACAGTATGCAAGCCCATGTAACGCTTGCTGGACAGAGGTTGTTGAAGGATTCCTAAGACGTCGGTTGTGTTCGAATCTGTCTTGCACCGTCTCCCCATAGATGACATAGTGGTGCAGGTGCTTGTCCCGCAAGTATCGTCCGCAATACTTGTTCATCAACATCCTCCTATGCTTCTCCGCCAACCACCTGCCCGGTGCATCTAGATGCTTCATGAGCAGCCTCTCAGCCAGCACAAGATCCTGGCAACAAAGATGCTCAGGTCTACAGTATGACTTTTGGTCCATTGAACAGTAGCAGGATGCTGAAAAATTTATAAGAAGACACAACATACCTGAATCTTCTGGCCAACATATTCGAGTCGCTCAAAACAGAATCTTGGATGCTCAAACTTATGTTTTGACGGGTGCAAAAAGCAGAGCTGCAAGGAAACAAGTCACCATGATGGTCTCACTTCTCATAATGTAAAATTAGTATAAGCAATATTCGACATATTAAATAACTAAATTTTGACATAGTTTTTCTTTGCAAATGAAATCTAGACATATCTTTGTTAGATATAGGTACTACAGAACTTATCTGTGAACCAACATGTGACAAGTAGAACTCTTAATTTTCTCTTGAAAACAACAAACTAATCAAAGTGGCTAGGCAGGTTTCTCTTTTCTATGTTATGAAGAGAATATGAAGTCCTGATTGTTTCCTAGAGAACTGCAGCATCTTCCACTCGATGCTCAAGAATTTTAAGCATTTTGATTTCCTTTTCTGATTTATGGTTCATGTTAATTGTTGCAGGAAACAGAATTTGCAGACATGCTTTGCAGATAGCCAAAGAAACATGCAGCACAAGGGAAGAAAAAATTGGACTAGGGACATCAAATTACCTGAAGACCAAGTCCAAGCTCTATATTCCTTGCTTCTGTGATTTCGGGAATTCTGTCATTCATGGGCAAGGGATATCCTAGGGTGTCCATGACCTTGGGTCTACTGTCAAAATCCCAAATGTTCCCTCTGAAACGATGCATGCCTGGTGGCACACAAGCTCGGAAAAGCCTCGGATGGGCGAAAAGAGCATCTGGTGGTGGCTGCATGAAATGTAACAAGTTAATAATGAAGTAAAGGGTGATGATATAGGGCCAACAATTGTAAGAGCCATTACCCTGTATGCAGCAACATCCTGCCATGTGAGTTGTCTCTTTTCAAACTCCACTGAAACATAATCAACATCTTCTAGTTGGCGCCTCAATTTTGGCTGACAGCTCTCATCGTCAGGGTCCATCCCAAATGCCTCAAAAAGGACTCGATAGACTTCAGGCATCCCAAAGCACAAATATATAGCCCCAAATAATGCCCAGAATACAGCCCTGAGACACAGATAAACATTTTAACAAAATGTACTCCATATACATTCTAACGGATGTACTCCAACAAGCAATACACATTGCTGTAAGAAATCCTAAACTCAAGAGAGAATGTGCAACATGATACATGGAATCAGCATGAAGATGTGTAGATACAGGTGAGCTCCATATTCTCATGGTACTCAGTTTTCTACAGTGGATTAGCACATCAAGAGTACATAGCAATACACTATAAAGGATGGAACATAGAGACAGCTCCACCATGAAGGCTGAAGAACATTGGACGTGTAGCACCGAATCATACAGTGACACAGAAAAAAAAATATATAATCCTTTTCATTGTCCTGGTAATGCTATCAACTATCATGCTTCAAAGCTAACATAATACATTCAAAAAGTCCACTACAGTGTGTAAAGAGGTTGAAAATCCCTAAATCGCTGACAAGATACAGCTATCAGGATATCGTTTTCACTAATTTTGAAAATGCACGACTGTATTTTTTTAAAATGGACTGTAGCTAAGCCCAAGCCACACTGACCACTAACTAATCGAATTATCTTAGCTTATGATCAGATACAAGTTTCTAATCACTACACTCCCAATAGCACATTTTCAACATAACAGACAAACCCACAAAAATGGATGGGTGGATAAGAAGACAGAACACTCACTTGGATGGTGGCTCCCGGTCCTTGCGTATCATCTTATCCAAATCATCATAAGGGAACACCAAGTTGTGCAGGCTGGCCGCCTTGAGCCATTTGGGCAACACCTTCTTCCCAATCAGAGCGAAAACCCGCTCCCTCATCGGCCCGGGTGACTCCCTGGGGTACCTCTGCAAGAAGAACTCGCAGAAGGCGAGCTCCAGAACGTACTGGCCCAGGAACCAGAGCCTGGAGTGGCCGTTCCGGACGTGCCGCGTACGCGTGCGCTCACAGGAGGGGTCCAGATGCTGGAACGCGAGGTAGAGCAGCACATCGAAATGACGCGCGGGGCAGTCATCACCTTCGCCGAGCGTCTCCGAGGGCGCGAGCGGGTACCCGAGCGCCTGCTTGGCCTCGAGGAGGTACTCGTCCATCCAGGTCCTGTCGGCGGTGGAGAGCGGAGCGGAGGGGAGGCAGGAGGAGAGCAGCGGGAGCGCCTTGAGCGACAGCTGCGGGCTGCTGAGGAACCGCCGGGTGAGGCGCTCGTCGTCGAGCGGCGGCTTGAGGATAAAGCGGCGGGGCGGGTGCTTCTTCTTAGGGGATACGGCCTTCTTCCGCTGCGCGAGCTCCCGGAGGAGGCGGCTCGGGCTGTTCGCCGGCTCCGAAGGGGGGGCCGGCGGCGGCGGAGGGGTCTGGTCGGCCGCTACGGCCAGAACGCGTACCCGGACGCGGCGGCGAGAGCTGGGGAGCAAGAGGGGGAGTGGCGTGAGGGTGAGTGCTTGGAACGCCATGGCGGGTGGCGCCATTGGTGGTGGCGACCGGCGACCGCGACTCCGCGAGCTCCGGCTGGGGTTTTGCGGGGAATTTGGTGGGAGTTGGGGAAGAGAAGGAAGAGGATAAGCGGAGGAGAACCATGAGCCGTTCGATTCTTGATCGGTGGTTAAGATGGCGCTGGAAAAAAATATCTCAGCTAGCCTTCGAAATGACGTGGCTAAGCACAACAGTAGTACTGCTGCTGTACCGTCCATGTCAGAACCAACGGCCGATCGACATGTCCTGACGATCCAAATAGCAGCCCAACAAAATAATCGCGATCGAAATTTCGGCCCAAATAGTACAGTACTGTTGTACAGGCTGGCCGTTGAACCCGTGGGCTGAGCCCTTTGCTGCGGCGGCAAGGCAGCGACCCGTCCCCACCACTCTCCACCAACAGTCCGCCACCACCGCCGATCTGCCCGGCGGCGACCGCCGATGGCGAACCCGAGGCGAGCCATCGCGCTGCACGTACAGACGCAGCCGCCGCCTCTCCCCATCTCGGCCGCCGCCCTGCCGCCGCACTCCCTGGCATCGTCGCTGCTGCACTTCCTGAAGCGGCCGGCGTCCTTCCCATTCCTCCTCTCCCTCTTCGTCCTCCTCACATGGCTCTCGCTCCGCTTCCACCGCCCATCCCCGCCCCCGTCGCTCGGAGGACGCCCCGCTGTCGTGCACGACCCCCAGGCCAACCTCGTCCGCTTCCCCGCCGAGCTTCACCCCACCCCCATCGCCCGCGACGGGCGCGGGTGGCTGCTCGACCCCGTCGCCGCCGCTCGCGACGCCGGCCTTCCAGGTGAGCTCCCCCTCGACTGACGTGTCCCATACTCTTATGTTCTTGTGCTCGGAGGTGCACTCCAGTAATGCCATCAAATTTCATTATAGTTGCATTACATATTCAAATTTCGAATCAGCTGGATCTCCTATGGTCTATGGATGTCCTAACTCAGTGATAGGAAAGGTTCGTGATTGCAATACATAGTTGTTACATCAAATTTGTAAAATTGGTGTTTGTTTGTTGTTCCTATACACCCGTTTCTGTGATTGTCATTGAGCTTCAAACTGAAGGGATTTCTAAATCACGTGCCATACTGTCCACTTGGCAAACTGTGTTCCGTAGAGATGCTCTGGAGACTGCCTTGAACCCTTTCTATCATATCGAATTTATTCCAGTTTTTTTTCTCGAACGCGCAGGAGAGCTGCATATCATTGTATTAATAGAAGAAGAAAAGAGTCATACATAGACCTGAACACAGACCCCCCACACACCCTTGAAAACTTAGGAACTAATCATCCGTTACACTAGGTGAATTTATTCCAGTTATTGAGAATATACTGTTGAAACAGTGATGTGTGGGTTGCTTATTTGACATGCAACTAATCAAAAATACATTTACTCAAAATTAAACATATCTATTTGCTTTGCCCTCAAGTGCCCCATTTGTCATAGTGAATGCTGGTTTGCGTCCCTTCAACCTAAGTGAGGAAGTGAAGAAATAGAAATTCTGTGGTAAGGATGTAGTAACCAATTGTTTTTAGCTATCTTGATTGTTTAGCTAACCAAGTTGAAGTACATTTTTCTATACAACGTATGTTCTTCATGTTTCATTTATACATCCTCACATTAGTTTGTCATATATATCTTGATGCCCTTATGGCCAAGTGGAGGGCCATCAAATGCACTAACATTGTTTGTTATTGCTTACTACTGTGTCGAACTTGAAACTTTTCTCCAGTGCATGATTGGTAGTGAGAATAAGTTCCTTGTATAAACTCCACAACACCCATCGCTCCAAAGAGTTTAGCTCGTAATCTTGGGGGCAACTATGTTCCGCACAACTTTGACTTGTGTCAAATGCTCAGTGAATTTTTTCTCTTGGTGATTATTGTGGGGGAATGTATATTCAAATCTGTCTACTCACTTAATATTTTTGCTGTTTATGATTGCATGGAATGTGCTTAACAGATGTGAATAGAACATAGATACGTTTGTTGAATGCTTCGATAGACACTATTGATGCCATCTTTTTATTAGGTGGTGCATTTTCTTGTTTATCGCTGCACGTAGGACAGGTCCAACCCGGTGGTTTACGTGGCAATCATCGTCATCATACATGCAATGAAACATTCGTCATCTGGGGTGCAAAGACAAAATTCAGGGTAATGATCTTCCGTTTCTGCAGTTCCTGATAACTGTGTGATTTCCAGTTTTTAATGTTTCTTTCCCATAATCAACAGTTAGAAAATGCTGGTGTAAAAGATAAGGGATATGGAGAGGCCATAATTGCGGCTGACGAGGTCGGCATTGTTGCAAGTACAAGATCAACTGCACATGCCTTGATCAATATGGATGTACGGCCTACCTTCTTCATCGGATGTCAGGATACACCGATATATCCCAACAGCTCAAATACTGACTACAAGGTCTGGAAAGATCTATGATACACAAAATGTTTGTATAATCTGATGATGAGGAATTGTCTGGCCAAATATGATGAGCACAAATGGGAAGTGACTTGGAGCCTGGAAAAATCATTTTGGTATAATCGTAGTTCATTCCATGGTCAGATACCCATGTATAGTTGCTGGGGCAAAAGCAGTTGACCAATATTCTTCTGGCTGTCATGGTTTCCATTTTGGTAGCAAGGGTTACTTTTATATTCTTTTCCTCGGCTGAATATCATCGCCTAGACTGGTGCTCTTATCTCATTATGATCAGCTTTCTTATATAGTGGTTGCTAATTTTCTGTTTGGAGATTCACTAGAAATTAGAAAATCTCTTTGAGGTTCAGTTTGACTGTTATTTGAGCTACATTTATTCCTTTTCAGTTTTCAGCTGTCATTGGTAGATAGTATGCAGGGTTTTCCTTTTTGTAACGCGCATCCAGATAAGTTTTCCTTTTGTTTGAGAGGATACATAAAAATTCATAAAGTGGAAGGTGAAGAACCAGATACTGCCACCACGGCCCACAGTTTAATACCCAGTCGCCTGCTGTTGGGCTGGGCCCTTCTTCTGAATAACCCCAGCTCGCACCTCTCAGGCATTCATCACCACACTCCCCGTCTCGCGCACGAACACGCCCGGCACGCCAAGTAGCCATTAACGCGCTCGTAGCCTTCCCTGCTTCTGCTTCCCTCGTTTTCTCGAAGCTTCATCGCCATGGCGGACCAGCTCAGCGACGACCAGATTGCAGAGTTCAAGGAGGCCTTCACCCTCTTCGACAAGGACGGCGACGGTATCGACCTCCTCACCTCTCCCTGCTCTCCTTTACTTTCCCTGGCTTACCTCTGACGGTATCGAGCTATTTGTTTCTCGCCTGATCTAGCCCACTCCTCGTCCTCCTATAGTCCTATAGGTTTCCATCCGATCAGCTGCTGTCCCTGGCTGTTTCAGGCTAGATCTATCATGCGCCGCCGCGCTTAGGATTAGTGTCGCAAAGCTCTTGTCCTAGTGGAAGCCTGGCACTGAAATTCCAGTGGTCTTGATGCACGGGTGTTGAGCACAGCGATTGCCGGATCCGAACCACGAAATCAAGTACTAGTGAGTAGTGAATTAGCTTGTAATCACGGTAAGAGATCAATACGTGAAAGTGAGGACGATCATACTGATTTTGTAACAAGTGTATTCTGCTGAATAGTGAATGCACCATGCTTTTCATCTCAAGGTAAACAGATTCTTTTAGGATTTAGTCGCTTTTTTTTTCTCTCGAAACCAGAGAGATCTGCTCTAAGGGCATTTCCAGAAGACATGTAAGAGCTTTCTATAAGTTCGTCAAGATACGATCTTAGTTGTCAGCTGCCGCATGGTTTTCAATAGCTGTGTATGGAAGCAATACGGTTTACTTTTGTTACTTGATCCATGGAATCGGATTCTAGTTCACTCACATCACAGAATGAAAAGAAAAGGTCGAAGAATAAAGTGATGTTGGAAGAGAATTCGAACCTAACACGAACCGGTGAGCCATGTTGGCATATAATAGAACAAAGCACGCTTTTGTAAATAAGTTAAGTGATGGCAGAATGGTTGAGTAGTCAGCAATGTTTTTCATAAGCCTTTTTCAGATGGCAGAATGGTGAACCTAACAGTGTGATATTTTTTGATAGAACGGTGGCCTAGTCACACTGCTATTTACTTTAATCTCAAACAAAGTTGAACTTCGAAGCCCCGATGTGTCTTCTATTGACGACAATCCATCAATTTTATTTCCTTTTACTGAAAGTGCCCAAGGAATGCCTTTGTAATTGTAACGCACATTCTTTTTTCTAAATAAACATTTTTTAACTAGGTCTCTGAGATAATCTGATCATTGCGTAGTAAATGTCTTCATATAGATAACTCCTTAATAACTTATTTTGGCATAGAAAATGAGATCAGGTAGTTCAATGTGGGTGGGTAAAGTTTTCTTTTAAGTCAATTTTTTTCTACTAGCAGTACTAGGCTGCTAAGTTCTCCGAAAGATAGAATCAGATTGGTGTTGAGACTGACATGGTTTGCTGAAGAGCAATGTTCCATTTTGGAAATGCCATCCAATATATGATCATTCGTCAATTACTCCTTGTACTCTATGAACCAAACTATATATGATACGGTACATGTTGAGCATCATACCATCATCTATCTGACCTTCACTGCAATTTCGTTTGGATAATGCGTCATTTTTTTTGTTTCATGTAATGAGCCCGTACGTTGTCCAAAATGCCCAGGTTGCATCACCACCAAGGAGCTGGGGACCGTGATGCGGTCCCTGGGCCAGAACCCCACGGAGGCGGAGCTGCAGGACATGATCGCCGAGGTGGACGCCGACAGCAACGGCACCGTCGACTTCCCGGAGTTCCTGAACCTGATGGCGCGCAGGATGAAGGACAGCGACTCGGAGGAGGAGCTCAGGGAGGCGTTCCGCGTGTTCGACAAGGACCAGAACGGCTTCATCTCGGCCGCCGAGCTCCGGCACGTGATGGCCAACCTCGGCGAGCGGCTGACCGACGCCGAGGTCGACGAGATGGTCCGCGAGGCCGACGTGGACGGCGACGGGCGCATCAACTTCGACGAGTTCGTCAAGGTCATGATGGCCAAGTGAGGAAAATTCATTACTCCCTGAACCTTTCTTCTCTCTCTGATGAAAAAAGATTGGTAAGTTGGTAACCATCTGAAATCACCCGTGGCTCTCTGCGCAGACGAAGGAGCAAGAGGACGGAGGAGAAGGCGGCGCGCGGCAAGAAGAAGCTGGCGGGGCCGTCCGACGCCGGCAAGCGCCCCCAGAAATGCGTCATCCTGTGAGCTACAGCTCCGCGCACTCGACCGTGCTCACCGTCGTGTTCCCTTCTTCCGGTTTGGCTTGGCAGCGTGCGGATGCTCGATTCAACACCCTATCTAGCTGCTGGTGAAACATGTATGTAGCTCTGCTGCATCATCGTACTCCACCCACGGCGTGTAAATGTGTAATACTACTTGCTGGAAGAAATAACACTGCAACGTCCGCGTTGCATCGCATATTTGCACTAAGTTCTCTACGAAAAAAAAAAAGAAGGTTTGCAGTGCGCGTAGCCATACCCACACTGTCATGGAAATATAAGAAAGAAAAATGTACCTAGCATTTTTTTTAAATCTTGGCCGCAAAGTGCTTAAAGAGGGCCGGAGAAAAATATGCCTAGCAAGGCTCAAGCAAACTACACACATTAAAGTTCTCTACGAAAATTTACCCACGTGAAACGGCCCAACGAATCCCAGCCCTCGAATCTGTCGGCCTCGTCCCGTCGGGCCCGAGTCCAACATACGCACGCGGCACGCCTTCGTGTGTTCGTGTCGTGTCTCTGCCGCCCCCGCCCGTCTTCTAGGTCTCGGCTTGGGCCGGAAGAAAGAAACGGGACGACGCACTTACTCACGCCCCTCTCTCTTCTTCCCCATCGATCTCGTCTTCCCCAAACCCATCCCAAGCCGCCGAGCTCAGAACCCCCCGCCGCTCCACCCCAGCTTCGCAGGGGCTCCGCCTCGCTCGCCGCCGGTCCAGATCCAGGTAATTGCTCTTCCCTCCCTCTGCCCATCGGCGTCCTCGACGCCCTCACTCCCCACGACTGCCGCGTGGCGGAGATCCACCCCGTGGCTTGACTCGGTTCCTACTTTCGTCGGTTAGGGTGTCCTAGTTTGGTTGCACGGGTTCCTCGTTTTAGATTTTCACTGCGGATTTGCCCCTACCTTTGCCCTGAAATCCCGATATGTTTCACCCCAACCCACCGGATTTAGGGTTTGCGGATTTGTTTAAGGTTTGGTGTAGTGGGCTGCTGCTATATGTTTATAGTATGGATCTTTTTTCGATGGACCCTTGTGCTTGCCCTGGTTAATTCCACCACTGTGTGATGGTAACTAGTCCTCTGGGGTTTTGGTACTTTGTTTACAGGAGTGATCTCCATACTAGCGGCGTTGAGGTGACAGAAACAAGTCGACAATGAGCAGCATAGGCACAGGTTACGATCTGTCGGTTACCACCTTCTCTCCAGATGGCCGTGTATTCCAGGTTGAGTACGCCACCAAGGCTGTCGACAACAGCGGGTTCGATTCCACTGGCTTATCATTCTGTTTTCTTTACTTGTTTCCGTTTGATTTGCGATCTTATGGTGATGCCCTGATAATTGTGAATAGGACTATTGTCGGGATCAAGTGCAAAGATGGCATTGTCCTGGTATGATTGGGCTTTCTTCAGTTTTATACCCTTTTCAGCTTTTAAGATGGTGCCCCTCTTATGTCTTGACTGGATTGTGATTTTGTGTTTGGTCCTTTAGGGCGTTGAGAAACTGGTAACTTCAAAGATGATGCTGGAGGGGTCCAACCGGAGGATCCATTCAGTGCACCGGCACTCTGGCTTGGTACATTCCTTTACAAGCGACTCAAAATTGATATTGATTTTGATGTAAAAGTAAATCCATGCTATTGATAAGTGAATATAGGAGCTAGATTGCATTTCTTCTTTTGGCCTTCTAACATGTACTATTAATGACGGAATGTAGTAGCAAGACTTTAAAAACATGCTCTATTATCTGTTTTCCTATATGATCAATTGTTGATGTAAAGCGGTGAAGATGCTGTATCTATTGAGATTTTTCATATATTTTTTTCTTGCAGTGATCCCTTTCCTATTGTTGCAAAGGTTCATGTTCCACTAACCATTTTCATGAAGTGTGTGTTGTAACCACAAATTACTTTACTGTCATTTGCAGGCTGTTGCTGGCTTAGCAGCAGATGGCAGGCAAATTGTTTCAAGGGCCAAATCAGAAGCTGCCAGTTATGAAAAGTAAGCACATAGTCTTTTAGACCATACGAGCATCTTTATATGGTTATGTTCTAAAACTGTAATGCACCAGGGTCTACGGGGAACCCATTTCTGTGAAGGAATTGGCAGATCGTGTCGCAAGTTATGTTCATCTTTGCACGCTGTACTGGTGGCTCAGGTATATTCAACAGTAGTGGTCCATAATTACTGGACTCAGGACTTGCGTTTGTCAATACATTATTTGGCAATCGTAACTTGGTTGATGTTGCATTAGGCCTTTTGGTTGCGGCGTTATTCTTGGAGGTTATGATAGGGATGGGCCACAGCTCTACATGATAGAGCCCTCAGGAGTCTCTTATGTAAGTTGTTACTGTATTAGATTAAGGGTTGTATCATTGTGAGTGCAAGGCTCCTCGCTTTAGACTTTTAGTTTTTACATGAATTATGTCCTCCATCTGTCGCTTGTCCATGTTCAGTATGGATGACCTTGTTGTTTTAGTACCATTACATATTAGGAGTCTTGTGATTCTGAAATCTGTAATGTTTATTGACTTTGCAAACCTGAACAGAAATACTTTGGTGCCGCGTTGGGGAAAGGAAGACAGGCTGCAAAAACGTAAGCTTTACCAGTTTTCATTTCATTTCTAATGCTCTCTTTGTTTCTTGTTCTGTTGCAATTACATGCCAATGCATAAAACATAGTCAACAACTTCTTATTGCATGTGTAAAAGCACATATTATTGAAACCCAGATTACTGAGAAAGAAAGTACATGAGAAAGGAGTATCCTCCAAATACCATCTTAACATTCAAAGTATGTATTATTTGATAGCTTCAATATTCTTCCATTCATTTGTGCAGCTATTGAACGGAACCATTGGACCGATGTTAGCATCTTGATATAGAATAGTGACTATACGTCTATACCATTAACATTGTCAAATGATCTCTCCTGCATATGCTTCCTTTTATGGTCATTGGATAGAGTTCAGCACTAAGGTGTGACAGGTAGGATTCATGTATATAATTGAGCTCGCATACGTCATACCTCAGTTTTTCATGTATATATCCTTCCCCTTATTTCTAAAAAAAATGGCGAGTTAAAACAATCTGATCGAGGTAACTATTGACTTTAGCATTTGTGTTTCATAGCTTGTTTACAAGAATACTTTTGCAATTGCTGTTAAATATACTCTGGAATTTTTCCTGCAACCCCGCAAAATTCTTTTATCTTATGGATGGATCTCTGAATGATTCTAAATCCAACTGTTTGAATATTGTCTTGCAGTGAGATAGAGAAGCTGAAGCTTTCGGAGCTTACCTGCCGGGAAGGCATTGTTGAAGTTGCAAAGATGTAAGAGTTTCTTTTTATTTTGCCACTTAACAAATTTTAGGTTTTACTTTTTTCCCCTGAATTCATTATGTTTGTAGCAATGAAATACCACAACCTCTACAGCTTTGCTGGCATTCATTTTGCTTTACTTGGCTTTCTCTCATTGTTCCACACTGTTGTTTTCTAGATTTTTCATATCAATTATGCAACCCCTGGCAAAGGGTGTACCCAGTTATCTTTGTTTAGTCATTAGGAACTTCTGTGATTACATTCCTTTTGAACTATACTTTTTTAGATCAAAAGTTTTGCTGCATACTGTGATAGTACTGACATACTATGATAGTAGAGAACTGCTTGCCATGATTGCACTGTAATACTGTGATAGTACTGCAAGCTATGGGCATAGACAATCTTAAAAGCAACTCTTGTTACAGTAGAGGTGTGTGATGGTTTACAACTAATGTATAGTGATGCTAAAGAAAACCAAGTTTGTTGTGGGTGTTTTAACTTTGATATTGTAAGATATTGCCAAGTTTCTTGTATACATTTCTGCTTGATGCCAATGAACCTGAAAAGGCTACTGCTGTTCAAAATTGCATCCTCACAATCTTCCCAATGCAGAATTTATGGAGTGCATGACGAAGCGAAGGACAAAGCTTTCGAGTTGGAGTTGAGCTGGATCTGTGATGAATCAAACCGCCAGCATCAGAAGGTACTGGGCTGTTCACCTGAAAATGGTCACTGTTCATCCTTCTTTGTGAATTTGAAGCTAAACTTGTTTGCTCACTTGTCGTACAGGTACCAAATGATCTGTTGGAGCAGGCCAAGGCAGCTGCTCAGGCGGCTCTGGAGGAAATGGATGCTGACTAAGAAACACCGACAATACAGTCTGAACTTATTTCGTCTTCTGGTGCTGTTGAAATCTTTGATCCCTTTGGGGTGACAGACTGGACATGGCCAATTTGTCGGATTTTGTTTCAGTGTCATGTAAACCTCATATGTACTTCAATGGAACTAAGCTGTGGCGTTTACATTCTGTTGAAATCAAAGCACTTGCCTTCTTTAGGAACTTGCCCTTAGAGGCTTAGATAATGCTTGTTTTCATCCCTTGAGCACCATGCCCTTCCACCTTGATGAATTGCTTCCGGCTTAGCTGCTACGGAGGCTGAAGTGTTTCTGGTCGAACCAGAGCAAAATGTGCATTAGACTTGAGTACTTGACTGTTTCTTGATGTTATGACTATGCTCATATTTGCCGTATGGTAAGCAAACTTGTGCGATCAAAAGAAGATTTAGCCAACCACATGATAAGAAAGCGAAAGCGAAGGAAGCACACGAATGATTCAGACTGAAGAAAGGTATCACATGCTGGTTCATGGCAAAGTAATTCCCATCGCTTTCTCTTCGAGAGGAAGCAATCTAAGCCCAATTTTCGTTAGAATAAAAAACTCGCAACGTCTCTAAGTTATATTTTTATATTTCTTAAAAAACAAAAATCTTCAGATACATTTTTCACGTTGCAAGTTATACGTGCCTTAATTAACTCGTCGAAACGACCAAAATTCGGCAAATGCTATTCTGGGGCACGGCGAAACTGGACAAGAGCAGGCGGCCAACCCAACGCCAACGCGGTCCAGCCAAGTCCAACCCAAACCAACACGCCCCCACCCACCACGCCGACCGGCTGACGCGTCGCCAACGGAAACTTCTCAAACCGCCGACGGGTTCCGCCGCGCCCGTAATTCCATCCCTCCCCACCGCCGCGGCCGCGTCCTCCCCGACCCCCAACGGCGCCGTGACTCCCGCCCCGCCCCTCGCCGGCGACCATCGGCCGCCGGCGACGCCCGGCATGCCGCCCTCACGCTTCGTCCACCTCATCCTCCTCGTGACGCTCTCGCTCCTCCTCGCGCAAACCCTAGCCTCCTCCTCCCCCGCGCCCGCCGCGTCGGCGGCGTCGGCATCGGCGGGGGCGGGGGCGGAGGCGGAGACCGGCGACCCCTGCGCGGCCGCGGCGGCGGACGGCGACGGCGACGTCCAGCTGTGCCCGGTGCGGTGCTTCCGCCCGGACCCGGTCTGCGGCGCCGACGGTGTCACGTACTGGTGCGGCTGCCCCGAGGCGGCCTGCGCGGGGGCCCGCGTCGCGCGGCGCGGCTACTGCGAGGTCGGCGCCGGCTCCGCGCCAGTCTCCGGCCAGGCGCTGCTGCTCGTCCACATCGTCTGGCTCTTCGTGCTCGGCGCCGCCGTCCTCCTCGGCTTCCTCTGACGCGAGCGCCACCGCCCCTCCCGCTCCCGCAGCCGTGCTCCCCTCCCCGTATGTCAGGCTGCTCATTCTTTTCCCCGATTTTTCGCTGGCTCGTGCCTTCTTGCTGTGTCGTTGAGCGCTGAGGAATGGTCATGTGGCGATTTCGTTGCTATTTTGAGAGGATTCGGCTAGAGTCGTAACCCAATTCTTTCTTAGATCTGTTGGATTCAGCTGTGCTCTAGATTTAGGGGCAGAGCTGTGATGCTTGGTTGTCAAATGTTGTAGGTTGAGATCATGTAAACAGTTGTAAATTCGCTCTAACATTTGCTTTGATCAGATTGCTATTTTCCAGAAATTTGAGTTTGGCGGTAAATATGGATGTATGGTTCTACATTAGTACATATATGTGAATTCCGATTGACATTGAGAGCTTCTGAAGGCACTAATTCAAATGAATTGATGTTAAATTCGATTTGTATGGTTCAACGCATGTGAACTTGCGAGTGGTGATTGAAACTTCCAGCTGCTATTCCATTGTTCGCCCAGCAATCTTTGTTTCATGCTCCTTCCGTTAAAATGTTCATGGTTTTCACTTTTCTAAATTTATAGATTTTGATATCTAAATGGATATTCATCGTTTTCATTTTTCTAAATTTATAGATTTTAACATCTAAATATATATTATATCCAGATACATAGTAAATATAATTAATCTAAAAATTAGAAAAATATCTATATTTTGGAACGGAGGGAGTAATTTATACAGAACAATGATCTCTTATAGTCGTTGATCTTACATGAACTCGATGCTGCATATTTCGGCCTCGGAGCGTTTGGGCCAAATTTCCCCTCCTGTGGGGAAATGTCCGAGAGCTTTTGTCAACATTACGTAAAATTCATGCATTCAGGCTGGTTTAGATGTACTCTGCATTTCTTCATTCAGCCATTGGCTGTCCCACTGTCATTTGCCACTGCCACAAGATCCTTAGGTGTGTTTGGTTCTGTTGGGTTTGGGTTCTAGGACTAAATTTAAAGTTTAATTTTTATCACATCAAATTTTCAGATGCTATTTAGGAGGACTAAATATAAAATAATTATAAAATTATAATTACACAGATGGAGGCTAATTCGCGAGATGAATCTATTAAGCCTAATTAATTCATCATTAGCGCATGTTTACTGTAGCACCATATTATCAGATCATAGACTAGTTATGCTTAATAGATTCGTCTAGCAAATTAGACTTTGTGCAATTAATTTTATAATTAGTTAAATGTAATCTCGCAAATTAGTTTTCGTCTGTGCAATTAATTTTATAATTAGTCGAATGTGATCTCCGTATCGCAATTAATTTTATAATTAGTCGAATGTGAGATAATCATAAATTAGTTATGTTTAATAGATTCGTATCGCAAATTAATTTCATCTGTGCAATTAATTTTATAATCGAATATAATTTCGTAACTTAACTTAGTTTTTGTCAATGCAATTAATTTCGAATATGATCTTCATCTGTACAATTAATTTTATAATTACTCGTGTAGTGACTAAAATTTTAGAATACCTCAATATTCATCTGTACAATATTCTCGCGGTGCAAGGGGATCCTCAACATAAAAGCTTTCACCATACCTCGAGCTGCTTCAGAGAGGGCTGCTTTACACAGAGCAAGCAAAATTTCACATCTAGCTTTATAGTTTCAGAATTACTCGTTACTAACGGTTTGTTTACCCGTCAATCAGCAATTCTGTACAATGGCACTCGGGGGTCCCGTTACAGAAGTTGCACTATGATGCAACACATATGATTGGTAGGTGGTAGCACGTATTGGTTCATGAGCGATGGAGAGAAAATCCCCCTCCATTTCTTATGTACCAATTCATAAGGGATCGAATCGAGAGAAAATCAATTCATTTTCACTTTAAACCAAACGTATTCGTTCATTTCTCCACTCGAATTTCACACATTTTTCCACTGCAAGGGATCCAAACAACCCATTATTATTATACCGAAATTCACAGTTCGCGGAGCGCGGAGGCCGAGTCTGTGTCTCGGACACAAGCAACCACCCACCGACTAACCCGCACCTTCTACTACCAGTAGCTACCCTATCTATCTTGCATATTACTACCAGAATCCAGCCATCCACCACCCGCAACGCCACGCACGGCGATCAGATCAGGTGAAGACCCTGGCGGCGCCGGCGGTCGTAGTCGCCGGGATTTCCACCTCACGGATCTCGGTCTTGAGGCCCTTGCCGGCGGCGTTCGCCAGCGGGTGGATGCCGTGCTCCGGCCCGCTCATGTACGCCCGGTTCTCCCTCTCCTTCTGGAACGACACGCCGAACTTCTTCTCCACACCTGCGCGCACGCACGTCCCCAACAAGCAATCGATCAGCATGTGATACCAAAGAAGCAAAAAAAACTGCGATGCGATGCGACGCGAGCAGGCGTACAGTCAGCGAGGTCCTGCCGGAGCTGCCCCTCCCGGGTGAGCGCCATCATGATCTGCGGCAGGCCGAGCGGGAGCGGGTCGCCGCGGTCCACCTGCCAGAAGTGGACGGTCTTGCCGTAGGTCCGGCACACCTTCTCCAGGTCCCGGCGCTCCACGGCGCCGGGCACGCCCGGCATGAACAGCACCCCGCCCTTCACCTCGAACTCGTGCGTGTGCCACAGCGGCTTCTCCTCGTCGGGCAGCGTCAGGAACACGCCCTCGGAGACGATGTACTCGACGCCGATGAGGCGCGCGCCGGCGCCGGGGCCGTCGAAGACGAGGCACTGGCGGACGTCCTCGTTGAGGTGCGCGCAGAAGTGGTGCGCCTCCACCTGCCGCCCCATGTCGTCCGCGTAGAAGTGGAACGCGCACAGGTGCTGGTGGATCTGCCCCAGCGGCGCGAACCCCTGGATCGTGCCCGTCGCCGTCTCCAGCAGCGCCGTCCCCGTCTCCGTCGGCTTGCCGGGGACCTCCACGTCGTGGCACGACGACGCCATGGGAGCTCACTCTCTCTTTCTTTCTGTTCTTGTTTTTGCGCTTGCAACCCGGGGTTGCACGAGACAGGGAGGTGCCGCGTTGAGCTGTTGTTAAAAGGGAGCGAGCTGGGTTCATGCAGCGGCACACGTGTGACTCTGGAAGAGATACGTGTCTGCGGAGATCCATCTGGTGCGCCCGTAGGTGTTGAGACCTGGCCGTGGTCACGTGTCGTGGGGACCGCTGCTTTGCCACGGTGGACGCGAACACACGACGGTGCGCAAATCGTGCATGGACTACACGTGGGGGGATCTTCACCAGTAACTAGTTTGTCGTCGGCATCTTAGGTATCTTATCATTATTTAAAAATATTAAATAAAATTTAATTATAAAATCCAAGACTAATTTAGCAGAGAGATGAATCTATATTAATTTATTATTAGCTCGCGAATTAGCATCTATTTGTGTAAAAAAATTTATAAACAAATTTTATTTAATATATTTAAATAGTAAGATTCTAATTTGATGTGATGGGCTAGACTTTAACTTTTATGAATCAAATGGAGCCTTAGACTCTGTTTGTATAAGCTAATCAGCCTACAGATTATAAGCTGAATTACATACTATTATAATTCATTGCAAGAAACAAAACAGTGCGGAAGTATGTTGAAAAAAGAAATGTACACCAAGGGTGAAGGGCCTCTGCAAGACTGCAAGTAGGCACGCCCATCTATCGACACGCTTCGGTCCGATCGCTCTGAGCCTCTGAAAGGATCCTGACGGCTGGCCGTCCGAGCTACTCCGAACGTACTGAACCGTGAACAAGCCAAACGCACAAGACGACGGCGAACCGGGCTGCCCAGCTGCCCAAGAGCAAGAGCCCCGTCAAGAAACCACAAAGCGAGAGACGCGGGCGTCTGGCGAGGAAAAACCCCAACCCATCCTCCTCCGGTCCTCCCCCTTTGAAGGCTCGAACAGAGCGCCACTCAACTCTTCCCCGGCTCCGTCCAGCAGATCACTCGCTCGTCCATGGCGGCCGTCTCTTGAGCTCCCGCTCCCCCGCGCCGGCCCCAAGTAGCCGGAGCCGCAGCCGCGAGGGTTCTGATCAGGTGAGGGGTCATTTTCTTCCACTGAGCTTCAGGCGGTGCGCGACTCCTCGAGACCGCCGCCGCCGCCGCCGCCGGTTGCTCGCTCACTCCCCGTCCACGCGTCGACCCTGTCGCTTGTTCCTTATCCACACTGGCACCTGGCGGCGGGGAGACGCGCTCCACGCCTCGCGGCTCGCCTCTCCTCTCCCGCCCCCGCCCGCGCCGGAAGCTAAGGGGGCCAGGCCAAAGATAGGCTCCACCCTTAACCGCGGCACCGCCTCACTGGCCCGCCCGTCGGGTTAGGCTGCTCGTGCTCATCTTCGGGCGCCTTTTCGTTCCCCTTCCCGTTCTCTCTAAACCCTAGTAGGTACGGAAGGCCCGGAATTTGCCAGCGAAAGGCCTGCTTCCCGTCGTGGTGTTGTGTACTGGAAAAAATTGATAATTTGCCAGGCTATTTGCCACATTCTTGTTAGGACCTATGCGGTTCTTGAATTCGAAGCATTCTATTGAAAGTAAATTTTGTTTGGTAGTTGAGAGCTGAATATGTTCCACGGGGAACTTTGATTTGACTGAAAGGTGATCTTTTATTTTTGCCAAGTTGAGGGTTTGGTTCTCCTAATTGAAGGTTTTAGTTGTCTTGGTTTTGGGGAGGAGGGGAACGCATGCTAGAGTGGAAGAGGAGTCTAGCTACCGGGCTCGAAATGGGTTTGGCGAATCAGCAGAGGTGACTCAGGCGAGGTGACCACTGACCGCTGGTTGAGAAACGCGAATCATCCGTCCCCAGTTAATGCTTCGGTATTGTTAGCGAATCAGAATGCAGTTAGTAATGTCCTGGACTATCTGTAATTGCTAAACTGACAGTGTTCTGTAGGATTCGGCTAGTTGTGCAGCTATCCTTGTAAATTGTTCTACTGCCATGTGTTGTCCGTGATCCATTAGAGTCTGATGTTCTTCGCTCTTTCTTAGTGATGTGTGCACATTTGATTTAGAAAACTTTCTTGGATATTCTAAATGCTTTCTAAAATTTACCAATTTGTTAATGAGGTAGGTGAAAACATGATCATTAACTGTGCTTTCTTCACACAGGAACTCAATTTCTTCCAGTTGAGATGAACAGGCCATCGAATTTCATGCCTACTCCTGATCAGGATGTTTTGGATGTCAAGCCCTTGAGGACATTGGCTCCCATGTTCCCTGCACCCTTGGGTGTCAATACATTTAACCAGTCAACCTCCCCACCGTTGATATTTGTCACTCCTGCTGGGCAGTTTCAAGGAGGTTTTGGTGATTGGAACAATTCTGTTGCCAAGACATTTTTCGCTTTTGGCAGCAAGGATGCTGGTGTAGGCAAGGCTCATAATTTTGGTGATCAGAATGCTGATGATGGCAAGACTGCCACTTTTGGTGATCAGAATACTGATGATGGCAAGGCTGCCACTTTTGGTGTCAAGGATGCTTCTGGCAGCCAGAATACTGCTATTGGTGATCAGGATTGTGCTGGAGGCCAGCCCGCTGCACATTGGTCTTCAGATGTGAGTGCCAATGCTAACGGTCCCATTGACACCACTCCCATTACAGCTTACAGGGCAACACAGCCTAATGTTATCTCACTGGATGATGATGACGACGACGACGAAAATTATGTTGCTAACCAGACATCAGCATCTGGAAGGAAGATTAAGAGGCCCTCCCGACTAAGCAGATATAATATGAACGATGGTTTGGGCAGTGACAGCTCCAATAGCATGAAGACTAAACGCCCCAAAGCCTCTCACAAGAAAGCTTCTGCTGACAATGAGCTCACCATGGTGCCTCCATCCGGTGATCCCAGGGAAATTGTGGAGGCAGTTCTCATGACATTTGAGGCACTACGGCGTAGGCATCTTCAAATGGATGAGGCACAAGAGACTAGCAAACGTGCTGACCTGAAGGCTGGCGCCATCATGATGGCCAGTAATCTCAGGGCCAACAACACTGGGAAGAGGATAGGGGTTGTTCCTGGAGTTGAAATAGGGGATATTTTCTACTTCAGGATGGAGCTATGTGTTATTGGGCTGCATGCTCCTAGCATGGCCGGAATTGATTATATGGTTGCCAAGTTTGGTGATGAGGATGATTCTGTTGCAATATGTATTGTTGCTGCAGGTGGTTATGACAACAACGATGATGATACAGATGTGCTGGTTTACAGCGGTTCAGGAGGTAATAGCAAGAACAATGAGGAGCGGCATGACCAGAAGCTTGAGAGGGGTAACCTGGCTCTTGAGAGGAGCCTGTCCAGAAAAAACGTAATCCGGGTAGTACGGGGCTATAAGGATCCAGGTTGCTTGACTGGGAAGGTCTATATTTATGATGGCCTCTATAGGATTCACGAGTCATGGAAGGAGAAAACAAAGAATGGAATAATTTGTTTCAAGTACAAGCTGCTGAGAGAGCCAGGACAACCTGATGGGGTTGCAATTTGGAAGATGTCCCAGAAATGGGTAGAGAATCCAACAACTAGAGGCAATGTTTTACACCCTGATCTATCTTTCGGTGCAGAAAATCTCCCAGTGTTTCTTGTTAATGATGTTGACAATGATAAAGCACCACAGCATTTCACCTATATTACTCAGGTCAAACACTCAAAACCCCTCAGTTCTATGAATCCTTTAAAGGGCTGCAGGTGTCTTAGTGTTTGCCTGCCTGGTGATGCCAACTGCTGTTGCGCACAGCGTAACGGAGGCAACTTACCATACAGCTCATCGGGATTGCTTGTCTGCCGCAAGCCTATGGTTTATGAATGTGGTGAATCATGTCAGTGTTCATTCAACTGCCGTAACAAGGTGACCCAGAAAGGAGTTAGGATCCACTTTGAGGTCTTTAAGACCGGAAATAGAGGCTGGGGTCTTCGTTCATGGGACCCTATACGAGCTGGTTCATTTTTATGCGAGTATGTTGGTGAGGTTATTGATGATGCTAAATGTGACTTGAATAGTCATGAAGATGATTATATGTTTCAGACATTGTGTCCTGGTGAGAAGACTTTAAAATGGAATTATGGACCTGAATTGATAGGGGAGCAAAGCACAAATATTTCACCAGATACTTTTGAGCCTCTGCCCATTAAACTAAGTGCAAAAAAAATGGGAAATATCTCGCGTTTCATGAACCATAGTTGTGCTCCTAATGTCTTCTGGCAGCCAGTTCAGTTTGATTATGAAGATGATCGTCACCCACATATCATGTTCTTTGCATTGAAGCACATTCCTCCCATGACAGAGTTGACTTATGACTACGGTGACATTGGAACTGATTCTAGTGGTGTTCCTAGAGCTAAGAACTGCCTTTGTGGATCCTCGAACTGTCGGGGGTTCTTTATCTGACTACGGAAGATGTGCATTCTATCTATCAACATTACCATCAGATAGGTAAAAACTTCTAATTGTTTCTTTTTTTCAATTCTAAGCGTCAACCATACTTATAGTTACTGTTGAGATTCCTGCTTTTTTGTGAAGGGTTGAGTTATTACATAAACGGCCAGTTTTTGTTGATACTATTCCTGTTTAGTTTCTTTGCTGTTGAGGTTTCTTACAGTAAAGACATACTTGCCACTTATTAATTTTGGTTTCTTATATATTTTGCTCTGCTGGTTATCTGACAATGTGTTGCTAAGTTTTATATCCATAGGTTATTAGGGTGTTTGGTTTTGGGAATCAACTTGGTTAGAATAGAGTGGTCCATCATGGGGCCCACCCATGAATTTTGGTGGAATGAGACCATTCCTCATTACTAACTAACCACATGCTTGTGAGGAATAAGGTGATGATGTATCAACTCATTCTATCCATCGCCAACCTTCTCAGACCAAGCACTCTATATGTGCATCCCATGATGAGGAGGATGCAACCATTTCCATTGTTTCATATCCAGCTTTTGATTTCGCTCTTGACGATGTTGACTTTGACTCTGATTGGTGTGTTGGTTCAACAGCTAATGTTGTAAGACATCAAATTTAATTCCTAGTAAATTTCCACTCGGCATTTGGAAATGTTTAATGTGACACTCTTACAATCTAGTCTACCTATATTTGTGGAAACATGTTACAGAATTCTCTCTTACCAATCGTCATGCATGTCTTGTGCAGATCCTTTTTCTTGATCCGAAAGTAAAAGCAGGACTGCTTCGAACGACTTACGTGAAAGACTGCCATCGTGGAATCATTAATTTAATTAAGTCCTGTTTTTATAAATGCCTGTTCCCGCACAACTGTGCCTTTTGCAGGCGAAGAACTAGGTCTTGCAGGATCAATTTTTTTCTATATATGATTCCCCCACGCCTCGGCGGGCTATGGGGGTGTCCACGTCGTCCCGAAATATGTCGGCCCTTCGATTCGTTGCCAACGGCTTTGATTTAGTACATCTCCCTCCGGTACACGAAGTCACACGTTCACGTGCTGTGTCTTGTCCCTGCCCGTCGCAGCCATTCAGAGTCCACAGTTCACATACTGTGTGCTCGCTGCCGTGCGCATGCAGAGGAGGCCAGAACCGCAGCAAAAAGCCTCAAAAGTCAGCAAGGTAGCCAGTCCGTTCCTCTACTGTTGTTCCTCGTCTCCTCCACACTCCAGGAGTCCAGGCCGCTGCCGCTCTCCTTCCTTATCCCGCCGCTCTTTCCCTTTCCGCGTCTCCCTTCCAGCACAGACCATTTGGGTCACTTGGCCACACCCTATCTAGCTTCATCCTGCGCCTCCCTTTCCGGTGAGCTCTCCTCGCCCACGGCAGGTCCGACGCCGCCGCCTGCCCGTGGCCGGCCGTGCGCCCCGGCTCCTCGCTCGCGGCGGGCCAGGCGGCGGCCGTCGCTCCCCGCCCGCGGCCAGACCGGCGTCGTTGCTCCTCGCCCGCGGCCGGCCCGGCCAGGCGCTGCCTACCCGCCGCCTGCCCTGCGCCCGATGCCAGCGCCTGAGGCCGCGCTGCGGGCGGCACGGTCGCCGGCGTGGCCATCGAGCTCAGCCGGCTGTTGCATGCGCCCTTGAGGGTCAAGTCGAGGACCAACGTCGGCGGCGACAGGGTCACGCGGGAGGTCGTCCTTCCCTCTCTATTGCTTCCTTCGGTCTTTCCTCTGTCTTGTCCCAGCATTCACGTGCATCGCCGGTGCTATTTCCTCTCTGCTACTTGCTCTCCCTCTACAGTTCTCTTTCTTCCTCCGGTACTCCAACCACAAAAATCGAAAGGAACGAAGCCCGGCCGCTCCCCACCGGCTCGTGCCCCGACCCCCTCCGCCGCCACCTCCCGGTCTGCCGCCGCGTCGCATCTGGGAGGAGGAGGATATGGCCGCCTCCGCTGTCGCCTGCAGGCCGGGTCCTGCTCCTGCACGGCCAGCACCAGTGGCCGCGACAGCGGTGTGCGGCCGCGTCCAGGAAGGCGATCACGGGAGCGTCAGTCACCAGCTCGCGGCCATGCTGGTGACATTCCCATCGAGCAGGACCATCCAACCCCTCCTACACCTCTGCGGCGGATTCGGCAAGGAAGCAAGCGGAGGCGGGCGACGCCAGGGACATGGACGGGAAGGTTACGCGCCTCCCTAGCAGCGGCAGCAGATGAGAAGCAGCCGCGAGCTCCGTCTAGAAGCAGCCGCGGGAGAAATGCCTGGCACGGCCTGTGGCCGAGCTCCCGTGCGTTGCCCGTGAAGCTCGCCCGCGCCGGCTGCGGAATTTGCTCCTGACGCTGCGTAGCTCCTCCCCCGTCCTCATCTCATCTTCCCCCTTGTCTGTTTTTTTTCAGCAGTGGCTCCCTTCGTTGGATTGTGAGCAAGGGATCCTCGATTGATCTATTTCCATGTTTGCTGACAAGGACGCCGGTCAGCTCGTCGACCCACCGCTCGTCGTGATTTAATTTCTGGTAATAAATCTGAAGGGAAATAGGCTGTATTGGTTGCTCGACATCGGTGCTACTTTAACGTTGATATTTAGGTCTAGGGAACAACATAGAAGATAAATCTTTGGTTTCCCGCTACTGATCGATGAGTTATCTTGGTTGATTTTATTTATATAAAGGAAATTTTTTAGTGGATAAACAACATGGCAGTGCCGGTACATGAACCAGTCGGAAGCAGCCTTGGCATTTAAGCCTAAAAAATCAATCTGGTTCTTCCCTGCAACATATATGTTCTTTACATTTTTCCCTAAAGTGAAGTACTCTATAGAACAACTGGCACATGTATATGCAAATTTCCCAATTTTACCTCTTCCCATTTTCTATTTTGTCTTTTAGTATTGTTGCTAGCAGATCCCCTAAACAGTACTGACATCCTCCCTACTTGAAGTCAAGTACATTTAATTAGGTAGCAAAAGAGATGAAAAGAAGTGTGTGCTACTAATGGATAGGTAAAGATCCCTTAAAACATTGTTGAAACCTCTATACCATGTGAAAAGTATTGCCACGCTCGAAAGGAATTGATAAAAGAAAATAATACCTCTCTAACCATATGAACACATGAGTCCTTCCTTTCGACCTTTTATCTTTATTGTACATAATTTTGACTATAACTTCTCCCAACAGACAAAAACGTACACTGCAATATCAGTAAATGAAGACCATCCCTACTTCAAGTGTGAAAGTATTGAAAAAAATCTATGTTCTCTCCTGTGTAAGCTCTCCTGAACAAGAATCTAGACCCTCGAATGCAGCTTCAGTAGCACCTACTCAAATATAAACACACAGGAAAAAATATATCCTTTCTGATTCCACCGACGAAACAGTAGCCGATAATGTCAATAAATAGCAGTTCTTCTTCAAGTGTGAAAGCATTGAAAATATCTATCTTCTTTCCTGTGCAAATTCTCTTGAAGAAGTATCTAGGTTCTCTGCTTCACCAGAACACATCTTGACCTTGCACATGTCATACAATTTAGGCCCCGTTTGGTTCCGGAGGGTTAAAGTTTAGCCTTATCATATTAAAGAGAATCTTGCCATTTAGAAATATTAAATAAAATTTATTTACAAAACCTTTTGCATAGATGAGTGCTAATTCGCGAGACGAATTCAATGAGCCTAATTAATCCATATTTTTACAATGGTGATGCTACAGTAACCATCCGCTAATCATAGATTAATATACCTTTTTGATTTGTCTCGAGAATTAGCGTAGGGAGTTTGCAATTAGTTTTGTAATCAGATTTTATTTAATGTTTCTAAATGACAAGATTCTCTTTAATGTGATAGGGCTAAATTTTAACCCTCCGAAATCAAATACCTCTTTAATTAGGCTAGACGGATATAAGTGGTCTTGCAGCTTTTTTTTACAGGTATGAAGCTGGAGAGCTCCTATTTGAAAGAAAAATCTTCATTACCCTTACCTCAGGTGCTGCGATTTGGATATCTGTATTGTACATGTATATGCCGAGCAATAGAAGCTCTATGCAATTCAGAATCCAAAACTCTCTTTTATTACTTCTCTCACCAATAGCAATATTTTGTATAAATCATATGAGAGTAGCTTGGCATAATATTGCACCTGCCTTGGGAAGTTACTGGTCTAAAGTTAAAAAAATGTTATTCATGTCAAGAACTTCCAACAGCCAAATGCCAGGATAGCAAGAAAGAAATTATGCAGATTTGGTACAAACCACCTTTATGGACTCACCATTCTCCATCTAATTTCTAGATATTTCAATCTGTGCATTCATATATAATTACATGAATGACATACTCACAAGACCATTTTGCTAACGATAATATTTATGTTGTTTCTTAAGGATCCTAATATCCAGGTACATTCCTAACTACAGCTACAAAACCCCGAAAAAATAGTTAAATAATTTTTAAGACCCTTTTCTTAATTCCATACAAATTTTTCAGGACATCTACACTTCTTTTGGGTAGAAAATGTGTCCCTTCCAAGTCATATATAGCTAGACTACACCACAACGCAGCTAAACATATGTATATTATTAGCACTTAATTTTATACTATGTAATGTTACATCATCTTAGCAAGATGTCCTGCATTTTGTTGTAACCTTTCTAACTAATGTAAATATACTATTTTTATAAACCCATAGTTTGCATTGTATGTTTTTAAAAAATAGTTTATTACCAAATTGCAACAATGTAAATATGGACGCGCGAAGGCGCACGCAATGTACTAGTTTTGTATAGTTTGTAGTAGTGCTGCTAATCATTCGACGCTTCCATCTTTTGGCCCTTTAGGGTAAGAGTAGCTGAGTCCTTGGCGGTTAATTATGAATTTAAGTATGCAAGATATTCTGAATTACTGCTGGTATGCTGGCATACGAGGGCACTATGATGCTGTTTTGATTGTTTTCCCTGTTGTCTCTTCCTGGCATGAATTTGGAGGCAACATTAAAGATAGATAGCTTCTCAAAAGGATCACCACATTTTTTTCTTGTGACAAATGTCCAAACCACTGGACCATTATCAGATACTCCCTATCTCCTCAAATATAGCAGTTTAGCGTTCCCACTTGGTTAGGTGCTGACGGTAAAAAACTTGACGAGCATGTGTGTTTAATTTGGTTGCATCCAAATGGATTTGGACCTTTAATCGCGTATGTAGTAGCTTAATAGCAGCTTTTTCATGCTGAAGAGATTGACGCGTATATTAGGACTTTGACGTTGGACATGACTCCCATGTCCTGAAATGCAATGACACGCGTTGGGTGTCGGCATATTTGATAGCTTCCTGTCGAACTAGACTATACAAACGCTCCAGATAACCCAATGCATTGAGGTTATATTGAACCTAAAGGGCATTCAATATGCATGTGGAAAAACAACTTCTTGAACCATACGTGCTCAGAACCGGTCGAGCATAAAGTGAGCCTTTACGTTCAGCCTGAGCAAGGTCAACCAAGTAAAATCTCAGCAGTGATAGGATTTCACATTTCACAAATTGTAGTATCACAACTTCCCCAGTCCCAACTCATACATTTGTTACAGAACTATTAGGTTTACATACATTGGCAAAATAAATTGCCTAACTCAAAGCTCGCGCTATTGGCAACTAAAAATTGACTGTGCTACAGAAGTTTGAAATTTTGAAAACACAAAGAAAAATATTGGTTCAAAGCATCCTTGTGGTGTTCCCGACTCTGCATTCACATGTACATATGCTCCTTGACTCTCTGACCACACGTTGAGAACGTCGGATGTGCAACTTGATGTTTAACAGCTTACCAGCAATCTGCATTTTGGTTTTTGGAATGTCAAAATGGTTAAAACAAACTGTGTGCTTCATAAGTACAAGTAAATTCATGATAAATATAAATGGAACTGCAAATGAAACGATTAGCTAAGATCCTTAAAAGCACTGAAGTAACGAAAATGTTCATTAAGCTGAACAGACAGAGTACAAGATAACCTATTTTATAATACAAGTATCCATGGATGCTACTGCTCGAATAATCAATAATGTCAACGAAATTACCATTCTCCATGTAAGGTCTTCTGGTCCAAGAGGCCGAGCAGGACTTGAATACAAAAAATGTCTGGAAAACTGTGAAAGAATCACAGGTAAATTATTAGTCATCAATACTGAATGTTTCCAGGCTGTATGTACAATAAGAGTTGGATAAAGTGATCACCTTCACAAGATTAGATTGCATTTCTCTGATCCTTTTGGCATCCATTCTTCTTAGGTGCTTCACAAGCC
This sequence comes from Panicum hallii, assembly GCF_002211085.1. NCBI lineage: Eukaryota > Viridiplantae > Streptophyta > Magnoliopsida > Poales > Poaceae > Panicum > Panicum hallii. The sequence continues at coordinate 7,095,698 of NC_038046.1, read as the reverse complement.
AACCAGGTTGCAAAGCATCACTTGATGAAACAAATAATGCTATCTGCACAATAGACCGTATCATTGAGCACTGCAGAAATGCAGATTTACACTAGAGTAACATGGAGATGCAATGATATATCATCATGCTATAGTCAGTCAGCCACAGGGTTGAAAGAAACCTTGACACTACATGATATTGCAGCTCCAGCAGACTGCAATCATAACCTGCTGCATGCTTCCACATAGCACATAGCAGTTTGGTGTACATCCAAGTAATAGGCATGTTCTCTTTAGTTTGCAATCAATTACTATCGCCACACTTTCTCCTTCATTAATAGTACCACTATAGCCAGGCCACCTCCATTCTATCACAAGCTCACGATGGAGTACATACCAAGCAGACAAGCTTATCATATAACTGAACATACCGAGGTTGGTACATGTCAAAACAATGACATCACTAACTATAAAATGATCAGTACCCATGGAGAATATGATACGAGAACCCTCCATTATCAAATGTGCAACTAGCTATTCCACTGTTGACAATACCAAAGGTATTTGTTGATATTACAGGAATGAAACTACCAAGATATCCTTCATTTTCTGGGTTAAAAATATATTTTAGACTTATGCCTACCTTGAAATACCTTACCACTACGAAGTAGGAGAGATTGGTAAAAGAATGTGAAATTAGCATAAAGACATTACAAGCTGTCTGGATCACCGTGTTTACCTCCCTATAGTCAAGTATTCCTTCAAAAGGAAGCTCCAGTTCATCACTTATTATAACTGGGATACATCCACTAACAATAGCATCAAACAGACGAGCAGAAGATGGGGTATCTCCAGCTGGACTCAGGCAAAAGAGAGACTTGCGCATGCCATCCTGAGCTGCTGCTTTTCCCTGAGCTCCAGCAGAGCCTTCTTCAATAACTATGTCTTCTGCACTTTTTAGTTCCTCCACAAGCTTACTGCGGATCTTCCCTCCCTAGAGGTAAAAAAGGTCAATGAAATAGATGACAAGTGGAAGTTTTGCACGCATATATTCTGAACTGCCAAAACCTAAAGAGTGGTACCAAGAGACTTACAGCATTTCTCTTCAGTCTTCCTCGAAAGAACAGCAATATACTTCTTTTGGACTGAGTTTCGGATACACACTTAGAATCACAATGATCAACATTTGGAACATATGGAAGGATGACATCCTTTTCCAGATATACCTGTCCTGGTTTATACCTGAAATAAGACAGAGTCTTATTGCTCCATTGGTGCATGCAAGCAGTTTTACAAGGTAAAGTAAGTAAAGTGGCAACAAACGCTGAATACCATACCAGTTGCCAGTTGAGTCCATATCAGGTAGAAGCCATATTGCCTTCTTGACAAATCTCCGGACTGATTTAAATGACCATGGGTGATGAACAGGAATGACATGATCTCTGCCTTCTGAACGTTGCCATGCAGGCTGATCAGTCACCCACTTTAAAGCTTCCTGAGAGCAAGGAGTAATGTTGACAAGGTCCTCTATGAAATAAAAGGAGGTGAATAAACAACAAAATAATCTCCATAAACATAGGTAAATATGTTAAACATATCCTAATGTTAACAGAACCAGACTCAGGCAATGTTTTCTGCCATTATAATTTCAGATATATTTGGAGAAACAAGTCTAACAATCTTCACTAATTAAATCCAGACTACCAACAGGAAGGATCAAATTTTAGTTTCATCAATAGATTTGCCTACATAAAACTAGTTTGTTTATGTGTATGTCCTAAAACAAATATTTTCTGAAACTTAAACCTTAAGAGATGCTCCCACACCCTATATAGCGCCTTGCATTCTTGTTTCTCCAGCAAGAAGTAACTGATTGTCGTGAAGAATGGCACATAGAAAATGTCTGCTTCTTCTTGCCGCTGAACCCTGACAACACTCTTCAAAAGTCTTCGTGATTCAGGCGCAATGAGATCCGCCCACAGCCAATAGTCGATAGAATGCTGCAAATGTGAATGAAGAAACAATTTGATTCTGTAGACAGATGTGATAGAGTCCGATATCTTAAAAACTATGCGATATCTGTTACATAATTAGACATGGTTATTAGCGCGAACAAAGGTGTTTTGAAAACTATGCAATATTTGTTACATAATTACACACATATGATTCTGTAGCTAGAATTGTGGAATCAAAGTGCATCAATTTTGGTATGATCTTTGCCTCACCACCCAAAAACAATGCCAAGAGTCATTATACATGTAAATTTTATAGTACTCAAAAAAGGCATTCTGAAACTGCTTTAAGAATAAGATGCAGTACTCTGGTCTAAATCACATTCACCTCACAACAGAAACTTTGTATAATGAAAAATCTACCAACTCTCTGGGATCTAGCATACAAGTATACAGCCCATTTCAGCAACTTCTCCGAGTTTCTTAAAGCATCAGAGAGCAGATGCATCACAGAGAAGAATAGGAAAGTATAATTATCCCACTCCAACCAGCAAGCAATACGCACGAACCAATGTGCTACGAGTTTCATTTTTTCACAACTCCGGACAAAATCCCCCACTCTCTGAAATACACTACTCCACACGACCAAATCTAGAACTAGAACCACGCGACTCGTATCATCTCGACAAGAGAAAATGGAACAAAATTGCATTTCGATCTCACCGCACGCCCACCTGCTCGATGAGCCGGTGCACGGGGCTCCCATTGGACGTGAGGTTGTCCGTCTTCCGGTACGAGTCCCTGAAGAGCCTCAGCATATCGTAGGTGAACTTGCTCGGCATCTCGTACACGTAGACCCTGAGCGGGCCCGCGGCGGGCGCGGGCCACGCGGGGTCCCCGTGGAGCCGGGCCTCCTCCTGGGCCCTGATCGCGGCGTCCAGGTCGCCGGGAGCGGCCGCGGAGTCGGAGGCGTGCGGGGCGGCGAGGAAGCTGTCGAGGGAGGCGAGGAAGGAGGTGGTGGCGGGGCTAGGGCTCGCGAGAACGGCGGCGGTGGGGCGGGGCGAGGAGGGGGAGAGGAGGAGGAAGTAGGCGGCGGAGAGGAGGACGAGGGCGCCCGCGGCGGAGAGGAGCCGGCGGGCGGAGGCGGAGGCGGAGGCGGGGCGCGCGTGCGCCAGGGAGTGGAACTGCTTCCCCGCCATGGTGGTGACTCGCTGGAGAACTGGAGACTGAAGAGCAGCTGCGTACTTGTCGAGAGGAAACCGCGTGTGGGCCGAGCCGGCCGCGGCGAGAGGGGTTATGGACTTATTGGCCCAAAAGTGGCGATCTTGTAAGGTTGGTCCGCATGTGGGCTGAAACAACCAAGCCAGCCCATTTACATACTCGTACAGATTTCGAACGCAACCTCAGTTTCTCTTTTTTTTTTCTGTACCAATTCTTAAAAAGAGAGAGAGAGAGATTGTGTGGCATGCCATATTCTTCAGTGCCCTACATGTTTCTATAAAAATTAAATTTCCAGCTCCAACCTGCTAGCAAACTATCCATACTGCCATTTCTGATTTTCTGTTATTGTATATTGTTGACTGCCCCCGCATATATCCGATGAAAACCAGTCTACCGCCCACTTGGCAATTGGCATGCATGCATGACGAGGCAGAGGTCGCCATCAGAGAAATTATTGTCGCGTGGCGTAAGAAAAAGAAAACGGGGGCCTCGACCTCGGTCGATCGCAGCGAGGCAGGGACGATCGCGCGCGCGCGCCGAAGGATGTGTGCGCGCATCACATCGGTGCATGCAATGCATCAATGCTTGCGTAGCTAGACCAAACTAGACGCGCAGCTCGTCACTTCTTGCTATCCTATGCATCAAGAACGCCCGGCGATGCATTCGTGCATCGAGCCGGCCCCGCCCAACTCTAACGACAAGATGGTTTCCGCGGCCTACCTGGATACATGCATGGATGCCAAACACCCCTCTTGTTGTCAGCTGGAAACGTGTGCAATTTCCGGTCCTGGTAATTAGATGTAACCTGGAAAATTTCATGCGAGGGATTTCAATTATATTCGCAGTATAAAAGTAGCATCTCACGTCCGATCGAAAATAGCGATGATTCCTTTTAATTTGATGCCCTGCTGGTTACAAACTCGGCAGGTCACGACGGATGCGTGTGCTTGTATGCATGGTTTGGGTACGTTTTGGCTGCTTTCCTTTCTCCTTTTCGCAGCCTGATGAGGATTTCAAACGATGAAATGCATATGCACGAGCGACTCTGATGATGTCTAGTATATATATAGGGTATAATCCTTTCCTAACCTCATAATTTTCCTAACAAAGTGGGGGCGGCGTTGACCTTAAGATCCAGAAGCTATAAATAAACAGCTTAGCAGCCGGCGCACGGCTAGTTTTAACTCAAAAAAAAATGTTCATACACAAACTAGATCGATATTCCGCTTAGTCCAGTTTGATAAAGCTCTACCTGATTCTGATTTTTTTTTATAGAAGCTGATTTTCTAAAAGAAGTGATTCGCTAGCTAGGAGTGATTCTTTAAGATTAATTTTATAAAAAAACAGATCTAGTATGACAAGTGAATCGGGAGAAACTAACTATTTCAGCTTTCAGCTCTTTAGTTTATTTTAAAGAATCAGTCTATAGAATCAGCATAAAATCACTTCTCACAGAAAAACTGTTTGGCAGAGTTTCTCCTGAATTTAGTTTGGAAGCTACTCTGGAAGCTATGCCAAGATCGTGCAGTTTTATTTTTTTCTTCTTCTTCTTTCTTCAGCGGGCCGGGGTTTTCTTCAGCCTCTGCCCTCTGGTGCCTTGGCACGAAGAGTACAATCATTTGAGTTGCCAGCTTGCAGGACTTTCGGGGACTTACCAGACGGATCGATCGATGCCACTTGATTTGCATGCGTCGCCAGCCGCCTACGTAACAGGCGTACATGCACGTATGGCGCACGCCGGAATGCCGGCCGCCGTATACACGCGCCCGGCCGCCGTTGCGCGACGTCCGCAGCCGATGAGCCGATCCCTTGTCGCACGCACCCACCAAAACCACCTACGCGTCTCCACGCCTTTCGTCGACGCCACTGCCCGCCCGCCCGATGATCAGACGACAGAACCGCGTGCACTGAGCTCATCGGCCGGCCGGCCATCGATCGCGCGATCGGCCACGGCACGGCCCTCGGCCGGCCACTTTTTTCCTCGGCGCGGCTCGTCGGCGGCTGCTTACCGGCCCGGCCGCTTGCTTCAGCACATCATCCGATCGAACGGCCCGGGCGGCCGCGTGCGCAAAAGCAAATGAGGTCATCATGCACGACCTGCGCTCAGACGGACATCATCTATCCTACAAGATCGAGTTGCATTTTCGTCCCTCACGATCCAGTCACATGCACGCAGAGGTTTCAGCGTGTCGGGTCAATGGAGAAGTACAAGTAAAACCGTGGACTGCCACGACTCTGACCTCGATCGAAAACGCGTGCACTACGTCGTCGCCACACCTGCACGCACCAGAAATAGCAATGCCAGATTGCCAATGGTGAGGTGCCGACGACATTGACCCGGTGCAGTAGTACTTGGACCCAGCACACATGAGTACAACACCAATGACTCAATGAGAGATTTGGTCGAGCAAGCTACGAATGCACGGGTAGCATTAGGCCTTGTTGGAACTAACGCGTCGCAAATTTGGCGTCTGGAAATCGAGCGGTTCCTTCGCAGCAAAGCTCAGCGAAATTTCTGCCTGCGCTTCCTCTGCTGCCTGCTTTTCAGTTCTCGATCTTCTTTTTCCCTGGGCACGAACTGCCGGGCAGTGGTAACTCTGGACCTGACGTAGCCAGCTTAACATGCGTTTGAACCAAGGAAAGAAAAGAGATCGCAGGATCTACGCGCGCATCAGCTGATGAACGGCCGCGCCGCGGACCTGACGCGGTAGTATCTTTCTCTCCTGGGCTCCTGGCGCCACACCTAGCGGCCTGTGCGTGTACGGTGTACCCGCGGATTCCTGGCTGTGGCCGCCGCAAGCACGATCAGGCCGCCACATGCGAGGTCGGGGCGAACGGCGGCAGCGACGATGTCACGGCGACTACGCTCTGCCGCGTCCTGCGCGCGCTGCACAGTGCTGCTGCTGCAGACGCGAAGAAGAACGCAGCGAGCGCTTTGCTCTTTCTTTCTTTCTTTTTTCCTACAAGAGCAGGTGAGCGCGCGCACTACCCTCAAGAAAAGGTGAGCACACGCTATTTTCTCATAAAAACGGACATGAATGCGGCGAGCACCGTACGCGTGTCGTCCCTGTCCAACCCCCCAACCCATCCATCGCCGGTCGGTCGACCGACCGCAGCCCGGTCGCGGACGGAGCAGCGCCACCAACCTGACCCCCGTGGTTTCGCCGTCGTACGCCGCGCCGGCGATTGGAGCTAGCTAGGCGATGCGCGCACCGGCGCGTGACGCGTCGGCGTCTTGATCACGTACACAGCCACCGCATCCGCTCCGTGCGTGCCGCGCCGCGCCGCGCTGCCATCGCATCCGGCCGCCGAAACATACCCGCGGCACGTCCCGAGCCGGAGCTACAAAACGGTGTGGTCTCCGAATTCCGAGCCCGGATGCACGCCGCACGCCCAAGGATGGCAAGCGTTACTCGGAGCGCGGCGAAAGGCAGCGGCCGCTCTTGCCCCAAGCAAGGAGGACCATGCCAGGCGAGAGGCGACGGACGCCACCGCCTGCCTGCCTGGGCAGCCTGGCCGGCCGCTGTGTCGACGCCTCCGGCCTCCATGGATGGACCCAGGGGGCCGCCTCTCCCGGTTCCGGGGCGTCCGCCAGGCGCCAGCCACAGCGTCGCGGTACAGCGAGGAGGGGGCCACCGTTCGCCCCGCGCAACATGGGCGGGGGTGGGTGGGACCACGAGACCCCCCGCAGGGGGGCCGGTGGGGCCCGCGAGCACCCCCCACGAGGCCTGCATGTTCGCCCCCGGTTGCTTGCTCGCCTCGCCCTCGCCTAGTCGCCTGACTCGTCGCGTGGGGGGGTCGGGGTCCGCAAAAGCCCGGTCCGGTCCGGTCCGGTCCGGGGTCCTGGTTCCAGCCGCGCGGGGCCCACCCATCCCCCGCGCGCGGGAATGCCGGACCCACAGGTGGGTCCCCCCTTCGTGGTAGGCGCCACGCAGGGTTGCCGGGGAAAAAGGAAGGGGAGGGACGGTCGCGCGTCACCCGCATCGCGCGACGCGCTCGCGGGCCCGGACCCTTCTCTCCCTGAGCGTCCGAGCCACCCCTTTTTCCCCGTCGGCTCGCCGTGGCGTACGGCCAGAACTGCCGTGCCGCCGGTGATCGATCGGAACGGTTCATACATGAGAGGCCTTCAGGCCTCGAGGAACCAGGACGGTGACGACTGGTGAGGGGCGATCGAGCGAAGCGAACGGTGGCACGAAACTCGTGCCCCGTTCCCCCGTCTCTCTTTCTCCCCCTGCGTAGGTTTCTTGTTTCAGGCCAGTCCTGCACGGCTGGCGCCCGGAGCCTTTTTGCTTCCGCGCCTGTTGCGTGCGCGCCCGGTTCGCCAGCGACCGACCCATTCTGCATGCACGGCTCTTCCAATACAAAAAAAAAAAAGAAAAACTCTTGAAAGAATTCCAATGCAAATCTGATTTGTGGCTGTCTATCGATGCACGATGGCAGCATGGCCTCGTGCCCTCGTTCCTTTCTTCCTTTTCCTCCCTTTCTTTGAAAAGCTATTTTCTTTCCTCTTCCTGAACTGACGTTTCTGTCGAGTTTGATCGCTGTAATTATTTTACAGAAAGTAAATTATAGAGCTACGATCCGAGCTACATGTCCCGCTGGTCCGCGGGTCTTCACGTACGTGGGGCAGCGTGACCATTACTGCCGCGGTACAGCGACAGTGGAGCGGTGCAGTACTTGTAGATTGCGCGAAGATCCGTGGGCTACGGCTCTGAATCGCCCGTGGCCTGGCCGCAAAAGTGGCTCCCGTTCCCGTAGCCCGTCAGCCTGCGCCGGTCGTACGAAGAGAAGAAATCACGCCCCTGTCCTCGCCGGTCGCCACTGACCAACCATCGTAGCAGTCTAGCGGGATTAAACACCGATCGATCGAGTAGTACTCGAAGTGAGCACAGACCACTAGTGCCTCCACGTACGATACCGTGTCCTTTGCTTTCCTTTTCCAGACCTGCCCGAGTTACCCTTCTCTGCTAGAGCAGAAAATTACCGGCCAACTCAAGGCTGTGCCGGGTAAGTACGTAGTACAGTACTGGAGCTGGTATACTCTGCCTTGTACTGTACCGGTAACTTTTCTTTTCCAGGGATCTATGCTGCAGCTTTCATGATGACCGCGGTCCATCGCACGCACGTACTTACTACGTGAAAATAAAGTATTAACCTTTATTTACCGCTTTCTTTGTGGGAGTGTTTGACGGGGAATAAATGCCAGGTCCATGTGAAAAAAGCAAGGGATTTGTGTTCACGAATTGAGGTAATGGGTGAAAAGAAGCCATACACTCTATGCTGGTGCATCTACGATGCTACTGGTAGGCTGCATCAAAGTGTTTGAAACATTGTTCTCCCTGCGTGCTGCGTTTCAATTGAACGGCGTTCTTTTGACCGGAAATCCTTTTTTTTTTGCAGCATATGCAGGTCCCCATGCACGTAAACTAGCGTAGTTTTTATCTTCGGATATTATCGCCCTCCCATGTAATCATTTTCATTTATTCTTTTATGAAAAGATAGGTTGCATCGGATGCCAGTTTTACGTCAACGTTGAACCTTCAATCAGCTTTCCATAAAGTCCGTTAAAGGAAATGTTTTGCATCGGAGGAGCTACCTTTTTTTTTCTCTTGCATGAGACGTCACAAAAGTGTTGCTCGAGTCTTTTCGATTAAAATTCATCTTCGGATATGTTTAAGAGTGCACGAATTTTATTAGAACTCTAAGATATGAGAATTTTTCATAATAAAATTCCATGGTGCACACGCGCCTTTGTTTTCAAAAGCCTCGTATAGATTGGCAATGCAATCCTTACCAAAAAAGCATCCGCGTCTGCGTACAAGAAGTACTGCAACTAAGGCTTCACCACTCGAACAAAAAAGATTGTTCCACGTAGAAAAAGCGCCCAAAGCTGATCAACTCCATCCACTGCTGTTCACGATACAGTATTGTACCCTGGCTAAGTCAATTCCTATTGTATGCCGTACCACTCCTGATCAAGAGCTCTAAGCCTGCAGCAGGCAGGCAGGCAAGAAGATACGATGCGAGACAAATTTAATGGAGCGGGGGCATGTGCGGTTTCCCCTCCGGGCCTGACACGCAGGGACGAGCACCTGGGCGGCGCACCACGTGCGCCCCCCGATTTAGCAACGCCGCGAGGCTCCCTCCGTCGCCCACCAAACACCGCCGGGCCGGCTGTCCCCTTCGTCCCCATGCACTCTTCTCCTCCTCCCTTCCCCCGCCGCGCGAGCGCGACGGCGTGTTTCGGCCCGGAAGCAACCGGGATGGATGTGCGAGGTCCGGCACCGCACCCTCCTTTTCTCTGGAGCTCTCGCCGCGCGGGTTTTGATGGCTCTTGGCTTCCTCGCGGCCTCGGGTGCGGTGGATCCTGGTGGTGGTGGTGGGTAAAAGCTGTGGCCTGATGGAGGCGTGCATGCAACGGTTGACTTGTCGTCCGCGCGAACTGGCATGCTGGAGTGTTATTCTGATCGAGCAGCAAAGTTTGAGCAGCGAGGAAGAGTGACGCGATCGTCACCGTGAGCTAGTGCACCTCCGCTAAAATTAGTGTTCGTTCCACGTGAAACCTTGACGATTTTATCTTTTCTCCCTTTTTCGATAAAACCCTTGGGGATGTATCATATTGTAAACTGTAAATTGCCATGGGTGCTACAGAATTGTTTTTTTTTAAAAGAGAGGGACAAGTAATAAATACTTGATAGGACATGCCAGCCAGTGAAAGCGAAAAAAAAAACATCGTGAACAATGATATGTTGATAAATGTCGATGTGATATGGAACAATGATATGTCCGGCTGGTATGCACAGCATCGTCGAAAGTCACATTGTTGATTCGGGCTTGAAACCTTGAACCTAGGACCGTGCTTTTGTTTGTATAGGTGATTGGGAGAGCTCATGGTCTAATAATACTATAGTCTTTGGAGAAAAACACACTAAGGGAAAAGCAGTGGCAGAATGGATTAGAGTTATAAACAGTAAGCGAGAAAGGCTGTACCATTACTATAAAAGGAAAAAATTCTCTAGAGTTGGTATAAAGAGACACCTTTCCTTTGAGCAACTTGGAATTGTTTTGGGCGTTTAACTGAAGGTATCTTCTCATTCACAAGGTATATTCATCATTTCATCTACGCTCTACACACATAAAAGGAGATTCCATAAATGACACTTGGCTATTTTCTTTTGGCAAGTGGCTGAGTAAACCAATATCCCCTATGTAAACTCCTTGCGAAATTTCCAATCGAAGAAATTTCACAGCAACACATTGGTAAATTTTGTTAGCAATTTTAATGCTACAATGGAGAAAATTCATTGGAATTTCGTGGAAAGATTTTGGTCCCAATAAGAAAAGATGAGTCATGAAAATGTAGAATTAGGAGAATGCTATACGTAATACGTTATATGGTTGAAAAGGCAAAGTGGTCCGTTAATGTCCCTAGCGTACGATTGGAATTGAGAGGTCAGGATTGTGTCTTCTACCTCTCAACTAATTTCTTCTTCCTCGCGTGTTTTCCCGCCTTCTGCTCGATTGCTTCAACTATCATGACGACGCTCCTACCTCCAAGTCCGCCGTCATACCTATGGTGCTAACATCTCGTTTCTACACTCCATGGCCATCCACCTCGCCCACCGCCTACTTAGAAACCCGCAGCGGTGGGCAACATTGCATCACAATAGGTGTGTGAAAAGAATTTACAATTTGAGTCTGCATAGAGCATAGAACTTGTTTTTAATAAAGATGTATTCACATTCACAGTTTGGGTCGCCTAGAGTATAGTACTTGCTGTAAATACAGATGTATTCTGCAATAGTTCAGGAGAAGAAAATTTTTAAAGAAATTAGGGGCCTAGGGAGAGAAAATAGGTGCCCATGCGCTCACGCCCAATACCATGGCTTCTCTGGCGCTGTACCTTTCAGCTTTATAATCTGCCCCCAAGCAAATCCTCCACTCTCGCAGCCAGGCTCGCGCACTCTCTCTCCTCCGCCTGCTCTCTCCCTCCTCAAAACTCTCTCCCTCCCCTGAAAATTCTCCACATACTCTGGTTCTAAGTGGTGGCGGCATCTCGCTTAGGCGAGATCCTCCTCGCCCGGTTTCTACTCCTCTGCTCCACCCAAGTCGCCTCCTTTCCTGCAATCCTCTGCTGAGCTCACAAGAGCAGGGGGGCAATTGGAGGAGCTCAACTCAGCACCACCCCCGCCTCGATCGGCACCGGCTGCTGCGAGATCGGCCAGGTAGCTCCCGTTCTTGCTGAATTCCGAATTATTTTGGGCGGCTTGGTGTGATCTGAGGGGGAAAGTGCTGAATTTTGGTTCCCTTCCTTCTCCGCCCCAATTCTGCCGTTCGAGAATTGCCGTTCTTGGGACGTGGGGAGTGCTGGTCACGGCATGTGGTGCTTTGATCTGTGAATTATGAGAAACGAAGCCACCGTTCTTTCTCTTCTTCTTTACCGGAAATCTCGGCTAAACTGTAGTGCTGCCACTGCTTGGAGTTTTTGAGCTGAACATGGTTTAGCCGTTAATTAAGTCCTTGTTTCCTTTTCTTCCTGATGAATTTGGGAATTTGGTAGTAGTTTTCATCGAGTGATACTGCTCTTTTCATTATTTTTTGGGAATAACCCAAGTACTAATCTAATACTGCTTCCACCCTGTTTTGCGTCCATAATTCAGGCGGCCTGACCGCGCGCGATGTATCGGGTGAAGAGCGAGAGCGACTGCGAGATGATGCTGCAGGACCAGATGGACTCGCCGCTGGCCGACGACGGCAGCAGCGGCGGGGGGTCGCCTCACAGGGGTAGCGGGCCGCCCCTGAAGAAAGGGCCGTGGACATCCGCGGAGGACGCCATCCTGGTGGACTACGTCAAGAAGCACGGCGAGGGGAACTGGAACGCGGTGCAGAAGAACACCGGTCTGTTCCGCTGCGGCAAGAGCTGCCGCCTCCGGTGGGCGAACCACCTCAGGCCCAACCTCAAGAAGGGGGCCTTCACCCCCGAGGAGGAGCGCCTCATCATCCAGCTCCACGCTAAGATGGGGAACAAGTGGGCGAGGATGGCTGCTCATGTAAGTGCTATGATGATTCCATCCTCTGCACATGACCATGCAGTTCTTTACTAGGTTTCCAGAATTGATTCGTTCTTTGGGTGGTCACGTACGTGCAGTTTTTAATCCAAGGTGTTTAATTCTGTACTTAGGAATTACCGTTTCGTGAAAAATAGCGATGGTTTATTTAGCGAACTATTTCGTTTTCACGCATTGGAACTGTACTTGTATGTTCATGCGGCTTTACTGTTACTGTTCTACAATACGATTTTCAAGTTTAATTCAGTAGATGCCATCTTTGTTTTTTAAAAAATTAGGCCTGGAAACTTTCGTGTAGCAACCTGCTCAAATCATCCTGTTACCAAGATCCTGGTCCACAAATCCTAAAGTTTCTATGATCACTCCTGATCTGGAACACCACGAAATGATCACTTTCAAATATTTTTTAGCTTTGGTTTTCAACTCCATATGACCTGTCAGTGTTAGTCTTTTATGGATAAAGACATCGTTGGTAGTCATATTCAAAGGTAGGAATACTTCACCTGAGCAGCAAAGACAGCTACCGCAGAGGCTGACTCTACTTTCTTTGTCACGAAAAGCATGTTGGCCTTGCTACTAGTTTTTCTTTGAATTTCAACAATCAACTGGAAAGGACGCTCAACACGGCAATTGTGTCTTATCTCTTATCAATCCTTTTTTCTTGAGACTTAGGTAACTCATATTCTCATGTTAGCGAACTCTAAAAATCTAGCCAGACCGTCTTTGTCTAACATACAAGCTACTTGACGATAAGGTGCTTAAATTGATAACTTGAGAAGATATATTTCGGTGTCACCAAGTAGTAGCACCATTTTTGCCATCGTCACTAGTATGTTCTTACTACATTTTGGTAAGACATAAGTTCTGGTCAATTAATTCTTTCGCCCTGTCTTTAATCGAAATATATGGTATTATGTTTTGAAATATTTCATATGCCTTATCATGTATGCATGTCTCCAGTTAGTTCCTATTTTTACCCTGGATAATTTTAGCCTTTATCTATATTGTCATCATTAACCTTGAGCACTCTTCTCAGTTGCCAGGGCGTACTGACAATGAAATTAAGAACTACTGGAACACTCGAATAAAGAGATGTCAACGAGCTGGTCTTCCTATCTATCCTGCTAGTGTATGCAATCAATCTTCAAGTGAAGATCAGCAAATTTCTGGCGATTTTAACTGTGGCGAGAATATATCCAATGATCTTCTGAGTGGGAACAGTCTTTATCTACCAGATTTTACCAGTGACAATTTCATTGCTAATACAGAGGCTTTATCCTATGCACCTCAGCTTTCAGCTGTTTCAATAAGCAATTTGCTTGGCCAGAGTTTTGCATCAAAGAATTGTAGCTTCATGGATCAGGTAGACCAATCAGGGATGCTGAAACAATCTGGCTGTGTGCTTCCTGCATTGAGCGATACTGTTGATGGTGTGCTTTCCTCAGTGGATCAATTTTCAAATGACTCTGAGAAGCTCAAGCAGGCTTTAGGTTTTGATTATCTCAATGAAGCCAATGCTAGCAGCAAGACTATTGCACCTTTTGGGGTTACACTTTCTGGCAGCCATGCCTTTTTAAATGGCATCTTCTCTGCTTCTAGGCCCATCAATGGTCCTTTGAAGATGGAGCTCCCTTCACTCCAAGATACCGAATCTGATCCAAATAGCTGGCTCAAGTATACTTTGGCTCCTGCAATGCAGCCTACTGAGTTAGTTGATCCTTACCTGCACTCTCCAATAGCGACCCCATCAGTGAAATCTGAGTCTGCATCACCAAGGAACAGTGGTCTTCTGGAAGAGCTGCTTCATGAAGCTCAGGCACTAAGATCTGGGAAGAACCAACTACCATCTGTCAGAAGTTCAAGTTCCTCTGCTGGTACACCATGTGAGACTACTACGGTGGTTAGCCCAGAGTTTGATCTCTGCCAGGAATATTGGGACGAACATCACAGTTCTTTCCTCAATGATTGTGCTCCTTTCAGTGGATATTCGTTCACTGAATCCACTCCTCCTGTTAGTGCCGCATCACCTGATATCTTTCAGCTCTCCAAAATTTCTCCTGGTGAGTACATATAATTCGATGACCCTTTTCTTCTCAATGGCACCCTTTCTTTCTTTTTTAAAGAAAACGCACCCTTTCTTTCAGCTGACCGCTTATTCATTTGCAGCACAAAGTCCTTCAATGGGCTCTGGTGAGCAGGCAGTAGAGCCTAAACATGATACCGCAGGTTCACCTCATCCTGAAAACCTGAGGCCAGATGCACTATTCTCTGGTAACACAGCTGATCCATCCTCTTTCAACGATGCCATCGCAATTCTACTGGGCAACGACATGAATGCCGAGCCCAAACCTGTTCTCGGCGACGGAATCGCATTCGGTTCTTCCTCATGGAGCAACATGCCGCACGCCTGTGAAATTTCGGAATTCAAATGAATTCCCTGCTGCTCCTTGAACGCTGAAGGAGGTTCTGTTCTTGCCGATTGTATTGAGGTCAATGTCAAGGAAGGCCTTATTGATTCTCTGACGCCGCATTACTGACAGAGACCCTTTGAGGGCGCCCAGGTGCAGCAGCTACCAGATGTGATGATCTTCATGCGACTAGTCCTTTTATCGAATAAAGAGCATGGAGAGAAGCCGGATATTTTACTTTTGTTGCTTTCTATTAGAGAACCGTTTTTGTCATCCCTGTGGTCTGGATTCTGTTGGAAATGCTTCATGATTTTTGTTGAACAATGTAATATCAGTCATGTGATGTCATGCTGTGTACTATCTCGTCGATGGATTTGCATGTGGTAGCAATTTACTGAAGCATACATTGCTGCTAGCATATCCTTTCCGCAGCTTGGAAAATTGATGCTTTTTTAGATGTGCATTGCATTGCTATATGGAATTGAGAAGCCTGTATCATATTTAGGCCCCTGTTTTTTTTTTGAGGAACGACGGGGGATGAGACTGAGAGTCCCCAATTACCACAGATGCCGGCATTAGCAGGTAATGGACGGTGCAGGGTAGAAATGCAAAGCAGGGGCGAGGTAGATTTCAGGGTGGTAGGCCCCTGATTCCGTGAGAGCACCAATCTTGCAAATCTGCAGCTTTAGCTGGTGGCTGGAGGAAAAAGGAGCGGGGATAAGATGCCAGGTGATGAATGATTAGGGTTGCAACATTGTGGCTTCAGAGTTGGAACCCAAAAGATGTTGCATCATCGATGACACTGAGGAGGTCGCGACGCTGCACGTTCGCAGACGCCGTGTACCTAATTTCTCACATTTTCATGCGTTGTATTCGTCTTTTTTGGTTGCACGCGATCAGTTTCTTTTATTCTTCGTTAGTAATCCTGTGTGCTGCACATCGATCTTTTGGGCATCCTGGTACTTTTATACTTTTCTTGTCATTGGCCTACAAGTTTTCTTGTCATCATGCGAGCAGCTTTTCTTCAGCCACTACCATGTGCACACTTGGCACGGTTGTGAAGACCTGTCTTTGTCCTTGTGTTAGATGAGGAGGACTGCTCCAAGGTTTTCAGAATTTATTTCACCTGCATGCTTATATACTTAGTACCTCTGCTTCGAGCTTCAACAGTGACAGCAGCCTACGAGACTTGCGCGCCTACGGATGGATCCGGACGCACGGTGCGCACCGGCCCCCATCCATGATCAGGCCGTCACGCGATGTGCGTGGCATGCATGAGCTAGGCCGCCCAGCGCCACCGCCGCGCACGCCGATCCCGTGCACGCACGCGTACCCGTCCCCGGCGTACTGCGGCGGCGGCGGCGAAGATGCCCGCGCTGCTAGTAGCAGTGAATCGATCAGCCGACGGACGCAGAGGCGGGCGGGTAGTATACGCCAATGCACAAGCCGCAACTCACAACTGCGTGCTGAAATGTATAGTACTCTACATGCTGTTGATCTGCAGCTTCTTAGAAGATGTCCTTGGACGAACAGATCTGTCAGGAAGGCTCGAGGATCTCCAATTCTTTGCTAGCCTCTTTGGTTTCCTTTTTTTTAAAAAAAATATCTGAATGGAAGATTGGATTTCTGAAACCTCTGTAGCGTGGGGAGTCAATGCACGCATGTGGCTTGTTGTCTCCGAGTTTCAGTGGGGCAACTCATTTCTTCAGCACGGCACGCGATATCCTCTCTCGACTCTTTCGAGGTCCAGTTTTTCTCAACAAGGGAATCACGCCACGCGTGGTTTGGTTGGTCCGTGGCATGCGTACATGTAGAGACAAACATTGTTGCACTGCAATCTTGTTTGGATAGCTGGCATCGACGTGCCGGTTATTCATCCTGGAGAGCGATCTAGCAGGCTTGACAACTGCGCACCTGCCTGCACCCGATCGGATTGGGGTCTGAATGTTTGGTCCATCACTCGGCTGAATAGGACATGTCTGACAGGGACACTTGTTTGGTCAGATCGAGCCCTCGTTTCCGATTTTCAACCGCACGACTACGAGCACGTCCATGCTCCACGTGTTGATTAGGAACAATCAGTCTCACTCACCAAACGGGGCAGATTTGTGATTCGTCCGTCAGCAGCAGCTGATTCAGGCAACCGTGCCCGGCCGCCTCTGCTGCTGCGCTGTGTGCCTCAGTGCCTGTGCGCAGTGCCGCGAAAGCTAGCAAATCGCGAGATGCGAGCACAGTGCCGCTGCCGCCGGCCTCCGACAGCGGAGCCTGCGCCAGCGAACCACCGGAAATTCTCACTCGCTGTCGCGGTGCAGACACGGGGCCCCACCACCGCCCGAACCTCCGTGACTCTGCCGCTGGGCCCGGGGTACCGGGGGCCCACCACCGTCAGCCGCACGGAGCCGTCACCGTCACGCTCACGCCGGCCCCGAGCGGCGAGGCGCCGAAGAAGCCATCCGCGACAACTGTGCCAACGCGGACGGAGTAGCGGGGCCCACCACTCCCTGCCCAACGCTTTCTGCTGCTGCTAGCCCTGCTGCTGCCGCCGCTTTCCCTTTTCCGCCCCTTCCCTCCCCTCCTCGGGCGATCGCCATCGCCGCCGCCCACCGCCCGCTCCGTCCCGCCGCGACCGGCGGCCGAAAGTGGCGGGGCGGCGGTCCAGGGCCCCCACCATTCCTGACCTCCCTGTCTGTCCGCCTGCTGCTGCTGCTGGTATCCCACCGCACGGATACGCGCGCACGTTTCGCGCATACGCCACTGCTGCTGGCTTTGACCTCGGGGGCGCGATCCCTTGCTCCTCTTGACTCGGCCCTCGCTCCCGTTCCTGCCTCAGCTGCCGGCGCCTGGTCGCTGTACATCGCCACAGGGCTCCATTTGCTGCCCCCCTTGTCCGTTTCTTCTTCCGCTCCTCCTTGGAGTTTTCTCCGGCCTCGCTCGCAGCTGCTGGCCGCTGCCGAGCTTCCTGAAAGGTACGTGGCGCTCTTTCCGGTAACGTTTGATTCGACTGGCGGGTTGTGGTTGATGAGCCTGGGATGGATTGTGGGATGGTCGATCTAGCTTCGCTGATTTGTGGATTTGGGCCATGATGCTGAGTTGTCAGTAGCGAAGATCTGTTTGCCCCTTGCTTGATCGGCAGTGGATGGTCGTGTCTCAGCTGTTTGAGGACCAAGATCGGATTTGTTTACCCTCGAATTGAGGATTAGGTTTTGTTATCAGAATCTGAAGCTATTAGATTGTTTTGCATACTATCTCTGGTGATCAGTTTGCAAGGTTGGATTTGTGCTGTTTTGCCGACAGGTGCTTGCTGCTGTTGATCTAGTGATCAGCCCGTAAATTCAAGAGTTTTCTTGTGCTGTTCTGTCAACAAGCGCTAGCTAATTGCTGAATAAGAATTGGCTATGGACGTGCCTCATGCTGGTGCTGGGCTAGTCCTGATCCTGTTTGATTAGTCTTTGTGGATCTATTTGTGAGGGCGGTGTATAATAAAAGTGTGCGATTAGTGTCATTAGATCAAATGAATATCAAACATCTGCATTAGCTCGGGGAGAGAAAAATTGAATAAGCTTGTTCTAACTCGCAGGGTAATTTATACATGGGTTTATTAAATTAACATCGCTTCCAAGTTGCTTTGTATCTATCAGTTAATCCAAACACAGCTACTTTATTCCACTCAACTAATAACTTCTTTTTCCTTGTGATTATGGTAGGTTTGTGTTGGAGGCTACATGCCATGGCCCTTGAGGCAAAACAAGCTGCTCAATGTATCAAGAGAGTTTTGAGGCTGTCTATTAGAAAAGGCTATAGATTTGTTTCTGAACACCCAATCCTCTTCGGTTTGGGTGTTTTGCTCTATTTATTGTACAGATCTTCGCCAGGGTTCTTCGCGTTCCTGCTTTCTTCTTCACCTGTAATTATATGTACTACTCTTCTTCTTGGAGTCCTACTAAGTTATGGTGAAATTAATCTTCCCGAGGCTAGTGAAGATCACAAGGGAACTCCAGAAATTTCAGCTTTCAAAGTTGGAAATTCATCCAGTGATATTCCTTTTGAAGCAAATCAGAGACTTCCAGTGCCTGAATTCAGGCAGGATACATCAAACTTCAAAGAGAGGGAAATTAAACAGACAATTTCCTTCAAAGAGAGGGCTAGCGAGCATGTTGATGTGGATGATGATGTTCCTCTTCTGAAGAGAGCTGATGAAGAAGATGAGAGAGGCGATTGGCGTAACATACCTAGAACACTAACACCATTTTCTTCTATGGTCAATCTTCACCAAGAGTCTGGGATCAAGGAGGGCTTGATCTTTAATAAGAAAAGAGAATCAGAAGGTTCATTTTTCATACAAGATAGGGCTGACAGGCAGACTAGCCTATTTGATGGTGCCCATCTGAGTGGTCTGAATCACAAAGATACATCCTTAGGTTTGTTTTCATCCAATGAGAATGTTAATAAACATGTTGACATGGAGGAAAATCTGAATCAAGAGAGAGTTACAGATTCAGCAGCTAGCAAAGATAGAGAGGTTTCTGAGGAGAAGCAAACTGAAGAGCGTTCTGGAACTAGTAAATCAGCTTCTTCTATTTCTTTTCACCAATGTGAACAGACTGTCAGGCTTAATGTTGATACTAGAAATATTGCTGAGGACAAACTGCTTGATTCTTCTCTTGGCTCACCATGGGCAAGAGTTGGCAGTCAAGATGGTTCATCTGGTTTTGACTCTGATGGGGATGAGAGTTCTTCTCCTGATGCTTCCATGACTGACATTGCTCCAGTTCTTGATGAGATTGACCCACTTCTGGGTGCCGATTCTGCTCGTCCTGATCCCATTCCTAAGGATGATTCAGACACTGATTCTCATGCCTCAGAGGATCATCAAATTGATGATGATAGTAACGATGAGGGTGACGACAATGATGCTAAAGATAATGTGGAGGGGAAGAAGAAAGATGATGGGAGAGAAGCTGCATTTCTTTGGACAGCGGATGATGAAAAGAATCTGATGGATCTTGGGTATTCTGAGATGGAAAGGAACCGCAGGTTGGAAATTTTGATGGCTAGGCGAAGATCAAGGAAGAACATAAGATTTGAAATCGACAATAATTTGATAGATGTCGACAGTAATGGTGCTGGTAGAAGTTTAGATGATTTGTCACGCTTCCGTGCACAAGTACCTCCTATTGCAGTGCCAAGAAGGAACCCTTTTGATCTTCCTTATGATTCTGAAGAAGCAGCAATTCCTGGCTCAGCTCCTTCAATTCTGCATGCACGGAAGAACCCATTTGATCTTCCCCTTGAACAGCCTCATGACACTGGTGTCCCCGCGCGTGATAATATAAATGCTGGAGAATCTGTGATGTCACCTCGTCGTGACATGATCTTCAGAAGGCATGAAAGCTTCAACTTTGGAGGGACGGATGCAATCCAGGAGAGGCGTTTTTCTAGACTCAAGCCATATTTTGTCCCTGAAACAGTGGAATGGAATGCGAGCAATTTCCAAAGACAGTTCAGCGATAAGAGTGAGTCTAAATTGAGCTCTGTTACTGAATCTGATATGGCTTCTTCAGTTGCTGATCAGGAGGATCACAAGGACCATGATGAAAAGGATCTGCACATGGAACACGAGTCACCTGCTCTAGTGAGACAGGATAGTGACCTCACAGATGTTGGAAGTGAGTGCTCAGATGGAATCAACTCCATAGATGTTGAACTGGACAACAGTGACATTGATGACCGTGAGATTGCTTTACATCATTTTGTCTTTGAAAGATCGCAAGAAAGGGAAGCACATCTTGCCTCAACGAAAGGAAAGGGTCATGAAGAAGATTATACACCCAAGTCAGCTGGGAATTCCAAGATGCCATTTCATCCAGTTCCTGACTTGCTTAGCTGGGAAGATGGAGATGGTAAGCAAGTTTGATTGGACCACTTTTTATTAATAGCTTAATACTTGTTTTTTTTCAAATTTTTATTTGAACCACCTCTAATTATGCAGGCGACAGCAGCCTTGGTGCTAAACCTTCTTTCCAACTTAACACAGAAGTTAAATGCTCAGAATGGGTTTCCTCCTCCTTGCCAACTGTGGAGGGTGAATCACATTCTGGGGACCTTCCGGAGTACCTTGACACTGATGTTGCATCAAGCTCAAATACTGTTGTACTTGGTGGAAGCAATACTGCTGAGAAAGATGGAAATGTTGATCTCATGTCCTATTCAAACAATGAAATGCCATTAGATAACCTGATTCATGGGTCTATGGAGCTGCCTTCTGAATTTGTCACGGAAACATTGCCGGTCATATCTAGGGACTTGCATCCTATCCCTGAGGAGAGAGTTGTCGAGAACTTCAGCATGCAAGAAAAGCATGAAACGGCAATATTTACTGAATCAGTTGCTTCCTTGACTGGCTTGCATGTAATTGAAGAGCACTTTGATGTTGGATTTGACAGAAGTCTGAGCTCTGTTTCCTCATATCCTCGAGCTAGTGATGCCATCGAATCTCCATCAAGTGAATATGCAGCAGTTTCAAATCCCTTTGTTTCCATGGCTTCTGAACCTAACAAGGTGGATATAGGTGATATGAACAATGAAGCAACTGCAGGATATCTGCTTGATTCTGATGACGAAGCTGGTAAAATCTATCCTGAGCCTATGGAAGAAAGTGGAATTGATGAAAGTTTCTTGTCGGAATTGGACACAGTGGGAGACTTTGGAGTAGAACCAATGAGACTGGACCAGCAGGTGCCAGATCAGGGTTCCCATGATGTAAACCCGGCCAACGGTGTTGCTGCATATTCCATGATTAGCCCTCAGACTTCTGACAATGTCTCCTTGACTATTTCGGAAGCCAGCACTGGAGACTCCAGGGAGCAGTCTCCAGTGGTTGATGACCTAAATGGCCCTGAATTTAGATGGTCACTTGGAGCATCTCATGGTGACCCTGAGCAAACTGTCTACAATCCTCAGAGGCGGATCCTTGAAGCAAGCCCATCTGAAGCAATACACATGGAGTTGAAGCAACCACACAATGAGTCAGAAGCGCCTTCTGATGATACACCAGCAGCAGCATCAAGTGAACTGGAGGTTGCTACAAATGAGTTAGTGACAAGTACAACCAATCCTGAGATGACGATTCTGGATGCGAAGTCTCTGGAGGATATTAAGACTGCCTTTAATCTAGTTAGTGATGTGCCCGCCATGGACACTGAAATTTTACCCATCTCAGGTGTTGATGTTGATTCAGAGCCCAAAGAGAGTGGAGAGCTACACGTCATTGATGCAAGATCTGTCGATGACATTCATGCTGCGTTCAAGGAGCACTGTGATTCTGTTGAGAATAGGTCTTTGGAAGAAAATGAAGGTAAGGCTGGGTATGATGAGAGTGAGACTGCAGAATCCACAAAGCATGATGAACTTACTGAAGCATTACATGCCGAAAGTCCACACAGTGTTGGAGATGCTAGGGAGGTTTTACCAGTGGAGAGTACAATAAATATGATTTCTAATGAGACGAAGACTCAGGATGAAATTGATGCAGTGTTCAGCAAGGTCTCTGATAGCAGTGCCAAGAGTACTGCACAGGCGGTGGAGTCAGAGGGTTCTCGTGAAAGAGAGGAGGAAAATGAACATCATTGAATGCTAAGTTGACAGCTGCAAGGGAAAAAAATAGAATGCCATCTGAGATGTTACCGAGTTTGGGAGAAAAATGCTCCTTGAAGTGCGAAAGCAGCTACCAAGTATTGATGGAGCACTCTTGTTTAGCATCAGGAGCCTGCCACTGTGCACATACTTCACAATACCTAAAATACAAAGTTTTGATTTAGATTTTTTTTTTGTGAATGAATGTGTCTGTTTTAACTTTCTTTTGTTCTTTCAAGGTTTTGGTGGTTTTTTTAGTTTGATTCCCCCCTCCTTTGGCTGTAATTTTAAGAGGTGCAAGTTTTGCCCGGGCACCTCGGTTTGGTGACAGGGAGATACAACAATCTGTTGTACCATGTGATTGAGGTTTTGTTGTACTATTTCATTGAACTGGTGGAGTTGACAACAGAAGAATTACAAAAGCATCTGTTTACCACTTTACCTTCGATTTGAGTCTCTTTGACTGCTACTGTTCTTGCAGTGAATATTTGTCTGCCACCTTCGATTTCAGGTTCACAGCATTCCATCTGCATATTTCTCTGCTACTGCATTCTTCCATAGTGCTGTACCTCCTGGACAGTACGCTCAGAACCCTGCTGGAACCTGACAGAGCGTCAGCATCTCTCAAGAAAACCTACAGAACTAAGCTCAATTTTTTTTGTTTATATCTTGCATGACAACTATTAACCCTAATATCTTACATGATCGATATCAATGAATCCGATTTAAGGTTTAACCGTCCATTCTTTTGTTGCGTGGGCATTATCTTGAGCCTTTGGAATCTGGAAGAGTAATCAATCAAAAACTAATGTCACTGTTCAGTAGGGGCTGTTGTCACTGAGCTTCTTTGCTGCGTACAAACTTGACAGTGTAATTCGTCGGTGTGTAGTGACGGGTCATTTAGTGTAGCTGTTTGCAGTGAAGCCAAAACAGTGCGGCATCAGCTAGAATGCTGCTTTCATATTCATAACTAGCTGATGATGAGATATTCTATATTTCTATGATAAGTTTAGAAGAAAACCAAGTTTTCAAGGCTTAGTCATCCACTCTCTCTAGGGCAAATGAAATAGAAACAAAATGCAAATATGAGAATCAGGATAAATACTGCAGAAACTGAACAAATATGGGGGGAAGGGCACTGTTTCCTCGGCTCCAAGGCAGCACTATCATTTGTCTCAAAACAAAATTGACTATTGAGAGACAAATCTAACTAGATGATATTACAACAACAATTTCATTTTTGATTTTATCAAGAGTAACTCCTCTTCAGACACCTTTTTCCAAACACCACCAACCAGTAATCTACCCTTCAAAGGAGAGGTCGATTCTGGCATATCTGAAATATCATATTCTGGTGATGATCTTGATATTTTCAGAATGCTTCCATCATCCAACTCATCAGACTGGGATTCAAACCTTTCAGAATGATCAACCTCATCAAAAGTTCCATGCTGTTCTGATGTGGCAACCTCCAATCCATGATCCACAGCATCAAAGGCAGGAAGAACAGCACATGAACTAAATGAGCAGGGTATTGTTCCTATCGGACAGGGAGTCCATGACTTTGCTACAGACCATCTATTATGTTTCTCTGGTGTGCTTGTGTTGAATGGTCCTGCAGTGGTGCCAGTTTCCGTTAAGCATGCATTCTTCTGCCTCTTCAACTGTAACTTGAACATTTCCAACGTCTCTGTTGCCTTTTCAAGTGATCCCTGTTCGTTGCATATGGTTCTTGATTGTGGGAGGGAAGAAACTTTAACCAACCTAGGCAAAGATAACACAGGAAGTTTCCTCAATTTCTCCTTCACACTGTTACCGTTGACCATCTCAATCAACAGCAGCGCTGCATCTATCATACATCTTTCACCTGTAATGGATAGATTCAGTAACTTCCGTAGAAGTTTTGCGAGGCAAAAACAAGGAACTGCATTCTTGTCTGAAGAAAGTACTCCTATCTCATGAACAAGCCCAATGTAGCCTGAATCCTTAAGCTCTTTTATGCTTGTGACAAGCCATAGAACCAAGGAACATAGCCTTTTCACTTTAAATGGCCCAACTGGTAGAAATTCATAAGATTCACCTACAAATATAACAAACAATAAGGCCAGAAACAGGGCAGCACAAATAGTACTTCACAAGACCGAATGGAGAACTAGCATCAAGTCTAGACAGCATATCAGGGTTGTTAAGCAATTCATGGGATGAAGTACAGGAAATACCAGACTAATGTCTGCAGAAAGCATAGAACATCGAAGTATGATACTTTTCAAAGTACCTTTGTTTGTGAGTTCTTCCTTGGCTTCAATCATTTCAATTACTGACTTCAGTACACTAAGCAACAATCTTGGTTCTTTCTCTGAAAGTTTCACTATGATAGTTTTCATATCACTGTTTGATATTTGAGTGTCAGATGAGTGATAAACACCCAAACTATGAATTTCTTGCATGTCACTGCTTTCAGGGGACTCTGGAGCATCCAGTTGCATAAGATCCAGTAGAACAGAGACAACCTCAAAGGGATAAGCATAGTATAGCCGTCGAGCATACTTTATGGCTTTGACTATCAGTTTCTCAGAACCTGCAATTTAGAAGTAACAGAACAAAAAGTGAACTGTCTTGGTTGTGACAATGTATTACCTTGACAGTGACTTATATCTTTCGACAACAGCACTTTACTCATTTCTTAGAAGTAGTTAAATACTACTGAAGCAGAATTGACATGAACAGATGGTAGCAATCACACATTCGCAATAAGAATATACAGAAAGTAGATGATGTAATTGTAACAAATAAACGAGGATGCTTAGTTACACAACTACACGTATATATGCCAAAAGAGAAAAGGTTCAGATTAATGGAAGAGATAAGTAAAATCAAAATTTATCATGAGGTGCATTATTTGCACATTCTAGAGCCTAACCCTAGAGTTTTCTTGGCATAAATAGGGGGTGGGGTGGGGTGTGTGGTGGGGGGGGGAGAGAGAATTCATTAATCTTTCTTGCAGAGTGCAATGCATATAGATCAAAGCAAACTGTACCAATCTGGAGAAATCAGTTGAGTACTGTATTCCATGGACTCAAGAGCTCTATATTTCTATTTGCATATTCATGGAAAGTGGGTCCCATTTGTCTTTCCTCGAAGTTATGTTTTCTATGGAAAATTGTCCCAATGAGCTTTCTAATTAGTATAATGAGAAACACCAAGTACAAATAATAACGAACTATCATCTCGTGCTGTAATAAGGCATCTCTAACCAGGGCTACCAGAAGGTCCTACAGCACCAGAGAAGATCAAGTGGCTGGCTCAATCACAGTTCTTTCTATAAGCTGCTGATACTCACGTTTCCTTTTGGAACCTGATTTTGATTCTTTTGAATCATTCTCCTTCAAAAAGGAAGCAATCTCATGCAATCTCAACTTCAGTTCCACTTCAACATCAGGAATTGAATTAGTTTGGCGATCCCAGTAAATACACTTCAACCAATCAAATGCCTGAAAGTAATTTCATCTTAGAAAGTAAAATCATGACTAGAAACAAAGGAACAAATCAAAATTACCAGAACTATCAAAATTATATGAGAACCATGAAACAGCACTTGGTAGCAAAGTGAAAGAACTATATGACAAGAGATCTCATAGATGATGGCAAACTCATTTTACCTTAATACTTGCCAGGCGTAACAGTCGCAGGGAGGGAAGGTTGCGATGGGAACTTTCTACATGCAGGACAAACAATAATCAGGACACAAATGACCATATGAAAACCAGATGAAACAAGTAATCAAATAATAGGAAGTAATTTATAATGTAAAAAGACAAGAGAAACAAAGTCTTCTAACCATGGCGAATGTCCACCAGAACTCGTGGTATTCCAACAGCCTCAGCTAGTTCAGATATGGAACGGCCAGTTTTCTTATGTTGGTTCTCCACAAAACCATTTACAAGCCTGGCAATAGAAGAAAACAATTAGAGGATAAATATTTGGAAAATACAACGAAACCATGTATTACACACAAGATGATGATGATGATTGCAGCGAGAGTTTCCTCACCTCATGATTGCCATACTGTACAGCATCGCGAGCATCTCCTCTGACTCCATGGCATCATCACCAGCCAATCCGCTCCTAGGGGAAGGGGAAAGAGCAAAAAACTTGTGGCATATAAAACCATCCAAATTTTGCAGCTACGAGCCTACGAACAGTTTCAAACTTTCTACAAACATCGTACCGGAAGAAGGGATCCCGCAGACGTATCTCGACGAAGGCAGCGGTAACGTCCACGGGGATCAGGACGGAGCCCCTGCTCCGCCACGTCGCAATCTGAACCAATCAACGGAACACTCAGAAAAATCACCCTTATGCTGAAAAATCGGGGCCTTCTCGCGCTATGGAGAGGAGGGTGTTACCCTGCGAAGAGCGGCGGCGGGGAAGGGGGAGAAGAGGCCGTCGCGCACGAAGCGCCATTCCGCCCAGCTCGACCACGGCACCAGCTTCCGGCCGGTGGAGAGGCCGCCGGAGCCAGTACAGAAGCCGCTCGCTTCGGGCGCCGGCGCCGCTTCCGCCGCCGCCATGGGAGGCGAGACAAGCGGGAGTCTGAACCCTACAAAACCCGTCACCGTGCAACTGGCCAGTGGGGCCGCACAGATTTAGTTAGGAAGGAGCCTGACACACAGCCTCGTGGGACCAGAATGTAAGCGTGGTAACGGGCAGGGTGTTCTTTACAACTTGACCAGAGGAGTTCAGGAGCACAGCCGCCCAACCCCCGGCACATTCCAGCGGAGGCGTGCCGCCGTCCTCGCCAACGCGGCCGGCGCGGAGTGTCGAACAGCTCGAGCTCAAGGTCGTTCCGTCATATCGCCCCTCCACAGAGACTTCACGCGGCGACGTTCTCCACCGCCATTGTCGTTCCGTCGTGGCCTCAGGATCGGCGCGTCGGCGGCCAGCCTTGTCGCTCGCACCGGCTGACGGTACCGACTACCGAGAGGGAGCCCCAGAGAGACACCAGCTCCGCGAGCGGCCGGTCGCGCTCCTTGAGACGGAGGCACGTGCGACCATGGTGGCGGTGGTGGCGGCGGCGGCCGGCAGGCAGCCAAGGAGACAGCGCTCCCGTCCCGGCGTTTCGTCGAACAGCTCGCGAGCAGCCGGGGGGCGCGAGTCGCGAGTCGCGATGGTGGCGAAAGAAAAGTCAAGCGTGGAAGCGGCTGTTTCAAATAAGAGTCCTTAGTGTTTAAGGATATACGTTAAAACGCCCCCAAAAATTGGATCGCGATTAATATCACGATCCAATCTCGGACGCTCGTGTACCGTTGGATCCGATACTTGCGGCCCAGAACGGCTCGGGGCAATATTGCACCGTCTATTTTTAGTTTCAGTCCTTGCTCTTTAATAGCACGTTCAAGCATACCCCTAGATCCAATTTTGGGAAGGCTGTGGAGTGGGGACTTGACCCTTCGTTGACCAGAGCGGTTAAGGGGGACGTGAACCAACCACCGACCGGCGATGAGGTGCCTGCGCCGCCACTCTTCAGACCGGCGTTCCCCCGGGCGAGCACCAGCTGGCTTGACACACGGGGGAAGGCACATGTGCTTCCGTCCCTGCGCCCGTGGAACGCAGCCTGGGGGCACAAACCATTTCGCTGCGCAGCGTCCACCCCATGCGGTGGCGCGCCGGAGCGCCGCCGCGTCCTAGGAAGTTCTTCCCTCCCATTCCTATTTCCTCCCTCCCTACATGAGTACATGCGGCCCTCGCTTGCACCGACAGAGGAACTTGTCGTCCCAGGCTGGCACGCCGGTGTCTCCATCTCGGACCACGGCTGGAACCGCAACCTCGGCTCCTCCCTGTTGCGCCTAGGCTCGCCGGAGCGCCGCCTCGTCCCGGGATTCCGGACGCTACTTCCTCCTCTCTCCTTGGTCCCCCTCGACCTCCATCAGATCCACTTGCGCCTGGCCATGTCCAATGTCCTCTTGTACCGTGCACTCTGAAGTTGCCGCCCCTCCCGAATCTGCGTGCTGACCCACCGACCATCGTCGTCAACCTCGATCCTGTGTGAAACTTGCTCTCCACCGTCCGCCGCCCAGCTCCCGCGCCTGCCTGACGCGCGGAAGCCGAGGACGACCGACCCCTGGCTGTGCAATCCGCGCCCGATCTGGACCGCACGTGCTCGATCCAACCGCTACCCAGGACCAGGGGTGGACGGTATTTGAAATAGCGTCGACCCCGGTCGGTGTTTCAGCTACCGTCCACCCCGGGTCGTTGCCAGGACGCCTCGCCCGCCGCAGGCCGTGGCTCGCCGGTGCTCCGCCGCGTCCCTGGGAGTGCTTTCGTCCACATACCCCTTCGTGATGGCGGCCTCGCTTGCGCCTACAGAAAGGCTTCGGCCCGCCCGGTGTCTCCCATCCTGGAGACCTGGTGTGGGGATGCAAGAACAACTCCTCCGGCGCTCTGTCCGCGCTCGCCGGAGCGTTGCGGCGTTCTCCACGCGACTTGCTCCTCTCTTCAGACTGTACCAGGTTCTTCCCCTGTGTTCCGTTTCATCCATAAAAACCTGCAGCAAAATCCATATCAACATTTCGAGCTACTTTTCAGTCTCCACAAAGGCCTTGATCATCCTACCAGGCTTTTCTGCAGAAGTTCAGGTTCATATTTTTCCGTGCTAGAATCGATCAGTACATTGTTTACTTCCAGCTATTCAGTACTCTAAATCAGTGCATGACAGCGTTGGCATAGCTACATAGATGCACTAGTTCGCTGACAGAGGTATTCGTTGCTCGTAAATGCCTGGATTTGGAGAGTGGCGTGGTGAATTGGTGGCATGCCTTGGTCATGCTCCTTTGCCAACAATTGGTTTTCTTTACCACACACTTCCAATTGCTCTGATTTCTGTGGTCAATCCATGATTCCACGGTAGATGTCGAGCGAGACGTACTATGTAAGGCACAAAGATGCTACCGAAATGGCGTCATCTTTCAGTGTTGCTTAATTTTGAGGAGGAATAGCAAATCTGCATTGACCAGGACAATGCACATATTCACTAAGCTTGCATATTCACCTATTTGGTCAGGACCTTATTTCAGTGTCCTTATCTGAACCTTAATACACTACACAACGACCGCAGTGTAGTTCCCAGGTCTACACCATTATGACCTTTGTTTCAAAAAAAAACTTCTTTAAATAGTGTCATAAAAACATAGCTTGCACAATCACGTACTTAATCAGGTTTTCTGCAACCAAAGGGTAGCATTGTGCAGTTTCCACAAGGCTGAAGTCACTTTACTCAGAAAAAAAACACCCACCCATCCTTTTGATACTAGCTTACAGATTAAATGAAGAAAATATTCAGAATTTCCAAGCTCACGTTGGTGCTTGAAGTAGTAACACACCAACGATACTGTCAAAAATTCAAAATTTTTAGTGAAGTTACTACCTTCTTCTATGCAGTCTTTTCTTGGTTATCAATCTACCAAGCTGATGTTTCTAACCTCCTCTGGCCTACCTTAAGTATGAAATACTACCATATATTGTGCAGAGGTCCAAGATCATACTCAAATTCTGCTCTTGTCCTTTGCTATTCAAACTTCCCTGTAGCAGAAATGTACATGGCATCTTACCTTTAGGAGATGGCCAGATGAAGGTATGCAAAATGAAATCAGACGGTCTATTTTTGCTTTATAAAGTGAGCAGGATACCATCCTCAATGGAAATGAGAAAAATCCAGTATTTTCTCATTGAATTTGATGTGTGCTCATATGTGCATATTTTACCCCATAAGGTGCTCTAGAGAGTTAATAATTGCCATATAGTATTAAAATTTTCATGTAGTTAATATACCAAAATGCCATTTTAACAAAAAATAATCTAAAATGAAGAACTGGCAAGGCCGCAAGGAAATTCTAAATGTGTGTTTTGTGAAGAAGAGTCAGTGCAACACATGTTCTCTTGGTGTGATATAGTTAGATATGTTATATGTGTGGAGTTTAATAGGATATGTGCTGGGTGCTAATTGCAAGCCAAAACCGATTGGACAATAGATTCAACATGTGATAGATAAGCATGCCGGCCATGATATGACCTCATATCTGATCATTCCTTGGTGTGGGTTGTTCTGACAACTACATCTGAAATGAACTGTCATTCCTGAGGTGGTGGGGGTTTCTGACACCAACATCTGAAATGAACAGTTAAGTTGCACGCTGATGTGAATTTTGCTCGATTGTAACAGTTTTTTTTAAACGAGCGGCGAGGTAATTGCGTCTTTGCATTGAGGAGCTGACTTGCAAATAAGGGATGTTGTAGCGCTCGATGTTCTGTTGTAATCCATCAGGAAGCTGGGTATCAGCGAATCAAAAGGACTATAAATGATGGGCAAAAACATTCAGTGAAACGTTCTGGCAAGGGTATGAACGGCACCAAGCCTTTAGCAGCGACAGTCGGCAGGCAGAAGCTCAATGCAATACTTCTGATGAAGAATATGCAGACAGATGCAACACTTCTCTTGAAGAATATGCACACAGAAGCTCAATGCAACACTTCATCTTTACATTCCAGAGGTGGTAGGTGGTTGCAAGTAAACAACACGTTCCTCGATTCCTTCCATCAATCTGAAGATTCAGGCACAAAGATTCATCATCCGTCTCATTGCAAACGACAACGATAAGCGTGGTTTGATTTAATTTGTACTTAAACTAGGAGTGTCTGATGCTGCAATGCAAATATGCAGTGCATAGCTAATCTCAACATTGAACTATGAACATGCAAAACAGACAGCCTTTGCTGCTGTCAGCCAGTCCTCTTTGGTCCATCGTCCACAGGGACCCATGCGTTGCAAACTTCGACCGGGAGGCAGGGGGCATCGGCGAAGACGGCGAGGTGGTTCAAGCCGGTGGCCGCGTGCATCTGCTGAAACCAGCCGGCCGGCCAATCTCCCTGCCTGCCTGCCCGGGCCTACGGATCGGGCGAGCTTGTCTTGAATGATGAAGCGGCGAGTTCTCCCGCGCCGTCGACCGATGGACACTCGCCACCGAGCCTGAGCACCGCCGCCGCGGCGTTTCGGCCTCCAGCAAGGCGCCACCCAGCCTGACAACAGACGAGGACGACAGAGTCGCTGCCTGTGCAATCACGCCCGATCTGGACCGCACGTGCCTGATCCCACGGCTGTCTGGGACCCAGGTGGTGGACGGTATTTGAAATACCGTCCACCCCCGGTCGGGATTTCGCCTACCGTCCACCTCTGGCAGTCGCCGCGACGCCGCCTCCGCCGCACGCCGTGGCTCGCCGGAGCGCCGCCGCGTCCGAGGAGTCGGTATACCTCCTTCCCTTCCTCCATGCGGCCTCTCCCCGCGGCGCCACCCGCTTGCGCCGGCCATAGCCACGGCGAGCAAGGAAGCAGCAGCAAACAAACAGTCTGTCTGGCAGCTCCTGCTGGCACTCCAGATGCAGCCAGAGAGGCAAATGCGTGAATCTTGCTCAGGAGTAGGCACCATCCGAGGCTACGCCGGAGAACCGTCAGAGAGCGAGCGAACAAGAGGGAAGTAAGGCCGGGCCGCCGGGGGCGCCGCCACGCCGGTCTGTCGGTCTGGACGGCGACCTCCTGCGTCCTGTCGCGCGGCGCGTCCAGCCAAAGGGAGCACGGGCGCGTCCAGCTTCGACGAGCTGTGTTTCATACGCTGATGCGACATGCGCCACTCGCCGCCGCCTGACTCCATGCGCGGATGCTCCTGTACCCGGCCGGCGTTGGCTGTCGATGGGCGCAGCCCGCCTCCTCGGAATTGCAGACGGCCACCAGCCTACCTCACCATCTAGGTCATGTACAACCCTGATACCTCTGGTCAGTTTTCAAGACACAACAGACACCTAAAACTTTTAGACACCTGAAAGACACTTAAGTGCAACCAAGATCTTTAAAACTATCTCTTAATAAATACATCAAGTTTCGATGAAGTTAACGTGGTTGGATCCTTTGTGCATGATGAGAGGACGTAGTAGTCATGCGAGGAGAGAATTTGGATACGCCTGTTGTACGGGATCCCGGAGAACGGCCAAAAAGGTACAGCCTAAGACGCTGGCGTCTCTTCTTTCTCGAGCGCGGAGCCAGAGCCCGTCTCTCCGTCAAGATCTCGGTTGATAAAAAATCCTTAGAGATAGCTGTAAAGACAGCTGCCTGCAGAGACGGTTTGTACAGCCCCTAACGGCCAGTCGGCCGCATTTCTAAGGGGGATTCGCGGGCGGTAGTGGGACGGGGCTTTGCGGCTCCGACGGTGTGGACGGCGGCGGCCAGGAGCGGACGCCAACTACATAACAGTCACTAGAAAAAGGCAGCCAAAGGAGCGCAGCACCCTCACTCAGCTTTTGGTCGATTCCAGGGACTTTACAAGGTAGTTGACTGATTGATTGATGCATACCTAAAGTGATGTTGCTTCCGTACACACTATTGGGCTGTTTGGATGATATTTAGACGTCAACAAGAGAGATTAAATATGATCTACCTGTAAAACTAATTACATAAATAGAGATTAATTCACAAGATGAATCTATTAAGGGTGCGTTTGGTTCAGCTGTGAGCTATGAAAAGGCTGCTGTCAGATGTCTGCTGTGAGATGCTTGCTGTGAAAAAGCTGAAAGTCGTTTGGTTCAAACTGCTGTGAGTTGTCAATTGTGAAAAAGTTATATATTATCTTTATGCAAATTGACAGTATACAATATTTCTTTGTGATGATCAAATTCTTTTTCCTTTAAATCTTTATTTATATATATATGAAAATACTTGGAGTTAATTTTTTTGTATTCTTTTTATTTTTATTTTCCTATATATGAAAATCTTTATTTTCTTATATATAAAAAAATTGAAAGGGTATATACGTGACCAATAGTAGGTGTGTAGTTTTCACAGATTCGAAAAAGCTGCAAAAGCAGGGTACAACCTGCTTTCAAATTTGTACTGCAGAAAAATAGCTTTTTCAAAACAGCTACAGAAAAGCTGAACCCCTTTGGTGCAGTTTCTACTTTCTGAAAGCAGAAGCAGGTTTAGAAAGCTGAACCAAACGCAGCTTAAGCCTAATTAATCCATCATTACCGCATATTTATTGTAGTATATTATTATCAAATCATGAGCTAATTAGTCTAATGAATTCGTCTCGTGAATTAGCGTCCATTTATGCAATGTATTTTACAGATAATCTATATTTAATAGATCTAATTGGTGTCCAAACATTCTATGGACGGAACTAAGATTCAGTAACAAACCAAGCAGCGTCTATGTTTTGTTGGTTTCGGTTCCATAATTCCATCAGAATATTTGTCTACTATACTGCGTAAGTACCTTCTTATCCCCGAAGAAAAAGGAGGCCAACCGGGGCATCGATCTACTGTTACCGTTTTTTATCGAATAGTTGCATGCCGCGTGCCCTGCCTGCTGCCAGCCTGGCCCCAATTTTCGTGCACGTGAGGCTTGCTCCAACCGAGTAGCCAAAAAAACTGAGACCCATTTTGCTGTATAGGTCTCGTGGCCAGGAGATGGGCGATGGGCACCTAGGTAGGCAAAAATCCGAGCAGGTAAAAAGCGTAGTGGGCGAGGGTAGTTGGTTGTACAGTGACCCGTGCGGGAGAGGGATGATCCATTTCTGCGTCTCCAGTACCCCTCGGCCTAAAATGCTATCCTGTTTACCTGCTACAGTGCACTTCCAGCACCTTTTTTGATTTGGGTACCCTGCTGCCTACTTGGTTGGAGTAAGCCTGAGTGACCTCGGTGTCCCGCGAAGAAATTGAACACGTCGGCCACCGTGTGTGCATCCATCGGTGAGATTGGAAATTCAGATCCCGGCTCTGCTTCCTCGACACGTGGCTACGGTCATCCTTGCCTCGCAAACAAATTTACTCCCGTCAATATTTATCTTAAATCTGGTGCTGGTCGGTAACTTTTTATTTAGCGTTTAGACGGTTTAAACGGTATTTAAATAAAATTAAACAGGTTCAATTATTTTATATCATATCATCAAATATGCATGTTCATGATTGCAAAAATAAGTATTTTAACAAATATATATATTTATGTACTTATAAAATTAAGTATATATATTTATGCATGTATAAAATCAAGTATAAATATTTATTCATGTAAATAAATATGTACACATATAAGATGCAAGTGGATTTGTATTTATTTAACTAAACAGTATGTCAAACGGCCGCGTAGCCCACCTAATAACGTTTAATTATGTTATGTTACCCGTTTAGGCTATTTACGATCAATCATTTAATAACCAATACACTGTTTATAGCTTAAATAATACAATTTACCTCTATTTATTGTTTAGCACGGTTCACTTACACAACAGTTTAGCCTACTTACATGTCGTGTAAACGTTACACAATGGTTAGCTGTACCAGTTTAATCAACCATTTATCCTGTTTAATGATCGTGTAACCCGTTTAAATGGCCGTCCGAATAAATAGCTACTACCTCCGTCCTAAGTTACAATCCATTTTAACTTTTCTAAATATATATATCTTGTTATGCATCTAAATGTATACTGTATATAGATATATAGCAAAAACTGCGTATCTAACAAAAGCTAAAACGAATTATAATTTGCAACATAGAGAGTAAACGACCGTTTAGACGAACATTGAGTCTGACTCTTCTTCCTCTTGCACGATCACCAGTCTCCAAGCCTACCGTCTCACTCAACTTCGCGGGCATCTGTCTTCGTATTATGCCGAACTTGACCATGACAGATCTCGAAGAAGGCAAGGCAGCGCCCGCACCCTGCACCTCGCGTTGTAGGTAGGTGCATGATGAAGTGTCCACATGATTGCAACGACCTGCAGAGGCTGGAGAAATCCAAATTCAAGGGTGTCATTAGAGTCACCCCTGTTTGGATGTATTTCATATCAATACTACTTATACAACTTTAAAAATTCTATAGCAATATGAAAATAGCGTATTTCCCTTTCTATTCTCAATTTCTTCGAGACGTCAAGCTAAGCCAACATGTGTAACAGGGAAACGGACCAACTCACTCGGTGATTTGGTACGTGCGGCCCAACCCAAATAGAATGAAACGATGTAAAAGCGTATAACTACTACTGTCATGTCTATACTTCGTTTAAAAAAACATATATAGTCTGTATGGGCGTAGCGCGCCGTTCATCCTAATTCTTCTTATACCTCATGGGCAGTACTTAACGCCCGCCGTTCATCCTAGTTCTTATACCTCATGGGCAGTACTGCTCAGAAGAACCCTGTTGGAACTTTACAGAGCGTCAGTATGTCTCAAGGAAACCTACAGAACTAAGCTTTTTTTTGGTTTATCTCCTGTGTGACATGAGTACTATTAAACTACCAATATCTTACAGATAAAAGCGATCTTTTGTTGCCTGGGCGGCTGGGCATTATCTTGAGCCTTGACAGAATAAACTGGTTTTTGTTTTCTCTGGATCGGCTACTGCGCTAATTAGACTAGGAAAACCTCTTTTGCGATAGCTTAATCGGGTAAAGCAGAGAGAGATATTGAGAGAGACAGAGAGAGGATCACGGCAATACCTTCGTGCCCTTGGGCAGAAGCGGATGCCGACGTGCCCGCCATGGTGGTGTAGCACGGGGTGCTCGAAGCAGTCCGGCCGTAGGCGTTCGCGCTTGCGGTGGTCGAGGTCGAGGTCGAGGACGCGTGCACGGGTTCGGGTCGAGGCAGAGGGTGTCGAGGGTGCCGGCGGTGATGCTTCCCGTCGCTGCTGCGCCTCTCCTCTAGATCGGCTAGGGTTAGGGTTGTATCGGTGGGGTGGCTGCGGCGCCGGTGATTCTCGTGCCGTGTGCCGCTGGCCCCCACCTCCTTTTATATGGCGCAGTGCGACGGGGGCCCACCAGCTAGATCGTGCTGGTACGCCCCCGATCAGGGCGCGTGAGGGCAAGGCCCTCTCGGATCCGTTGGGACTCCGAGGGGGTTTTGGAGATCAACCTAACAGTCTCCCCCTTGATCTCACTCTGTGTTTTTCTTTCCTTTACTTTTCTCGCTTCTTCATGGATTTGTACATAGAGCATGCTTTATCGTCACGGTCAATCGCCGATAGATTCAACAGCTACAATATACTTCTCTATTCAGAAAGCGATTCTTTAACCTTTTGGGCCCTTGTAGTCCGAAAATCACAGGCTATCCCTTAGCGCCATGCCGGCTACGTGTTCCTGGAACACGTTGGGTGGTAGGCCTTTCGTTAGCGGATCCGCAAGCATTTTCACTGTGCTTATATGCTCAAGATTTATAACCTGATCTTGGACTTTATCTTTCACAACATAGTACTTTATATCTATGTGTTTGGCAGCACCACTTGTCTTGTTGTTGTGAGCATACATTACTGCGGGCTCGTTATCGCAGTACAACTGTAATGGTTTAGATATATCATCAACCATTCTCAGACTGGGTACGAACTTCTTTAGCCAGTTCACCTGCCCTGGAGCCTCATAACACGCAACAAACTCGGCATACATTGTGGACGATGTAGTGACGGTTTGTTTGCAACTTTTCCACGATATTGCTCCCCCGAATAGGGTGAACACATATCCTGATGTGGACTTTCTGTCATCTCCTGCATAATCGGAGTCTGAGTATCCTACAATACGCAGAGATTCTGTTTTCCTGTACATTAACATGAGGCATTTGGTTCCTTGCAAATAGCGCAGAACTTTTTTTACCAATTTCCAGTGTTCTGATCCTGGATTACTCTGGAATCTGCCAAGCAACCTGGTAACGTAAGCTATGTCAGGGCGTGTGCACACTTGTGCATACTGTAAGCTTCCCACAGCAGAAGCATATGATACCATTTTCATTTGATCGATCTCATATTGAGTCTTGGGGCATTGAAATTCCCCATATCTGTCACCCTTAACTATAGGTGCAGGTGAGGCACTGCATTTGTGCATATTGAATTTCTTCAGGACCTTTTCTATATATGTCTTTTGAGACAGTCCTAATACCCCTTTTAATCTGTCTCGATGAATCTCGATTCCTAGAACGAATCTTGCTTCACCGAGGTCTTTCATCTCGAAATGCGAGGATAAAAACTTTTTCGTTTCCAGTAGCAGACTGACATCACTACTTGCCAGTAGAATATCGTCCACATACAGGATTAGGAAGACGTACTTCCCATTCTTGAACTTTGCGTAAATGCAATTGTCCTCAACATTTTCTTTAAATCCGAATTCTTTTATTATCTTATCGAACTTCAAGTACCACTGTCTTGAAGCTTGTTTTAGCCCATAAATCGATTTCCTCAGACGGCATCCTAATTTTTCTTTGCCTTCCACGACAAAACCTTTCGACTGTGCCATGTAGACGGTTTCATCTAAGTCCCCGTTAAGGAATGCTGTCTTCACATCCATCTGATGTAATTTTAGATCGTAATGAGATACAAGAGCCATTATGATTCTGAAAGAATCTTTACAAGAGACTGGGGAAAACGTCTCGTTGTAATCAATTCCTTCTCTTTGTGTGTATCCTTTAGCCACGAGTCGTGCTTTAAACTTATCTATATTCCCTTGGGAGTCATATTTGGTTTTGTAGACCCATTTGCAGCCTACTGTTTTGGCTCCTTTAGGAATCTCCTCTAGGTCCCACACTTTGTTGGTATAAATCGATTTTATTTCGTCTTCCATAGCGTCAAGCCATTTCGACGAATGTTCACTTCTCATGGCTTCTTCAAATGAAGTGGGATCATCCTCCATTTGAATTTCTTCGCTATTATAGACTTCATAGTCATTAGAAATAGCGCGCTTTCTTATTCTTTGAGGTCTCCCGTGAGCCTGAGCCTGCGGTGCCTCATCTATTTGGAGCTGCTCGTGCTCCTCTTCTTGCGCGGCAACTAGCTCATCAGGAGCCTGATGAATGGGTTCCTCTTCCTCATTCATCGTTACCACAGAAGGAGTTATTGCAGGTGTCGGCATCGCAGTGACTTGCACTGGCGGTGCAGGCACAACGGGCAGCGGGAAAAAAGATTCCTGAATCACGGGATTGGGTGTATACACCCTCTTCTCCTCAAGATCAATTTTCTTTGCTGTGCCGCTCCCCCGGATCATTTGATCCTCAAGAAAAACTGCATGCCTCGTTTCTACAAATTTCGTCGATCTGTCTGGGCAGTAGAAACGAAAACCTTTTGACCTTTCTGGATAGCCAATAAAATGGCAAGATACCGTTCTTGAATCTAGTTTTGCAATGGTCGGGTTAAATACTTTTGCCTCAGCAGGACTCCCCCACACCCGCAGGTGATTCAGTGAGGGCACTCTTCCTGTCCACATTTCGTACGGCGTTTTCGGCACCGATTTACTTGGAACTCTGTTGAGAATGTGAATGGCGGTTTTTAGTGCCTCCATCCATAAACTCACTGGCAACGTAGAGTAACTGATCATGCTTCGCACCATGTCCATTAGGGTGCGATTGCGTCTTTCAGCCACTCCGTTCTGCTGAGGCTCGCCCGGCATCGAGTACTGGGCTACTATGCCTTGTTCCATCAGAAACTTTGCAAAAGGTCCTGGAACTTGGCCATATTGGGTATGTCGACCGTAGTATTCCCCTCCACGATCGGATCTTACGATTTTAATCTTTAAATCGTGTTGATTTTCTACTTCGGCCTTGAATATTTTAAACTTATCCAAAGCCTCCGATCTTTCTTTAATTGGATAAATGTATCCATAACGGGAATAATCGTCTGTGAATGTTATGAACGAGTCATAACCATCCACACTCTTTACATTAAACGGACCACAGATATCTGTGTGAATTATTTCTAATACACCTGTGCTCCTCTTAGCATTTTTCTTTATTTTCTTTACGAATTTTCCTTTTATGCATTCAATGCATTGCTCTAAGTCAGAGAACTCTAATGGAGGAAGAATTTCATTTTTAATTAATCTTTCTATTCTCCCCCTCGAAATATGGCCTAAACGACAGTGCCATAATTTCGACGACGTATCGTGAGTTCTCTTACGTTTTCTATTTGCGAGTGTAGACGAGGATACATTCGCACTATTATCGCATACGGAATTAACACTTTCGCGTAACGATATCAAATAGAGATCATTCTTTCTGAATGCAGTGGAAATTACTGTATCATTATCATTACATTCGATCAAGCATTTCCCATCTCCAAATAGACAAGAATAACCATCTGTATCCAGGCGAGACACACTAATTAAGTTTCTGTGTAAAGAAGGAACAAATAAAATATCTCTAAGTACAGTAATGAAGCCAGTGTCGAGTTCCAAATGAACGTCTCCTACTGCTTCAACGTCTGCCTGATCTCCATTTGCCACTCTAACTTGCTTTTCGCTTCTTTGAGTGGTTCTCGTCGAATGGAATCCCTGTAAAGAATTTGCAACATGAACAGTTGCTCCTGAATCAATCCACCAAGTAGATTTTGAATATTCTATATACAAGGATTCATTTACAAATGAAATAACGTTCTCACCTCTTTTCTCCATGATCATCTTTAAATATTTGTGACAGTCTTTCTTGTAGTGACCCCTCTCTTTGCAGTAGAGACACTGATCCTTGTCTACTAGAGCCTGTCCCTGCTGCGGTCTGTGTTGTTGAGAGCTTTTACCTTTAGAGGAGGACGAAAAATTACCCTTGAAGTTGGTATTTTTCTTCTTGTTTACATAGTTTAAAGATCCGCCAGTGGTGGATCTTATCCTTTCCTCCTCCTGAACACACATCGCAATGGTCTTTTCAATGTCCCAAGTATGTGGTTGGGTGTTGTAATTGACAACAAACGTGTCAAACTCTTTTGGTAACGAAGCAAAAACCAGATGGACAATGTGATCCTCCTTAAACGCAAGGTCCAATGACTTTAGCTTGTTATTCTGGTTGACCATGCGATGGATATGTTCCCTTATGCCACCGCCATTGTATCTTTTTGAAACCAGTTGTTTGATCAACTGGGTTGCATAAGTCTTTGAAGAACCAGTGTACTGGTTCTTTAATTTTTCAAGATACTCTATGACGGTGGCACAATCTGGGATTGAGCCCATAATTGCAGGCTCAATCGTATTCTTTACCACTGCCAAACATTTCTTGTTGGCAGGGAGCCATTTTGCATACAGCCTCTCATAATCTGCCTTTGCTTTCTTGTAAGCAAGCTCTGTTTGCTTCCAAGAAGCATCTGTGTCTGTGTCCTCCCTTTCAGGAAGCACAGGCTCTGTAGGAGTCGGTGTAGCTAGGACCCAATCCAATTCACCCATGATGAAATAGAGATCCAGCTTTCTGTACCATTCATTGTAATTATCTCCCTTTAATATTGGAATATCGTTGATGGAAAACATCATTGATACTCCTCCTGAAAAACATCCATGAGTGGTGAAAACATTAAATCAAAATCAAATAAAATTCATTGCATATGTATAAATACGACGTTGGTCATAAATTAAAATATGCAATAACCTTGTGTATTAAAACTAAAACACCGTTGGGCAGAATTAGAATTAATACATAAAAGTTATCTATTAAAATTAAGGCATAATCTCTTTTTTAATTAAATCTAGAATACCGTTGGGCATAAATAGAAATAATACATGAAAAATATCTATAAAGGATAATGCAGAAAAATTGTAATATTATCGCTTGTTAACGTTGGTCAAAAGATAATAATATTACAACTCAGAAAAATTATCTATTTGCCTTGAAAAGTTTAAATTATCCCGTTGGTTCAAATTTGAAATTACAAGGCAAGTAATCAAGGGCATAGGAATATATTTAATCTTTGCAGCGGAAAACTGTAATTCTATCAAAATATATCTAAATTTATCTTTTATAAACAGTGCATCAAAGTTCATTCAACTTTGAATTTGAAATTCATCAAATTCAATCAAATTCTATTGGAAAAATACTTCTGGAAATTGAAAATGATGCACTATTCATTCTATTGCAAAACGGCCCGGCCGGCCCACTCAATCCGCGAGGCCCAACACAAAAAAACTGGCTTACTCGCGCGCGCGCGCACGCGCGCGGCCTGCTAAGGGCCCGGCCCGCGTCCCCCGCGCACCCCCCCCACGGGCGCTCGCGCTCGGGCCAAGGCAACCTGGGCCCGGGCCGCGCATTCCCCTCCCCGCCTGGGCCAAAAGAGGCCCGGTCACGCGCGGGACGACCGGAGCAGCACGATCAAGATCGACGGCTACGCGTCGATTTCGGGGAAACAAAAACCCCTTCGCCGTTCAACCCGAAAACCCTAGCTCCATTTCTTCTCCCCCCGTTCGCCAGCGCCTTCTTCTTCCTCAGCCCGAGCGAGCGAGCGAGTGGCGGCCGGCGACGGCCGAGCGGGCGGCGCCACGGCGAGCCCCCTCGCCGGCGCGCGTCCACCGCAAGGTGGGCGCGTCGCCGTCGAGTGGTTTCTCCGTGGTGCCCTGATCTGGCACGCGCGAGCGGCATAGCAGTGGCCCGCGCGGCCTCTGTCCGCACGAGGGCGAAGCGCTCGCGGGATCCGGTCGGTGTGCCGGCGTCCCAAGCACACCGACAGCGGACGGCGCAAGAGGTAAGTCCCCTTTCCCGCCGTCCCAATTCCTCTTTTGCTAGGGTTAGGGTTAGGGTTCGGTTCTCGCGGGATTTTACCTTGGATTCTCTCTGGGGATCTTTTCTGGGGATTTCTTTTGGTGTTTTCTCCTAGATCTAATCAACGCTAGTAGATAGCGACTGATACCATTGTTTTCTCTGGATCAGCTACTGCGCTAATTAGACTAGGAAAACCTCTTTTGCGATAGCTTAATCGGGTAAAGCAGAGAGAGATATTGAGAGAGACAGAGAGAGGATCACGGCAATACCTTCGTGCCCTTGGGCAGAAGCGGATGCCGACGTGCCTGCCATGGTGGTGTAGCACGGGGTGCTCGAAGCAGTCCGGCCGTAGGCGTTCGCGCTTGCGGTGGTCGAGGTCGAGGTCGAGGACGCGTGCACGGGTTCGGGTCGAGGCAGAGGGTGTCGAGGGTGCCGGCGGTGATGCTTCCCGTCGCTGCTGCGCCTCTCCTCTAGATCGGCTAGGGTTAGGGTTGTATCGGTGGGGTGGCTGCGGCGCCGGTGATTCTCGTGCCGTGTGCCGCTGGCCCCCACCTTCTTTTACATGGCGCAGTGCGACGGGGGCCCACCAGCTAGATCGTGCTGGTACGCCCCCGATCAGGGCGCGTGAGGGCAAGGCCCTCTCGGATCCGTTGGGACTCCGAGGGGGTTTTGGAGATCAACCTAACAGTTTTATCTCTGGATTGGCGGTGTGAACTAGCATAACCCCGAGACGTGCTCGGGCGAAGGCTTCCGCCGGCTGCTGGCCGCGCGAGCGTGGGGCGCATTACTGGGGGCCTTGGCCTGCTGGAAGCGAGCATTCCTGTGGCAGCCCTGACCTGAATCCTCGCAGGAGTATTTGACTACAACCATAAACCATTCCCCGATGTTTGACTAACTTAAGCTGTTAACTGGAGCACAGACGATGCCAGCCCACCACCTGGTTACGTGTAGCAGCTTCGTCCCCGATCCCCAACCTGCGTGGTCCACTGTCAGGCGCGTTCTGGGCTGTGCGGCTGCTGGCCGGCCGCCGCCGCCGCCCGAAATGGTTGCCAACGAGCAGGCTACAGCTTGCAACGACGTACTAGGTAGTAGCAGTCATGCTACTGAACAACTCTACCTTGGACGAACCTTCACTTCACCGTGGAGGGGTTCAGTTACTGTCCGTCCGGCTTGCTGGAACCGCGTCACCATGAAACGGATAGGCCTGCCATGGCCCCACGGTCCGCCGTGCAGAGGATTAGGGATTCACGGGTTACGAGCGGGGGGCTCGACGCGACGGCGACGCTCGTGAGATGTGAACGCGCTCTGCCATGGCCCACGGTTCGCTTGCGTGCGCCCAGGCCAGCGCGCCGCGACACGGTTTCAACCCATCTTTACCCGGACGCGGCACCCGATGGCGTGGCTGCGTCGCCTGGGCGGCTGGGCCCCCGCGCCCGCGCCGCCACCGTATAAAACCCCCTCCGCCACGGGGCCTTGCCGCCTCTCCCGTCTCCCTCCCCGTCTGCGCCCGCTCAGCTCAGCTCCAGCTATCCCAGCTCCGCTCCTCTACCTCCTCGCACGTCCGCGGCTGCTCCGGTTGACGCCGGCCGCGTCACGAGCGCTGCGCGTGTCCCCACCGCGAAGACACTGGACAACTCGAAGAAGAAGCATCGCCGACGACGATCGCTAGCAGCCAGGCAAGGTGCGTCCCGATCGCTCTCGATCTTTTGTTCGTTTGCGCGTGACGAGCGCGGTTTTCTAGACCTCTCGGGCCAGATTTTGTCCAGGGCAAGAACTGGGTCAATGTTGTCCTACGTGCTTTGGTAGTGATCGAAATGCTGGATTTTTTTCCC
The DNA here is from genome assembly GCF_002211085.1 of Panicum hallii. NCBI lineage: Eukaryota > Viridiplantae > Streptophyta > Magnoliopsida > Poales > Poaceae > Panicum > Panicum hallii. Next base: position 7,052,083 of record NC_038046.1, on the reverse strand, counting down.
TTCCTGATCGAGGGTTATGTCAGTTTTTTCCCCTACCTGCTGGCGGTTCTCTTCCGATGTGAAAAGATCGTCCAAGGGCGAAATGGGAGTAGGCCGTTGCTCATTTCGCAGAGTTTATCCGGGCTTCTGCTCTCGATTTCCTTTTTTTCTTGAGTGTGAACTAATACATTTCCTTTTTCCAAAATAAGGAGTGATTTCGTTTTTGGCTATTTGGGGCACTAATTTTGTTTGGAAGCAGCCAAAGCAAGGCATCCTCAGTTCTCTCAAAAAACACGGCATGCTTCAATTCTGTTTTCAAAAATCCGATCCGCACCCAGGATAATTAAGTATTTATTGTAGGAGCATAGGATTCACACCATTCAGTACTCAATACTCAATCCTGCGCGCCGGTGCATGCAGATTGATTCGGACGAGCGCCTCGAGGAGCAGCCCATGATGCACGGGAATGGGCACGGCCGCGTCCACCCGGCCGCGTCCAGCTCCGACTTCTCCGGCGAGATGAACCAGTCCGTCTCCGCGCCGTCCTCCGATCCATCCTCCAGCCCGCTCTACAGCTTCCACTTCGAGAAGCCCGTCCCGCAGCAGCAGCCGGAGCAGCCGCCGCCGCCGGCGGCGGCGCAGCCCAGCACGTACGTGGTGCAGGTGCCCAAGGACAAGGTCTTCCGCGTCCCGCCGCCCGAGAACGCGCGCCTCTTCGAGCACTACACCCGCCGCGCCAAGCGCCGCAGCCGCTGCTCCTGCGTCCGCGTCTGCACGTGCCTGCTCGCCGCGATCCTCGCGCTCGCCGTCCTCCTCGCCGCGGCCGCCGGCGTCATGTACCTGGTCGTCAGGCCCAGGCGGCCGTCCTACGCAGTCCAGGCGCTCGCCGTGTCCGGCCTCGCCGGCGTCGGCAACGCCTCCGCGGCGCCGGCCGCGTTCTCGCCGGGGTTCGACGCGACCGTGCGCGCCGACAACCCCAACGGCAAGATCGGCGTGCACTACGAGGGCGGCAGGAGCCACGTCTCCGTGTCGTACGACGGCGTGCCCCTGGCCGACGGCGCGTGGCCGGCGCTCTACCAGGGGCCCCGGAACGTGACGGTGTTCGTGGCGAAGGCGAAGGGGTCCGGGATACGGTTCTCGCAGGGCGTGCGCGGGCAGATGGCCGCGGCGGAGCGGCTCCGGTCGGTCCCGTTCGACGTGGACGTCGAGGTGCCCGTGCGGCTGCAGCTCGGCGGGGTCAGGACGTGGGCCGTGCCGGCGCGGGCGCGCTGCACCGTGGCGGTCGACAGGCTCGCCGCCGACGCCAAGGTGGTGTCCAGCTCGTGCGACGTCAAGGTGCGCTTCCTGTCCTGGAGGAACTGAACTGAGCAAGTAACAAGTGGCTTTGTCATCTGTGCATTAGAAGAGCAGCATTTCTGGCCTGTCCCGGGATACATTTTGCTCCTGTTTGTAAAGTTGGTTTGCTCGAGTAATATGGATCATAATATCAATATCGTGCATCCTGCGATATTGTGTGTTTGAGCTGTTGTTGATTTGCTCCTCTGTTCAAGACGTGTGTTACTACTACCTGAACAATGCTGCTAAAAACATGATATCACATGATAACACTTGGAACCATGAATGAGGTCACGCAGGTCCCATGACAAACCTGAACATTCCGTGATCAGTATTCAGTTACTCTGATGTAACATCACGGATTCACGGTGACGTTGTCGCTGACAAACTCGAACATTGTCCGCTACTGAACTTGGCCCCAAAGAAGTGTCGCTGACAACAGCATATTCAGTGTAGAGGCACATCCTACGTTCGGGAAAATCGGAGTTCCCAAAGAAGACGGACTTCAGAGCTGAGCCTGGCAAAACGATCGAACAGACCTGCTAGGTACAAAAGCTGAAACACCGAAACATTTCGATCATTTCAAAGCCGCATCTCCACACAACAGTGCGGTACAGTGGCTTGTGCCAAGCCATATCAATTCTTTAGCGACACAGCATAAGGAATGGTCTAGAGCTTGTTTTTGTCTTCAAGCAGAAGACTGCAAGCTGATCAAGTTAATTCTTCTCGTAATACCCGGGCAATAGATGATAGTGTCGTCCACGTCGTGGCCGGCTGGTTGTGAGATACTGCGATCTCTGCTAGTATTTTTCTTTTCTGGAAGAGAACTTGTACGCTGTACTCCGAGACGACAGTGGTGCGCCTCCACGAACTCGAACAGATGCTGGGCCGAATCACAACGCCACGAGAGACGGCCATTGGCCTCCCGCGTGGAAACTTCAGGTAGCAAGGATTTAATAAAGTCTAAACTAAAGGGGGTGCTGGTTTATAAGATCTAAATTTAAGTCCTGTCACATAAAAAAATATGTCATTTACAAATATTAATTAAAGTCTAATCATAAAACTAATTGCAGAACTTCTGGACCAATTCGTCAGACGAATCTAATGAGTTATAGTAATCCATGATTAGCGGATGGCTACCGTAGCACCAATGTTGCAAATTATGGATTAATTAGGTTCATTAAATTCATCTCGCAAATTTGCACCTATATGTGAAAAAATAGGCAAATTTTATTTAATACTCTAAATGATAAGATTCTTTTATATGACGGATCTAATTTTTTTTATATGACGGAGTTTAGCTCTGAAAATCAAATGGAGTCCAAAGACTCAACAGGCCCAGCAGTGGTACCAGCGCCCCGAATCCTGAAAGCCAGCCCGACTGCCAGCGGTCTGGTCCCGTCGTCAGAAACTGATCGAAAAAAAACTTGACTTGCGGAAGAGACGTCTACGATATTGCACTAAGAAGAAGATCTTCTTACACAGGTTAAGAAAATCTTCGAATACCTATCTTACCTTTACAAAGTGGTCTGACACACCGTGAGAAGAGCGGATCCCAACTATACTTTGACACACCGTGAGAAGAGCGGACCCCAACTATACTTTGGATATGGGACAAATGAAGAATTTTTTTTTAACACATGGATAAACTGCGTCACCTCCGACCAACAAATCCACCCGGTGGGGGATCGATCTGTGGCCGGCGGGCTGCCAAGCGCACCGCTAGACCAACTGATCGACCACTCTGAGTAGTTCCGCACTCCACACAGTCAGCAGGCTGACGCGGAGCGTAATTGGCATCGAAAAAAACGGAGATGCAGATCAGTTCGGATAAGCTAGCGCCCATACCTGCAGCTTGGCTGCTCGCGGCGGCGAGGCGCCGTGTCAAGCGTGTGGCGCGAGACGAGCGAGGTGGGCGAGACGGCGCCATCAGATCCGTCCCGGTCCGGCTGTTGCCCTGGGATCACCAACTGGGCCGGCGCCGGCGCCACGGCTTGCGCGGCGAGCGAGAGCGAGGGATGCTGCAGCAGAGCAGCTGCGCGCACGGACGGACAGGCAGGCAGGCATGCTCGTGCCGCGTGCGTTAGCGCCGGGGTCGTTTTCGGCGATCATTGCCGGGCCACCGTGCCTGGCGGGCGGATCAGGAATTCAGGATCGATCCTTTTCCGGCGTGTTCGCTCGCGGCGGCCGGCCTCAACGAGCTACTGATCTGGGCGCCAAGCCCAGGAGCCTAGGAGGATAACGACGATTCTGATCTGGACGCCGGTCGGATGCGCTGACGGGACCGCGCCATGTGGAGTGCCCGAGCGAGCCACGTCTGCCACGAGATCATTGCGCCGATGACTCTAATCCTGGCTGCAGCCAGATCGTACGCCGATGCGACTGCTCGCCTGGATCCTTACGGGTCTCTATGATTGCCCAGCTTCCAGCTTCGCTCGAACACGAACACGAACGTGCTTGTCGCTCCGCTGGTTTCGCGTGCGCGAGTGTTGCTGGCGCTGCGGCCAGGCCCCGCCGGCAAGGGTCAGGACCGCACGGTACGGGGACGCGGGAATGCACCAGAGTTGCTGCGCCACGGCTTCGGCAGTTGGCGCTGTCTGGCCGCGCCGCCACCCGCCAGTCCCGGGGCGGAGAAACGCCATGCTTCTCCGGCTTGCTGCCGTCGGCTTCTAGCGCGGGTGACAGCGACGGCCCTTTGACGCGGAAGGAAGCTAGGCGCCGCCGCGCCCGGGTGGTGGTTCGCTTGCTCCCGGCGTTTTCCCGTGGTTCCTCGCGACGGGCGTCTGCCGACCTCACCTCGGCGGCTCGGCTCGGCCTCGACTCTGCTACACGGACGCCAGGGGGCAAAGCTCTCTGACCGCGACGCTCAATCAGATAGCACGGCAGGGGATTGCTTATTTAATCTCTAGAGCAGCAGCAGCGACAACATCATGCGTGGTCACGTACAGGAAAGAGACAACCTACCGTGGATTTTTGAGGAGTCCCGTTGATCTTCTCGCTGCTCCGGCCATTCCTGGCGCTCTGACTCGTGGTTATTGCGGCGATTTTTAAAATCACAGCCATTGGCTGCTAACGTCGGAGCAGTTAGTTTTCCTGTCTATAAAGTATAAACAGTGATCGTGTGCACTCCAAAGTGAGGTGTCCGAGCAAAGCATGGTAAAAGGATTATGTATCCTTTAGTGAGACATCATGCGTCGTCACGTACAGGAACGCCACAGCGTGAGCTCCGTGGAGCTCTTTGTCGATTACTACGTGGTGCCTGCGGCCATACCTGGCGCTTTGACTCATGGTTATTGCTGCGATTTTGTCCAGGTCTCACCCGTGGTGATGGGAGCTGGAGTACTTTAACTCACTATCATTCGCTGTTAACGTCAGAGCCCTCTTGTTTTCAAGTCTAAATAGCCCAACTCACCAATACATGTTTTAATTAGGAAGGAAGACGAAATGACCAACTTATCCTCAATTAATCTCGCTACAGTGTAGTAGTACTATACCCTGCATGGGAAAGAGGTTAATTAAAGATACATGTGTTCTTCTAACTGGAAAAAGGCAAAGGAAATTGCCTGAAAAATGTAGGGCAAGTATATAATGAAAATTGTAAAGAAGGATAAAACGATTTTCGTAGGACCGTAAATATTGTGAATTGTCGTGTAGGGACTCCAGAAGATTTTAGTTTAAAAATTTAAGAAAAAGGATTGGGTGCACAAAACAATAGGAAAATTGGCCATCTGCCGCGCGCGCGCGTGACCAACCCGGTCACCGCACCGGGTTCCTCCCCACTTTCTCCTATCCCCGTAACGCCGTCACGGGGCCGCCACGCCGTCGCGGAGGAGCTCGAACGAATCACCTCGCCGTGGCGGGGCCCGCGCTTTACCTCCACCGAGAATCCTACCACTGCTCCGCTGGTATTAAAGCCGCGGCGAGCGGCCGGCCGGCACGCTTCTCCCCGCACTAAACTAAAGAGAAACCGTCGTCCCCGAAGCCCAGGAGCGAAAATTCCCCCGCCGCTCCGTTCCTCCTCCCTCCTCTCGCGCGAATCCGTCGCCGGTCTCCCGAATCGCAGCGTCATCTCAGATTGCTGGGCGTTGAAGCTGCGCTCGAGCCGGTGAGCTTTCTGACGGTTTCGGAGCCTGAAGGCACCGATTTCTTGGCCGTTGCCGGGGTGGTCTCCGGCGTGCCTGCGGTTACCGGCTCGGCGGGGCTGGATCCGGTGGGGTTCCGGCGACAGGATCGGGTTCTTGGAGCAGGGCATTACTTCGGACTCTCGAGGTGTCCGTAGCCGCGCTCGTGGTGAACTCTGAGGTACTGCCTGTCTTCTTGGATTAGTTTGATTTATATGCCGAGTCATAGTTAATTCTCTCTCCACTTTGATGGCTTGTAGTCGTTTCTAAGCATTGTTTATTGCTTATTAGAAGTAGTATACTTCCTGGCGATTTTAATGATAATTTTCAGCTTCTGATACGATGCTGCTTTGCGTAGTTCAGTTCGTTTCCCGTCCTGCATCAAATTTGTGTGATGCTGCTTTACTCTGTCTCTGTGCAGTTAAGCTTGCCCTCCCCAGTCGGATTAGCTGTTTACTGTAGTGTTGATTCTTTTGTTTCAGAAAACAGATTGAATTCGAAGACCTGAAGATTTAGCTAGTTCAGACCAGTTTCGAAAATAGAAGAAAGATTCAGCTCTTTCCTAGCAGTTTCAGAGTTCTTCAGTCAGTTGAAGAAGCAAGCAGGGACGACTTTTGAATCGGGCAATGCATGCCAAGGCTCGAATCCACGCTGACCCGGTCCTGGAGTTTGACCGTTTCGACTGCCTGCCGGATTCACTCGTGCTGCTGATCCTGAACAAGCTCGAGGACGTGCGTTCGCTCGGCCGCTGCTCTGCCGTGTCCAAGCGGTTCAGCGGCCTGGTTCCCCTTGTGCACGACGTATGCGTCAAGATCGACCGCGTCGTGACTGTGGACGGTGACTCCGATGCTGCTCTGAACCTGTCGTCGCCCAAGCCCCAGAACATCCTCTCGCATCTACTCAAGCTGGTGCTGTTCGCAATCACCAAGCCCTTCCATGACATGGGCGGCAACCCAAACGGCGCCGGGCGGCCACTGTTCCCCCAGCTCTCCCAGCACTCGCCTGCGCAGGTGCTGCGGAGCTTCTCCCACGTTCGCAACATTCGGGTGGAGCTGCCCTCGGGGGACGTCGGCGTCGAGGAGGGGGTTCTGCTGAAGTGGCGGGCGGAGTATGGCAGCACGCTTCAGAATTGCGTGATCCTGGGCGGCACCCTTGTCAGCCGCAAGGCCGCCGGCGGTGTGCACGAGCCGCCTCCGGATGACGGTGGAACCATGCCCGAGTCCTTCTACACGAACGGCGGGCTGAAGCTCCGTGTGGTGTGGACCATCAGCTGCCTGATCGCCGCTTCGACGAGGCACTACCTCCTCCGATCGATCGTCGACGAGCATCCGACGCTGAGAAGCCTGGTCCTGGCGGACGCCGACGGGCAGGGCGCGCTGCGCATGGGGTGGGAGCAGCTGAGGGATTTCAGGGAGCACAAGCCGTCGGCCTCGGCGTGCTCCAACAGAACGCAGGTCCCCGCGTGCAACATCAAGCTGAGATACGCCCCGTGCCTCGAGCTCCCTGGCGGATTGGCGCTGCAGGGCGCGACCTTGCTCGTCATCAAGCCCGCCGGCGACGGGAGCGGCGGCGGCCATGGCGGTCGGAAGGAAGCCGAAGCCTTTGTGTCAGGCGCGTTCGATGGACCCCTGAGGTTTGCTGTGAAGGCACTGATGAAGAGGCGCACGTATCTTCTGGAGATGAATGGGTTCTAGAGATCCCGAGGGCTTCAGAGACATGTTGCTTTCCGCTTTTCCGGTGCTTCTTGTGGCTTGTGATTGGTACAGTAGCAGTATCATCTTAGCGTATGAATGTGGTATACTTGCCCAAGGCCTCCACCATAGAGAATCGAGATGTTTCGTTGTGCGCGGTGGCAGCACACCGTCTGTGCCTACTGAAATCACGTGATTAGCATGAAGTGTGTGTGTTTCCCGTTCCCTAATCGAAGGCGCCGAAGGAGAGGATTATCGGAGGAGGCAGCCTAGCCAGCCGCGTGCCACTCTTCGGACACCCTTCCGCACGGGGTCGTGGGCCGGTTTTCTCTCTCTTTTTCCTCACGGTCCAGCCCACTCTGCACTCTGCCCCCCCATATGTCACATGTCATCTCTCCTTTCTTCTACCCCTCAAAGAAAAAAAACTCTCCTTCCTCCTCCTTCTTCTTCTTTTCTTCTGCATTCTTAGAACTTTAGAAGTTAGGAGCTGTTTGAATCAAGGACTAATTTTTAGTCTGGAGGGCAATTCACGAGATAAATCTATCAAATCTAATTAATCCATCATTAGCATATCTGAGCATAACATTACAAATCTTAAAGTAATTAAGCTCAATGGATTCGTCTCGTGAATTAGACTCAATTTATACAATAATCTATATTTAATACTCCTAATCGGTGTCCAAACATCGATGCGATAGAGACTAAAATTTAGTCCGGAAATTCAAATAGCCCCTAGGCTATAGAACGGGTTGGACCGAGACTTTGGGCAGTGGCTAGTTCGGTGGTTGCCACAATTTGTGGCCGGACAATGAAATGGCAAAGGCGCCATTGCCCTTGGGTTGGGTGGTGGAGCACCGGTGCGTGGTTGGAGGTAATAGCTGGGGCCATAATGGTAACCCATAGTATAGACAGCTAGGATGGCGAATCGGCGATGGGTGGGGGTGGCAGGCTGGCAGCGGTGAACTCGGCCGCATGGCCCCCTAGAGATGAAGCATGAAGACCCCGTTTGACACCGTTTCTATTAGCTCCGGCTTCATCACTGTTCAGAGCATTGTAGCACGAAGCCGATAAAGTCAAGAAAACTGTCTTCATCGACTTCACATGTTTCCCAGTTCATTTTGACCAGCGGGTTCCGTTCCGGCTTCACGCTACAGTGCAGAACAGTGTCGAGTACTATAGCAAAGAGCTGAAGCCAGAGCTGGTAAAATGTGTGCCAAACGGACTTTTAGTGATTAAAAGGGCGAGGGCATAGCTACGGGAAATACTATGCATCCCTCGTATGTGCGACTGAAATTCAATTTGTCGCGCAACGCAAAATTTGTTTGATGGTTCCAGCGGCGAAAGAAATGTTCCACAAGGAAAAAAAACTTTCTTCGTACATGTAGTGCGTGCATCAAGAGCTCAAGACGTGTTCCCATCGCATTTGCGACATATAACCTACACATGGCCACGGATAGCTTTGTTGATGGAGACGAATATGAGTGTTGGGCCAAGATTTTTGGGCCGCAGCTATGCAAGCAAATAGGCCTTGGCCCATATGGGCAGCGTAAAGCCGGGGGTCTCTTCTTCTCTCTGACGCTGCATCTGCATGCACGTCCTCGCTTCCCTTGACCGTTGAATGCATCGACACATGCATGGAAATCAACAGGTGCCCGTAGGAATTCTCTGGCTGGGAGAAGAAAACAGTGCCGGTGTCCGGCAAGCTTGACGGCGTACGTGGCAACCTGCCGCGGCCGTGCACCTCGATCCCGCCGGGTCTCGCGGCGCCGTATCCGCTACTAGGTACTAGCCTGTGGGATAGGAGTATATATAGGACTACGAACGGTGATGGACCTGGACAAAATGGTTCGCCTACGTACGTCTCCGAAAGTCTTCTTGGACGAAGCCCACCCGTGCGCACCGCCGCCCCGACACGTTGGTTCGGCCGTGCCTGCCGCCGGGCTGGGCCAAGCCGTGCACGCCCAACACCGGCGGTCTCTCCCGGGTTCCCTGAAGAACTGCATACATTTCTAGACCCAGCTCTGCGTCGAGATACGCGTATGGTTTGCGGTAGACCTGTTGACCTGACCGAAAGTTTTGGTACAACTCATCCACGCCATGCCAAACACGAACGCATAATCTTGTGGAAATTTTGTTACGAATTTTCCACACGCAACCACACTACACCATGCCATGGCACCAGCCTGTCGCCATGCATCTATAAATACCCTCGATCTCCTCCATACGTGCTCACAGGCTCACAGTCACAGCCAACAACAGACTGACAGTGCACGGCTAGGGAATCAAGCAATCAGCAATGGCGTCTCCGGCGAGGTCCGCCTCCGCTGTTCTCCTCCTCGCCGCCGTCGCCCTCGCCGCGGCCACCGCGGACGCGATCACCTTCAACGTCATCAACCGCTGCAAGGACACGCTGTGGCCGGCGGCGCTCCCGGGCGGCGGCGCGCGCCTGGACCCGGGCCGGACGTGGACCGTGGAGGTGCCGGCGGGCACGTCTAGCGCGCGGATGTGGGCGCGCACGGGCTGCGCCTTCGACGGCGCCGGCCGCGGGTCGTGCGAGACGGGGGACTGCGGCGGCGCGCTGGAGTGCACCGTGTCCGGGAGGCCCCCCGCGACGCTGGCCGAGTACACGCTGGGCAACCCGGACTACATCGACGTCTCCCTGGTCGACGGCTTCAACGTACCCATGTCCTTCCAGTGCGGCGGCAGGGGCCCCAGCTGCGCCGCCGACGTCAACGCGCGCTGCCCCGCCGAGCTGAAGGTGCCGGGTGGATGCGCCAGCGCGTGCGAGAAGTTCGGCGGCGACACCTACTGCTGCCAGGGCCCGTACAAGGACAAGTGCCCGCCGACCGACTACTCCAAGTTCTTCAAGGGGCTGTGCCCGGACGCCTACAGCTACGCCAAGGACGACCGGACCAGCACCTTCAACTGCCCGCAGGGCGCCAACTACGACATCGTGCTATGCCCGTGAGGAGATCCATCCACGTCATCACTATAGTAAAAATTACATAGGGGGATCTTACCGCGCATAGAAGATATGATCCTGAATAAGGTCGGGTTAATTACTTACTATTATATTGGCCATCGTTTACATATATGAACGCTTGTATATGAATAAAGGGAACATTTTCAAAAACTACCTTATATCTTTTTGATTTTGAAATTCCTCCTACTACACATGAACTTCCTGATACCTGATATGCCTGCCTAAAAGGCTAAAACTACTAACAGGACGTCCTAGCGAAGAAGCTTGTGGTATTCATCCTGGTCCAGCTTATCTAATAGCACGTGATGATGGCTTTGTCGAACAAAGCGGTTTTTTAGACTGTATGCTTTCAGTCGTGTTTATTAGGACCGTTGGAGCCCGCTTAACGGTGGGGACTGGTACATCGGGATGTGGAGCGTTGTCAGGTGCACCAGTAAACGTATTATGTCGCTTTCCCATTATACTTGAAATATACGAATCTATACAGGATTCAATGCAAGCATCTTCCTCCTCCATCTCTCACCGTTCTCTCTCCTCCTCTGCCGTGTACCTGCAGCATCTCAGCTTCCTCCCTTCTCTCCTCTCCTCCCCTTCCTTTATCTCTCTCCAACAATCTCTCCTCTCTTCCGTTTTCTCTAATCTCAGCTCGACACTGCCTTCCTTCTGCGGCCACGACCCATCTGCTCGCCGGGGCCATGTACCTGTGCCACATCCCCCCTAACTCCCTCTCTGCTCGGGGACGCCGGCTATTTCCTTGGAGCTCCGGCGAGCAGAGTATTTCTCTTCCTTCTTCATGCTTGCGCTCTTCTGTGTAGTTCTTGAGTGCTCATTCCTCTTCTAGATCTCCTCATCCGATTGGACTTGTTAGCTGGTATAGCTGCCCTTCTTTGCAGTTCTCTGCGCCACGCTGCGCCGTCAAGGACGCAAGTACAGGTGGACCTCTTGCAGGTCTCCATGGAGGAACGAGTTCATCGACGAAGATACCTGCTGGTACATGGTGCGAGATGTAGTTCGCATGAAGCTTAATTTTGATTTCCATGTCGCTGTTTCAGGTACGCATTTGGTTGCGAGCCTAACTCGCAGAGAAGGTACGGACCAAAACCTTCCTTTAATCTCACTAGTTTGAAGCATGAGAAGCATGAGAATAAAAAAAAGACAAAATTTGATGAGATACTTACTGAATTCACAGATGATGTAACACCCTAATTTTCAAATCAGAAACCTAAATAACTAAATAATTTTTGCTAGATTTTTACAGAATCCATAAGATTTTTATTTAATTTCCTTTCGGTTTCAGAACATTTACTTTAATTAACAATAATTTACCTAGGCATAAAAAGAAATATAAGAAAATATAAATTTTATGCATTTCATGCCACATTATATTATTTTATTGCTTATCTTTTAATTAAATTTTAAATTTTAAATTCAAATTCAAATGCATTTGAATGCATTTCTTTTTCTCTCTCCGTTTCTCTTTTAGCCCAGCCCATTTCCCTCTCTTCCTCCCTCCCTTCCTCCTGCAACGCCCAGCCCAACCGGCCACCCCGCCTCCCTTCCCTGGCCCAGCAGCCTAACCCGCTCCTCTCCTCTCCCTCTCTCCCTCACCGCCAGGTGAGCCCTGCCCGTCGGGTTCACCCCTACCTCGCGCCAGGCTCCTCTCCCTCTCGCCCATGCAAGCACAGAGCTTGAAGTTGGATTTCTAGCTAGCACGGCGTATTATCTCAAAAAAAAGCTAGCACGGCGTCTGAAAATTCATGATCATCAATCAAGAGGTAAAATATCATAGAAATTGGTTCTTTTGCTGAGGGAGCCTCTATCTAGCACTAGACATTCGGGACCCCCTCAATATTTCTGAAAACTGGGGAACAATATTCAAAATCTAGTTTAACATTTTTTGAAATATGTCAACTGTTATTGAAACTTAGTTCTAAAAAAATGAAAAATTGGTAACAACTCTTTTGTGAGATTTTACTAATTATCTATCTGTTCAGTTTCCTACAAGAATCCCAGGAGCTACAAAAAGAACATTTTCAAAATGGCAATGAAATTAGTCCTGTGAGTAGAACCTGATATCACTAGAACGTTCTTTACAGATTAGACTGGAAAAGGTGAACACTGAACGTGACAGAAAATCTATGAACAATTGGGAGACGGAAACAACAGAAAATCCCCTTTCTATCTACCTATATGGCTATATGCTATCTTCCTCTACTGTACAAGCAATGATAAACACAAGTCTCAAATTTAGCAAAACAAAAACAAAACTAAAAGAAAAGCAAATCCCTGCAAAGACTTCATAAGTGCAGAGAATGCATTCCGAGAGTCGCTCACAGATCATGACCTACTCCAGCTAATTCTGTATCGGGTTGGACCTGCTCGGCGTCTGCTTCTTCAGGTTCTCGGACACCTGGGCGCCAGGAGTCTTGTTCGCCGCGGCCGCCACTGCGTGTGCGTGGAACGCCTGTCGCCGTGCTCTCTCCGAGCTGACGAGTACACTCTGCGAGAGCTTTCTTGATTGGATCCTCTCCTTTGAGACCACGACACCAGACGGCGTCAGGATGCAATGCAGAAGCAGCAAGGCGGAGAGGAAGGAGGCGCAGACGCTGGTAGCTCTCATGGCCTTGTGCTGGCGTTTTTGCCGGGGGGGCCTGATAGAAGCTACTGGTGAGTGAATGATGGGATCAACTGAGAAGCGAGGACCAGGAACTCAAGCCGTTGCTCTTATAAAAGCTTCCATGTGAGTACAGTCAGCACCGAGAGCGAGAGGTTAGAGATCCGGCCTCAGGAGCTCCCATGATTGTGTTTGATTTAGCATGTGACGGGCGCGTACCAACGGTTCATGTACCAACTCGCATTTTTATCTTTTGCGTGAGTGCCCATTCGGCGATTGTGGGCGGCACATGGAGCCATATATAGATTGCATCCACTTTCATTTTCTTCCCTAAATTTTTTATAAACTATTTTTTGTGTAAAAAAGTCTTATTTTAGCAGAAGCTTTTCTAGTTTATGAAACATGAGTTTCTTGAATTTTTAACTATTCTTAATGTGAGTTTTGACGTCAAGTGCAATCTTAGTCTTCATTTCCTGTCAACTTGCAGAGCATGTAACATCATGGCTGATGCATGTTGAGGGAAATGGTTTCTGATATATTGGAGGACAGCGGCCATCACAATGCATTAACCTTGTGCTCCTCATTGCTGTGGTCCTTCCTACCTACAAGCATCCAATCATAGAATCACTACAAAGCTGCTTTACGAGTCAGTGGCTCCAGATCCAGATATCAGCAGTGCTATTAAGAGAAACCTGCCAATGTACCTGACGCTCAGTTCCTCTGATCATGTTACTGGAGTTAATTGGTAATTAGAGTTTATATAGAATAACAAAAGCAAGAGTGAACCTCCACATGGCAGATCCATTCCAAGATCTCAAAGGCACAAACCTTTGAACTCACCAGTTTGACCACGCTAATCATTGCCTCAATGCCCGCCTCGTCCATCGAACAACAGTCCCTCTCTATGGTTCGTCGGTTCTACCCTTGTATCCTTGCAAAAAGAAAAAAAAAACAGAGAAGAAACTCTAGCATTCCCTGACGAGGGCGGCACATGGCGACTTGGACTGCCTTCTTCAGAGGAGGAGCAGCAGGCAGAGCTCCGAGCCTCAGATGGCGCCGTGGGTACCACGTCTACTGTAACATGCACGCGACGCGTGTACGGTTCTACAGGGGGCAGCGGGGCACCACGAGTCGTGATCGCGCTGCGTCATGGCGTGGCATGGCTGGACTCCGGAGCGGCGCGCCGGCGACCCAAACGGACAAGAGCGGGCGGCGGAATTCCTGCCCGGCCTCCCGAGTAAAAGCATCCCGTCTCCGAACGGCACATTTGGCAGCGCCCGCGCCGCGGGGAACGCACCAAACAGCTGGATTCGGCACGGAACCTGTAGCTTGCTTGTCCCGTGACTACTCCAGCCGGGCGACCATTCCGAGGCATCTGAAAGTTGCTTTGGCAGCTACAGGCGGACGGCGGGGACCGTAGGCGCAGGCAAGTGGCGGCGGCGGCGGAGGTGTGACGGAGACGACGAGTCCGCTGCGCCGCCGAACCGCCGTGCTTGGCGTGCGACCATGCCATGGAGGCACGTGACGGTAACGACGAGTCCGCGGCGCCGAGCCGCCGTGCTTGGCGTGCGACCACGCCGTGGAGGCTCGGGGCTCGGCGTGCTTCCCGTGTCCCCGTCCGGGTTCAGGTCGCGCGTCGATGCGCGCCAGGCGCAAACGCCACAGCGCACGGGTCGGGTGACAATGACATGGACGTCGTCGCGTCTGGCGTCTTTTTCATGGAGGGATCGCCTCAGGCCACACACGTCTTTAGAATTGCGATCCGATCAAGCATAACACGTCAAGTGCGACCTGTCGAAACTTTGAAAGAGCGCTGGACCCGGAATTGCTGGAGGTCGCTGTCTACCAACAAAAAAGGTGCGGAGGCATCCGCATTCGGGACCGGACCTCAACGTCTGCCAACAACAGCGTCGCTACAAACTATAAAATCCTAATGGTCCAGTACTCCAGTGGATCAAAGCCAAGGCCCAAGAGGGACCACAACAGGAATTAGGAAATAGTATATGCGGCTATGCCCAAGCAGGATATCCGAATTAATCAGAAATGAATACTAGTATGTTAAGCTATTGTTCGTAATCTTTGTTCCGAAAATAATAAAAAAATGAATAAGCACAGCTAAGACCAGACTTCCCAAGACCGTAAACAACAGACAAACGAACTTTCTTGCACAGCACCAACACAAGTCAGATTAAGAAAGGTATGCATGACCAACAGGGAGCATTCTGAAACTTTGATTCTACCGACGTTTTCAAGCCTGAGAGCAACAGCTGCACAGCCACAGAAACAAGCAATACGAGGTCCTGTATTCAAAAAAAATTTGGAGAAAGGTAAAAGGCTGCTGATTAGCACCAGAAAAAATAGATGTCCAGCCAACATACACAGCTATAACGTTGCTTCCGTGACCATTGGAGTTTCAGGTCTACTTCAACTGGCTTTACAACTTTGAATCCTTGATTCAATTTGCAATGCCAAGGATGACAATGTGCCATTGAGCAAACAATTATACACTCACTCGAGTTAAAACCCACAAATCTTTTCCCACTTGATCTTTAAGAATTAGAATCAATTTTTACATAAACACAACTACAAAGAAATGTACGAAAATGTAGTTCCTACAAACATCTTAGACCCAGCACTGTTTAGGCATGGCACCATGGCCTTATTGCATCAACTTTACTGTAATGGCATATCACAGCCATTACCAAAGCAGCAGAAAAAAGAACAGCAGATTTAAATGTCTAACATTTGAGCAAAAGTTTCAGCCACTGGTTTGGTTACATGAAGAAACTAGACAGCATCAAGTTCTTATATTTTGGGTCATGAACCCACTTCTCTTTACATCATAGGATAATTCAGGATCATAGATTGCATGCAAATCAAATAACTTCAAGTATGGCAAGCAGGCTACCCATTGAGTCAGATCAAATGGACAAGAGAGAAAAATTTTATTCTAAGATCAACTAAGCATGTCATCACCACAAACAGATTGAAGAAAAATGTTTTGAGCCTCACTCCTTATTCCAACCCACTTATCATCTACAGGTTTCTTGGCCTATTCCAAGAAGCCGCAAACGAAGCTCAGGGTGATGCCCGACGCGAGCATGCATGCATCCACTTGCACCCTCCTCTACCCACTTTACTTACCCTCTCCGTCCTTTGCCTCACTGATGGCATCTGCGGCGGCATTGCCCACAGCTATCAACCGTTCCTTCTCTTCTGCAGCCGTCGCTGGCTTATCTGATCTTTGCGATCCAGTCAACCTGGCAAGCAACACGAAGGACATGCCACCAAGCACGTTGTTCATGCAGCGGAGAGCAACGACGGACACCTTGAACACTGGCGCCGGTGCGACCTTGCCGAGCAGGTACTCGACCCCGTTCAGAGTCTGGTAACGCAGGTTGCTGCTGACGCCCATGTGGATCGCCCAGGTGGCCGCGTTGAGCAGCGTGGGCGGCGGCTTGTTGGGAGTCTCGAACTCCGGGTCCATGCGCTTCCGCATGGCGATGAGCCCGTTGGAGAGCGCGGTGCCGGCGAGCCCGGCCGCGAACCCGACCATCGCGAAGGTCGCGCCCTTGGACACGAGGGTGGCGACGCGGGAGCCAAGCGAGTAGGCGCCCGGCTCGAACATGTGGCTGGGGAGCGCGGAGGCGGCGGACGAGGCGGCGGCGGCGACGCCGGCGGTGGGCGCGAGGAGGTACATGAGGACGAAGTTGAGGATGGATCCGACGACGAGGGTGGAGAAGACAAAGTCGAGCTCGTTGAGACCGAAGTTGGGGCGGGAGGCCATGTCGCCGAGCACGCAGGCGGTGACGCCGACGAGCTCCTCCATGAGCACCTTGAACGGGAACTGCGGGTCCGCGGCGACGCGGGCGGCCCAGCCGGCCAGGAAGACGCCGAGGATGCCCCCGCGGCGGCCGTCGCCGTCGCCGCCACCGGAGTCCGCGGCGTCGCCAGATCCGCCTCCGCCATACGAGCGCGGGGGCGGGGGCAGCCTGCCTCCCGGGCCCGACGGCGACGGGGATCGGAGGCGGAGGAGCGACGCCGCGGAGGAGGAAGAAGAGGAAAGCGGGGCGAAGGAGAGATTCGCGGTGGGCCCGGCGCGGTGTGGCGCGATGCGCGGGGAGGAGTCGAGGTGGGCCGGGAGGAGCTTGGCGGCGGCGAAGGCCGTGGAGGCCATGGCGCGATCCGGTGGTGGGCGGGAGGGGATCGCGCGCGTCCTCTGCCGCGCGTGCGAGAAGACGGCGGCGGCGGCGGCGGCGCGGTGCGGGAGGTGGCTGGTAGTGCGGGACGGCCTCAGATGGGGGGAAGGGTTTTGGGGGTTGGTGTAGTGAAGTGGGTGGGGGAGGGGGTGGGGGGGTGTGGTGTTCGGGGGTCCTCCGGGTTTGGTGAGGGGGGAGGAGTTGGTGGGGACTTGTACCAAGTGCGCAGGCCTCCCGCGTGGGCTGGCGCGACCACCTGTCCACCTACGCCTGCCGCGAGATCGCAGCTGGTGCAACCTGGCGTTTGGTTGAACAGTACGCGGAATTGGGAGCATCTTGGGTTGCCGGTTTCATTCCCTGTATTTTTCGAAAACGGCTGGGTTTCGATATTGTCAGAAGATAATTCCCGGTTTTGGCCTGCAAGACCTTCGCATGATTAGTAATGATTGAGGGAGAGAGGTGTTTCTTGTAAGATGTATGAGAGAGAGAGAGAGGGAGAGAATCACATATGATTGAGAAACAGAGGAGTTCATGAAATGAGCTTACAAAACCACTAATACCATTTACCACGCGGTAATCCTCTGTTTTTACCGCGGGCGAGAAAAATGAGAAGCGAGGGGAACGGGTGAGCTCCGCATAGCCTACAGAATCATGGGGGTGAGCTCCGCCGTTCTCCATCTACCATGCTTAACAAATTACAGCACTTGACGAAACCATTTCGATGGTCTGTTAACCTTTGCCAACGATTATACATGTCCATGGAGTCCTTCGCGTCTGTACGCTGTCAGCATTGGCTCAGATAACAACGCAGGCTCCAGTGCACAGGACGATATGCATCTTACCGCAGTAGTAAGTGAATTCCAGACGTGTAATTTCTAAATTGCTCTTGTGGAAACTGCAACACCAACTCACCCAGGTGGCCAGTTCATCTGCCGTCCCCCGAGAAGATGGACGTGGAGGTGATACACAGATTGACCTACGTAACCGAAGGCAGAAAAATCAGTCGGATGGCCACCAACGAGAGATTCCCAACAAGATGGGTCTCATCAGAACCGACGAACATTACTCACATCCTTCGGGCCCATCGTTGATGACAATCCTGAAGCCATCACCAAGCCCTTCCTGCTTTGCTACAACCTTTGCAGCATACAGAAGATTGCCCAGGACCTCGACGTGCCTTTCTTCTGCCTGGGAACAACAACGATAGCGCATTGCAGTTAGGGTTGATTGCTTTGCCTTCAGTATATGCAGTGAATTGCAGTTGAACAACCTTGAATCCCTAAATAAGTCCTAAACCTGGGTGCCATTTTCCTGCGTTCCACTGTCCAGTACCGATGATGTCATATCATTTTGCCCTTCATATTCAGAGAGTTCTATCTTCTATGGGGTACAGCGTACAGGCGCTGAGAGGTAAGCTCTTGAAGGGTTAAAGGATTAAAGCCCATCTAGTGGCAGGTTGACCCTTCAAGAGATACATGAACCGTTCATGTGCCGCGACAAACTTACTACTCTCGTCTCTAAAGCAACAAATACAATGGAAAAGATACATGAACGTTCATGTGCTGCTAGGTTTATCACCAGAAAAAAAAAAAGAATTCAACCAGACACGAGAGGACAATGATTTCCTGAAAAGATACTGCCTATCATCAAATAGATTGTACTCTATGTATCGTTGCGTACTGAAAATAATTATCATTCATAGCATCAGATAAATTCATCTTATTTTTAAGCATCTGATACTGCATCATGGAAATCGTCTGTGTACAAGGCACATAGTATCTTTCATTGAATTTCTTAAATTTGTTTCCGAAACATGGTTTACAGTATGGATTTGGCACAATCCATCTGAATGGGAGAAAAGAAGGAAGTGAATATAAGTACCTTCAACAGCCTGGATAACCCATCTTTAACCTTGGGTATGATTATAATATGTATGGGAGCTTGTGGTGAAATGTCTCTGAATGCAAGGACCTGCAGTAGAACAATTGAATAGAAATGATAAAAATTCTACTGTAATCACGTGATATAGCAACACTGCAACAATAAACATGTTGTTCTTAAAACTACTTGCTCTGCAGCTTTGCATTGTATGTGGCAAATGGGGAATAGCATAATGTTTGACAGTAATTCTTGGATATATGTGAAGATGCTTTCTCTGAAAATTGCTGGCTCTCCAGGGAGATGGAAGGTGTTATTTCCGGAGCGCAAATTGCTGAAGACTTCACACTTCAAAGCACGGACCCCTGCTTAATGGCACCAGGTGAGACTTAAATTTCAACAGATTCCTGACCCAGATTGTCAAGGAGGAACCACCTGAGGATAAGTAGTTCTTGAGTTTGTCAATAGCATGTCAATGAGGAAAATCAACCTTGCTGACATGGCACCAAGGGTGGTGAAGGCGCCAATATTTTTTAAAGCTAGAAATACCAGAAAGTTGATAGCCTTAGATAATTAAGGACTTGATCCAGATAGCACAGATAAGATTACCTTTTGGTCCTCATAAACCACCTGAGATGGGATCTCCTTCCCGATACTTTTTTCAACACTGCAAAAACCAGACAACTAATCATCTCAATGGAGAACATACGACACATGCATGTGAGAAGCGGTAGTATAGTAGTCATAACTAGAAACAACTAAAGCAACCTCTTTAATTCAGAAAAAAGGAAAAATGAAACTTAAAATTCAACAAATGTTGGCTAGTATTTGGCATATCCTAGCAGCAAGTGTGAAAGCTAAGCATTGTGTATCTGCCTAATATTTCATTATTTGTTTCTATTGTTTGTCCTTACACACATATACATCTTGCAGGTCACCACCAACTTGACTGAGTGTGCAACAGAAAAGGTACCGGAGGAAGATTTCTGCATGTTTCCCAGCCGTAGGTTCAGTGCATCCAAATGGACAAACGAATGCAGCCAGAGGAACCATAGATTTTAAGGAGCTCAATGAAAATTCCCACCTGTTGAGGAGATGGGTTTGTGCTACTGAATGCGATGGTTTCAACTGAACACCTGCAAACCAGGCCCTTAGGTAGTTAGGTGGGTGTTCAGATGTTGCCATATATCTGCCTAAATTCATCCAATCGAGTGATAATCTAAGCACAACTTGGATCACATTAGCACATCAATGTCCCTACAAAACCTATCGATTTCAGATTCGGCGGAGTAGAATAGGATCCTGGCTACACGAACCATCGCTCGAGATTGGATTCAGTGCTGTGCAGACGGTTCCGCTCAAGTCCAACTATCCCTACGAGGCTACGACCCAGAATCCAGGGCTCTGCTCGCGCGTGCAAGAAAACCAAACCACAGCCGACTCAGACGAGCGTTCCGTCATATTCACCCAAATCGAAGTGACAGTATAAATTGGGAGGGTTGAGAGAGGCTGACATGGTGGGGCCGTCCACGGGCTCGGCGGCGAGTGCGGCTTCCTTCTCGCCGGCCATGTGCGCCGGAGTGCCGAGCCAAGAGTGGGATAAGTGAGACGCGATGACCGCGAGGCGGTCGCCGCTCGCCGTCGCCGGAGGATGTTGGGCTTGGGCACCGCTGGTCCGGGTCATCCCCTCCAATTTCTCTGTCGCCTTCGCCTCGCGCTCCTCCGCAGACCGCAGCTGAAGTCGTTGCACCCTTGGCCCGTGCTGTCACAACTCACACACCAACTTTGGCTTTACGCTTTCTGAGAAGCAAGGCGTACTCTCGTACATAGGCCGTGAGGCGAGTTTAGCGAAGCGACACGGTTGCGAGATGTCGAAGGAAGTGTGGCCGCCACAGTGGCAGAATGTGACTATCATCTTATTTGCCGGTCAGATGGTAGGAATAAGTATGTATCAATCTAATCACGATTAAACCAACAGCTGAATTTGCCCTAAAAAAACGACAGCTGAACCGATTCAACCAATTCTCTGATAATGCGGGGTTGACAGTCTACAGTTGATTTGTTGTCTCAACCTGCGCTTGAAACAATTCATTCACACCTAGTGCTGGTAAAATAGACACATCAACACGAGTTTTTCGTCGGAGAACAACTCATCAGCATCTTGTTCACACTGCAAACGACGCTTCACCAACAGATAAGGCAACGGCAGTTACAGCTCGAAACAGCATCTGACGGAGGCTCCAGAATATGATGCAGTAAGCAACCGATTCAGGGCGGGTAACCCTGACTAACTCCAGGACCACAAGTTAACCAAAAAAAAAATCTCCAAACAGATTATGATGTAGAGGTAAGGACTAAAAAGGACCCAGAAGTTTTAACCTGATTCTGTGTGCCCACATTTCAGGAAAAGCTAAGCATTTCGGCAATTCAGAGATATCTTTAAGCCATTATCCCAGAAGTTTTTTTTTGAAAGAAATCATTATCCCAGAAGATGCATCACGAACTGCCTCATACCTTATCACCATCACTTGATAAAAGGAAATGGGGGGAACAAGCACAGGAGTCTTATGTAATTTAGCTGAGGTTACAAAAGAAAAAAAAGTTTCATACTGCTCAGAGTTATATGTATCCATCTGGCACAATGCAGTTTCGCAAGCACAGAATATCACACATGGAAGAGCAGGGGTTAAGTCACCATGTAAAGAAAGCTACGACCACCTAAATGAGTCCTGCAGATTTAGATTTTTACATACTAGGCTAGTAGCAAGGCCTCAGAGGAGAAACAGCGGTGCTCCGACAGCACATGCTAGGCTCCTGCTAATCTAGAGAGCAAACCATCGAGCTAGGATAAGCCAAAAACTCCCAAGCTAGCAAATGATTCTAAGCCGAAGAGGCAAATCCTTACAAGCCACAGCACTCAGAGAACTACAAAACTAGATATTCTGGACATAATCAGAAATCCGCCGAGCCAGTTCTCCTGAGTTGATATTTGGGTTCCGGCATAGGCTTAGAGAAAAGTATCTTCTCCAACTCCTGAACATAACACAAAACATTAATTTCATTGGAGTACAGGAATATGATAACCTATTGTGGGAACTGTATTAAATTGAATAAAACAAGCAAAAAATCAAGCCAACAAATTATTTGCAAGCATCTGAGTTTTTGCATCAGTGGCAGAGGGCTTATCACGGTTTCGATTTTTT
Organism: Panicum hallii; assembly: GCF_002211085.1. Taxonomy (NCBI): domain Eukaryota; kingdom Viridiplantae; phylum Streptophyta; class Magnoliopsida; order Poales; family Poaceae; genus Panicum; species Panicum hallii. The sequence goes on along the minus strand of NC_038046.1, from coordinate 7,030,080 downwards.
TTTTGCCACACAGGAAATAAATTGTGAGAACACAGTATCAGAAAATTGCTTCAGTCTAGCTCAATTTCCAATAATCTTACTACAACTGTAAGAGAATCATTTAGTAATGAAATAGCCATCTAATGCAATCAGCATCATCATTATATGCAACCAACAAAACAAAATCGCCTCAACAAGAACTAAGCTTGAGCTGTGGATCAGTAATTGTTGTTAGGATTACAACTGAAGGTTACCAAAACACATAGGTAAGGCTATCAAGCAACAGACTGATTGAATTGGTGGTCGTATAAAATGTAAAGTTATAACTATCACCGTTATAAGGATATCAATTCCGAATTTGCAGTTACAAATCATCAATCAAAAGTAGCATATATAAAGATAAGAACGGTAGTAGTGATAATGTTACTGAAGTTGTAAGTGAAATCTGAAGCCGTAATATAAAGTAGAACTCAAACTTATGCAGTTCAAAATATACTCAACATATGAAATATACCAAGTTACACTAAAACTAAACTTATAGGACTTTTGAGTCATCCAGGAAAACTTCAGAAAGACAGTTTCCACAACAAAATGATAACAACAAACAACACCTCTCTATTATAGAGGGATTAGATCCATCCCTTTCTGATGTAGGACAGAAAATCAGAATGTTGCTGTACATTCACATCCCCAGAAAATGTAAAGTGACTCTCAGAATTTTTCAATGAACATGTTGATCTACTTTTTGGCGCATAATCCACCATAGCATAATGTAACCTGTTGATGACTGTGATTCATAACATAACCTTAACAATATTGGACTTTTGATGAGAAGGTAAATAAAAGATAACCCCAAATAGTCAGCTACAATTACAGATAAGAATTAGCCCTTGGTACATGCATCTACTCCAATAAATGTTTTACATGGTTTATCTCCAGTAATGGAAGCAAAATATATGCTACAACTATAAAGCAAATGGAGGTTACAAACTATAGGAGGTTTAGTGATGTTTATATAAATACAGGTCTTAAAAGTAGCTTCACAGTGAGAATTAAAATAGATCCAAGTGTTAGTAAGGGTAATCACATATATTTCCTGTCACTTATCAGATAACCTGACACCTATTCGGAAACAGAAAGTGATGATAAAAGATAAAAGACTAATTGGTAACTGCACGTCTTCACCAACCAAACATGGAGCAAGAAAACAACGCTTTCTCGCAAAAGGGAATGACATAGTACCTTTTGCCTCTTTAGCCTCTCATTCTCCTCTTCTAATCGAGATACCTTGTTTTCCAGTTCATTAGTGTAGGCCTGTTGCAAATACAGTGCAAGAAATACTCAGGTTTAAGAAGAACAGCAAGTCATCATGTCTAACATTTTCTACTCACTGCTAACAAGAAAAACTAACTCAAGAAATTAGCATTCATAAATCTTCATCCATCCTCTTCTGTATCTAGAGAATTGCTGACAAAAAAAGCATGTTAAACATAGAAAGGCAGCAGACAAATGTTGCAACCTGCTTCCTAGCCCTTGAACGAGCAGCTGACTCCCTATTCTTTATCATCCTTTTCTGCCTTCTCTCCATCAACTTATCCGCCACATCTCCTGGGGCACCACGCTTCCTACCAGGTGTTGGGGAATCAGAAAGTGCACCCATCATTGGCGAAGTAATATGGCCCTCAGAGTATGATTCCAGAATAGCACCCGGCCCAACATTCAGTGGCTGAAGGGCTAACTGACTCGGCATATAAGCACCTGGCACGCCGTGTTGCCCATGCTGATGGGGCTCGATAGCTGTAATCTGGTGCTGATAGTGGTCTAACCACTGTGCTCCAGCTGTCAAACCGGCAGGCCCAGCACTACCAACCGGCTCCACATTGCCTACATCATTCAAGTCCTTCAGATATCCTTGGGTGACGACCCCAGCTTTCACCAAGAAATCCTCAAGCGTCATCTCCCCAAGTGTCGGCTGCCGCTCCCGTCTCCTCCTACCACTCTCTGTGACATTTCTCTTCGGTGCATCCTGGATGCCTTTCCACACCTCATCCACTGTCTTCTTGCTAAGCTCAGGTGGCATGGTGATGCTCCCCTGTCTCAAGAGGCTTGAAGTCTGCTCATACTGACTGGTAGTGCCACCATCATGGTCCAGACCATCAGGAAAGACACTCTTGAGCAACTCATCAAGGTTCATGCTATGCAGGGGTTCTCCCAAATGGCTCTGCACCTCGTCAAGGGTGAGGCTATACAGAGACCCTTGTCTTGCCAGGTTCTGCATCTGCCCGCGTTGCACTGCGCCAGCACTGCCACTGCCGCCCCCGCCTCCTCCCCCAGCCTGTGATGCCATTGTCTGACTCCCCATGAACCAACAGATTTCAGGAACAACGCTAACCCGTCTCCGTTTTACTGTGAACCACTTCAAGCAAAGACAAATCTCGCGTCTACAGCTGATAGACCACAACCTGCAGATCCACAATACAGGGGGAGCTATCAGGCAGTTGCAAGGGAACCCCACGCGGATAAAAATGAATAGAGGGGCAAGATTATTATGAATCCATTTAGGGATGAGAAGTGGGGGAGGAGGCGCTTACCTACACGCGAGACGCGAAACCCTTGCCGGCGCCGGACTTGGTGAAGACACCGCCTCTCAGCTCGCCACGGGCGCCGACCCCTGGCCCGGCGTCGGTCTGGGGCTGCTTCGAGCGGAACAAGAGTGGGTCGATTAGCATCCGCCATTGGGGGTGGAGGTGGGAGGGGAGGAGGCGGTCATGTGGTGGGTGCGCGACGAAACCATGGCAGGCGGGGCGGAGCGCGGCCGGAGACGAGGTTGGGCCGGGCCGCCGGCGCAGGCGCTGGTGGGGCGCGGGCGCCGGCGCGGGCAGAGCTGGGGCGGGGCGCGGGCGGGCCGCTGGTGGGTGCAGGCGGGGCCGGGGCAGCCCGCGAGGTGGGACGCGGCCGGAGGCGAGGTGGGAGCGCGCCGCCTGCTTGGGGAGAGGTTGGGGAGAGAGATTTGGGAGAGATGGGATCCTGGGGAGAGAGAAGACATGTAGGTATTTAACTTAACTGGCTTGAAACTGCTGTAGAGGGTAATTGAGAACTGGGGCGTGGGCCCACCAGCGGCACGAGAAAATGGAATGGAAACGAGAGCCACGCTTTTGTCTTCGCCTGGCTGGGAGAGGAGGCACGGCTCGGTGCAGAGTTCTAGGGTGCAGCCGTGTACACTGTTTCTCTCTTTTGCTTGACATTTTCTGACCATGTATCAAAATTTTTACTAATTGTATATTAACAGAATAAATATGAACCACATATTATTTTCTATGCTATCAAATGTATCTTTACAGAAAATATAACACTTATTTAAGTATGAGCATCTGCACCCGTATTGTGTTTCGTAAAAAAAAATTGCATACGTATACAGGTGATCAGAGTTTACGTTAACTAAGTAGTTTTCTCTTTTATATAAATCAATCTATAACTTTGAATCCCAACTATTGCAGAAAATGGCATCTTTTATGGATGGACTATGCATGTACTAAGTTTTAATTTTTTTCAAAATTTTAAAGCATTTTTTTAACCTTTAACTGTTTTCAACATTTATGCGTTTTTCTCACTGGACATGCACCCAAAATGAGATGGAGGCAAAATATTTTGCACATTCAAAAATAGGCTCCTACAGCGTATAAAGATATTGATGGATGGAGCAAAATGCATATGCCTAATTTAAGTGTAAAGTGGCATCTGGAGGGAGTAGAGACACCCCACTCTGGGGATTCCTTAAACCATACTAAAACAAACCAAGCACCATCGCCCTAGTATTATATTTTGACTTTCGAGATACCAACTTGTTACTTTAACCTTTTAAACCAACAATTTACGCAACAAGCAGTAATAAAAAGAAAAAAAAGAGGGCTTGGAAGTTCTGTGTTAGATCCCTCGGCAGCCGGGACCAAACTTTCGAACGGGTGAGCTGAGCAATCGGGAGCATCTCCTCGGGTATATTCTGCTTCCCCCCATGTCTTTTAGGAACACCGTACGGAATATTATCTTAAGCTAAGCTCCAGCTCCGTACGCTTATTGCTTAATTTGCAGTGATACTTTTAATAATATGGGTATACTAGTGTATCTTTTATTTGATAATCTTTCTCTAATGAGCTGCTGATTGATTGGTGCTAGCGTGACGTGTACGTGGGAAATGACGAGACTTACTTATCTATCAGAAGCAAGCTAGCCTAGCCGGCAAGCGGGCCGTGAGCATTATTTATTTATTTGCGTCATGTGTACCATCGGCAATTATGAATAAGGAGGCGGTAGGGTGACAGTGACACACGGCGCTACAATGTTCACCATGGAAGAAAAAGGAGACGCAACACGATAAAAAATTAAATTAAATAAAATAAAGCTTGGTGCGCCGGTGGTAGAATGATGATGGCGACCATCTAAACAAGAACTATAATCCCAAGGCGCCAAGTGCTTACTCCTGCTTGACTTCACCGGCCGTTCCTTCTGCGGGGAACTGCAGGCTGCTTGACTGCATCCTTCCTCATCAGGGGCAGCTCGTAGGGCATACGCTGCGAGCAAAGCAAAACCAAATGCTAGGGGCTGAAGCCCGGGCCTGCTCTGCTCAGCTCCCTATGACCAACCAGAATATCTGAATATATGTGTATGGCCAACGCGCTTAACATAACAATTCGGCCGGCACTGCTTTACTATTCTGTACACCAACCCCGCCCAGCAGGAATTGCTCACTTTTAGAGCACTAAGCAACGTGGTGACGGTATTACCAAGCAGTACTTCACTAAGACCATTTGGATTAGAGAAGGGGGGAGGCAAATAAAGCATCTACGTGGCACTAGCACTGTCTCCTGACGCGAGGCTGTGACCTGAGTGAGGCATCATCCATCGCGTCCCATGCCTCCTAAACTAGGATTGGACGACGGTTCAGCAAGTTTAAAGAAATAATGGCACGATGGGGCCCTGCCATTCGCCGCACACACGGCAAGCGAACGGCCACAGCATCGACGATCCCAGATCAACTCGTGGAAGCACTGATCGTGTTGCCTCCCTGACCCCTGTGCTAGCTCGTCCTGTTCCACGAAAAGTGGTAGCTCATGTCTGTCGCTTTGTGGTTGTGTCCAGTCGTCGTGGCCTGTGGTGGGCCAGCAGCCGGCCAACGGAATGGATGCTTCGACGGCGGCGGCGCGCACCCAGCGCTCGCTGCTGGCAGGCTCCGTCGCCCGTCGTCCTCGAACGAAAAATTCCTCGGCCACTCGAGCACACAGGATGACAGGAGGCAGGCAGAATGATTGCCCGGCCGTCACTCGGGCTTGCGCTTGGCTTCCAGGTGCGGTGTGGCGTGTAGCGGCATGGCGAGACGCGACACTACAGGTTTGATGTGAGTCGATCCCTCACCCTGGCCGTGCCCGTGACAGCGACCGCGCAGTTGCTGGCCCGGTGGCGCGTCCGCGTCCACCACCACGGCCGGAAACAGAGGCATGAGGCATCCACGCTCGGCTATCGCCAAGTGTCGGACCTACTGGACGGACCGGCCGGGCGCTCGCTGCAGGAAGGACGTCCGGAGTAGTTGTCCAAGTGGAGGCTTTTCTCCGCGCGACTGCATGAGCGGATCCAGCTTGAGGCAGGGGGCTCAAACACCCTCAAAGCCCCTCCACCACCCCCACCACCAACACACGCTTTAGAAAAAATTAGCTACGGAGGAAGAAGAGAAAGAAGAAAAAAAAGATGGAGAAAAGAAATGGAAACTAAGTTAATCCAGGTTGAGTAGGACAAACGGCGCACTGCGTCGTGCTCGTGTAGACTACTCCATATGATGAGTTACCAATATTAGCGGCGGCTGCCTTGGTATAATATTTATTTATTATTTTCTCCGAAGGGAAAGAGGATACAAGGAATCATACCAGGAATGAATATATAAAATTGCTTAGTCTTATCATTTCATATTAATTCATAGTTTCTTAGTTGCGCTCTATTTTATGTCAGTCGAAATTTAGTCCATACAATTCATCTAGTGATTACCTCAGGTTATATTTGTCAAGAACGTTATGGGCTGTATTAATCCAACCGTTATTATTGTTAGTAGCTAAATTCAATTTTTACCACAAAAAAGTAGCTAAATTCAATTTGAGGGTCTGTTGGGTGGCTCATTTGTGTTTGATTTTAATGTTATATGTTTCCTTTTCTTTCTTTTATGTTTTCTCTTTTATCCTTTTGATGCTGTTTAGAATTGGTTGGGCCATCGACAAAATAATATAAGTTGAAAATTAATATAACTTTTTATCCATACTAAAATAGCAACAAGCAACGGCCCATGTATGCAATGAGATACTCCAACAAATCAGACGTGTAAAGCTTCACTACTCTCCTTTTAAAGATTGTCACGGGCAAACATAATGGTGGCGCCTATCTTCTCACCTTGACTGTACTGCACCTCTTTTTAGTTCAGTTCAGTCCTGTTGAGTTAGAGAGAATGGTACAAAATAAAGTCAATCCAGATCTGGGAGCATTGGACCAAAGAACTATCTTGGTCATCGTGGATTTTTCATATGTGGCGCATACTATGGTTAGATGTGTCAACATTGGCCTTCTCTGTGTTCAAGATGATCCTGCTGATCCATCTAACCTCTAATGGACCCGGATGCATCCGAGATGGCAGCTTCTTCGGTCCACATTATAAGAGCAACTCCAATGGTTAGCTAAAAAACTCCCTAAACATAAAATTAAGGAGTAATTAGAAAAAATATGACTCCAATGGTTCCTTAAATCTACTTGCTAAATTTATCAAGTCCCTACCTCACCCTACTTCATCGCTAAATGTCGGGAGCTGGTAGGGAGTCCCGAACCGCACTTCCGCGCCAAAATCCGTCGACTCGCGCCACATTTTTTCCCCTTTCGCGCCTTCTCTCTGCTTATCCGCTGCCGCCGAGCCCTCGTTCCCCATTCCTGCGTCGTCGTCCAGAGCCCTCCGTTCCTTCTTCGCCCCATGGTTCGCCGCTAGAGGAACCCGGCGCCCTCAAGAAGCTGCCCGCCGCCCTCAAGAAGCCGGGTCGCCGCCCTCTGGAAGACCACGGGCGGGCGGCCCCTCGACGTCCGGGCGCCGCCGTCCTCGGGAAGCCGTTCCTCCGTCGTAGCCACGCCTCCGCCCTCAAGAAGCAGCGCCACCGCCATCAAGAAGCCGCGCCGCCGCCCTCAGAAGCCGCGCCGCCGCCGTCTGGAAGGCCGCGCGCGGGCGGCCCCTCGACAAAAAGGCCCATTAACAAAAAGCCCAGCGGAGCTGGCAGAATTTGAATTATTTAGGGAACTAAATGTAAGGAACCATTGGAGAGCACTATTTTTTCTACTCCCTAATTTTATTTAGCAACTTCCTACATCTACTTTTAGGGAGCTGTTTTTTACCAAACCATTGGAGATGCTCTAATTGTACCGTTATGGGATTGAGATAAGATATCGACTGAATCACATCGGCGGAGCTACATGTAGGCCAAAAGGGTCTATGCCCCCACCCCACAATTGCAAAATCCATTGGCCAGCTACTAATTACTAATTGATGTTTAGAAATAAAAAATAAACATATTAAGTAACATATTAGTACTAATGGGCCACTTCTTGATTTGCGTTCTAGCTTCGCCAAAACTGACCCATACATCCTGAATAAACTTGAACAAGAGTAGAGTCGTTCACATATTTTCTCGCTTGGAGTACACTTTCAGATCCTGTAAAGATCAGATAACAGTAGTGCAGATTTGTATCACCATCTGAAGCATCCCCTCATCAGAGGTGACTAAATGTGATATCTTAGGAAGCTGATAACACATTTATTACATCAGATGGTTCATTACCGTACAAAACATCGAGGTAGCGGGCACTGAAACGCCACTATCAAGAGGGACAACGTAAGGACTAAAAGCTAAACTAAAGTGCGAATGAAATCTAAGATAACATCAGAGTCTTGTGCCATGATAAGCTTCCTGTGGAGACCCTGAACCACAAGCAAGGTTGGGTGCAGGACGGCGACCTACTCGACGTCTTTAGGAACGAAGTTCGGATCCTTCTCTGTAAAAACTAGGCAAGAGTGAGTACATACGTACTCAACAAGTCCAACCATACCCACGGAGGGGGATAATAAGATCATGCACAGGATATACCAAGGATAAGGCTAAGGTTCGTTTACGATAAAGTAAGATTTTACACATGCAAGGGTTCATTTAATAAAAGAGTTTTCTCAAAATATTTCTGTAGTAATCGAATAATAAGTGGGGTTGATCCACACAAAGGATCCAAGTTTTAATGCTACCGGACTCCACATCCACGGTAGCTCATGACACAACTGTCGGATATTTTTAAAATAACTCACGCCACAAAACCAACCATCCTAAAATGTCTATTGAAGTGACCATGCCGTAGCTCGTCCAATACCGTGGACACGGCTATTCGAATATATTTTACACTTTGCAGAGGTTGTACACTTTACCCACAAGTAGGGTACCGCACTACGAACGCCTTAGTGCCACTGCGGATCCTAATAAAGCCATTACCCACCTTAGCTGAATCTAACTAGTCAACATGGAAGCAACCGTGGGGTTAATGACCTATCAACAAAGTCATAACCGGGACATAATTCACACGGATCGTATTCCTTCTCCATGATCTCTCGTTGCTCACCAGCTCTCCTTTTGGCTAGCAGAACAACTAGTGGGATTTATGCTAAGCCGTTGCCCACACAACGGTCGAGTGACTGTACGATAAGTGGGTTAGGCAAGATGACACCCCAGTTCATCCTTACATTGACAAGACGGACATCTTCCAACCATACTCAACGACAAAGTTACAAGCTCACTAGTGGCATTTCACATAGGAAACACCGTCCATCTTATCAGGTTATATCTTTCTTTTATTTTCCCGAAATCCCGTTTTATCTTTTAAAACGCCCACACCTTTATTTCGATAAAACGCGTTGTGGTCATGATTAAAATATAATAAAGGGAATAAAAGGTCCTAAGCATCTCTAACAGTAGTTAACGTCCAACAGAGCAAATCCTATATGGACATTAACCTAGGTCATCAAGGAATAGTCATGGCAATCAAGGGGTGGCTATCCAACCATATCTTGCAATAAAACAATGCATTTTATAAAACAGGCCAATAAGTTGTGTTTATAAAACTGAGATAAATATGCATCAAAGGACGGGATTGGACTTGCCGTCCTCGAAACCTTCCGGAAGCTCCTCCTCGAGGTACGGGTCTTCGGGCTCCGGCTCGCGGTACTGCTCCTCCTCGGTCACAACGTCGGCTACGACACACAAACAATCACACAATAAAAACAAAGTACGCCGACGAGCTTAAAAAAGAGAGGGAAATAGGGAGTTTCGATTAAAAAAATAGAGAAGACTATTATATTTATCGGATGTGGATCCTGAGACTTGGAGAAAATATTTGGAGATGATGCGTGGTGGAGTTTGGAATCGATTCGGAACAAAATGTCGCATGAACTGATAAGTTAAAGGTCATTTAGGGAGTAGTTTAAAAGGACGAGGACCTATCTGTAATGAAATAAAGAGATAAAAGGAGCTCTAATTAAATATTTGAGAGAGGGAGGTGAAGGGCTGCGGACTGCATAAAAAGGAAAAGTGAAGGGGTTATGCATAAGTCTGCCTTTTTTTTCCTCGAGATAGAACACGAGAGGGAGGGGAACGGTAGGATGGGGGGGGGGGGCAGGCCATGGGCATTGGCCCCCTGGTGCATGGCGACGCCCGGGGAGGAGGGGAAAACGGAGAGGAGGCCGAGGGGGTCCGATTCCGGCTCTCACCTCATGCGGAGACGGTCTACGGAGGGCTGTCCATGGAGATGGGTGGTGGCCGGCAATGGTGAGCGGCGGCGGCGAGCTGCAGCGTGAGGTAGAGGAGGGGAGGTGCTGGGGCAGCGTGGGCGGAGTGAGGGGCAGCTCGGGGGCTGATTTATTGGCCGAGAGGGAGAGAGGAGATGGCCAGTGTGGGAGGGTCACGAGCAGTACAGGAACCTCGCTATTAATGGCGGCCGGGATGCTCGGGGACAAGGCGCAAACTGCGAGGGCGAGGGGACGGGACGGAGACGGGCTGGCGCAGCAGCGGGTCGCATGCCGGCTTGGCGTGCACGGGCAGCAAGCACGCGGCGGCACAGCGAGCAGCAGCGGCCGTGGCGTGATGCGGGCGGCGCGATGCAAGCGCGTGTGCACAGCCAGCAACGGGGGCAGCGGCGAGTCGTGCGCTAGCCCGCGCAGGCGGGCAAGGAGCGGGCTACAGCTCGATCAGGCAGCAGGCAGCACGTGCGTGCCTGCGTGAAGGAGATGCAGTGCTAAGCGCTAGAGCAGGGAGTAGCAACGCTAGCGCAAGTAGCAAGGCGAGGCAGCACAGGAGAGAAAAAGAAAGAGGAAGCCAGCGTCGGGAGGAAAAAAGGTATGGGAAAAGTTAGAAGAGAGAAATAAAATGGATTTGAACAAAATATGAGAAAAGAAAAGAGGGGACACGCACGCGGCACCGAAGATTGCGGCCGGGCAGGCGCACGCGGCCGACCGCGACACGATGGTGATGCGACGGGACGGCGGGACCGGTGGAAAAGGAAAAGGGGCGGGCGGCTCGCGGGAAAAGAGGACTGCGCGATGTCGGGACGGTGGAAAATCGGGGGGTGAGCTTCGGGAGTTCAAGCGGCGGAAAAGATTTAATAGATTTTTAAGCGGGTGATTGGTAATGCAATTTAAATAAGATAAAAACGCGGGTGGTACACCATCTCTTCTATATTCCAGGTTGGTCTTGGATGGTTTCCATACGCGGTAAACAATACAATAGAGATGCTAAATTGGAAAGTATGTTGAATGGCATATGTTGTAAATAGTACAATAGAGATCATGTGAAGTTCATGCTTGATTCATATGCGTAAATATGAATGTTTCTGCAGGCACGAGTCTACCCAGTGTTAATCGATTATGTTATCTTGCTTCACTGCCCACATTTTGATCTGTCAATGATTGTATGGAAGTATTTCACATAGTAAAAGTGTTCTAAATCATGAATAAAGATTTTATGTTGTCATCTACATATGGCATGTTTATGCAGAGCTAGGCTCTTCTTTGAATGATGATTTAGCAGTAACATCAGTAGTGCGTGATGTGTTTAATTTCTTGGAATATCAGCATTCATATTGTATTCTAGGTTGATCTTGGTTGGCTATTAAATGTTGCAAACAGTACAGTAGAGATGCTCAATTGGAATGTATGCTCAATGGCATATGCTGTAAAAAATTCAATAGAGAAGTAAAATTATTTGAATGAATCTCTTCATAATTATTTGAATGAATCTCTTCATGTTACAATTGCATTTAGAGTGTCCAGTAAGAAGTAAGCAACTTCAATCCAAAAAATCTAACTCTGTGATGGTACAAGAGTATTCTATTCATCTCTGTTTGCAAAACTACCTCTACTTAAAGTTAGTAATCATGTTTTGCAAGAGGATCGAAATTTGGACAACTTTCTCATCCGACAGGAGTATTTCACATAATCACATTTCTTGGCATGTCAATAAACCTTCACATTTTCTCATCCGGGCTTGGGACCCATTGTTGGTGCACTGCTCTCTTCCTTGGGATGTCCAACAATGATATATTTTGTGGTATTCATCAGAGATGTCACACTGCAGTAGAAGTCACAAGTGGTACCTGGCAAGCAAGTTCGGGATAATCTGCTGGGATCTCTCCTAGTTGTGCGCAATCTGGCCTAACATCAAGTAACTCAGGGAATTTTCGGTCAACATGAATCCAGGCCTACATCAATGGAGAAGAATTGAAGGAAGAAGTAGCCTTCAGGTTGAGTATCTAAGAAAAATTTCAGATTTGATGGCCTACTGTGTTCCATAATTAATGCACCCGAACTGGTACTCTAGCGCACAATTTAATTTTTCTGGTAAGATTTTGCAGCTTCCGATCATAAGATTAAACAACACATTTAGCCCACCTGTGCTGGAACTGGAGGCAAACGAGATTAGTCAGAACTGTGGAGCCTGGGCAAACTGAACTGGAATGTAATGCAATGCAAGCAAGGAGTAGTTTCCAGGAGAAGAAGGATTCAATCCGTGTCCAGATGGATCTCGAGTCGAGACTCCACCAAGCTAGAGCGAGGCCGATGGAACCAGATGAGCCGCTCACTACAGGCAGGGGAGGCTAGAAGCCGCAACCGCCTGCCAGCGGGGCTGGTGCCACGATGACGAGCGAGGTGTTCTTCGGGCTCTCCAGTGAGTCGGAGGCAAGCTCGCCGAGGGCGAGGGTCTCCCGCGCACGGGAGAGGAGCGGGTCGTGGTGAGGAGCTCGAGGTCGCGACTCGCGACGCTCGTGGTGAGGAGATTGGGGGGTGGGTTCGGGAGGAGGGTGCCAGCGGCTACGACCTCTTGGCGGCACGAGGCAGGCAGGGATAGCGTAGCGCATGGCCGGCTGGGACGGAGGCATAGGGGAGCAGCGCCGAACCAGGGCAGAAAAGAGAAATAACTTTTCCCTAGACTACCGGCGACAAATATTTCGATTCTTTCGGATTTGTACGGCGGAGGGAGCACTCAGCTCACCATACCGAGCAATAGAAAACAAAATGGAGGGAATAAGTAATACGGCTCGCTATATCAGGCAATAGTTAAATAAAGTATTGCTACGAGTGAGGCATCAAATGAATGGCAGCCAAAGATATCTCCTGAACAGAGAAGCATGACTCCAAGAATTAATTACCCTCCACATTTCCTTCATCCATCTACCTCCATATAAGTATGGCCAAAGAAGCATCACATCTAAACCAGGCCATAGAGCAGCTGCACGGTATGGTTAGAAATAAGGTCTCTCGTCTCATGGCGCTTCTCAATCTCAAAACCAAGGATGCAATGACCTGTTCGTGGTGGCCACTGCCATCATAACGTTGGCCTTGTCGTCCTGCTTCGGTCAAGAAAGGGAAGCCGATACATCATGTTAGGGTACTTCCACTACGAAAAGAATCGGTACGTTAGGGTACTTCCACTGGGAAAAGAATCGGTGCTTGTATCCCAATATGCAGAGAGGGTCAACTAGGCAATTCTAAAATTTTAACTTATAGCTCAAACTAGTTAGTATAAAATATAAACTAAAACATATAACCGATGTGCAATTAGATTTCAAGTAGTGTGAAAACCTCATCCTAAACAATTTTACAACTTATAGCTAATCCTAACAAGATATAAAAAACGTAAAGGCACGTAACATTGCATAAAAAATACGGAAGCTTAAAAGAAGAGGATGAGAGAAAGCAAACTCTTGACATGAAGATTTATCCCGTAGTATCGGCCACCCCTAGTTTACGTTGTTTAAATACTCGCTAAGAGCATTGCTTCCCGGTCATCAAGTCTCTTCCGGGACTCTTCTTGACTCGTCACGAAGGCTTAGCCACCAAGGCTCTCGCCAAGTTCCCGGTCATCTTGATGCCGCTTTCCACTAAGGAGCTTCTCCACGACGGATGGGGATCTTCACGTCCGGCACAAAACCGCCGTCGCCGCTACACACCAAGCCGGAACCGGAGGGTCGATGACTTACCGGCGAGCCACCAAGACTCTAAGGGGCCAGCACACCGAGATATAACTTGTGGTTCACTCAAGAACCAGCATACAAGGCAACAACGCCTTACTCTCTCACTCTCTCTAGAGCTAATCCTAACACTAATACCCTCAAAGCTTGTGCTAAATCTAAGAATACTATCAATGAGCTCCTAGGTGGCTTGGAAAACTTCTTCAGAGCATGGGTAGCTTCTTACAAACTCAAGCAGCCCCAAATGATCCGGAGTGAGGCCTTATATAGGCTAGAGATCCACTCCTAGCCATTACTTGCTTTTCTGCCAAAAAGCGTCGGTTAAACCGGTCGACACCATCGGTTTAACCGGTCACACTTAGCCTACCTACTGGCCGTTAAACTCCAACCGCCATCCTGCACTGACGTCATTGCACCGACGCAACGCACCGGCAATCATCGGTTTAACCGATTCTGGAGACTTTGCTTGGAAACCCTTCTGTAACCAAAACGTGAGTACTGAGTAACCACAGCACGCTTGTACCGACGCCTTCTTTTGCACCGTCAGTTTAACCAGTGTCTCTATTTTCTTCACACAGCACGTTTGCACCGATGCCTTCTTTTGCACCATCGGTTTGACCAATGCCTTTGTCATTTCTTCACTTGATTGCCATATCATCTCCTCATTGCACCAACGCCTCCATTCTTAAAGCCTCGGTTCAACCAGTGCTAGTGTGATTTCTTCACTTGATCGCCATATCAACTCACCAAAGGCACCAACCCGTTATAAGTTCATACCGTCGGTTTAATCGACACATGTAATCATGCTGGGGCTTATCCAAACCATCACGGCTGTCATTTGGACACATTTTCACTATAACTTGGACATCTTAACAGCAATTTGGACCATCTTGTATATTGATTGAACTCCATCCATGAAACTAGAAATCCTACGAACTTAGTTAAGTCCCATTGACTATATTATCACATAATAACCAAAATCACAATCATAGTCTAATGGAGCCATGCTCCTTGCACACTACTTCTTTTATCATTTTACATGTCGGAAAAACTTGACTTTGATCATTGCTTTTCATTTTGTAGCTGATTGCGACAGGCTGCTTGTACGATGGACTCCTAACAGCTGCCAGCGGAAATGTGTCTCGTTGGGGCTTACTAATTTTACAACAGATTGTCACGAGATTGGTGGTCTTGAAGCGTGTTGCTGCACCTTCAATTGAGGAGGTTGAAGCTGCAACTTTCTTTGCGCTATCTAAAAATAATGTGCAAAGATAGGAAGTCGGTCTGACCATCATTCCCTTTGCACTGCATGTGGACCGATCAATCAAAACAATGTCAATAATGGATCTAATATATTTCTATCTTGTCTATTAATTCTACCTAAACTATAAATCAACTGAAACAGCATGGTGTGACCAAGGTTACTCATTTTGACTTGTTTATGGTTAAGAGCCCGTTTTGCGGGACGTGACTAGTCTGTGGTCTGAAGGTCGGACGATTACCGACTTCCGGAGATGAGATGGAACCCTATCATTCAGCACACTACTCTAATTTGACCAATTTTACCTGTAATATCAAAATAAATGCATAAAACATGTTCTTAGCGTGCATTTAAAGAAAGTATTGGGACGTAAATGTGAGTGCCTTCTCTTAACTATAATCTGAAAAGAAATGAGTGCTTCTTGAATTCAACATGTAAATGAGTCCGGGCCAACTTGCCACGAGTCGGTCATGTATGTTCTCTTTTTTTAATAAAAAAAGGCATGTTATAAGAACCGAATATGTTAGTGGCGAGTTTGCTCGCTGCAATAGAATCTTGATTTTCAAGGATTTAGGCCCATGCAACGGATACTGCAAAATACATGGAAAAATTAGCCCACAAATTTATTGTCTTTTGTAAGTTTAGCCGATCAAACTTTTACTAACCCTAAAGCTACTCAAATAAATCTGGAGTGGATGCACGTGGTGAACTACCGGGCTTTATACATCGGTTGGTAAGCATTTGGTCATGGCGCATTGGTAGCTATGCTTACTTCCATGCATGTATGATGTGACCTCCACAACACAGCTGTTACAACTTACAATCGTACAGACCACAGAGAATGCTCGTGCCTCCAGTCACCAGCACGTACGCACCCACACCGGCGCACGTGTCTGCTCGCGAGGCCAGGGAGCTCGCTCCCACTGAACGGCGAACCCATTGGGGGCACGCAAGAACCCGTAGCGACGCCGACCAGTGAGCTCGGCTTCTTTCGCATTGGAGCCCCGTTGACGCCCAGATTTTGCTGCACGGCCCCTCAGCATTCTGTCGCGAGACTTGTTTGCTCTTCGCGTGTCCCTGCAGCGCGGATGCCAAACTTCCCCGGGACTTGACAGCAAAAGGCTCGCCTCCCTCGCCGTCGGCCGGTCGCCGTGGCCTCAGGGGCCAAGTGTCGCCGCGCCGGCGCTCACATAAACCCACGCAAGCGATGCGCGTCTTGCACCCACCCACCAAGCCCTGCTCCCAAGTCCCAACCCTTCCAGTCCCCCACACTGTCCTCTCCAGTCTACACGCACGGCTCCGCCGCTGACCGCTGGGCCCAGCTGGCCGGCCTGGTACTGCTGGTTTTCACCGTACAGCACTAGCCTGTTCTCAGTGAAACTAACCATGGTTAATCCCTCCTCCAAAAGAGCAGTGGTGTGGTGAGCCATTTCCACCTCCATATAGGCAGGCTCACCTGCTCTGCCCCGGCCGGCCCGGATCTTCTTCCCATTAGTAGTAAGCAGCCACCCACGCCACTCTGCCGTCAGCACGCTTGCTGTTTACCACCAAGCCGTTCAAACAACAGAGCCAAAGGGAGAGCGATCACAGGCCAAGAAAGCGAAGCCGCGGCCGGGACGGGCTAAACCCTGGGCCACTCGCCATGACGACGAGGCCGCATTGCGCGGCCACCCCGCTTTCCCCTTCGTCTCGGGCCTCCTCCTCCTCATCGCTCTCCTGCGTCTCCTCCGCCGCGTCCTCGTCGGGCTCCTGCTACGTGCCGGCGTCGTGGCCGCCGAAGTGCGGCGGCAAGAAGAAGAGGAGCAGCCGCAGGAGGGCCAAGAATGGCGCCGCCGGCGGTGCCGTTGCCGTCCTCAGGAGGAACAGCTCCATCTACAGAGGCGTCACCAGGTGGCGTAATCGGCCAAAGGCTTAATCTTTCTCTTCGCCGGCGACGTGGTTGGGTTCTGTGCTTGTGGTTTCTGAGTGGGAGACGCGTCCGGCGTCCCCGTGTTCGTTGATGCAGGCACCGGGCCACGGGGAAGTTCGAGGCTCACCTGTGGGACAGGCACGCTCGGTGTCCGGCCAAGAGCAAGAAGGGCAGGCAAGGTGAAGTATTTGTTCTTGTGTGCAGCTGAAGAACAAATGCGATTTTTTTTTTTGTTCTCCGGTCTCTCTCCCATTTATTTGATCATTTGGGCCCTCACGTTGTAGCAAAATGCCTGACATTGTTCTCTGTTTCTTCTGAATTTTTGTGTTTCGGATTTCTGCTCGGCTGCCTCGGCATTCGTGTGATGTGCGGATGTTTCATGTCTGATGGTCTGCTTGCCTCCAACAGTTTATCTTGGTGAGTCAAGAACTCAAGATCCTCTCCCTGCCTCTCATCCAGAAAAAGCTCACAAACTTTTCCATGCTATGATTCCCAATTATTTGGAATTTGTTGTGTTGTTTGGATTGATTTCGATTTCCGGACCTGCAACTAGTTTCTCCAATATTTTCAACAATAGAGCAATCGAGTGTGGATGAAAAAGGTATCTTTTGGGTAAAGGTTTTTTCCCCCTGAACAAACAACTTTTGGGTAAAGTTGAAAGGACTGCATTTTGTGTGTCCCCTTGTATGCTGGACATTCAGAAACGTTGGCACAAAACCATCAGACGCATGTATAGCTGGCTTTACCTTTACAAATGCAAGAACGTAGGAATACAAATTCTTAATCTTGTATCCTGGCAGGAGCTTTTGACAATGAGGAGGCAGCAGCCCACACCTATGATCTTGCAGCGCTCAAGTACTGGGGCTCAGAGTCATCAGAATGTAAACTCAACTTCCCAGTAAGTTCAGAGTTCAGTGTCATGCATCGTCTCTCCTTGTCTGTTGTCTCAGTACTGTACTTTGCTGCTACTCATAGTGTGAAGCTAAAGCTCTCTCTGTGAACAATTAATGCAGCTGGAATTGTACAACCACGAGCATGAGACGATGCACCGCATGTCAAGGGAGGCGTACCTGGCCGCTCTGCGGCGCAGGAGCAGCTCCTTCTCGAGAGGCGCCTCCGAGTACAGGGGAGTGGCCAAGTAAGCTCGCACCGCACGCACACGTGGCTTGAACCATCACCTGTATCTCTGTATCTATCCAATCAAGCACTGCCGCAGTGGTTCTGCCAGTGCATCTTCCTTAAGTGATTCAGTGATTCTGAGCTGTTCAATGTCACTAACAAGGATGAAGTTTCTCGCTTATCTGCAATTGAACTGCAAATTTCTGTTGTTAGTTTGTCACCCTTCCTGCAAGTCTGAATTGTTTTCTTGGCGAATGATAGAACTATGAGAGCTTTGGATTTGCAGGCACCACCGCAATGGCAGGTGGGAGGCCAGGATAGGCTATGCTAACTGCAAGAAGTACCTCTATTTGGGGATATTCGGTACCTGTCCCTTTCCTTGGCCTTCAATTGCGTTTTGCTACTGATCTCAAGAAACGACATTTTTGTTACAAAATCGTTCCACACAAAGTTGCTGCTATACCATCATGCATTTAGCGTTCTTACCCGTTTGGCAATACCTGTGTCCCTACTACTAGTAGTAGCAAGCTGTAACTTGCATTTTTGCATTCTGAATTCTGATATCTGCATGTCTTCTACTCTTCTTGGATGATTTGTGCATGCTTCTGCTGGCTGCTGCTGTGAAGGCCCACGCAATGTACTTCTGAATTGTTGGCTGGTCCCCTTGGATCTTCTTTCTTTGCGTGCAGGGACCCAGGAGGAGGCAGCCCGGGCCTACGACCTCGCAGCTCTGGAATTGCGGGGCCACGCCGCGATCACCAACTTCGACATCAGCAGCTACACGGATTACCTGCAGCAGCTTGAGCAGCCGGTCCCCAAGGCCCAGCCGAAGCCGGCTCTGAAGCCCAAGGCCGAGCCCGTCGACGAGGAGGCACGGCTGCTGCCCAAGGCTGCTGATCCGATTCCGGCGCCGCTTCTGACGCCCAAGCCTGAGCCCGAAGACGAGCTGGCCGGTCCACTGGCGCCGCTGCCGCCGGGCCCCGTGCTCCGCGACGAGGATGACGTGGACAACGCCATCGCCGAGATCCTGCCGGCGCTCGGCATGGACCCCGCCGACTTCGAGGCCCGGTACCCCGCCCGCGGCGCCCGCGCGCTCGGCTGGCCGTCCGACGACCACCAGCTGCGCGGCCTGCCGCTGCCGGACGCCGGGCGCTTCGAGGACGACATCGAGACCCTGTTCGAGGCGCCCGGCTCGGCCGGCCCTGGCCAGGGGGGCGAGGTCCAACCCCCCGCCGCCGTCGTGCCTGACGCCGTCTCCTGCGCGGCCGCCGCGATCAGCTCGCTGGCGTCCGGCCGTTGGTGGTGATGCGCGGGCGCGCACGCTCCCTGCTTCCATCCACCGGCCGTGTAATTACGTGTCGGTTCCTGGGGATTTGGGTGGCATTTTGGTTTGGTGGCGAGGTGGCTGGCGGCGATTAAGCTTGTGTCTTTTGGCGTGTGAAGATGCCGTGGTGCGGCAGCTCTCGCTCTCGAGTCTCGATCCTTTTGGCCTTTGTGGGGATGTGAAAGTGGGAGGGCTCGAGCTTTTGGGATGATCCACTGTGGAAGCCATGGTAACTTGTAACTTGTCGGCTAACGGCGCACGCACTACGCTGCCGTATCGGGTTGTCCAAGTTGGAATGCCGTGGCATCAAGTGCTCGCGCGGTGTGACTGATGCGAGATGCACATGCTCCGCTTGCAGTAGCAGCTAGCTAGCTAGATACTGATCAACTGAAATGACAGGTTTCTGCTACTCCATTTCGTGTGCTTTTGAATGTGTGTTCGTGTCAGGTGACTTCTCTCCGTCGTTGATTTGATAAGAATGCATGTGTGGATGCTTAAGGTCCCTTAGGCCTCGTTTGTATCGAGCTAATTGTAGAAAGATGTTACACAAGGCTTTAGTTGATCTAAACAGCTCAATTTGTGGTCTAGTTTTTCAATTCAACCACTCAGCTTATAAAAAAAACTACAAATTGAACTATAAACTAGTTTCCTGCTATTGCAGCTTGTAATAAGTTAGAAGAATAGAGACATGACCTTAATGTTTAGTGAATATTGTTGCCAGTCAAGAACACCTGCCTAGAAGTAACTAGTGAAGAGGTGCCGGTGACAAGCACGCATGAACCCAGCCACCGAGGCGGTATAACACCCTAATTTTTAACTTTAGAATCTAAATAAATTTTGCTAGATTATTGCAGACTCATTAAAGTTTTATTTAATTTATTTTGAATTTAGAGTATTATCGTGAACTATAAATAATTTACTTAGCCATAAGAATAAATAATTTACTTAGCCATAAGAAGAAATATAAGGAAAATAGACTTGTGCATTTCCATGCCACATATTATGTTATTGTTTGTCTTTTAGTAGAATTTAATTTTTAAATTTAAATTCAAATCAATTTGCTTATCTTCTTTTTTCTTCCTCCCTCTTTTCTCTTTTAGGCCCAATCCAAATCTCCCTCTCTTTTCCCTCTCTCCTTTCTCCTTCCTTTTCTCCCGCGCGGCCCAACCCAGCCGGCTCAGCTCTCACTCCCGGCCTGCCCCACCTCCTTCTCTCTATGCCTCCGACAGGCGGGCCCCACCTGTCAGGGCCTTCCTCTTCCCCCGACCGAGCCCAACTCGAGCTCAAGTCTGACCTGGCCATGCCGCCTCCCCATGCCGCCTGTCCCGCACGCCTAGACCCTTAGCCGCCCCTATATAAGCGCCGCCAGGACTCACCCTTTGACCCATCAAGTCTCAGCTGCCGCATCCGCATCGTCCAAACCCTAGCCGCGCCGAGCTCGTCGCTTCCCTCCGTCCATGAACCACCGTGGGAGTTTCGCCTTGGGGTAAGGACCGCCGTCGGCCACTTCCCCCCCCCCTCTCTCTCACCTTCCTGTGCCGGCAATCGCTCGTCGGAGCGCCGCCCGGCCGCCCCTCCGTGGCGCGCCACCTTCCCGGTCCCGCGCGCCCGCATCGACCCCGCCAACGTGTTCCTCGTCGCCCCCTCTTTCTTCCAGGAAAAACCCAAGCCAACCCCCGCCAGCGCCGCACCGCACCCCGCACCCCCCCCCCCGGCCATCAGATCTAGATCCCACGGTCTAGATTAGATCTAGACCGGGGTCAAACGGCCTAGTACCGGTCAACCCTAGGCATTTTACAAAAGAGCCCCTCTATTTTTATGAAATCAACCCGTAGTCCATACTAGTTCAAAAGTATTTGTAAAACAGTCCTTTTTCTTCTATTTTAACCCGTGGATTTTTCTAAAATATAACCCGTCGTCCAAATCTCTCTATTTTCAAATCTAAACCCTAGATTATATGTTTATTTATATTTTAGCTCTCTGTTTCTTCGTTAAGAGAGTTTCAAATCTTTTACAAATAAGATTCTAAAACCATATTTTAGCCATAACTTCTCCGTTTTATCTCCGTTTTCATCGATTCTTGCGCTCACA
This sequence comes from Panicum hallii, assembly GCF_002211085.1. NCBI lineage: Eukaryota > Viridiplantae > Streptophyta > Magnoliopsida > Poales > Poaceae > Panicum > Panicum hallii. Next base: position 7,008,822 of record NC_038046.1, on the reverse strand, counting down.
TAATCCTTGTGACGTGCGAGTAGCTTTGTTCTGTTTACACTATTTGGTGTACTGTATGTTGTACTTGTTTGCTTGTATGAACTTATATGGTGCGATAAATAGTGCACAGTTCGAGAATCCGCAAAAGTAAGGCTTTGAAGACGCCCCTGAGCAGCGGCAGTGCTTTGAGGAAGGCAAGTGGTTCTTGATCATGTTCGGATCCCAATAATTCTCTATATACACATATTTATTTATATGCATGCATGAGTCTATAACATGATGGATCCCAAACTAAAGATGTGTCTAGTTTCTATTGTACTTTCTTGATTAAGGCTGCGTTTGGTTGAGCTTTCTGAACCTGCTTCTGCTTTCAGAAAGCAGAAGCGGGATTCAACTTCTCTGCAGCTGCTTTGAAAAAGCTGCTTTTCTATAGTACAAATTTGAAAGCAGGTTGTACCCTACTTTTGCAGCTTTTCCGAATTTGTGAAAACTGCACACCTACTATTGGTCATATATATACTCTTTCAATTCTTTTTAATATATATAAGAAAATAAAGATTTTCATATATAGGAAATAAAAATAAAAAAGTTAACTCTAAATATTTTCATATATATAAAAATAAAGATTTAAAGGAAAAAGAATTTGGTCATCACAAAGAAATATTGTATACTGTCAATTTGCATAAAAACAATATATAACTTTTTCACAGTCGACAACTCACAGCAGTTTGAACCAAACGACTTTCAGCTTTTTCACTGCAGCTATCTGACAGCAGCTTTTTCACAGCAGACATCTGACAGTAGCTTTTTCACAGATCACAGCTGAACCAAACGCACCCTAAGACTTTTGGTTATGTAATAAAGTACTCTAATACTCTCTTTCGTTATAAAATTATTTTGGATATACACTTGTATCATCTATCATATATGTATGAGTTTGATCCTACTGCATGTATATAACTTTTTAAAACCGGATGTGACAGGTAGATACTCCAGCAATAGGTCATGTGTGTGCGGGAAGGTTCGTCATCGGCCCATGCGTGCGCAGACAGAGTTGCAAAATGTCTACTACATTTCTTTTCAAAAAAAAAAATGTGTACTACACTAGCAAGTACTAGCAAACATTACCGTAGTTGCCACGCCAGAGCACTCTAGCCAGATTTTTTTTCGAATAAAAAGAGAACGAGTCATCGGAAAGAAGAACAAAACGACCAAAAGGAGCCGACTCAATTTCGACAACCGGTCAAAAGAACAAGATGCGGCACTCTAGGCAGGGTGGGCCGCCTGAAGCGTCGCATCCAACTAGCAGCCCAGATCAAAACAAACTTGCCCACTTCCCGGCCCGCGGAATAAAGAGCGGCTAAGATCGAATCTGCGCCACGCCACACGCCACTAGCCCATTTTGTCTAGCCTCCATTTGGGCCCATGCCTGGAAGCCCCCACACGGCAGCCTCACGCGAAGCGTCCCGGTCAGGATCTGGCTCCATCCGCCCGCCGCGGGTCGGTTCGGCCGGGCCCCGCGCGAGCGCTCCTCCTCTCTATTTTATCGCAGCCCGCCTCGGGCCAGCCGCTCGGACCGCACCGCAGCCAGCCACAGCCTCCCGTCGCAGTCGCTCGCTCGCGTCGTCGCTCCCGACCTGTGCTCCCGCCTCCGCCGATCCGCGCACGCAGATCGCAGAAGCCCGGCGGCGCAGGGGCAAAGGGGAGCTAGGGAGGGAGCTCGCGCGGCGGAGGAAGGCGTTCGCCACCGTCTCGGTGAGTGCTCCCGCTTCTCCTTCGTGCGTGCTGTTATGAATTCCGCCCCGTGCCTCGCGGATCTGATCCGCTCGATCGTCTGGCCGGCGATCGGGTTGCCGTTTTCCCCCGCTACGGCATGATTCAGCTTCGGCTTCACGCTAGCGTTGGCAAATATGTTCGCTCGCGTGTCTCTGCTTTTTCCCGCGAATCCGATTCGATCCCGCGCCTTACTTTGGATCTCGTGACCTGGGATCCATTCCTTACGGAATTCCTGTGGGATGGGCTTGCTTACGCGTGTTGGAATCGTAGCGAGTGTCTATGGATGTGGATCTGTGCGTGGTTGGCTGAAACCTGTTTGGTCTTGTGTTGTGGCAGAGGAAGAGATGGGGCTCTCGTTCGGGAAGCTGTTCAGCCGCCTCTTCGCCAAGAAGGAGATGAGGATCCTCATGGTCGGGCTTGATGCCGCCGGTAAGACCACCATCCTCTACAAGCTCAAGCTCGGCGAGATCGTCACCACCATCCCCACCATCGGTGAGCCCTTCCTCCACCATATGCTCTCCTTTGCATGTTAATCTATACCGTCGGAAGATGTTGTGAACTGCACAGCGCATTTATTTTCTGAACTGCAAACTCAAACGTGGTGACCATTCACATTTGGGGCTTACATTTTCTTACAGTTTGAGAAAATTACCCAGTTTGCTATAATTCAATTATAATGGTATTAGCCATGTAAAAGTCGAGCAATTTCAATCATGATTCCTGAACATTGTTCTTTTTGCATTCACTCATTTTCGTCCAAAATGGTTTTGTTGAGGACATATCATCTTTTTTAGGAACATTCGATCCGTAATATTTGTTAAGACATACAGAACATGTGCTAGTATATCTGAAATCGGTAAAATATGGAAGATGTGTGCTATAACTTACAGGTTGGCTTATCGTTGAATTTTGCAGGATTCAACGTTGAAACTGTCGAGTACAAGAACATTAGCTTCACTGTTTGGGATGTTGGTGGCCAGGACAAGGTACTTAATTGTGCTTATAATTGAGCTATATCTCAGATGGGCTATCATAGTCTGAACTCTTAGCAAATAGTTTCTGCTGTCAAGATCCATAGCATTATTATTTTCAAAAAAAACTTTTAGTGGATTAGCTGTTTATTGATTCTTTGTGCCAAAAACTCACAACAGATCAGGCCCCTGTGGAGGCACTACTTCCAGAACACGCAGGGTCTCATTTTTGTTGTGGACAGCAATGACAGGGAGCGTGTTGTTGAGGCTAGGGATGAGCTCCACAGGATGCTGAATGAGGTAACATGCTAGTGTTATTTTAGTAAAAAGTTCCACTTTGCAAATATCCAGTCTATAAATGAAGTTTTGTTTATTTAAAAAAAAGAAGTTTTGGTTTCAACAATATTGCAATAATGAATTTGCAGATTAAAACTGGCTTGCCAAACAAAGTTTCTTAGAGCCCTCTGAGCAGCTTATGATGCATGCTTTTTTCTGCTTCTGACACCATTCATGTATCTTTTTCTTTCTTTCAAAGTGCTTACTGGGTAGAACTTTTCTGCTCCTTTATCCAATCTAATCGAGCTAATTCCTAATGATTTAGATATCTTTCTATGTTGTAGGATGAGCTGCGTGATGCTGTGCTGCTTGTTTTTGCAAACAAACAAGATCTTCCTAACGCTATGAATGCTGCTGAAATTACTGACAAGCTTGGCCTGCATTCCCTGCGCCAGCGGCACTGGTAAGAAACTTTATTTTCATTACTGTTCACATAGCATGGTTGAAGTTGCCCTGACATTCTGAAATTTGTTGGAGTCTGTATTGGACACGTTTGCAAGTATATAGTACATCGTATGTTTGAAGTGTTTTTGGTTCAATTATCATTTCTATAGGATGTGAAGATATATGAATATTATCCAATCTTTTCATTGGGACCACCAATGTTGTATTAATTCACACCACTTGAGATACTGTGATTGGGCTGAATCTTTATCTCCATTCTGCAGTGCTTTATTATATCTTTTTCTCAAATAATTGCCAATATCACTGTTGCTTTTCTGGAATCTAGAAGATATATCTATGCTAATATTAACATAAAACTATCCCCTGGAACACAGGTACATCCAGAGCACTTGTGCTACATCTGGTGAAGGGTTGTACGAGGGGCTTGATTGGCTTTCCAACAACATCGCCAACAAGGTAAGATAGCTGTATGCTAATGACTTGTTTGTGCTTTGCCTGAATACTTCTGTGAGCTGTTGCGCTTGTTCTGATTATATATTCAATGCTGAAATAGGCATGCATAATAGCTCTGTTATAGCTGCCTTAGTGTAGTCAGGATTTCAGTGCTGCTGTAAGCGAGATTGGAACACGGGAATAATAGATTGATTAATGGAGGTGCAGTGTACGCCCATATACAGGCAAGGGCTCCTAGGGTTTGGCTTATAGAAAACCAAATCAACGCTGGAGATCCTCGCCTATCTAACCGTCAACCAGGCTTGCGCAAGGACCTCAAGTCCTGAATCCTGATGCAGCAAGGCAACCATGGGCCTGAGGGGCCAGCTGCCTGTCTTAACAGTTTTGTTAGGCATAGAACGAAGTTGAACTGTCTTGGACAGGCATTTTTCTTCTGTTCTGCACTACCAGTACACCATACTAGCAATTCTGCATAGCATCGAAATTTGAACTCCTTGTACAAGATCGGCTATAGCTGTTGGTGACTTAACTTCCGAAAAATTGTTGCTGGAAACTGACAGTATTCTCATTCCATCTGTTTGCCCAGGCTTGAAGCTTTTCGGCAGGGCTCCCAGGAAGAGGAAGATGTCTGAACAACTTATTGCTGCCTTATTACATATTATAAGATTATACAATCTACAATAGATAGTGTGAGTGTTTGTGAAGAAAAAGAAACTAGCTCTCTTTTGAGGGGCTAGTGCCAGATTCGGTTATGTTTTTGTTTTTGGCTCGGTATTATTGCCTGTCCAGTTTCACAAAACTGACTCTGTCAATCATGTGTACTTATGTTTGGAGATGTGTCGTAAATTAAATTTACATGCTTTGCCATAAATTTTTGCCGATACATTGCTATGCCAGATGTGGATTGCTAGATTTTTTGTTGGATTACATATCCGAGATGCTTTGCTGTACAAGTGTACATTAACTTTGGCCACTCACTGCTGCATCTGGTATGTGCCGCAAACATCCTGTTCTTTTGAGATGCCTTCTGTTCCTTTTGGATATGGCAATCAACAGGCCTGCCTTACATAGGTAGTGTTTGGATCCAAAGGGCAAAAATTTTGCCATAGGGTTTGGCAAAAGCTCATTTAAACCTCTTTTCTCCTTTTTGCCATAGGGTGTTTGGGTCCAAATGGAAAAAAAAGAGCAATTTTTTTGCTATTTCCTTTTGCTATCTGTTTTTGCTGTTTCCTTTTTGCCATAGGGTGTTTGGGTCCAAATGGAAAAAAAAGAGCAAATTTTTTGCTATTTGCCCTTTTGCCAAAGAATCCAAACAGGCCCATAGTTACATTCTGTTCTGCCAAATCAGCGCTGTGCCTGGTATGAATTGCTAATTGTTTCTGAGATCAAAAGGCCACACTACCAGTCTACCACGTAATGATGAGATCGTGCCGAATGCGTGGCTTACATTATGTAACATGGAAGGTTACGGAATCCTCGTGTATTCTAATGAATCTAATGCCAAAGAGCAACTGAGAGAGAGTACTTTGCACTCAAATTTGCTTTCATTCAACAAAATACATGAATGTGTTACAGCACGTCTTTAGGTGTGTTACATGATACACAATTGTGGGATATTCAGACAAAACTTTGATCAAACGTTTTCAAAGGATTGCAGCAACATGCTCCAGCTGATCTGACCAGTGTCACTGAGACGCCATAGCAACAGAGATCCAAGCGTGGTACAGTCCATGTGGCTTTTGCCTGGAAAACACACAAATCAATACAGGGCATAATCTCTCAAAAGGAACCTGCAGGGAGGCAGGGTGTGATCTACTTACGTATAAATATTTTGGGCATCAATTTCATTAAACAAATTGACAAAGAAGCGGAATCCATCTGGACTGACATCCCTGCACAACAAGCCTGAGAGAAACAGTGGTACTTAAGTTTCATCTCCGAACCAAACGCATAACTTGCAAAATACTTCAATATAAACCATAGCATACCTTTATTTTCTGCATTTAGAAGATGCTCCTTTGCTAAAGCTGGTGCGATTCCCAGAGTGAATGCAGCATCACTTGGGCTAATCCCTTTCTGAAGAGCATCCGGCTTTTGTGCAAGTGACGAGATTCTTGCAAATACCTATGTTTGTTGAGGAAAAAGATCAGAGCGTACTAGTGCCTGGTGCTAAAAAAATGCTAGTGGCAGAAGCACAAATGTAGACAAGTGCAGTAAAAATAGTGGTGGCAGCATAACCCACTAACAGAGTCAATGCTGATTGGCTGCAATATGTGGTTTAGTGGCCATTCAGTATGCATTAAGACTTATTGTTGCAATGGTTTACCTCTTCATCACTATGTGTCTTGGTCTGGATCACCTTCACTCCACTATCAAATTTCCTGAGCATGACTGGGCTGCTCATTACAAATCAACATCTATAAGCAAAACATCAAAACCATGATCAATGGCTGGTGATGAACCAGCTGGAACGGCACTAAACTAACTACTCTTTGCTATTCCCATCATCCTTAAATTCTGTTCAGAAAGTAGAGATTTTGGTAGTTTAGTAATCATCAAAAGCACCATATACATACACATCAACTTTCTCCCAGAGCGAACATGCTTGCAAAAGATCCTCTGGTGAGATTAACTCTAGAAAAAAAACAAAACTAATTTCAGAACACAATTAGGAAGGGAATTCTATTTAGATATTACTAATAGAAAAACCACAGACCTGTTCCCCTGGCACGATTGAAGAGACAATAGACATCGACCAGTGCCATCATACCCCCTGCTTTCTCAAGCGGTATTCTTACAAAGTCCGCCAGCTGGCAATGAACGGACAAAATAATCATTAGTAAATAACAAATCTAACTCTTCGTATAGCACAGCTTAAGGAGAAGAGGAGAATATGCAACTGCATGCCTCAGATTAGAAGGAAACTCTGAAGGCATGGACAAAATTTGTGTCCCTGCCTTCCTGCCAATTGAATATACAAGACTATGAATGTTGTAGTTTCTTGATGCTTGATGTGTTACTAAATGATAATATTCTAGAGATTCTCCTGTAATGTACCCCTTTCCCACTGATGAAGATAGGCCTAGAGCTCTTGACTAAATTCTAGTAATGGTAAAATACTAAATGGTCGATGTAGCAATTAGGAGACGTGTAAATATTCTATGCGTGCAGGAGACTAAATGGAAGGGCCAGAAGGCGAAGGAGGTGGAGGGTTCTGGCTTCAAGCTTTGGTACACGGGGACAACTTCGAGTAGGAATGGTGTAGGCATCTTGATCGATAAGAGCCTTAAGGATGGAGTTGTAGATGTTAGGAGGCAAGGCGACCGGATTATCCTAGTGCGGTTGGTCATTGGAGATTTGGTTCTGAATGTGATCAGTGCCTATGCCCCTCAGGTAGGTCTTAGTGAGAGCTCCAAGAGTCAGTTCTGGGAAGACCTCGATAGCATGGTTAGTACCGTGCCTATCAGCGAGAAGCTCTTCATAGGAGGAGACCTCAATGGTCATGTGGGTGCGACTAATGTAGGATATGAGCGAGTACACGGGGGTTTCGGGTATGGTAGTAGGAATGAGGGGGGGAGGATGTTTTGAATTTTGCGTTGGCCTACGACCTGCTGTTAGTGAATACCCTCTTTAGAAAGAGAGAGTCCCATCTAGTGACCTTCCATAGTGGACAAAACTCGAGCCAAATCGATTTTATCCTTGCTAGGAGAGAGGATAGACGTGCCTGCTTAGATTGTAAGGTGATATCTGGGGAGTGTGTTGTCCCCCAACACAAGCTTGTGGTGGCGGATTTTCGTTTTCGGGTACGTGCCCACCGGGACAAACGTGCCAAGATTGCGAGAACGAAGTGGTGGAAGCTTAGAGGGGAAGAGGCACAGACGTTTAAGGAGAGGATGCTAGGCGAGGGGCCTTGGGAAGAAGGAGCAGATGTAGATGATATGTGGCTAAAGATGGCGACATGTGTTCGGAAGGTGGCCTCAGAAGTGTTTGGTGTGAGTAGGGGAGGCAAGCAAGAAGTGAAAGAGACTTGGTGGTGGAATGACGAGGTGCAAAGGGCTATTAGGGAGAAAAAGGAGTGTTTCAAACGCCTTCACCTCGACAAGAGCGCGACCAACATCGAGGGCTATAGATTAGCGAAGAGGTCTGCAAAGCGAGCTGTAAGTGTAGCGAAAGGTCAGGCTTTTGATAACCTTTATCAACGGCTAGGTACGAAGGAAGGAGAGAAGGACATTTATAGGATAGCTAGGGCTCGCGAGAGAAAGACAAGGGACATAAACCAGATCAAATGCATCAAGGATGGGACAGATCGACTTCTGGTGAAGGATGAGGAGATCAAGGACAGATGGCAAGAATACTTCGACAATTTGTTTAATGGGGAAAATGAGGGTCCTACCTTCGAGTTGGACGACTCATTTGATGATACCAACAGACGCTTTGTGAGGAGGATTCAGGAGGCAGAGATCGGGGAGGCTCTGAAGAGGATGAAGGGAGGTAAAGCAATGGGTCCCGATGGCATCCCCATTGAGGTGTGGAGATGTCTGGGCGAGAGGGCGGTAGTATGGTTAACTAAGCTTTTTAACCTAATTTTCCGGTCAAACAAGATGCCGGAGGAACGGAGGAGAAGTATATTAGTACCGATCTTCAAGAACAAGGGAGATGTTCAAAGTTGTACTAACTACCGGGGGATTAAGCTGATGAGCCATACGATGAAGCTTTGGGAGAGGGTTATCGAGCATCGTCTAAGAAGATTGACAAGGGTGACCCAAAACCAGTTTGGGTTCATGCCTGGGAGGTCGACCATGGAGGCGATTTTCTTGGTACGACAGTTGATGGAGAGATATAGAGAGGAGAAGAAGGACTTACACATGGTCTTTATTGATCTAGAGAAGGCGTATGACAAAGTACCGAGAGACGTCATGTGGTGGGCCTTGGTAAAACACAACGTCCCAACTAAGTATATTACCCTCATCAAGGATATGTACAAGGATGCGATGACTTGTGTTCGAACATGTGATGGCGATACCAGTGACTTTCCAATTAAAATAGGACTACATCAAGGGTCAGCATTGAGCTCTTATCTATTTGCTTTGGTGATGGATGAGGTCACAAGGGACATACAGGGTGATATCCCTTGGTGTATGCTCTTTGCTGATGATGTGGTGCTAGTTGATGAGAGTAGGGCAGGGGTTAATATGAAGTTAGAGCTGTGGAGACACACGTTAGAGTCGAGGGGGTTCAGGTTGAGTAGGACCAAGACCGAGTATATGATGTGCGACTTTAGCCCGACTAGGCATGAGGATGGGGACGTTAGCCTCGAAGGTCAAGTGGTGGCCAAGAAGGATATTTTCCGGTATCTAGGATCAATGCTTCAGAAAGATGGAGACATTGATGAAGATGTTAGACATAGAATTTCAGCTGGTTGGTTGAAGTGGCGGCAGGCTTCGGGCGTCCTCTGTGATAAGAAGGTGCCACTGAGGCTAAAAGGTAAGTTCTATAGGACGGCGATTCGCCCGGCGATGTTATACGGTGCCGAATGTTGGCCTACAAAAAGGCGACATGTCCAGCAACTGAGTGTAGCAGAGATGCGTATGCTGCGTTGGTTCTGCGGGCATACAAGAAGGGATAGAGTCCGGAACGAAGAGATTCGAGATAGGGTCGGGGTGGCACCTATCGAGGAGAAGTTGATCCAGCATCGGTTGAGATGGTTTGGACATGTACAACGGAGGCCTCCCGAGGCGACGGTGCGTAGTGGAGTTTTAAAGCGGGGCGATAATGTTAAGAGAGGTAGAGGTAGACCTAGACTAACTTGGGACGAGACGGTTAAGAGAGACCTTAAGGAGTGGAATATCGCTAAGGAATTAGCTATGGATAGAAACGCTTGGAGATTAGCAATTAACGTACCTGAACCGTGATTTTTGTTACTTTTTGTTTAACTCCTAACTCTTCCTTTGGTTTGTGCCCTTTTTGTGTTTCTTATTCTTGTTTTCTGTGGGTTTCATCTCTAGCCTACCCCAACTTGCTTGGGACAAAAGGCTAAGTTGTTGTTGTTGTTGTTGTAAAATATTAAATGGACTAGGTGTCTAGCTGACATATGTAAATGACTCATTATTACTACTCAATAGAAGTCAAGGTTCCCAGAGGATGGAGGTCATGATTATCAAACAGTTTATACTGCAATATACTGTTGTGCATAAGCCATATGGCGATGAAGTTCTAAACTGAATATTTGGTCCAATCTACATCAACTTCTTACAGAATTCATGCACTACCAAAGCCAATTGGCAGTCCAAATAAAGCTACACGATCAGTAATACCTTAATTCTTACATGAAGAAAACTGGAAATGCATAAACAAGCAAGTGCAGGTTACCTGCAGTGACAACTGCTGATGATACAAAGCACCAGCAGTTTCTTTCGTCACAGGAGACACAATGCCAACACTCAATAGCAAATCCTGCATGTCTTGCTTAGAACCCATCTCTTCGTCATTGGAGTTTGATTCAGTAGATGAGTTTGTTAATAGCTTTAGCCTCATTTTCTCTGCTAGCTGCATCATTTCCTTAGCTTTGCTCTGGACCAGTGAAAAATAATAATTGAGTTCAGATTAGACCATGGTAATCAATCTGATATAATAGCTATGCAATTCGAACCATGAGGGCGTTAAGATCCTGGAAGGCATCCTGCAAGTTCTGCCCGGCGCTCTCCCATGACTCCTGCTCCATCCGCAGTATCCCCGAGACCCCGACAACGGGCATCCGGATCGCGATGTCCTCCGCCGGCGCGGCCCCCTCCGCCACCGGGGCGCCGCTCGCCGGAGCAGCCGCGGGTGTCATCTCCCAGGCCCTCGCGCGGATCGCCTCGATCAGCCTCCCGAAGAAGACATCCACGTCGGCCTTGCAGGTGACGACGATGGCTACGACCTCCGATCGCGCGGGCGGCATGGAGATCTGGAGGCGGATGCGGTGGTGCTGCGACGAGGAAGACGAGGACGAGGAGAAGAGGGAGCGGAGGGGGTTGTGGCTGTGCCTGCGGTGCGGAGGGTAGGCGTGGACGACGGTGGCGAGCGGGAGCCCACGCGCGGAGCGAGAGGGCTCATGGAGGAAGATGAGGCGGTGGGAGGTGAGCGCGAGGAGGCAGCCGCGGAGGGGCGCGAGGCACGGGTTCTCCTCGGGCTCGAGGTCGACGAGCGGGAGTAGGTTCCGCTCCACCTCGCCGGCCGACAGCACCGGGCGGCCGGACGCCGTCACGGACGCTGACGGCAGCCAGTCGGCTGCGGCGGCGGACATGGCGACGGTGATCTGGTGCGGTGCTGCAGTGGGTTTGGGTTTTCCTGGGCTCCTGGCGCTGACCTGAAGTCTTTTTCTTTGGGCCCCGGGCCAATCATCAAAATTAACCGGGACACAGCACAGCGGGGGGGGAGGAATGCAGGAGACAGTATACTCCATCCGTTCTAGTACTAGTCGTTTTAACTTTTTACTAACAGAGGGTATAAATGGTACAGTAGTTTGTTTTTTTTTTCCGCCACAGCTCCTTCTATGTTAGTGAAACTTTTGAGGAAGATATTCGAATTCCTCACTTTTGAGCTTGTTTTGAAATTGGAGTTGTGTGCTTAGTTTATCTTCTATAAGGACAACGACAATGTTTTTTACCTGATTAGAAATTTTAGAGAAAACACATTTGGACACTCTCACTTCTGAATTCTTTTTTGAAAGACGCTATCGGTTTTGAATTTATTTGAAGATATGCTTTGCGCTTTGGTAAGAACAGTGAGGTAGCGATTTATGGTTGGGGTTGTCTGCCTCCTAACCCTAAAATTTAGTATGGATGATGACAATTGATGATGAGGATGAGAATGCCAAACAAGTGAGTTAGGGACTTATGCAGGGGCTGTGGAAAAAGGTGGTTCTAAAATCGCATTTGTGAGTCATGGTCGCGCACAACAAGAGGGTGGAGGAGATGTAAAAGGAGAAAGAGGTGGGCATTGCCAAAATTGCACTCAAGAACCATTTGAAAAAAGGAAGTACATGCTTCGGATGGAGCTAGAAAACGTAGGTAAAGAATTAAGTATTAAGGCGTGCCAAATTGACATGAAAATATTTAGCACAAATAGTACTCCCTCTACCTGTGCCGTTTCTTGTACATTTTTTTCCTTCCCTCTCTCTAGGCCTATGTAAACCTTTTCTTTATTAACGCAAATCTGGTAAATCTCCTGCCAGTTTTATTTACTTAAATAAAATATGGTTCTTCTTCCGAAGGCTGCCATAGTATGTTGAGAAATGATAAATCATTGCAGTGAACTACACATGATTCATTGCTGAGCGTGCGATCCTGCATCGTCTAGCTCATTTTCTTCACGGATCTGGATCTCCTTGTTCCCGAGGAATTCGGAGTACCAGCGAGCAGAGAGCCTAGCTTGCCTTGGAAGCGCCTGGTCCTCGAAGTCGACGCGGTACAGGCCGTAGTGCGACTTGAATCCTGTAAGGTACTCGAAGACGTCCACGAAGCACCACGCGAAGTAGCCTTTCACATTGGCTCCATTCCTGCAGAGCGAGGTAGGTTAAGGATAAATCTATGATCTATCTGAACAATAGTTCTTCCTGAAAAGAAGGTCTTGTCTGAACAATTCATGAAATCTGTCGACGGACTGATATGATATTGCTGAGTTTTGTGAGTTGTGGCAGTGCCTTATTATCATCCTCAGAAAGCTGCTAATTCGATTTAAAATTTAGGTACCATCTAAGGACCATAAAATCCTCTTACTGATTTGACATTTCTTACCTTAGTGCAGTCAATGTGCTCTTTATGTGGTTCTTCATGTAATCAACCCTTTCAGTATCATGGAGACTACCATTTCTGGTTGCATAACCTGAAGACAGAAAGGAGAGGGAAGAAGGTATAAACAAATGCACTCGATGGTCATAATGTCTTGTTTTGGACAAGATACGACCAAACCTTTAAAAACTTTAACTGTCAATAACTTTTGAAATTACTAGAAAACATATAAATCATATGGAATATTTGTTTTAATCATTACTTAGATAATCTAAATTTGTTATATTGTAAATCATAACTTAGATAATCTAAATTTGTTATATTGTAAATATATTTTATAGAAATAATGATCAAAGTAGCACATGAAGATGTGAAAAGTAAAAAACCATTAAGTATGTTTGATCTGTCCGAGAAAAAACAAGTATTTTGACCAAATGAAGTATATGTTCTAGAAAATATGGCATATACAAGATGCATTGATGTCTGGATAGTGTTTTGTTGTTTTCAGGAACAGATATCTGCATAATGGTTTAAAGGTATTTCTTAGAATATCTGAGCCAAAATTTTCGAGACCTACAGCAGGGAAATAGACATGCCTGTCTCTTGGATATAAACAGGAAGATTCCCATAGGCTTCATTCAGGTACTCCACCAAAAGTTGCAATCCTTTGGGATCAGCTGGAATGGATGTTGGGGCTTGCTGCAATAAAATAAAAGGGCTGTATCTGTCACAGCTTCGAAAAAGTTCCAAATATTACTCATTTTAAATAAGAGGAACTTTCAGTGAATTTTTATCTAATCTCTCGCATTAGAAACCTAACTGCACAGCATAATATCTGAAACAAATGAAGTCATCAGTGTCGCTGAATAATTGTCGACTAGAAACTTTACCTGACCAATGGGTGGATCTGTTCTTGAACCTGCTCCAGAGAATCGTTTTGTTAGATGTACCATTTGGCTTGACGATTTTGTAGCATTGCAAATATGTTTCAGAGATATCAATAAATGAATAAAAAAACGAGGGATATAACAGAATTATGAGCAGTAAAATGATAATCATGTATCAACCAACGAATTGTTTTACCTCTATACTCAGCGGAGATGTCCAGTGCGAAGTCACGGATGCCTTTTTCTAACGGGCGGTCATTCACATATACAGAATAATAGTGATTTATTCCAATGAAATCTAGAGTACCCCTGACGGCTTCAGATTGTACTTTTGTGAACGATGGAAGGCGAGAACCAACATTATTCTTCACTGCCTGTGGATAATCTCCAAACACCAATGGTTCTACTATCCTACAATCCACACATATTATTTCCCATTAGCTCTGTAAGCATTTCACAATTCTGATGCAACAGGAGTCGAAAAGATACCAGCCAAGATAGAAGTCCCGAAATCTTTGAGTTGCTTCTAAATCGGAAGTGGAGTTTGTTAATGGGTATGGCCACAATGTGTATATATTTATGCCAATAACTCCTTTTTGCACAGCCTACAAGCCAAAATAATTCTATAGGTGCATAGAAACTCAATCTGATAATAGAATTTAAGAAACCAAAGGGAATGGTATTGGTGTAGTTAGAAGAAAACCTAATGCCTTGGCTCATGAGCAAAATGTGATATCTCTTTTATAAGGATCAATCTCGGATATCAACAAATTGCTAATGCTATGACGCTAGTGCTGTTTTCAGGCACAAGATTACTCACTTGATATTTTGCTCTGTACAGTCTGGTAGCTGATGCATGTGCCAATAACATGTTATGAGCTGCTATATATGGTTCCATACTTGAGTTCCCCACTGTACATTTTGTTACCCCGAATGGATCAGAACATCGCCCAGGCGGGATTTGTCCAATATCATACGACCCGATTGCAGCAACATTGACTTCATCCAGAGTAGTCCAGTACGAAACCCTATCACCGAACTCCTTAAAGCACAGGTCTGCATATGCTGTGAAATCCTCCCTGCGTTATGCAGTGCCAATGGCAATCAGAAGTTCATTCTTGGAAAGTATTGGTAACAGCTAAATTCAACATATCTTACACAATTCTGGGGTTTAACCATCCACAGTACTCGTCTTCCAAAACCTGAGGGAGATCCAGCTGGTACATCATAACATGGACTTGGACACCTGAATAACCAAAAAGTTATCACTATTGCTAATGCCCATACATTATCGACTTTATCGTTTAATACATTTATGTTTACCAGAATAAAACTATTCGAACAATATTTGCAATAGACCTACCATGCCTCACTAGTTCATCTATGAGATTGTTGTAGTACTCTAACCCTTTTGGATTGACAGTTCTCCTTCCTTCTGTATATTTCAATTCAAGAAAGTTTAAATGAACACCCTGAAAAATATTGCTTAGTATAACAGTAATTATTTATAAAAAAACGGTTGTACTTGGTATAAGCCTGGACCAGGAGATCGAGAATCTATAAGCCTCCAGGTTAGTGTCAGTTATGAGATTGACATCATCCTGAAACATCAGATGGTCTAGGTCAAGAGAAATGACAAATCAAGAGTTTTCGTTCCAGAATTAATGCTGAAACATTCACCCTCCAATTCAGTAGTAACATTGCTTCAACACAACTAATTGTATTGTTAGGAATAAGGATACATTTTTTTCTATATTTAGAGTTTAAATTTTCTTAAACAAGTATTTAGAGAACGGCAAAAGGTTAGTGTGTTAGGCATAGTAACAAATCCCCAGCTCTTTTTTTTTCTCGAATGCAAATCCCCAGCTCTATCAACCAAAAAAAATGCCCTCGCAGTTAAAGAAAAGTTCAAAGAGATCGTGCTCTACATGTCTATAGTCTAGGGAAGGCTCCAGAGTAGAGAATTGTTTAGGATTTGACGGCAGCAAACAAGAGAGATTTAGCCAATATTTCACCTTGTACTTGTGGTACCCGTCAGCGGCTATATCGCCATTGCTTTTGTCCGGCATTCTCCCTGTTAAAGAGATGAAAACATGATCCGCTTCATCAAGCTGCACGGTTAGCTAGCTTAAATCGATTAAATAAACATGAATCCTGACACTAGTGTTCAGTTTTAATTTTTTTTTCATTTGCAGAAAATTAATCGCCGAGTGACGCGCGGACCTGCGTGAGTGAAGGTATCCCAGATGCTTGGGCTCCTGCCATCCTCTGCAACAGCACCCTCATACTGCAGTAGAGATCATCAAAAAGAGTAAACGATAGGTGTCAAGATGATCCATGAGTCGCGGATACACCAACTTAATCGGCCTCGAGCGGAGCACGCAAGAAAAACCCTTGAATCCATGCACGGAAGCATTGATCGGAGCATCCGTTACCTGATAAGCAGAGGTAGCGGATCCGAAGACGAAATCCTCGGGGAAGTCGCCCCTCGTGAAGCCAAGGACGGGAGCCGCGCCCTGGGCGGAAAGGAACAGCAGGAGGGCAACGGCGGCAGCCATGTCTATCCTGAAGGCTCTGCAGCGAGAGGCCCGTATTGGAGGTGCCGGGCTGCCGGCACTCGGCACTCGGCAGGCTTCGCTTGTTCGCCAGTTTGCACGCGCGCTTCGGCGCTTGTCTCGTATGCGGTGCCCTGCTTCCCACACCAGATAATGCTACAGTGCGACTCGTGTCGCTCGCAGCAAGCAGTTAGCGGCTAGATTTCCGCAGGCCACGTCGATGTCAGTCGCAAATCGTAGAGACGACTCGCGTGTTTTATCCGGAACTGTAATCAATCAGCGTATCAGTTTTTAGTAGTAGAATCCATGGCATACAAAGGGGATGGTTTTGCAAAGAAAACAAAGAAAAGGAAAAATGTATACTAGACCTAGTCTTCTTCAGCGAGAGCTGAAGTTCGTGTATCAGTCCAGTCTCGGTGCACAATTTTACAGTACAGTTATTAAAACTAAAAATTAGGTAAATATATCAGATAAGTTTTATAGTGATGAAACTCCTCTCGCATCCCATAAAACTCCCTCCTTCTCTCTCCTCGCCATATCAACAAAATTGATAATATGGTATAAAATTTAATGTTACGAAACTCTCCGTAAAACCCTTCATCGAGACTCGCCTTAGCGGTCTGGTGTTTAAAAGCTTCAGGATTTTATGGCACAAATTTGTGGGATTTAAAGCCTCCTAATCTTATTGGCGCATCTGTTTTATATTCTTCACGTTATAGTAGATTAATTACTCATTGCCACCTATAGCATTTTGCGCAAAAAATTTCCACATAAATCCAAGTGTCACACCCCCTTGCTCACTATTTGTATCATTTGCTAAGTTAGGTCGTACATTGATGGTTAGTTGACCTGTGATTGAAATTTTAATTGTGTAGAGAGAAGGTTATCTAAATTGTTTGAAAAAACATACTCCCTAAAAGCCACCATATAAACAGTCGGTCACCTACCGTTAACAGTTTATTCTAACTCAAAGGCTATTTAAATGGATTAAACAGGGTAAACGGTTGATTAAACGGACATGGCTTGCCATTGTATAGTGTTTACACATTGTGTACACGGGTTAAACGGCCCGTGTAGGCGAAATGCTAAAAAATTTATCAATCTAATATTTAAATTTTATCCTACAAACTTATCATTCCAGCTTATAAACATCTTGCATGTCAATATATTAACTCAATCCCTTTTCTGCTTAGGTCAGTCTCAGTTTTATTGTACAGTTACCTAGAATAGCAACTTGGTAATATTTATAAAATTCCCCCTCCTCTCTCTCCTTATAATAATTCTGGCATATCAACAAACTTGTTAATGTGGCATTAAATTTAAGGCTTCTGAAATTTTTATAAAACCCTTCAATAAGATTGATCGTATAAGATGGAAGAGGTAGAATACACCTTATTCTTTTTTTTAAACAATACACCTTATTCAAAAAAAACCCTCTCCAATAAGACTATTCGTAGTGTAGGATTTCATTGCATGATTTCATAAAAGTGTCTATCACCTAAGTATATTTGAGTTAGTGAATAAAATAAGGTTCTTCAATGCAAAATTTTATTCTAAGATTTTATCGACTAGTCATAGCATTTAATTGTGAGGTATCTGATTGGACGCATTGCATAAAATGAAACTCTGTAGCCCTAATATAAGTTTCACAGTGTTGGAAACAATTTATAAACATCCCTCTCTTTCTTCATAATTATCTTACCACGTCATCACAAATGCTAACGTGTTACTGTATTTAATGCGCATGAAACCTCTATAAAACTTGCACTGAAATTAGACTAAGCACAATTTCAAACGCTAATCTTTACATGTACTATTCCCTTCATCCCAAAAAATATAACTCTTATTTTTCGAGAAGTCAAATAATTTTCAGTTTGACCAGATTTATAAAAAATTAAACATTTACATCTAAAAATATTTATTATAAAAATATATTACATGATTAATCTAATAGCACTTATTTTATAACATAAATATTAACATTATTTTATATAAATTTAAAATTATTTAACTGCTCGTGAACGAAAGTGTTTTTTTGAAACGGAGGAGTACTACATAAATGCGAAACAAGCAGCCGACATGTACAGCTTGCTGATCATGATCCCAGGAAACAGACAAATGCTCGCATTTGACCATTATGCTTATGGCATCGCACGGAGCGTACTTTGCTTGCCGTCGTTCCTCGCAGGAAATCAATTTGACGTGACGACGCCGTTAAAACCTTTTCTCACGTTAGAATAAAAAAAGGGGCCCGAACCCGTCGGCTTCCAGCCACTAATCCCCAAAGCCAAATTTCTCGCTTCGCCTTTCCTTCCTCCCATCCCTCTCGAGGCTCGCCGTCGCCGCCATTCCCGTTCGCCTCCTCCTCCTCTTCTCCACCTCCGCAAAACCCTAGCCGCCGACCCCTCCAATCCCCTACAAGCGCCCGAATCGCGGCCCCAGTCGAGCTAGGGCTCGCCAATTTCTGGCCTGGCCCGTGGAAATTTCGGGCCGTCCCTTTTCGGGTGAATCCTTCAGTTTTTTTTTCCGGGGGGATTGTTTGATTTCTGCGGCGCACGATGGGGAGCAGGAGGGAGGAGGAGAGGAACGAGAAGATCATCCGCGGCCTCATGAAGCTGCCGCCCAACCGCAAGTGCATCAATTGCAACAGTGTGGTAACCCCTCTCGCCCGTTTGCTTCGTTGCTAAGCTGATTGGAGCATCTATTTTGTTCAGCTTCGCGGGTCGCTGCCAGGGAGGCGGCGGAATTTTCCCTTCGATAGGAATGTTAGGCAGTTAGCTCAGATTTGCGAAAATTTTATCAAGTTTGTTGTGAACTTTGGCTCATCGGTCCACGCGTTCAAGTTGTATCTGTTGGTTAAATGATGATAGCTTGGTACTCTGTTTCCTATATCTGATTATAGAAAATTCATTGCTCTCACCCTTTGATCACATGAGAGGTCTAAGGACCCTAGGTTACATCAGATTGGGAAACTCGTTAATGTTGCTGCCATTTTGTAACTTACAATTGCTGAATTGGGTTGTTAATAGATAGTTGTTTGATCTATTTAGATCTCCTTAACTTTCATCAACACTGCTATTGGTGTCTGAGGATTAACTTGATTAATTTACAGAATTGCTGAACTTTCATTACTTACATATTTGTTAAGGGAAACTTGTGTTGCTTTTATTAGTTTAACTGTATAGCGTGATAGTAGAATTATTTCTTCCACGATTAACTGTGGTTGAAACCCTACTTTTGCTGTGCAGCATAAAAATTGATCAGTGACACATTTTGTCCCAGCTACCCGTCCAATTTAATATCATTCTCTTGACTTCAAATCAATTTTGTTTCGTTGCAGGGGCCGCAATATGTATGTACCAATTTCTGGACCTTCATTTGCCTGTCATGTAGTGGAATTCAGTGAGTATCTTTTCCCTGCCTATTCAGCTGCTCATTCTTCCTATTATCTTGTAACTCTCATATTAGTTCTATTGAGTATTGACTTTTGCTAAATTTATGCTGTTCTATTTGATGCTTCTAACGAGGCATACAATAGGAATGTACCTAATATAAAAAGCAAAAAGGGTATTGTCCTCTGCCCATACATAATTGAAAATCTACACTTAAGGGTTTGTCGGCTTGTCGCATTATGTTCCTGTTAGTCGTGCTCCTAATTGAACTTGATAACCAAGTCCTGTTGTATTGTGAAGCTAGCTTTTAGTTTTTCTGTTTTTTTCTTGACATTAACTTCTTATGTCTTGTGTGTAATATACAGCCGTGAATTCACTCACCGTGTTAAATCGGTGTCAATGTCCAAATTTACAACCCAAGAAGTTCGGGCTCTTGAACAGGGGGGTAATCAGGTAACAAATGCACCCACAACTATTCAATCATGTTACCTCTAGGGCACCCCGTACAGCTTTTATGACTCAAATTGAGTTAATCATTGCAGCGAGCTCGCGACATCTACCTAAAGGACTGGGATTGGCAACGAATGAGGTTGCCTGTCAATACGTGAGTTTCATTTCATTCTCGACTTTTTATGGGTACTTATTCCTTTTGTTCTCTGAATGATGTTACATTTCTTATTGACTCTGTTTTTGCTTCAGCAATCCGGATAAGATAAGGGAATTTATCAGGACTGTTTATGTGGACAAGAAGTACGCTGGTGGGTCCTCTAACAAGCCAGCGACAGATAGTGAGGTAATGAGCTGATGTGTCTTGCGAGCACGGTTGTATTCTCCTTTATCTAAGTCTAGTGAGAACAGTTATGGATATATAAGTAGTTGCATTGTCTTTATCTAACCTATTAATTGCCATAGTCCATATTGTTGTTCCAGCTAATTCCAGTTGCTGTCCATTTATTCCTGCTGAAACTTCCATAGTTCAGTCTTAACTGTAGTTTCCATTTTTCTGGCAGAGTGTGAAAAGCAATGAAAATGAAATGAGAAGACCTAGCTCCTATCATTCATACTCCCAAAGCCCACCTTATGATTTTCAGTATGAAGATAGAAGATATGGTAAGCAAGTTGACACGCTTGCTCGAAGGCCTTCAGATAGGGCACTCTTCGATGGGAAGCTCGGCAACTTTCTATTCAGTCCAGGTCGTTTGCGAGATCAGATGAATGAAGACCGATTTGCTAATGAAAGTTCAGGGTCAAGGTTTTCCGACTTTTCAGCCTCAAGCACTGGTGACTTTAGAAATGATGTCCTTTCTCCTAGCTCTCAAGAGACAGGGTACAGTAGTCCCTCCGTCCATCATTCAAGAAACGTCTCTGCTGAAAATCCTCAATCCCAGAAGTATCCTAATGTAACTTCATCACAAATAGATTTGAACGGAGTTCGACGCCCTCAGGTTTGTGATCCTTTTATTCCCCTCACTTTCCAGTAAATGCATTTTTGACATAGAAAACTCCTCCAGGTATAGAGCATTAGATATGAATTATTTGTTCTTTCCATGTGCAGCGAACAGCTTCTTCTGGAAGTTTTGGATCATTTGATGGTAGCTCAGTGTCCAACAAATCAGTTGAATCAGGTTACCCGCCTGATGCACCAACAGAAAAGTCAGTGCATTCTGCAGTAAACCATCAGATTGTGGCTTCTCCCGTGGCAAATTCAACAAAACTATATGCCTCGCCACCCAGCAACCACAACTTGATACCTCAGAAATCTGCTGATTTAGGTAGCCAAACCACTGCCACTAGGAACCCTGTGCAACATGGTGGGGCTCAGACTGAAGCTGTGGTGCCGTCGCCTGCCCCAACACAACCAACGACTTTCACACCTCTTGACCTCTTTGATCAATCAACTGCGCAACAACCTGTCACTTCTGATGCACAGATAGATCTGTTTGCTGGCTTTAATGAACAGTCATCAGCTTCTCATAATTTAGGCAGTCATTCTGATGTTGCCAAAGAACCTTCCCATAATGTTGTCGTTCAGAAGGCCGTGATACCATCAGCTGAAGCACTCGCCACATCCCATCCTGCTCACCAAGATCTCTTCAGTCTGTCAATTTTGCAGGAACCAGCAACTTCCTCACCCCCTCCGCCGATAGATCTGTTTGCTGGCTTTGACCAACAACTGCCACATTTGTCTAATGTTCAACAAATTCCATCAGCAGCTCCATTGCCTGCTAACGGTGGATGGGCTTTCTTTGATGCACAATGTGGATCTTTAACATCTGTTTTAAATGTGCAAGCTCAGATGCCTGCTGCATTTCATCCATCTGATGATATTGCTAAAGGAATTGATCAATCAACATCGCCAACTTCATCACCAAATGCCATTGGGTCGCAAAGTACTCTGTCCATGATGGATAACTGGAGTTTAAATACTGAAGAAGTGAAGATTTCTGTTCCCAAAGAAAATTCTCCGGTAAAATAATTTGACACATGAGGTGCTTAGCTATTTGTTATAGCTTTCCATTTAGTAACTTTTTCCTTGTTCGTTTATAGCCTTGGAATGCCTTTGGTGAATCAACTCAGAGCGCATCAAATAATTTGTTCACATTCAACACTATGTCTCAAGTAGCGCCTCATCAATTTACTACACCTGGTGCTTCACATATTGAACCCAGAAATCCACAGGTACACAAGTTTCAATTAACGTCTCGAAAAGTATATTTCTCAAAGAAAGCTAGGCTGAATATTCTCAATCATTCTTTAGGATTTAGCTAGGGGTGAGACTGAAAGGCCAACTCCTGGGGATATGTTTTCTGGTTTCAACATTTCACCTGTTGAGATGGCTGGACCATTGTTTCCTGCACCGCCTCAATCCCATTTGGTATGGAGCTTCCTTCTTTACAATAGCTTCAATTTTACTGTGAGCAAACATGCATGGACATATTAAAAATATTATGTTTGAGATATAATGTGTATTTTCTTTTGTTTGTTGGGCTCTATTTTGTGAATATCATCTAGCTTATCATGGAAGGGGTCTATTTTGTATCATCTAGCTTATCATAGAAGTTAAGGAATTATTATTATAAGATAACGTGTTCAGACTATGTATTCTAAGGTGCCCTATGCATACACCACCCTTCATGGGTTCCTGTGTATATGTCATTTAGTCGCTTTGGATGTCCTTCTATTTTCCTGTAATTTGCGTTCACCTGCATTAACTATTTTCCTACCTTTTAATGTCAAAATGGATGAACTTATTTCTTTACCAATCCTTGATGATTTTGTTTCAGGATGGCATGGTGTCTCATCCTGGAAAATCAACAAATCCATTTGACATAGCATTTGAATCTGATGTTGACGCCAACGACATGGTATCATAATTTTAGGATTTACAATCGTACTAATTATAATGTTGGCCAGCAATTCTGTTCCTTATACTTTTGTTTATGAGCTCCTTTATTCTTTGATGCAACGACAGTATTTGTGGCCCAGCCAAATATATGTTAATATGAATAGGGGCACAAAACGAAAGAAAGCTATACGAAAGAGCCAACTACATTAAGTCGTCTTACGATGCTTCAAATAGATATTGTAAGAATTACAATTTACAAATCAGAGTTCTTGACAGCCCTTTACACCTCCCCTCCTAAAAGCAGTAGTAAGCACTAATTCAATAAAATTTCCTTACAGGTAACTTTCCAGCAACTCTAATTAGAAGAAAATTTGTGTTCCTAATCTTCTCAACTTTATAAAGCACAACTTTGTAAGAAAAGGAAATTATTCATAGCATGGTTTGAGGCATCGCCTAGGCCAGGTGTACCCCCGGCGTCACACAATGCCACAAGGTTTTTGTTATGCCACAACACCTAGGTGTCCAGCATACCCCCAACGCCATAGAACGCCGCAACACTTCAAAAACCTTTATTCATAGATCTTGTGTTTTTTTCGTTTAGTATGTGATTACTAGCCCATCCAAGATCCCAGGACTTGAGCCTGTTTACTTTTTTTTTCTTGACATGCTAGCCAGAGTGCAGCTTTGCCATGTTGCCAAATACTTTCTTTTTGTTTTCCCTTTATTCACTGAGCTTTTTTGTTCCTTTTTTCAGTTTATGGATTTGACCTCGCTACAGGATACATTACCAGATCTTCATACCACCACAGATTATTCTGGGAGCTTAGCACAGTCATGGGTTTCTCAGAATTCTACTATGCCATACGTTCCTTCTGGGCCTCAAGGTATCTGCCTGTTGCACCAAATTAATCATCATGCGCAAGTACGCAAGCGCGGGAACACGGAAAACCTCGCTCTTAATGCTAAACCTGATTCTTTTTTTTTCTTAAAAAAATACCAGGAGGATTATCCTACGTGTCTGGACAAGACTCTCACATGTTGTAAGCTCCTGGAACCTGTACTTGCAATTGGTAATAGATATCACTTTCTAAACAATTACTTGTTACAGGAGCTCGACACAAGGACCTTTTCCACCTAGGAATCCATTTGAGTGAGTGCTAGTAAAGAATTTTTTTTGCTGATAGTGGTGGAGGAAGGAAAATATTGGCAGTTTGGCACCAGTCGAAACTGAAATGGATACTCGGGTGTACTATACTAGAGGCATTGAAGCAAATGTGTGTGAAAGCTGAAACCCAGAGGTACATATGTTGCTTGGATCACGTCACTCCTGCATATCAGAAGTTCAGAACGGAATGCAAAGATGTCTACCTGGCAGGCATTGCGGGAAATTTTTTCCCCAAGCAACAAGCTGTGTCCACTACTCGCCTGGACTGATGTATATCTGGCAGGATCTGCTGGTCAAACATCAAAATTTCTTTCACCAGTTTGTTATTTGCCCATGGGTTGTGTTCATGTTCTTATTAATTCCTGTTGTGAATCGGAAAAGGAGCGGCATTTCCATGAAATGGATGGGTGATTACCCTTATTGATCCCTAATATAGTGAAAAGCCAATAGTTCATCAAATGAATTCATTGCTGTCAGATGTTGTGTTGTTCAGTAATAGATATTACCTTTGCTTTGTATGTTGAAGGGGCCTGTCTTCTTTCCTCAGCAAATTAACATTTGCTAATCTTAATAAAGGAACATGAGAATGTCTTCTCCGTGTAAGTTTTTTTTAATAAAGAAGCAGGTGCTTGTTCATTGGATACCCGACTTATTGCAGCGGTCCAAGACTAAGTGTTAGCTTTATAGTCAATCTGATTGCTTTATGCCCAGCTTATAGTGGCTGTATCTTTACAAAGTTCAGTTTGTACATCTACTACTCGATCATGTAATGATTTAAGGTTGTATTTTCTTGGTTCAGATTTCGAATTTTTAATTAAATAAGTCGTACAATAAAACATGAAAGTGAACTCAGATTGGGTGCTTGTCACACTTAGTGCCATGGCAAAGATCATGGATGAGTCTCGCTGCAGTACTGCAGGGGGACTCACCTGCTGGCGTGTGGGCCCAAACGCAGTGCGGTCCACGTCAGTGAGGGGGAGTTCCTCTGCAGTAATGCAGAGAAACTACTTCTAAAGATCATGAGGGCCAGTTTAGTTCTCACGCCGTAAACGTAAAAAAATCGTAAACATAAAAAATTTTAAAAAATCTTGCTAATTTGAAGTATTAAATGAAGTCTATTTACAAAACTTTTTGCATGGATGGGCTGTAAATCGCGAGACGAATCTAACGAGCCTACTTAATCCATGATTTGCAACAGTGATGCTACAGTAACCATCCGCTAATTATTGTTTAATCATGGATTAATTAGCATCATTAGATTCGTCTCGTGATTTACAACCCATCCATGCAAAAAAATTTGTAAATAGACTTCATTTAGGACTTCAAATTGGTAAGATTCCTTTGAAATTTTTTTTTTCCTCCACGACACGCAAACTCAACAGCCCTGAATCTTTTCGCAATTGAATATGGCTACCTCACTGCAGAGAGCACGGCAACTTTGCCACTCCCCAATGGCGTAGGTGGTACGGTAAAGGTTTTTCTGTGGACAACTTGGAGGTGATTTTTTAATTTTCAAAATTTTGTAAGAAAAATGAGTAATTGGAAAAATCATTATTTTTGAGAG
Source organism: Panicum hallii (assembly GCF_002211085.1). Lineage (NCBI taxonomy): Eukaryota > Viridiplantae > Streptophyta > Magnoliopsida > Poales > Poaceae > Panicum > Panicum hallii. Next base: position 6,983,222 of record NC_038046.1, on the reverse strand, counting down.
AATTTGACTTTTAAACCTTGCGTTGACACAACGGAACAGCCAGAGAACGGGCAGCCTTCGTCTCCGCGCCGCCCGAGTCCTAAAACCCTACCCAAAATCTCTCCCGAGTCCCCACCCACCGCCATCGCGCGGCCAGCCGCCATGCGCCCCTTCCACCCTCCCCGCCCCAACCCCAACCAGCCCCACCGCGCGCGGCCCGGCGGCGACCCGGGCCCGCCTCACCTCCCCGGTGTCCCCATGCACCCCGCCTTCCCGCCGCCCGTCCCCAACCTCGCCGCCGCCGCCAACCCCATGGCCGCGGCGGCGGCCGCCAACCCTTTCCTCGCGCTGCAGCTCCTCGGCCAGGCGCAGCAGCTCCAGAACCTCGGCTTCCTCGCCGCCGCGGCGCTCCAGCAGCAGCAACAGCAACACCAGCAGGCGCCGTTCTTCCCGGGAGGGTTCCCGCCGAACCCCAACCAGCTCGCGCCCTACACGGGCGGCCCGCCGCCAGCCGGTTTCAACGGTGGCGGGGCGTTTCGGCCCGGCGGTGCTGGGGTTTGCGGGCCGCGGCCGCCCAGGCCCATGATGAGCCCTGCGGGGAAGGGTTTCAACAACAACGCCGGAAGCGGAGGAGCACCGAAGCCGATTCCAATTCTCAATGTCGCGAAGAAGGACGACAACAACAGCGGCGGTGCACCGAGGCCAATTCTCAACGATGTGAGGAAGGACCGGAATAGCTTTGGTGGCGGCAACGGCGAGGTGATTGAATCATTTGCCCTTATTTGTTGGGTCGATCAATAGGGTATGAACTGACACTAGGTTTTTAGCTTAATGATTGTTGGTGCACAGATGAGTTCGCTGACATATATGTTATTCTGGTCTGTTGCATTTGGATTGGGAATTTGGGATAACATTCTTATCTGCAGAATGATGACTTTTGATGGATGTTACTAGGGCCAATTATTATTAAGATGCCACTCTATATGCTGATCATTCCAATCATTGTGCCAGGTGCCAAGCATCATTTTCAGTAGACAAATCACACTGTACTGCAATCAAATAATAAATGTTTAGCCTGTTAACCTTTGCTGAGTTATCTGATCTTCCATCACTGTTTTCACCAAGTCCCCCTATGGGCTATGAGCAAAACTAACACAGTTCTTATGCCCTGTTGTTCATTTGCACAATGGTTGTTTAAACCTTTTGGTGTTCTAGTTCTGTTCTTCTTGCACTGATCAATCATAGATTCATGTGCGTGCAACTGTTGAGAGTTCCTTAGTCCTTTAGGATAGTACCATCTGTAAAGAACTGTTTAGATGATTCTCACATCATAAGCCATAATATATTCTGTTTTGATTGTTGCTTTTCTAATTCAGAAAAAAAATATGCTTTTCTATGACATCCTTCCAAAGAATGTACTGCTTCATTTAATTTATGATCTGTTGAATTTATAACAGGTAAACAACTTTGAGAATAAAGCAGATGGCATATCTAATTTTGCATCTGAAAATGGGAACAAAACAACAGATCAGAGAGTCCGATTTAACTCTGGAAGAGATGTTAGAGATGGCAGGCAATTCGGTGCACCTAGAGGGAGGGGAAGAGGAAAACACTATAATCAAGGTCGTGGAAGAGGTAGCGTGATTTATGACACACAGTTAACTATAGATCTTTTTTTGTCACCTCTTGATTTGAACATGCATACGCTTTACAATTGCCAAATCAAATCATGCCCATCTTCTCTGCATTTTCACTGAGAGTTGGGATTATATGTTTCGTACTGAGCCTATGCTCAACGTTCATCTTCAAGCTGGAGTGTCTTTCATGTTTTCAAGCCTGGAATGCATTCTTTTTCCAACTAAATGTAAAACTAGCATGTTCATTCTCTTGAGATGGAATTTCTTTGGGAGAAAATTTCTCTCTTTAAGTTCCATTTTACTTGTACTCTTCTGTATCTGGTACATTTGTTTCATCATCTGTCTTATTGATTGATATCTCTCCAACTAGCATTATTATTTTCACTTTATCAGGAAACAACAACTGGGAAGACACAAAATCCCACTTCATGAGCCACAAAGGTCCAGCATCAGGACGTCGCAGTGATGCTCCAGCTCCGGCATCAGGCGGTAGCCGAAAGTACGCATTACTGAATTTTTTTTGTTGTTGTCTTCTAGTCTGTTCGAAGTTAAATTTGACTTGCAGACTTCTTTATTGTGCCCTTTACCACATTTTAGTGTTGAGTACCTGAGTATCTTGGGTACAACGTCCACTGCTCATCTAGTATGCTTATGCTGCCATCAAACCATCAGAACTTCTTATGCCTTCATTCTGAGAATAGTAAGCATGCTAATGTTTCTCTGTTGTTTTTTGTTGTCAGTAACTCTATATCATTGCTATTAATAAGAACCTGAATATTTGTGTCATGCATATTAAGATGAACCTCATTGTGTGTTAGCTGGGATCTCTTCTACTCTGTCCGAAGTTAAAAATGACGACTTCTTTATTATGCCCTTTATCACATTTTAGTGTTGAGTACTTGAGTATCTTGGGTACAGCATCCACTGCTCAGCTAGTATGCTTATGCTGTCATCAAACCATCAGAACTTCTTACACCTTTATTCTGAGAATAGTTTGAGCATCCTATGCTTCTCTGGTGACTTTTTTAATCCTTTTATTTATGTATCGGAAAAGGCTCGGAGACTAGGACAACATGTTGAACACTTGAACAAGATAGCCTCAACCTCCTAGACTCCAGCCTCCTAGTTATTTCTACCTTCACTTTCTATTGGCGCTTTTGTGATTTGTGCCTTGTCTAACTGCTTGATCTTCCTATTCTTTGTTGCTGTACAAATACAATTTAATCATAGGGTTAGCAATACATATTTCTTAGGCATCCTACAGATAATATTTAACACATATTTGCAGGCGCCCTCCTTTAATCTATGATGCAAATGAAGTTAAACAGTGGGTAGAAGCACGGAAGAAGAACTACCCTACAAGCGTCAATATAAGCAAGGTTCATGTTCGTACTTGTACCTTCTTACTAAACCTGAGTACTTCATGTCTACATGAAAGGAACGTTTAGTGACCAACTGCTTGTACTCCATAATGCAGAAGTTGTCTGAGAGTAAGTCAGATAATCAAACCAAGGACAAAGATGCCCAGCTGCGACGCCAGGTGATCGAATATTTATTATATGGATCTATGGTCATGATGTACCTCCTTAGTTTTAAAGGAAAATAGAATTGATTTGCCTTTAAGTGGTCTATAGTCAGAAGCATTGTCTACAGCATTCAAGTAGTGGGGATATGTCTTAGGATGTTACAGTTCCATTATTTTGATCTGAAAATGTATGTTGGCCTGGTTCTTAGATGCAACTATTTTATTTGGTGCAGGAACTGAAGGAAATCCTAGCAAAGCAGCAAGAACTGGGTTTTGAATTACCTGAGTTACCACCTGGCTATCTATCTGAAACTGAGGATCAAGGCAATGAAAGGAAAAGCAACTGGAAAACTCAATGCAGGGATTCTCGTTTTGGAAATCGTGCCAAAACTAACAAAAGAATGAGGTTTGAGCGTGGAGAGTTTCAGTCTAAAAGATCCAAGGTATGGAACCATACTCCTAACGGTGATGGAGCAATGGCTAAGAGCAGGGAACCAACCCTCCTACAGAAGCTACTTAGCTCCGATATCAAGAGGGACAGGCATAGGCTTCTTCACACGTTCAAATTCATGGCCTTGAACAATTTCTTTGAGGACTGGCCTGATAAGCCGCTGCAGTTTCCCATTGTTAAGGTGAACCAGATTGAAATCGAAAATAATATTCCCACAGGTGACTTAGATGACTTGGAGAATGCTGAGATGGCCAAGGACATCAGACTCGATACAAATGAAAATTGTGATAGGAAGGAGTTGAGCTCGATTGATGGAGAAACTGGTATCGCCGACCACGACGATGAAGAAGAGGATGGTGCTGGTACTAGTCCGGACAGCAGTGACGAGGATGAGGTCGACGATGCATATGAAGAGCAGTTTAACGAACCTGAAGATGATGCCGCTGCATGAAAATTTCTGAACGGGGTACCCAAATTTTAAGCCCAAGTGTTCTTTTTCTGTCTGTAAAGTTCAGTTTGCACAATGCATTCTATAGCTCTTCGCATATTCCTGGCGAGGTCTGATGTTTGAAGAAAAGTAGTTGGTAGTTGAATTATGATGTTATCTCCCGGGAATATACTTCATCGCTGTACGGACATGGTCGTTCCTGAACAAATGCACAGAACACAGCAGCATGATCTGGTCCTCATTCTGCACGCACAGGAGTTAGAACCCGTCGTAACTATCGCACAGTAAAAACTTTGCTCTGAACATGCCCTGGGGTGAAGGTAAGTGGCACTGTTAATGCAGGGAACGCCCGACGACACGCGGCAGCATCTTCTTTTCAAGAAAACCACCTGGCAATCTATTAGTTTTCAGAAAAAGAACACGTCCTACTCCCTCGTTTCGTCTTTAGCATACGTATTGGTATTGCTAGGATCTTAAACGTCTTTAGTGGTATATTGTCCATCAATTTCTAATTTTCTAGTATATCATCAATTGCTATGAAATTAACATCATGGTAAATGACCTTTGAAATACGGATCTACTCATGCAACTTTTATACATTATTAAGCATGCATATAGTTTAACAACTCGCTAGTCCAAATCTATAAAATTTGACTTTTTAAAATCCTAAAATACCTACTAATTTCAAACGGAGGGAGCTCTAGCTACAATCCTTACTGTTGTGACCTGTATTGATAGCAACATTATGTTTTTAATAGTTCTTATATATTTCAAGATGAGCCATTATTATTAACCATATTGTTGATCCATACGAGTTCTTAGATATTGGTGGTAATAAAATAAAGGTTTGACTTAGATAAATCTTAATTGTCTTGCATTGAAGAGTCCGAAGGGTTGCAGCTCAGGAGTGCTCTTTACGTTTTTGAAATATAAGGGCTGCAGCTAGTTTTATAGAGAAAAATCTACCACATGAAAGAAGTAAATTGTAAAATTATATTTCATAATATTTCAAAGAAGTAAATTATGCTCATGTGGTATCATAAATGTTATTTTCCTTTTCTATAAATATATAGTCAAACTTCAAATAATTTGACTGAGACAAAGTTGCAATCTCTTTTGCTCCCTCCATTTCAAATTGTAGGTCATTTTGGCAAATCTAAATACATAGATTTTGCAATACATCTAGATATACATTTTGTCTAGATACATAGCAAAATCTATATATCTAGATTTGCCAAAACGACCTACATTTTAGAATGGAGAGAATATTTTATTTCATGTAACTTATAATGTGATGCACATGTATACGTACCGATGTCTCTACAAGGATCTTAAATTTTAACTTAAAAGCCGGATTCTAAAAGGACTGAGCTCTTATACAATTTTAAACTAAAATATATTAAAAGCTAAGTTAGATTATAAAGAGAGCACTCAGCCAATGATCCGCTATCACCTACTCATCATGTCTAATCCAAGCCATATTGTTTTTCGCTCCGGGGCGGACGCAATGCTGTCGCGGGTTTGGTCGTGTACTCGTGCCGACAATCGACATGCCACGCCGGAGCGCTTTTACTCCGCCTTCAACCTCCCGATCAGGACGGCGCTTGAATGCCGCCAGAGAAGCCGAGATTTCTCGACGGATTCCCCCTTTTCCCCTCAACTGATATTTCTGGCGCACACCAGAGGCGACGCATCCGCCCCCCCCGCCGCCACACCCCCCCCCCCCCCCAACCCCGCACCGCGAGCAAGGTCGCCGTGCCGCCGCGTGAGCAAGCCGCCTGCCTGCCTGGCCGCCTGTAGTCTGGACCAGGGCGACCGCCGCGTGCATTGATGCCGCGGCATTCAAGGTGGGCGCGCGCGCGCTGCACCTGCACGCACGCACATGGCACCGCCGCACCGGCGCCGGCTCGCCCCTGCCTGCCTGCCGCAGCGGTGGGCTGCGCCAGCGCCGCGTCCTACCACTACCAGGCTACAGCAGCCTACAGCGCAGCCGCATTCATATCCGCATTCATTCCCGCGCGGGGGCAGCCCATCCTGATCCTGGGCGGCTAGCCGGCGAGCGAGCGGCGGTTGGTTTGCCCTGTACTGGTTGCTGGTCTGATGGAGATCGGCCCGGACCGGTCGCGGTCGCGGCGTGGACCCAACCGGCCGGGCTGTGGAATCCAACAGGCTCCTAGCTCGTAACCTGGCAACATTTCCGATCAGTTGGAAATCGCGGCCGCAGACCGGGCACACACACATTCTTGTAACACCGGTTGCACCGTATATAAGCACACGCACCGGTATAGGAGTCACTTCTCGGCGAGCACCAGCCAGCCACCAGTGACGCACCAAGCTTAAGCAGCAGCACGCAGCGCCACCGCCTCCTCGGCTAGCCGCTAGCTGATCCTTCTCTCCGTCGCCATGGCGATGCTGCCGCGGTCTACGGTGCTTGTGGCGGCGGTGGCCGTGGCGCTGGCGTTCGCGATGGCGGCGGCGCAGGGCCCGGCCGCGGCCCCGGGGCCGGCGCCCGGGATCAGCGACGAGTGCCTGAACGCGGTGCTCAACATGTCGGACTGCCTGTCGTACGTGACGAACGGGAGCACGGTGCGGCACCCGGACAAGGCCTGCTGCCCGGAGCTGGCGGGGCTGCTCGAGTCCCACCCCATCTGCCTCTGCCAGCTGCTCGCCGGAGGCGCCGACTCCTACGGCGTCAGCGTCGACTACAAGCGCGCGCTCGCGCTCCCGGGGATCTGCCGCCTCACCGCGCCGCCCGTCAGCGCGTGCGCAGGTGCGCATTCGCATGTGCCACGACCTTGCATTCTTCCAACCAAAATCTCAGACAAAAATCTCAAAGTTGCATAGGAGAAGTAATCTTCAGACCATGGCAGGAAGCTGGTCAAATGGAGTAGTTTCCTCTTTACATCATGAGAGAAATCTAGCCAAATGAAGCAGTATCCTTGCCACTGCTCTAACGTTTTCGTTGTTCCATTCTCAGCTAAGTTACAAACAATCCCTGAAAAGTTTTCATGAAAAAGGAAGATCCTCCTCCTGGCTCATGGCACCCTGTAACATTGCCTTTTGCAGTACGATTACGCAATCAAGCTTACCCTAGTTAGTTAGTAAGATGATGATGATAGCATGTGTTACAGTCAAAAAAAAATTACAGAAGAAAAAAATGATAGCATGCGTTTGCAACTTACCCTGCTCATTTGATTACGTCTTCCGATTCCACTGACCAGCTGCTCTTTATCTTGTAGCGTTCGGAGTCCCTATCCCTGCGGGACTGGTGCCTACTGCAGCGCCCTCGCCCAAGTCATCATCAGGCCCCTCTCCTTCTATCGGCCCAGAAGTGCCTGGTAAGTGGTAGTAACTTGCTACCATTTGATTCTCTAGTCCTCCACTAGCATATATACATCTTTGCTGCAAAATCGACACTGCAAACAATACAAGTGAGTAGAGGGTATCAGAACTAAATGCCAATCAGAGAGAGGCAGTGACAGCTCATAATTCCTGCTCTGCTGATGTGAACAAGATGCTTGTTAGGTGCCCTCAGTAGCCCAGTCAGTCACGGTCACACATTCTTGCGTGACCTGCTTGCTCTGCTAACTCTCGCCTCTGACCCCATCTCGTCTCGTGTCCTGCAGCGAACACGCCGGCCGGCTCGGCAGCGAAGTCGACGAACCACGCCCCGGGCCGCGTCACCGCCGGCGGCCTCGTGGCCCTCGCCGCGCTGCCCCTCGCTGTCGCGGCCGCCGCCGGGATGCTCTAGACCACCGCCGGAGCTCGCGAGCACCAACATCCTAGTCTTGTGATTTCTTTCTTCATTCTTACCACACATATGGTTGTGCATTACGATACGTCCGTACAAACAATTGTTTCCACGCGCGAGATTCTTCAGGGTTTGTTTCTTTTTCCATGTAATAATTCCTTTCCTTCGGTGTACTGTAATTTGCTAGAGATCGTGACGCTGTGTACGTGTAGCATCTTCTTCGAATCTCTTGTACGGTTTGATGCTGCCCTGTTCGTCTCTGCCTGGGGTCACAGGTCACGATCGGTGACAAGGCAGCAAATGCTCTGCAGTACTGGCGAACAGTGGCGGCGATGAATTGATGGTACTCGCGAGGGGAGAGAACTGGGGTTGAGCTGTCGAGAGGCGTGTGGGCGATGGATGGCCGTCGTGGGCAGCGACACTGATCCGGCCCCGGTGATCGTCCGTCCATCCTGGCCTTGGGCGCTGGCCGTTGGGACATCAATGCCGGGATACCCTCCGATTCAATTCCGATCCTCCACTCTTCGGCATTTGGTTGCGCCCCATCTGATGCGGTTCATTTGCGGCTGCAATAGTAGTAGTTTCTCTTGGGGCTTAAGGACAAGGTCACGGGAGACAAAGACACAAAAATTTGTGTCTCCCGTGACCTTGTCCCGCAAGAGAAACTACTACAAATAATTGCAGTACTTGGTTGAGTACGCGCCGGCGCCGGCCGTTGGTGAGCGTCTCCGCTCGTCCCGGTCACACCCACACGGCGGAACCGCACTGGCGGCGACCCGAGCACGCCGGAAATCTGCAGCTGGGGCAACGTCCCGAGAGGTCATCAGAACCCGCGCGGCACGGATACGGGCCACCGTCCGGAGGCCGGACCACGTCCGCCTCTGCCATAACCACGCTCTGACGTCACCCGGTGCTTCATATTTTTCATGTGCCGCCAAACGGAGCGCAGCGCAGCGCAGACAAAACTGTCGCCGAGATCAGCAGTTCAAGCGGTTTGGAAGAAAAAGAAAAAGTCAAGCTGGAGGCACGCGGATGGAGATGATTCGAATTCAATGAAGCACAAATGATCATGGACCTCCTCTTTTAAACGGAAAAGGTGATCAGCTTCTGAACGGAGCTGATTCAGGTGTAACAAAGGAAATCAGAGAGGGCAAAATGCACCATGATGAGTTTGAGCTTTTACACGGTTGAAGTTCCATACTTCCAGTGAAGTCAAACACAAGGGAGGAACCGTAGAAAAAGTATTCTGCTATTTTTTTCAAAACAAAAATTGTTTTTGCCTCAGTGCAACCATGCTTCCGGATATCGTGAAGAAAGAACAGACCTACAAAAGGGTAACTGCACATAATTTTTTGCAAACATAAACGTGAGCTACCTCACAATGAACATCGGGTGGTAAACATGATATCGAATATATATGACTAACCATTTTCATGGGAAATACAACCTAACTTTGCTATACTGGTTAAGCAATGTAGTTCTTAACTGAAAACATTTTTGCTAAGTCGCCAAGCACACAAAGCCTGTTCGGGTGAGGGGGCCATTGGTTGGGTTTACCCCTCATACAAACAGGCGTCCTTCTTGAGTGCTTCGCCTTTTTCTGGTACCAGGGTAAGTTATATATATTCTCATCATACTCTAGGAAAGCTCACATTTCGAGCTCACATTTCGTGCAGTGCCTGCAAATTGGAATGAATAACAGATTATTAGAACCGCTGGTCCGATACTATTTTCTTAATAACTACCCTAACATAGCAAACTGACAACATTAACCGTTTAAGCAGTAGGTATAGGTTACCTTTACCCTTGCCCATTGGTAAGAGCTCTTCAGCACCAATTCTCATGTCAGCATTTGATGAGCGCCTCTTTGTCCTTTTGTTAAGTACGTCGACCTCAACAACGAAGGTTCCACAAACTGGACGATGGTCAGAAAATCTAGACTCCCCACGATAGTAGGATAATTGCATGATACCATCCCCACGCCACAATATTCTATCACACCTGAGCAAGTTCAACTACTTCAGAGGGACACAATAATAATTCAAATTATGGTTCAGAAGCAAAAATATTTTCATAGCCCAATACTTGAAAGTGGAAAGCAAACATGACCAAATCACACCATATAAACTACTGAACAAAGTGTAGGAACAGATGTAGTCAATTGGAGTATATTTGAGCTTTCTACCTAAACACCTTGTACAATATGAAAACTGCAGGATCTTGTGGGTTTCATTATATTGTGGAAAAATAAGTAATAAGAATACCTCATTTCTTGCATGGAATACCGAATTAAGTTGTCTTTTACACTTGGAACAAACAGGAATGGAAGTAGCATTACGTGCTATGTTTATACCCATTTATACCCCCTAGAGGGACAGCAGAACTTAACATAACTGCATTCTCAGTATAGGTCTTTTGTGTAATAGAAACCTTCTGGTACAAGCAGTACATACCATGCTGGTGTTCTCCTCTTTTTCTTTGATGTCGCAGTCTCACCAGCATAAGCATCTGAGTTAAATGAGTACTTGTACGTTGGAGCAAAATATATCTTCCCCTCATTCCAACCCTTAAAAACTCGCCCAGCATCTCGTTCGATTTTAAGCTGAAGGAAAATACATACAACATAAGGCAATTAACTTTAAACAAACACATTATTAATTCTTTCTGCCTTCTTTCGATGAATGGTAATTAACTTTTTTTTTGTATGATGAAGTTGATTGATGTGAAGAGTATTTAGAAATAGCACCATTCCTCCAGTTAGTTTTTTTTTCTAAAAGAAAGATTGTCCTCAGGCTCTAGCATTCACTAAAGAAGCAAATATAGACCCAAAGCAGTCCTACAGGCAACCCCACCAAGGCACTGGCATGTTCCTGACGAGATAGAAAAGTTACCTGATCCTTTTCAAAAAGGGCATCCCAATTATTTTCCATTAAAAGTTTCTTGGTGTCTGCATAGCTCAGTGCAATGCGGTAGTTCAGATCCCCGAGCCATATCACCTTGCTGAAATCAACAATATGCATAAATTAGTGAGGAAAACATTTTGAAATGAAACATATATTTACAATTAAACATAGCACAGTATTCTTACTCATGTTCAAGAATTTTCTCTGGGATTTTTCTTCCAGATCTCCGACAAATCCTAGAAAACATTGTGAGCCTCAGTATCTCCAGAACATCCGAGTTTCTCCTGAATTCATCACCTTCTTTCTGGCCTGAAGCCAAATGGCTGCAGACGAAACAAAAGCTCGTCTGGTGCAGTGTCATGCTTACTGATATACATCCCTGCAGCAGCAGAAGTGCAGTCAGGAATAGAGTAATTACTTGCAGGATAACAGCAATTTGATTCTGTCCTGACCTTGTTTCCAAGACAGCCCAGAATTCCGCGCCCTATGCAAGATTTTCTTAGATGGCCAATATGCTGTACTAGTTCTTTTTTCACCCACACAGTAACAAAAATGCCAACCATTTGTTTGCATGCTATGAGATTATATTTTAGTTGATCCCTTGCAGCAGGAGCAGAGCCATAAGAGTCCCTTGATTTTTCTTTGTCTTTCACTTCCTCTTCTTCATCCTCTTCAGAGGAATCTGTCTCATCTGCATAGGCTTTTGGACACCGAAAGCAAGCATCCCTGTAGGATGTTTTGGTCATTTCAACTGAGCAATTGCAGGCCTTAAGTTGTTTTCTGCGGACTGGCATGAAAGATTTGCTAATGGCTTTTAGCAAGGACTTTTGGAAGATTGTGGTACCACTTGCTGTTTTTGATAGGTCAGATAATGAAGTATCAAGGCTTGATGAAGCTCGAGAGGAAGAAGAATCAACAGAGGGAGATGGCTCATGCTGAAAGACGTTGGCATCAATGTCAGCTGGTCGGTTTAGTGCTTGGTTTATAAGAACAAGCCATCTAGCAGCTGGTTCATTGTCTTCTATGACAAGCACGTTACCAGCATTGAGAGGCACAATTTCCTGAAAACTGTTCAAGTGTTAGACAAACAAAAGTAATGACACAATGATGTCAGACTAAAAGATCTATTAAATACCCTAGAAATACCAAACATGTCAATGCATCAATGCAGTTTATTACCATACTACGATGGAGCAATCAAGTAAAACTTCACTATTTTTATCATTTTCAGCTGTGCATTAGTACTATTATATGTGAAAGAAGCTGGATTCAAATAATTGAAAATTAAAACTGAAAACATCAGCGATATAGGTAATGACATTGGAACAGATTTTTGTAGATATTAAGAAATATGAATTAAAAACCTACCCCAGAACATAAATATCTGACTTGTCATCAGGTGGAAGAAAATCGTCAAGGTTCAATGCAGCAGTAGGGGTTTTTCCTCCAACATTCCAGGTGGAAACAAATATTCTGCACGATGAAAGTAGAGAGTGAAAACTTTGATCTTAGCATGAAATGGATGCAAGGATGGTAGGATATGGAACTTAGCCATTATACCTGATGGGTTCAGTTGTAGTGTTATTAGAAGATTGGGCAAGGAAATGGCTAAGATGCATGCTCCTAACTTCTGGTTCCATTTAGATCAAACAAGCATAAGAAGGCAACCAAAATGACGAAAAGCTTAATTTGAGGGATCAGGGGAAAAAAATACTGGACTTTGCAGACATTAGAGTACCTGAAAGTGTTCTCAAGGGGGAAGATAATGCTGCCTTAGAAGAACTTGGTCCAGGCTCAGCTGTTGCTATATAGGAGGACCCAGAAAAGTTAGTTGCTGGTTGCATGGTCTTAGGAACAACTAGACATTCTTATTAGAGAACGATTAGCACTTCTTTTTGCTAGACATTAGTACTTAGCAGCAGAAACAACTTGACTTGAATTTACGAAAATAAAGAGAACAAATTTTGTGCCAGATTAGTGGCAAGAGCTATTGGCAGCAGGGAGCCTGGTCTTCAACTGGATAGTTACGACTCAGAGATGAATAAATATTACATGATTTCAGGCCAAATCAGAAGTGATAGGGGGATGAATTGTGGTGACACAATTTTATTTGTAAGATGGAATATTATGGAACTGGGAACGAATTCTTGGTTTCAACTGTGAAGTGTCCAAACAGCCAATGAGGCAGTTGTCTCCCGTTCCACAATTTCAGCCCCTGTCCGGAGGTCCAAATGGTTTTTTTGTTAAGGTCAATTAAGACAAGGTATCATGAGTTCGTCTAAATTTAGAATGACCATTGATAGTTACCTCGAGGTCTATTTATGTGCAAGGCAAATGAAGAAAATTTGAGCTGGTGTCCCTAATGTTATTCTGGTATTGGAAAATAAGATTGTAAACCAACCAGCATGGCAGCTCGGATTGTCTGTGCTCTTAGCAGTTTTCTTCCCCTTTGCCTTGAAAAGTTTTGGGCCACAACCCTGGTAAGGAGTAGAAATAAAAGATTTAGTGGCGTTTCACTCCTGCATAATGCAATGTTGGAAACGCAATCAACTTATCACCTTCATTTTTTCCCCACCGGTGGATGCCATTATACGCTGAACCCGGTAGAAGGTTTCCTTAGTAATATTTAAAGTCTGGATACCAAATGCAATTTAATTAAGAATCTAGGAGTTAGCGAGTAGTTCATAACAGTAAACAAGCGGCCAAGCAATAACAAATTAATGCAACGGCACATGCATTTTACACAAAAAAAAGGTTCATAAAAATGCAAATTTTGAACCAAATTCTAGCAAATCACAGTCAGGAAAACCGATGCATGTTCTTACAAACCCAAAATTCTGTCAAGCCATAACGAGAACAGGCGATTCAAAAGAAATCACCCCGCTGCGCAGAGAAGGATCACGCAAACAAAAAAGGTAAAAAAGACCTCCCAACGATTGCCGTCAAAAGCACACCAAGTCACCAATATGCGATTTAACAATCGCCAATCCTCCCATCCACAAACCCACGCACCCGAAACGCACAATGCCGCATCACGCATACCCACCTTATCCTGCAAGAACGAGTCCAAACCTTCTTCGTCTCCCGGAATCCCAAAACCCGCCGGCAGGAAGCCGCCACCACCAACAGCGCTCACCAATCGCACCACCAGCAGTCCTACCGGCCAGGAAAACCAGCTCCGCAAGCCGACGCCGGGCCGCGGCCCCTCGAATCCGGCAAGGGGTCGGGGGAGGCCGGGTAACGCACGGCCATTGGGGGTCCGTGGAATCTTTAAACCGCGGAAGGGGACAACTGTCGCACGGAGGGGAATAGTTTAAGGAAGGAGCGCCTCCCGCCACAATGGCAGGCGGCATTCGATCCGCATCCGCATGCGTCGCGTCGCGGCTGCCGGCTGGCGGGGTTGACCGGGGCGGCGGGCGAGTTAGAGGGGCGCACGTGCGTGCGGGGAGAGGGGTTGGCGAGGGCGAATGGAATGGGTTCCCGGGCCGGGGAGGGGGAGGAAGGGGACAAGAGGAGTAGAGCTCTGTAGGGGGGAGGCCGTGGTGGGGAGAAAGTGGGGGAGGAGTAGGAGAGCACGCACGACGCTGTCAGCGGCAACGGGAATTCTCGCTGGATTCGGACGTGATCCCCTTTGTGCGGCCGCACGGCGGAGGGGTCTGTCTGTGGGAATCCACGGCGCGGCGCGGCGGGCATCATGTGCTTGCGTACTTGCTCCGGCCGGCACACGCCAAATGCCAGCCCCCGGCTGGTTCGTGCTCGTTCTCCGGGTCTGGTGCTCTGATGCTGACATGATGCGCTGCGGTGGGGATGGACGGTTCTTGGGGCCGCGCCGATACGTTGCGGACACGACGAGGACACGGGCGCGTGCTGCATCTCACGCGAGCACACGAACCGAACAATCCTTGCCCTGCGCCGCTGCCACGTCCCGAGCGCTCTGAGCCCCCCACCGCTCGCATGCGCCTGCTCAAACCGCAGGAGGCCGCCACCCTCCCGCGCGAGGCCCTCGAGGCGCACATCGTCTCGCTGCTGCGCCGATGCCCGGGCCTCCTCGCGCTCCGCGGCGCGCACGCCCACCTCCTCCGGCTCCGCCTCCCGCGCCTCACCGCCGCGTTCGCGCTCTCCAAGCTCCTGGCTTCCTGCGCCGCCGCCCGCGCCGCAGCCGTGGCGTCCTCCTCCTACGCCCGCAACCTGTTCGACCAAATCCCGGACCCGACCGCCTTCTGCTACAACTCCCTCATCCGCGCGCTCCCCGCAGCGGGCCCCGCCCTGGCCGCTTACCGCCGCATGCTGCGCGCGGGGTCCCCACGCCCCAACAGCTTCACGCTCGCGTTCGCGCTCAAGGTGTGCGCGGCCGCACCGGCGCCCGCCGAGGGGCGCCAGCTGCACGCGCAGGCGTTCCGCCAGGGCCTCGAGCCCGGCGCCTACGTGCAGACCGGGCTGCTCAACCTCTACGCCAAGTGCGAGGAGGTTGTGCTCGCGAGGACGGTGTTTGACGGCATGGCCGGGGACAGGAATTTGGTGGCGTGGAGCGCGATGATTGGTGGGTACTCGAGGGTGGGGATGGTGAATGAAGCTCTGGGGCTGTTCCGGGAGATGCAAGCGGCAGGGGTGGAGCCGGATGAGGTCACTATGGTCAGTGTAATATCTGCATGCGCCAAGGCAGGAGCACTTGATCTGGGAAGGTGGGTGCATGCTTATATAGATAGGAAAGGGATCACGGTTGATCTGGAGCTGAGCACTGCACTGATTGATATGTATTCAAAGTGTGGTTTGATAGAGCGGGCAAGAGGGGTGTTTGATGCGATGGTGGAGAGGGATACAAAGGCATGGAGCGCAATGATAGTTGGATTGGCGATACATGGTCTTGTGGAGGATGCGTTGAGGCTTTTCTCAAGAATGCTAGAGCTCAAGGTAAAGAATGCTGCACTGATATTTTTTCTTGCAATGTGTTGGTCACTCGTTGTTCTCGTTGGTTATATAGGTGATAGTGAGGTCATATGCACTGACTTGTATATGTAGTTCAATACAAACGATCAGCAATAGAAGCAAATTTGTACTGAAGTGCGGTTTGTTTTTTCAGTTCTCCAATGGTAGTTCACATATTAAACCTAGTTTTCAGATAATTAGGATTTAGGATTGCATATATTGTCTTCACAAACCACAAAGTTGCCATTACAATTCTCATATCCCACCTAAGTTCTTGTGTGTACTGTGATATTACAGGTGCAGCCTAACAATGTCACCTTTATTGGCGTGCTGTCAACCTGTGCTCACAGTGGTTTAGTGGATGATGGGCGACGGTATTGGTCTACTATGCAAAATTTGGGAATCAAACCTTCAATGGAGAACTATGGCTGCATGGTTGACCTCCTGTGTCGATCTGGCCTTCTGGATGACGCTTACTCCTTTGTTATTGGTATGCCTATCTCACCAAATTCAGTAATCTGGAGGACTCTTCTTGTGGCTAGCAAAAGCTCAAACAGGATGGATATAGTGGAATCAGCATCAAAGAGGCTCCTTGAGTTAGAACCTCTCAATCCGGAGAACTATGTTCTGCTCTCCAACTTGTACGCGTCAAATTCCCAATGGGATAGAGTGAGCTATATGAGGAAAAAGATGAAGGACAGCAATGTTACTGCTGTTGCTGGTTGTAGTTCAATTGAAATAAACGGCTACTTGCATAAGTTTGTGGTGAGCGATGATTCACACCCTGAAATCAATGAGATAAGACTGGTTCTGAGAGAAATAGCGGACCGGGTGCGACGAGCTGGCCACAAACCTTGGACTGCAGCCGTTCTACATGACGTTGGTGAAGAGGAAAAAGAAGTTGCCCTTTGTGAGCACAGTGAAAGGCTTGCCATTGCATACGGATTGTTAAAGACGAAAGCCCCCCATGTCATTCGGGTGGTAAAGAACTTGAGGTTTTGCCCGGATTGCCATGAAGTGACAAAAATAATAAGCAAGTCATACAATCGAGAAATCATCGTTAGGGATCGTGTTCGCTTCCATAAATTCAGGGGAGGCAGTTGTTCTTGTAAGGACTTTTGGTGATTCCTTGGTTACATAAATGAATCGCAGTGATGCAAAGTTATTCTAGTTACATACTACTAAGATCAATCATATGGTTACTCTAAATACCTATGTTAAATATTTTGCTCTGGAAATTTCCTCTACTAAGTACTAGCCCATCTTATTCAGCTTTCATGGCTAAATTTATGATAAAAAATACTTTATTATCTCATAAATTTTCCTTCCTATAATAAACCCTCACCGCCTCACCTTGCAATTTTTGTTATTATCGTTTATTTATCGGTAATGCTTCCGTCCGCACATCCGACGCGAATAATAAGAATTGGACGCACGGTTGTCCGCCACGCACCGTCGAGCCTCCTGCCCTCCATTTTCTTTTTCCATGTGAGCGGACCCCACTAGGCAATCTTATCCCTTCCCTTCCAGCTTTCTTCCCCAAACGATCTCCCTTTTCTCCATTTTTTTGGATGGGCAGCTTGGAGATGCGGCCGGCGCGGAGGTTGTGCAACGGCGCACCGGCAGCCGTGGCAAGCGGGCCGTGGAGGTCAAGCAGGAGTCCCGCGTCCCGGGGGCATCGCTACAGCTACGGCGCCACCGGCCATGCCAAGCTCAGTCGCAGACCTCGATGCTCATGTCGGCCGGTGCTCCTCCGCATGGTGCCCAACGCCATGGCGACGTGGGATGGCGCAGCGGAGCAGCAAGAGCTTGTGCCTACTAAATGGCTCCATCGACGAATTGAAGTGCGAGCTCAAGCTGGGCCACGGGGACCTGATGCGCTACATGCCCGGCGAGGCGGTGAGCACTCCGACGAGTTCCGATTTGATGTTGCAATAGATATTTTAAGATGTTGAGGTTATTATGCGCCAATGTTGCAAAAAGATCGACCTGAAACATTTTTTTTTTGTTGATGTTGCAAACAGATATTTTGGATGTTGCATAAGGTGTTTTTCGGTGTTTCATAAGCTGATTTTGCAGAGTTGTGATTCTTTGGCTAAAAAGTGGAGATCCCGATTGGATGTTGCATGAAACATCTCAATTTGTCACGGTGGGAATTCTTTTCTTAAGATCTCTAGAATTGGATGCCAATGGTTGTTTTTATGTTTCAATAGGTAAATCTTGATCTTGCAGACTCCTCTTCTGTGTCTTCTGTGTGTTGCAACGGACCGTTTATTTATCGGAATTTCCAATCTTCTCATTGTCCCACGTGATCCGGTACCCATCAGGCCTCGTGCTGTGCCCGTGATACGTGCGCCTACCTGGAACCCGTCCGGCGGTGCGGCGTACTCGGACACGTATATACATGCCAAATCCGGAGCGGTAGGGATTCGATTCCGATCGTAGCAACCAACACACCGTCCGATCCGATCCTCAATCGTGGCCTGACTATTGCCGCCGATAGGTCGCCGACGTGCTTGTGCCTTGTGTTGCGCTGCGCAGCTGAACGACTGCGTGCTGTGCAAGATTACAACCAGGTCGCTGAGGAGGGCGGTGGGCAGGGGCCCTGCCCAGGGCAAGGAGGAGGAACCGGCGCCTGACGGCGGGGGCGAGTAACAGGAGAAGCACCTTCCGGAGCAGCAGCCCGCAGGCGGTGTTGGCGCCGGGGCAGAATGCGAGGAGCAGCGACCACCGACCGGCGGTGGCGCCGAGTCAAATGGCAATCAGCAGCAACCGACGGCCGATGCTCCGAGCGGGGGACATATCGCGGCGCCGGCGCTGCCCGTTGACGACTACCGCGGCGCGCAGGCGCAAGCAGCGTCGGGCGGTGGTGCCGGGTCATCACCGGACGAGCAGCCGCAACCGACACCAGAAGCTCCGAACGGGGGAGGCGCGGCGCCCACGGCGGCTACCGGTGCAGCTTCACAACAAGCGGATCCCTAGCCATGGTGGATTTGGGAACTATGCGGGTGCGAATCCGTGGGACTGGGAACTTTCTGATTCTGCCTCTGCAGATTTTAGTTGTGGACTTGTGGTACTTATTGGATAATCATTTGGACGATCTTCACCGTAACGAGTGGAAGAATACTTTGCTTTATGTTCTTCTGATTTGAGGATGCTTTTTGGTTATTTCCATGTTCGTCTAACTGCGCTCTAATTTCTGTCTTCTAAACCTTGCTGTCGTGCAGGTCACTTTGTTTTGGCAAATTTCAAACAAATTTCAGACAAAATCAGCAGCTCATGGAAAAAATTGAGCTAGTTTCAAGGTTGGTGGCAAAATGCTTGTTCCGTGGATTGCGAAGCGCCATCAAGCTCGGAGACGGCAAAGCAAATTGGGCACCAGGAGAATTCAGTCATTGTTTGACCGATGTACTCTAAACGGCATGTCCGCAACATAACCAGACACAAAACTGAACCAATCCCCACAATGTAATAACGTGCAAATAATACAACACGGTCTCAATGCAATAGCAAACACATAAAAATAGATGAAAGTTACACGATCAAGTAAAGAATAGAACAGAAGCTCAAACATACAGGTACTTTGCCCGACAATTTTCGAGAACGTTATCTCTGGAGTTTCAGAAACAAGCCGAATAAACAGTTTAACAAAGAGATGTAAAACAACGAGCCTCACTGGTACCACATGATTAGCAACGAAGACTCCCAAGTGAGCCCATAGCAGCGACTGAGGATTAAGAAGCCAGTTGGTTTTGGCTCCAAAAGGAGAACATCCCCTTGTACCTTGCCGGGGAAAACTGGCGTGACAGCAATGCAAATGGCTTCTCCTTGCCGCAGCTGGTAGCACATTTGATTGGCTCCATAGTCTTGAGTACAGGAACTGTCTCCGGCAGCGCGGCACTTTCAGCTAGCACCAATGGAGGTACCTTAGAATATTCTGGAACACATGTCACAGTTCTGCTGCTACTGATCCCCCCACCATTGTTAGAACTGCTACTGATCCCCCCACCATTGTATGCCTTACGATAATGAGAACTACTCGTATCAGTTCTGTTGCTGCCACTAGTACTGGCATTGCGGGAAGAATGCTTCCTGTCCTTTTTGCTGCTGCTGCTGCTGTGGCGAGAATGCTTCTTGTCCTTTTTGCTGCCACTGGTGCTGCTGCTGCTGCTGCTCTTGGAGGGCTTGTATTTGTAGTGGCGCTTCCTTGAACTCCTCTGGTGCCCTCTCACGGTATGCGAGTCAGAAGTAACAGGAGGATCATATACATCAGGGGCCCATGAAACGCTCAACTTTCTCATGATTCCCTGCTTTGCACGGGTTCCCTTCATTGCAGAAACCAGCCTTGGAGCACCCTGCGTGGAAAGATAATTTATACATGTTAACAAAACAAATTTGGTTTGTGCTTTTTTTCAGTCAGCAGATACAATATGGTAGTAACCATCCTCCAAGGTGCTAAACCTTGATGGCTGTCAGCTATAATGAACTAAGAAAATATAATTGCAACATCAAACCCATGTACTACCGCAAATATTAAGTTTCACAGAAATTAACATCAAACTCATACACCATCAATTTGTCGGCAAGCAACCGTATACCACCAGCTACCAGGAAAAAGGAATTAAACCTCCATCGTTCTTCTATTATCAAAGATACTAAAGCACAGGTAGGATAGCTAGCACCTATGCCTAATTTAAGTCCTTAATAATTGCGAATATTTTTGTGACTGAAAATAAAGCTACATAGCTACTGAAAATACGGTATCAGAATAATATGTATACGGAGCAATATCTGACCAGGAATATATACAAAGAATGAAAGAATCAACAATTTAAACTAAATTGTAAACTTACAAGAATTGATGACTTTTCATCAACTGATTTGCTAATTGATGAGTCCGATGCATCACAACTAGGAGAGGCTGATGATATGACCAATTCAGAGTCAACATCCACTAAATCATCGGTTGAATCAGATTCCATAGAAAGAACAAGATCATCATCATCATCGTCGCTAGAATCCTCATCCAAATCTGGTCCTTCATCATTGTCACCATCACCATAGGCATGTATCACTTCAGTAAGAGCCATTCCAATTTCCTCAACCACCAAATCATCTTGCTCATCTTTCAAGCAAGCATAGCTGTGTTCACAACCTGGCTTTTCACAGGTGTTGCGGCAGAGACATGGGCTGCTGCTAACACCTTCAACACTGAATTCTGCCAAAGCTTCACCCATCCACAAGCTTATTTCCAAATTACAAAGAGAAGTTGCTGTTGAAGGGAGAATGGGCATAAGTAATAAGTAATTTTTATGCAAATTTGGGCTGCATAAGAGCAATCTAGAATTAATGAATACAATTATGAAGACTATGCAGAAATAGATGGCATGGCAAGAATATGCATTGACATATTTTGCTTATATTTGAAGCTTCGAAATCTATTACTTTTTTTTGAACCTAGGGGAACAGCATGGGAACACAAGATTCATAAAAAGGTATTTTGTTACTTGCTCATTTTTGGGTGTGACTATTTTTGAAGTGCATGGAAACAACAGCCCTAGGCCCTTGGATCACACAACCAGCTCAAACAATGAATAGCTGGATGCTGATCCAAGGGGCAAGGATAATGATTGAAAAATAAATTGGTTTCAAGCACTTGAAAACATAGCAAAATTATTTATAGTTTTTTTTATCAAACTGCTAAGTGAAATATATATGTGACAATTTGTGTGCTAATTGGATCAGACATACAATTATCTCCTACAAAATGCCATTATCATCAAACTTCACAGCCTATTTACACGATCGTTAAATGATTCCACGGTGCTGAATAGCAAAGTTTCAGTTAAGAAGAAACATGAATGGTAAAGTTCTTCAATACCTCTTTTCTGGTAGGAATGCTGACCACCACGGCCAACACCCCAAATTGCTTCCCTTTCGAACCTGCAGATCGAACCCAGACACCAAACTCCCGCAACCCGGGAAGCGCGCGAGGTCGAGCACGGAACCCGCGCAGCCAAACAAGCCTCGGATCGAGCACAACCAGATCGACGACGAGGGGAAGGCAATGGTCAAAGACAATTACTACTACTACTACTAAAATTACTACTAAAACGATGCTTGAGGCGATGGGAGCAGGGGAAGGACGAGTTCCCGGAGACGATGGCTGCTGCCGCGCGGAGGCTGGCGAACGCGGCGAGCACCGCAGGCATCGTAACCTCGCCGGACGCCCGCAACGCTTTTATGCCTCGAGATCCAACTCGGCTGATCCCGGCAACCAGAAACGGGCGAGGAAGGGGGAAGGCGACGGCGAGAGGGTCCTCCGAGGCTACCACGCTCCGCGCATGGACAGGATCACCGCTCCGCTCCGCTCCGATCAATTTGGCTCGGAGAAGACGACGACGAAAGCGAAGGATTTGGGAACCGGATCAGAGCGAGGAAGAGGGGGAGAGGCAAGGTGCGGATGCGGATTGGCTCTTGGGGTGACGATAGGTCGCCTCGGGGTGGGTCTTATACTATTTTTAGCCCCCCTGACATGTGGGTCCGGAAGTCGGGTCCCAGTACGCGGTGAAACGGGTACTGGGACTCGGAACCGGACAAACGGGGGTGGCTTTATAGGCCGCATTCGGATGACAGGTGGGGTCGCAGCGCGTGGGCCTCGGACGGGAGAGGAGAAACGTTCGGGTCAAAAGGCGCGCGCGGCTGGCGGGAGGGTGCGGCACGGAAGGCGTGCCACGTCGGCCGGGCGGTTCAGACTCCAGAATTCAGATGGGGGAGAGGTGGCGGTGTCCGTCTTCGGCTCCGGTCCAAGCAAAACTGCCACTGGTGCTGAGCTGCAATGCAAACGCGTCGAGACCGCTCTTCTTTTCCACGGATCTTTTCCCGCTCATCCGTCCGTAACTAAAAATCGTTATTGATTGATTGCTAGAAAATCTGCAGGATTTCAGTCTTGAGAAAAATTATCCAATTCTGCTCTGGCGGGAAACAAAAGGAATTCGCCATTCGCTTCACCGTGAAGATCTTGTCGGAACAAGAAAACTGAAGGAGCAGATGCTGAGATGCACGCTTCCTTTTCTTCTATGCGGGCAAAATATTTGGACATTTGTGGAGATCTGTTTTGCCGGTTTTGTCAGTGTGCTTAACACCAGACTTGGACGTTTTGCACAGATCCAGTAATTCGTTCACTTTTCTAATAAGCCCCAGAGCATATAAAGCGAGAGCTACAGATAGGTTTCTTTTGATTTTTCAAGGAATGGTAAATAGAAAAAGGGTCTACGTATGGATGATATGCAACATACAAGATGCATAGTTGCGTGCTGGTTACAGTTTTCAAGGTCAAATCCGGCAAGCTTCAGCCCACAGCTTTGTGAAGGGATAAGCATCAACGCCAGACTATTCTGGGATAGAATAGTCGGCCCCTGTCTGCAACGGAATCATCTAGCCCGCGGACGGTGAACAACATGCGCGAACGAGATTCTTTCAGCAACATGGAAACACCGGAGGTGCTTCCTGTCATGTAGCATCTTCGTGCCAGGCAAAGTGGCAAGGAAGAATGCCACGGCCATAGCCTACAGCATCCACAATTGCACATGGGCAGGAAACTGAGCGCATGAAGGCTTGATGTGCTGTCCAATCTGCGAGACATCAGCACCTTCCCCCTAGATGGATGCATAGCCCTTGCCCCTTGGTGCCGTGCAGGTGTTGCTATCTGCGCAAAACAAAAATTGCCGTGTAAGGAAACACATAGCAATACCAGTTATCCAATCTGGCGATGGCAATATCTGATGATGTAAACAATCAACTAATATGTGCACATGCAGATACATAGAAGTGTCAGAGTACAAGTATGCGTCAGGAAAAAGTTTACTCTTACTGTGAAAGCAAAACGTGTCAAGTATACTCGATCAATCTTCTCCATGGATTTAGAATAATTATTAAGAGCTATTGGTACCTTGAGACAATGGAGGACCTGAAGGCAAACAGTAGGTTTACTTCAGTTTCTTTCTCTTTGCACGTGGCTCATTGATAATTCCGCTTGTATGGCTATCCTGCAGCGGATGATATTTTGCTCGTTTCAATGCTTCCTCATAATCATTCAGCTTGTGCTTCTCCTTGTTCTGTCAGTGGCAAAAAAAAAAAGGCACAACTATTGTAAGGCTGTAAGGCTAGTCTTTTTATCTTGCTCATTTGTAGTGAAACAGGTGATCACATACATAACTGTTCTTATAAGTTGCTATTTGTTGCTTACAAACTTTCAGCTCCATGTTAAGATCACTAACACGAGAATCGACAGAAACCGTGCATTGCTGAACCAACTGCTTCTGGCGACCATGAACAACTTGTGGTTGCCATACATTTAGGGCCACAGAAGCTCTCCTGAAACATTTCAGACAGCAAGAAATTGTGCAATCAGAATATACCAATGATAAAGAAACACACATCCATGAAGTAATGGAAACCAGAAGCCAGTTCTAAATCTGTCCCAGCACTCCAAGCCATGGGTGCTTGAACAAAGGCCAGACGATGTACTGATAACGGAAGAGCTAATCATCAACTGTGGCATGGAAAACCCATCTACCAAGCAAAATATCGCTTGTATTGTTCATGGTCCTAATGAGTAATGACATGTTTACAGGAATGCTTTTGTCCATTATAAGGCAGAACTGTAGGGTTAAGCAAGAAGCAATGTGCTACACAGGATCCATTGCGTGACTAGATGGTAGAGATGCCATTGCATGATATCATCCTCAGATTAAATACCAGTTGGCTAAGGTGGCCCCCTCCTATCTCCAGAGAATAGCAGAACTTCTAGCCAATCTTCAAAAAGAAAGAGAAACAAGAAAGGACCTCAATACACTCAAAAGGTGGTGGAGAGGATTGGGTTGTAACCATCAGTTTCCAATTCTATCCTTGATATTTCTATACACTAATTTTAGACACAGCTTGCTTTTTCTAACCAGTGTGCCATTAGGACTGAATTGCTTTCTTGTTGATGTGCACCAATAACAATCTGACTGCTGGATATAAGCTATGATTTTTATTGTGCACCATTTGAATGCTTCCCTGTAACAGGATAAATAGTGTTGCCCTGTTCCAAGAAAATCTTCTGCTTGGCGGATAGGACAATTGTCCATGGATCAAACATATGAAATAACAGAATTCTACTGTTCAACAAAATAGTGCACCACAAATGGGAGTGCAGCTATTTTTTGTTGAAGATGTGAGCCAAGTGAACAATCTCACGCAGAACAGATCATACAATTTAACAAAACGCAGCTGCTGAACACTGCAAGGCATGGTACATGGAGGACAGCAGGAGGCTTCTAATTTGTAAGGATAGAACTATAGAACAAATAGCATCAATAATGGCATGATCTAACCAGTCATTTATGTGGTCTGAGAGAACCTTGGCCTGGCTCTTGTGCAAACAAGCAGCTCTATCAATCTTTTCTGCTTGTGCACTGATAACTAAATTACCGATGTGCTTAAATAGCTGGTTATCTGTGAGCAAATTAGCATCTCATTCTCTATTGATTCGATGCTCCCTAGCTTCTCTGATTGATCTAGGTTAGAAAATTGATGTATGTTTTCTAATCACACCACAATTGTAGCAGTGAGTCGGTGAGAAATGATAACACATACTGACATACAGAATGGCAAACAAAAAATTTGGGGTCAATTTTTGGAGAATTCAGAGATATATTGCACGTAAGAAATTGTATGGCACGAAATCTAACGAACCGACCTGACCCTCTCAAGGTTGTCCAGCTCCTGCACGGCGGCTTTCATCCTCTCACCCTCTGCCTGCATCGACTCCTCCAGCTCCGCCAACCGCCTCCTGCACGCAAGCACCCGCGCCTCCGCCTCGAACACAGCCCGCCGCCGGGCCTCCGCGATCCGCACCTTGTGCCTCTCGAACCTGCAGCAAAGAGCATCAGTCGAGCACACCCGCACGCACGAGATGAACAATAACGATCGAGGGAAAAGGGTAGGCGGGGAAATTACTTGGTTTTGTAGAGGGATTTAGGGTGAACCTGCTGCTGCTGCTGCTGCTGCTGCTGCTGCTGCTGGGAGGTGGAGGTGGAGGACGAGGAGGAGGGTTGGGATTGGGAGGGGAAGTCGCGGGAGAGGAGCGCCGACCAGAGGGCGGGGTGGAGCGAGAGGCGTCCGAGGCGGCGGGAGGCGATGGCGAGGCAGCAGAGGTCGCGGAACCCCAGCGCGGACGACGCGGCGCCCAGCTCCAGGACGCGCGCCCACAGCTCGTCGGGAAGATCCGACGCCGACATGTTCCCTTGGGCTGGGTGGGGAGCGCAGGAGCGCAATTACTACGACGGCAAGGCGGCGAGGCGCGCGCGGCGGGACAGAAGGAAGGCTACGCTGTTGCGCAGGCCCCGCCGCCGCTTCCCCTCTTCTTTGGACGCGAGTTCAGGGTTCAGGCTTCGCCTACGGACTAGAGGAATCAGGAAAGCACAAAGAGAGAGGCCTAATTGGTCCCTGTTACCGGGCCCTCTAATGAGGAGAGATGAGTGACTTGTGCCTCTGAAAGCTTCCCGCTTGGAGCTGATCCTGAAGATGCTAATTTTTTGGTTCGACAGAACTCCGTTTAGTTGAGCTCTGCAAATAATTCACGTCGTTGCAACTCGGGCTCTGAACGTTTACAGAAACAAAAAAGTGACAACCATAGATCCTCTCAATCTTGGGCTTCGACAGAACTAGCAAGCCAGATGCCCAATAAGAGATGAAATAATCAAAATTCAGAAGGAAAAAGAATGTGCGGACAATTGCTTACTAGGATCAGCTCAAGTGCGTATCAGTCTATCAGATTACAAGTCTGGTTTGTCCCCAGTCCTAGGCTACTGAAAGAAAGATTCTAAGCTAACTGCAGCACCCCATTCTGCATGTTTCACCAAGTTTGAAGCGGCAGGTTCTAAACGTGTGAGGCAGTCTGTCCTGAACCAAGCTGCGGCCTGCAGCTCAATTGACAGAAACTCTATGCAGCTTCAAGCCCCTATGATTGGCGTTCTCCCAGTTCAAACCTTTGTACCCTGCTTGTTGCAATCTACCAGGGTCTTCACTCTTTCATGTTTGTCATGCCGTGGAAGCCTGTCAGGTTTAGAGGGGGGAAGCGTCACTCTCTTTAAGTTGTAAAAGGCTGGCTATTTCTTTCTCATTCTTCGAACCGAGTCATATATTGGGCGGAATAGGATGCTGGAGAGATATCTCTCTCCGAAGCTGGGGAAAATGACCTGCAAAAGTGTGTGACTAGTTAATTTTCTGAGTCATGGAAAAATGCCATAAATGAACTTAACTTGCAGTTATGCTCTTACCGCAATCAGCTTTCCAGCATTTTCAGGTCTTCTGGCAACATTAATAGCAGCAACTGCTGCTGCGCCTGAAGAAATACCAACCTGCAAATAAACCCCATAAACGAATCACAGATCACATAAAAGCGAAACCGAAGTAGATGATATAATAATAATAATAAGAATAAGAATAAGAATAACAACAACAACATAAAAAGCAATCCATTTTACAGTGCACTACTCACCAGCAAGCCCTCTTTTAGTGCAAGTTCCCTAGCAGAATCGACGGCTTCTGCGGTGCTAACCTGCAAATTCAACAATTGTAATGACTCAGATGACTGTAAAATTGTCAACAAGATCTGATGACATAATCAAAGTTCTAAAGTTAGCATTGCAGACCTTCACAACCTCATCAATCAACTGAACGTCTAATATACTTGGAATGTAACCTGTTGTATATTGACAATAACCAACAGTATGTCAGTGACAAGCATAAGGCATTCAACAATATTATTTCCCCAGTATGTTCAACTGTGTATAACAATGGGACCAATGGGTAACGTGTTACCTGGGTTGTCACCAGAGATCACACTAGTTTCAGCTGGCTCTACCCCAATGACCTAATATGATAGGAGCAAAGTTATATAAACAAAATCAAACAGTTTCTAGGAGTATGAAATATTAATTCATTCTATTGGTAACAGAAATCACAGATAAATTGACATCAGCCTTGTGGAAATCAACTGTCTTTCCCGAAATTATGATAGTTGAACAACGTTAAATTTGAAACAATAGAACAGAATGATGGTGCCACTATACTTTTGCTAAAAACTAGTTCGACGATAATGCCTATGTTCCCATAAAAACAACTAATTTGTACGTACTTTACAGCAGTAAGGTTAACAGTGAAAAGGAGAATTATTGCAAGGCTCAATTTCTGTTAGAAATTATGACCTTGACTTTAATATGAAGGCTTCAAGGAGCTCAAAAAGGAATAAACTCTAAGCACAACAACATCAGACAAGATACACAGAATTATTAAGCTGAGACAATACAAGATAATCCAATTAACGCAATTATCCTTCAGGACTTAATCAAAGCAAAAGTAGGAACCTTAATATCCTTGTTCATCCTTTTCAAGTAGCGCCCTGTGCCAGTAATGGTACCACCTGTCCCTATGCTTGCAACAAGTATGTCAACAGTACCCAGTGTGTCTTCCCATATTTCTGGGCCTGTGGTTTGAAAGTGGATCTGTAATTACCCAAATGGCTTCTCAATAGATCTTTAAAGAAAAAGCAAATGAATTCCGCATTTGCTGCATTACAGGTATTGAATGAGTAAATGATAAAGATCAAGTTCAACCTCACTATTTGCCTCGTTGTTGAACTGCTGAAACATATATGCATTTGGTGTCCTCAAAACTATTTCCTCAGCTTTATCAAAAGCTCCTTTTAGTCCTTTGGTAGGATCAGTTAGCACAATCTCCGTTCCAAATGCACGTAGAAGAATGCGTCTCTCAACATCTATTGATGAAGGCATAGTAGCTATCAGCTTGTATCCTCTAGCTGCAGCCACAGAAGCAATGGCTATACCAGTATTGCCAGTGGTTGGTTCTACCAAGATGGTCTGCACAGGTACAAACTATCTGCGTAAATTACAATGTTGGTGACAATAGCATTGCAAATAATATAAGAATGGACTATAACCTTATTTGGAGAAATTAATCCCTTCTCTTCAGCATCATTAATCATGCTTAATCCAATCCTGTAAACATACGCATGAGTTGGCACACGAATGATTGCATCAAGGGCATCAACCATCAAACTATGCTGCAATCTCAACTATGTACCTATCTTTGACGCTTCGGCAAGGCCCCATGTACTCGAGCTTTGCAGCGATATTAGCAACACAACCGTCAACAACATTATTGAGATACACCATTGGTGTTTTTCCAATTAGCTGGTCAACAAGACACAATTATTTTATTTATCAGAAATGCAATTAGGCACACTGAAAGTGAACAAAAAAATGTATAGATTTAGCCAAGTATCCCGTATACAGCTGCCAATTCATGAAAAGTAGTTGAATCATGTTCGGTGAAACCACCAGAATTCGAACTCCAGAAAAGTATGCATAGTCATCAGCTGATTCAAGAGCAATCACTAAACACCTTCCCATGAAAATCCGGAACGCAATACACTTCCCATACCCAAATCACTATCCAAACCATGGGGGAAAAGGTAGGGACGGCAAGCGCCCATGCACCTGGGTGACGTCCTGCGCAATGTTCACCGCGTCCATCTCATCCGCGTACTCATCCTGGATTTCGACAGACGCCGAGGCCGCGGCCTTTGGGGACCATGCCGCGGTGAGGTGGCGGCGGGCGGAACCGGAACGCGGGGAAGGGAGGAAACCGGGGGCCAGTGGGGTGGAAACGGAGGTGGAGGCGGAAATGGGCGCAGCGGCGGCGACCCGGAGGAGCGAGCAGGCGGGCGGCGGGGCCATCGCCATGGCCGCGTCTCTTCGCTCGTGCTGTGTGCTGGTGTGTCGGCTGCTCGGGGTTTTAGTGAGGAGAGAGAGGGGAGTTGTTTTCAGGATAAGGGAAGCGGGGATTGGGTTGCGGGTACGGGTCCTCCAGCCTGGTACCAATCCGCTCTCCTGGCCTCGTGTTGGCTCTGGAGTCTGGAAAGCGGTTGTGGATTCTGAAGGGCGTTCTCTCCACGATGTGCTTGAGAATTTTGAATTTTGCTCGTTTCCAGAATTCCTGTTGGAATTGGAAATCACCGTTTCCAATGTCAGCCTAAATTGTCTTGTTAACAAGAGCAATGTGGACTAGTTCAGTGATTTCTGCCGAGTACCAAACAAATACTGTGCTTTACTCCACAGTGGCACTTCATCAGGCCACATATCTTGAACATGGAATGCCGGAATTCCAAAAGTACAAGGTCCCCTGCATTGCTCATCTGTGGTAATGTGATGTTTCTTATAGCATCCAATGTTACACATTTCAAATCAATAATAGTAACAATGGAGTCTCTGCCAACGTGGGCTTTCCCTCGAGGGGGATAACATTAGCCCTAAAAAATGGGGATCGCAAAAGTTGCAGTCGCAATACTAAATGATCATGCAATCCTGAATTCCTAATGTCAACAAACGGTCAGAAACCGTTCCCCTAACCAAAGAACCATGCCGATCACCAATTATTATTTGCGAGCTCAGCGTTGCTTAGAACTGGAACTGCATCTCCTTTGTGTAGCTGAGCTCGTCAAGGTGTGCTGCCATTGCCTTGTTCATGGGAGGAGGACCACATCTCAAGATCTGAAATGAGCAAATGCATACCTCTGTAAATCTCCAGGTTGGATACCAGAAAACAGGGAAGTTTACCAGAAGCAATCAACCCCGTAATGAACAGAGAGAGAGGGGGAGGGAGGGAGGGAGGGAGGGAGGGAGAGGGAGGGGGGGGGGGGAGAGAGGGAGAGGGAGAGGGGGAGAGAGGGGGGGGGGGAGGGGGAGGTGGAGAGGGGGGTGAGGGAGAGGGAGGGAGGGAGGGAGGGAGAACACTAAAATTCAATATTACCTGAATGTCATCAGCAGGCGCTGGGCAGTGAGATTGGATCATTTCCTTGGACACAAACCCAACACCACCATTCCAATTTTCAGGAGGCTGCATATGTAAAAAAACTGAATATGTCATAAATGTCTTTGGATAATATCCTAATTAGTGGAATGCAAAGCCGAATCTCAGCATAATAACTCAAGAAAACAGAGAACAATGTATCAAGGAAATTTTCTCAAATATGATATATACAATCAAAACATTTTTAAACCCTACAATTACTGTTTATTAGTCCAGCAGTCTTTTGAAGCAATTTATGTGTACGTATGTTTATTGCTGTTTGAAATTAGCTAGGCATGTTGTGCTGTTCAACAGCCCAGAAGTTTCAGTTATAACAGGAATTCTGCAATCATTTCTAAACATTCGATATAAAAATGGAGACTTTCGAGGAGTGGAGCCTTCTGTTTTGCAATAACGTTTCTAATGTATTCCTACACACACAATCAAGAATGTTGATGCCTTAATCTCTTCAAAATTACAAAAGCATGTGAAGTAAACCTGATTCAAAACGTAGTAGATCTTAAATCGATCAGGATAGGTTTTGGCCATGTTGTCCAGCTCTTCCTGCATGAATTGAATGGAAATTATTATATTCTGCATGGCAGCCCATCATAAAGAGCATGTGCAAATCAGTCTGACAGATTAAAGAAAAGAATAAAAAAAACAATGTACAGAAAAACAATATCACAAAGTGAATAATGGCTAATCTTGTCGTAGTAGTAACAATAATTGGCAATGGAAATCCTTTCGAAGCATATGTTGCCAGCAAGGATTAGTGCCATTATATCGTTTTATATTGGCTATATAAAGCATTCGAAGAAAATTCTCAGAAAGCTATGAGTTACATGTTAAGCTTCAGCTCCTGAATTCAAGTGTGCAACTCACTGCTATTGTGCCGAACAATTTTTTAAGTTCAACAATAACATAAAGTAATGAAAACTTATGCTGAAAAATATGCTAAGTAGAGCAGAAAGAGAAACTGGGTAATTGAATCCCACCAGTTCTCATCAGTAAAAGCATTGATGTATGCATAGAATGTTAAACATGACCACAACAATCGACTAAATCATATACACCACAGAAGGTACGGTTGATGAAATTGTAAACACCACATCAGCAAGAGAAAACCCATGTATTAGTTATGTTATTTGAATTGACTGCATTACAACCACCACAAATGAAAATAAGGTTGATTTCTACCTTCAGAAGAATGTCTTCATATGTGACGTTAGCATAGATTAAGTGAACCTTGGTGTTGTCATTAGGGTTCTCAAGAATTGCTCTGGCAACCTGTAGGAACAGAATAAAGACCATTGATCACTAGAAGTGCTTTGTAGCATGATCAATTGCAATATAGAACTCTGGATTGATTGTTACTTGGAACATTGGAGTAATGCCTGATCCACCAGCCAGCATTCCAAATGCTCTCACTTGGCCAACTTGGTACTTGAAACGACCCTACATCAGAGAGTAAGTCATATTAACCTCCTAAATAAAGGCAAATGCGCATGCAATAAAAATGTAGGGCTGACACAGGAATTAAAGAAAATTCATTTGAATTCGCCTCAGCACTCAGTAACTAATGTTTTCTGTGAAAATAAAAGAAACCTAAGCTGGGTAGATCAGAAGCTCATAACATGATGATCACCTTAGGTCCCTTCACGGATAAATAATCACCAACTTTCATCTCACGGAAATGATGGGACATTCTCCCTTGAGGATACATCTGCATTATGGAAAGGATTGAAGAACTTGTGAACCAAAAATAGAAAAAAACTGTCCAGGTTTGTCAGATAATATGTCCACACAAATTTACCTTTATGACAAGCTCAAAATATCCAAGATCAGAATCCAAGGTAGTAGGGGTATAAGGCTTGATTACTTCTTCACCTGTAGCATCTTGTCCTCTGCATAAACATAAGGGAACACAGATTTAGTTTAAAAAAATAGTGCGCTATAGTAGCAAAATTTAGAAGAAAGGCATAATCGAAACCTGCAACTGATATGTTGACCAATTGGAAGGCCCAATGCAGAAGTTGGAGTTGGAAGAGCGAATTTGAACTTAGCGACATTATGACTTATCTGCTTCTTTTCAACAAGTTTGAACTTCTTGAAGTTCTCAGGATCCAAGCAGCCTGAGGGAAAAATGATGGCACAACAATCAAATTGAGCTATAACGTATTAAACTTTAGTTAAGAAAATACACCTAAGAAAAAAAAATGGGTGATACACAAAATAAGTGGTGGATGCTAGGAACCAATTACAAGTACTGCACAAACTAACTTACAGTTTACTTCAGAAACCTATTGAAACAATCAAAATAATAACAATATTACTGTGAATCAGGGTCTAAGTTGCTAAAACTGCACCAGAACCAAGAAAAGCAGGCATTTCCTTCTATGCAGGTAAAACATGCCATTTGTTTATATCATGTGGTTAGGGAAGTTGGGGAACAGTTTGTATCTGTATTTTTCTCAAAAACGTGCTAGGATCCGAGCTACCAAGACAGATAAAAGGAAATTCAGCTCAATGCTCCACCTCGGCCATTCATAAATGTAGCAGTCAGCCAAAACAAACGCGGCCTGAGAACTTACCAACACATGAAAAAAAAAGGGTAAAAACTACTGTGATTCATATGCATTTGGTGAAAATTAGTACTTGTTTGCCAGCCTCCTACAAGCAGGACCAATACTTCAATGGTTCCTGTCAATGAGAACCAATAAACTTGTACTGGCTGTTCTTTCGAAATTTTTTTTTTATCCTAACGAGCTAAGAGGCTCCAAGAAGAACCACTACAGATCATCTCCAGCTAAGTAATAACAACTCTACACTCTGACGCACATGAGCCCCAGCTACAGTCACTTTCCAAAATTGGTAACTGAACCACCACGCTAAAATCGCTAATACCACCGGTGCTACTGTGAGGCGCGGAGCCCGCTGGCAACCAGATCTTACACGAACCGGGGACATCTCGCAAATGCACACCTATAATAGTAGGATGTATGCATGCCCATACCCTTGGGCTTCCCGGATCGGAGGAGGAGGAAGGCGCCGCCCGCGGCGACCGCGACGACGGCGACGGCGACGGCCACCATGGTCTCGGTGCTCTGCCCCTGCAGGAAGTCCATGGCTGCGCGCGGCCTCGCCCCTCGCTACCGCGCCTCGCGAATCAGTGGGCGGGTTTGGTTGGGCCGCGGGGGGTCGGTGGGGGGATTTTAGAGGTGGGCGAGGCGGAGGTAGGTGGGTCAGTGTGTGCGGGAAGCCGGGGAGGAAGGAAGACGGGAGGGCGGGCGGATGGGCTGCCTGCCTGCCTGGAGGCGGAGATCGCGAGGTTTTCGTCTTGCCCGTTTTGCCCTCGTCATAAACAAGGACGTTTGAACTGAGTGAACTCCGAAACGCAATGACTGGCACTGCAGATACGATACGATGCGATACCGTAGGGTAACACCCAAACTCCACTGATGTACCCATCTTGAACTGATGAGCTCCCCCTTTGAGTTTGAGGCCACTCTCGCCGCTCTAATCGCCCCAATTCTACCCGAGGTCAAGTGATCATCATCAGCTGAAACCTGAATTGATGCGCCATTTCGCAGCTTGATCTGATGATCTCATTCCTTATCGCCGACTAGGGAGATGGGATCCGGGGTCCCTGCAGTCTATACAGTACAGTCTACAGCAGGGAGTAGGAGTCGGAGAGGTAGATCTTCACCCTGGCGAGCTAGCGCACCTACCACTTGTCTGGTTCAGTGTCAAGCCTGCCTGAAGCACCGGGTCCCAGCCTCCCAGGTCACTGCATGTGGCTTGACGACCCGGCGGTAGGTGACTTGAGCAGTTGAGCCCGTTGTTTTCCCCCTTTTCCTGTGGTCGGAACGCAGATAAGCGGCGGCGGGTTCGTGGTGTGCAGCGTGCCACGGCGCTACAGCGACGGCAGCAAGCAACAGACCAGGTGTAGAGTGGTACAACCGTACAAGTATACTATACTACAGTCTTGCATTGCCCCGTCGTGACTCGTGACGCTGATTATTTTAGAGGAGAGAGATCCGCAAGGCAGTTCAGTTTATTGTCATATCAGTTACTAAAGGTTTCTCGACTGACAGTTGCTTCACTGAAGTCGCAAAAACGGCTACTATTATATATCACCATGGAGGATCAAAAGAATGTAGGTGGTGTTTGGTTCACGGATATGGATATGTAACGTGATTCTGTTTGTTTCGGTCTAGCTGGAATCAGATCACTCCATGATCGGATACGCGCATGTAGAAACTTGTTACCGCTCCGATTCGAGTGCAAACGATTACCAGCTAGGTGTCCGCCTTCTCCGTTCTTCATCTTCTTCGTCGGCGTCCTCCGCACCGCCTCGTCTCTTCGTCCCTGCGCCGCTGATTCTCTCCTTTCACCGCGGCCGGGTCGCTAGCGGCATCGATCTCCGGCACCCGTGGCGTTGTGCGCTGCCGCCGTCGCCGATGTCCAGTATTGCAAGGTCCATTTACTTGAATAGCGCTGTCAGGATGAGATTCTGCTGCCGGATGTTCAGATATGGTTGTAACCAACAGAGCGTCTGGCAGCCTGGCGTCGGATCCATGCTTCACGCTTGTGCCGCTGCTGCCGCCGTCCATGGCCACCGCCGCCTTGGGGACTGAGGGGAGTGCGTCCTCCATCAACTTGAGCATGGGCGCCGGCAATCTCGGAAATCCATGTCCCATGATTTGATCATAGCCGGCACCATCACTACAAGCTTCGATGCATCGGGTCCTCATCATTCTTGTTTCCAGTCGAGGTACCCTAGTTGCTTGTGGCCATCGTTAGGATACGCATAACTGCAAGAACAATGGCCAGAGGAGAGAGAAGGCCTTCTAACAGCAATGAATCCCGTTACATTTGCCCTAGCCAAACAAAGTACGTATTCGCTTAATTTCTTTGCGTTACCGTTGCATTTCATTCCCATTGCAATTTACGTTACCGCAACTGAACCAAACAGCACCGTAGTGGTTGTGATTGCCCGTTAATTTGCACCAGTCACTTAGTCAGGCACTTATTAGGTCCATGATCTGTACCATTTTTTTCCCAGCAAAGAAGCTCGAATGAGCACCGAGAACAGTGTGTCTCTCATGATCTGCACAAGATTGCAGAAAACTTTGGATCTGGCCCAGCGGATGGAAGCTGTTTAGTGGAGCAAAAAAATACTGGTACAACCCAAGAAGTGTCGTATACGATATTACGGGTCATACTGACACGTCTGTGTCAGTTTTCTAGTGATATACACCCTCTGATTAGAAATTTATAAACGTACTGTAACGCCCACGTTTTTATCTTATTTAAACTGCATTACCAATCACTCACTTAAAAATCTTTTAAACCTTTTCCGCCACTCAAGCTCTCGAAGCCCGCCTCCCGATTTTCCACCGTACCGACATCACGCAGTCTCTTCCTCTTTTTTCGCGGAGCCGTCCGTCCCTTTTCCTTTTCCACCGGCCCCGCCGCCCCATCGCATCACCATCATGTCGCGGTCGGCCGCGTGCACCTGCCCGGCCGCGATCGTTGGTGCCGCGCGCGTGTTCCCTCTTTGCTTTTCTAATATTTTGTTCAAATCCATTTTATTTCTCTTCTAATTCTCCCGCTTGCTTATTTAAATTGTTGAGCTACTGTGTGAAAATTTAAAATAAAACAATTTTTTTTCTTTTTTCTTATTTAAATGAGCACATGCATGCTGCCTGCTCAAGCTCCTTGCGCGCACACGCGGGCCAGCGCACGACTCGCCGCTGCCCCCGTTGCTGGCTGTGCACACGCGCTCGCATCACGCCGACCGCGTCATGCCACGGCCGCCGCGGCCGCTGCTGCTCGTTGTGCCGCTGCGTGCTTGCTGCCCGTGCACGCCAAGCCGGCGTGCACCCCGCTGCTGCGCCAGCCCGTCTCCGTCCCGTCCCCTTGCCCTCGCAGCCTGCGCCTTGTCCTCGAGCATCCCGGCCGCCATTAATGGCGAGGTTCCTGTACTGTCCGTGACCCTCCCATACCGGCCATCTCCCCTCTCCCTCTCGGCCTATAAACCAGCCCCCGAGCCGCCCCTCACTCCGCCCACGCCGCCCCAGCACCTCCCCTCCTCTACCTCGCGCTGCAGCTCGTCGCCACCGCTCACCATTGCCGGCCACCACCTATCTCTGTGGACAGTCCTCCGTAGACCGTCTCCACACGAGGTGAGGGCCAGAATCGGACCCCCTCGGCCTCCTCTCCGTTTTCCCCTCCTCCCCGAGCGTCGCCATGCACCAGGGAGCTGGCGCCCATGGCCTGGTCGCCCCCCTCATCCTATGTTCCTCTCCCCCTCCTGTTCTGTCTTGAGGAAGAAGAAAATGCAAACTTGTGCATAACCCCCTCCACTTTTTCTTCTTATGCAGTCCGCAGCCCTCCACCTCCCTCTCTCAAATATTTAATCAGAGCTCCTTCCATCTCTTTATTACATTACAAATAGGTCCTCATCCTTTTAAACTGCTCCTGAAATGACCTTTAACTCATCAGTTCATACGATATTTTATTCCGAATCGATTCCAAACTCCACCACGCATCATCTCCAAATATTTTCTCCAAGTCTCAGGATCCACATCCGATAAATATAATAGTCTTCTCTATTTTTTAATCAAAACTCTTTATTTCCCTCTCTTTTTAAGCTCGTCGGCGAACTTTGTTTTTATTGTGTGATTGTTTGTGCGTCGTAGCTGACGATGTTACCGAGGAGGAGCAGTACCGCGAGCCGGAGCCCAAAGACCCGTACCTCGAGGAGGAGCTTTCGGAAAGCTTTGAGAACGGCAAGTCCAATCCCATCCTTTAATGTATATTTATCTCAATTTTATAAACACAACCTATTGGCCTGTTTTATAAAATGCATTGTGTTATTGCAAGATATGGTTGGATAGCCACCCTTTGATTACTATGACTATTCCTTGATGACCTAAGTTAATGTCTATATATGATTTGCTCTGTTGGACGTTAACTACTGCTAGAGATGCTTAGAACCTTTTATTTCCTTTATTATATTTTAATCATGACCACAACGCGCTTTATTAAAAATAAATGTGTGAGTGTTTTAAAAGATAAAACGGGATCTTGGAAAAATAAAAGAAAGATATAACCTGATGAGATGGACGGTGTTTCCTGTGTGAAATGCTACTGGTGAGCTTGTACCTTTATGGTTGAGCATGGTTGGGAGATGTCCGTCTTGTCAATGTAAGGATGAACTGAGGTGTCATCTTGCCTAACCCACTTGTCGTACAACCACTCGACCGTTGTGTGGGCAACGGCTTAGCTTAAACCTCACTAGTTGTTCTGCTAGCCAAAAAGAGAGCTGGTGAGCAACGGGAGATCATGGAGAGGGAATACGATCTGTATGAGTTATGTCCCGGTTATGACTTTATTGATAGGTCATTAACCTCATGGTCGCTTCTGTGTTAGCTAGTTGGATTCAGCTAAGGTGGGTAATGGCTTTGTTAGCATCTGCAGCGACACTAAGGTATTCGTAGTTCGGTATCCTACTTGTGGGTAAAGTGTACAACCTCTGCAGATTGTAAAATCTATTCGAATAGCCGTGTCCACGATATCGGATGAATTACGGCATGGTCACTTCAATAGATATTTTGGGATGGTTGGTTTTGTGGCATGAGTTGTTTTAAAAGTGTCCGGCAGTTACGCTGTGAGCTTCTATGGATGTGGAGTCCGGTAGCATTAAAACTTGGATCCTTTGTGTAGGATCAACCCCGTTTATTATTTGATTACTACAGAAATATTTTGAGAAAACTTTTTTATTAAATGAATCCTTACATGTGTAAAACCTTACTTTATTGCAAATGAACCCTAGCCTTATCCTTGATATATCCTGTGTATGATCTATATTATACCCCTCCGTGGGTGTGGTTGGACTTGTTGAGTATGTATATACTCACTCTTGCTTAGTTTTTATAGAGGAGGATCCGAACTTCGTTCCTGAAGATGTCGAGTAGGTCGCTATCCTGCACCCAACCTTGCCTGTGGTTCAGGGTCTCCACAGAAAGCTTACCATGGTGCAAGACTCTGGTGTTATCGTAGATTTTGTTAGCATTTTAGTTTGGCTTATAGTCCTTATATTGTCCCTCGTGATAGTGGCGCTTCAGTGCCCGCTACCTTGACGGTTTGTACAGTAATAAACTATCTGATGCAATAAATATGTTATCAGCCTTCTAGAACTGATATTTGTAGGGAACGCTTCACTCGTTTAGGTTTGTTCTGGAGTCAACTTTTTATTTATTTTCTCTTCGGATTAGAAGAAAATCATTTAGGCACCGAGATCGGGTGCAGTTCAGCAGTTGCTACTGCGACTGCAAGTTAGTAACTACACGCGATCTCAGCCATCCATTACCCCAGCAAACGGATCAGATTAAATGCTACAGTTATGAACAGTGCTAAATAGTAACCTGCTGAGCGGTGACCCTCATTTAGGTTTGTTCTGGAGTCAACCTTTTTTTTTATTCTCTCTTCGGATTAGAAGAAGAAATGGGCAGTTGTTTGCCTGGACCCGTAATCTAGACCAACATTTTACATAAACCCTCTAAATCGGACAGCGATTATTAATCACGATCCGGGCTGTGCTAAATTTGGCGATCCAATTTTTTTAGAAATCCCCCTATACTGCATCGAAATTGTGTATGGTACCCTCCTCTTTCTATCTGTAATGGCGCTTCCGGTCCCGCCGCCGCCGCCGGATTTGGCGGAGGACGGCGATAGGTGGTGCAAAGGATCTTCCACTCACATACCATCGTCGTGTCCGTCCGCCCTCACAACGACGTCGCGCCGCACGGCGCCGCATCGTCTCTGCCATGTCCCTGCCGGCCTAGCCGAAGGGAAAATCATGTCGTCGGCGTACGCGTTTCCTCTCATTCTCTGAAATCCTGGCCCCATGCGCGTAAGCGAGCGTGGTGATGTTGCGCGAGCACGCGCAGCGGCTGGATGGAATCATCTAGATGCCGAGTAGGCGAGGGCAGAGGGCGGTTGCCGTGTGTGTGCCAACGGCCACGGCGGTGGCCGGCGGTGCTGCAGTCTCCGCCGCCGCCTCCGGGGCCGTCGTGTAAACTGAGAAAAAACAGATCAGAAACACTCGCGTTAGCAATTTCAGTAGGTTGGCGTATCCTTGGCGGTAATCTCGGTGAAACCTAGAGCCCGGCCAGTGGGTGGATTAGGATTACTGTTATTCTCAGCTGCCAGCTCTAGCCTCTAACATCGAGATCGTCTTGACGGCTCCAACGACGACACTGCTTCGAGAATGGATAACCGATGATGGCGCATAGCTACGGAACGTGATGAGAGTTTC
The DNA here is from genome assembly GCF_002211085.1 of Panicum hallii. Taxonomy (NCBI): domain Eukaryota; kingdom Viridiplantae; phylum Streptophyta; class Magnoliopsida; order Poales; family Poaceae; genus Panicum; species Panicum hallii. Next base: position 6,943,355 of record NC_038046.1, on the reverse strand, counting down.
CGCGAAGAGTTCCACGAGGAATTAGGTGTTTGTTGTGGAGCTCGAATTAGAGCGTACGGTTGTCAATGGCCGCGCAGGGACGAGGACGACGATTGAGGAGGCAAGTTGTTGTCGACAGGGCCTTGGGCCCAATAGAGTACTCGGCCCAATACTTGGGTTTGGATGGCGCTGTGGCCTTTGCCATTTTTTTTGCGGTGAAGTGGCGAGCAAAGAAATCGAAGTTGGCTGAGTTGATGAATGATGAGTTCCGTACCATTGTTGGCTTGATGAGTTTGTTCGATGGCGAGACGAAACTGAGTTTGTGCATAGGCATGGAAATGAACAAAGTATTGATGAACATCAGTTTTTTTTTCTTTTGCATAGAGAAAAGTTTCCAATAAAAATGAGTAGAGTCATTTAATTACAAAGATGGTGGTCTGGGACGGTAGCAGGATCCTTGGAAAGCAAATTTGAGGTATAACAGGCATGGGAGTTGCTGAATTAACAATTTCAGAAGTGGTTCATGGTCCCACAACTTTCTTTTCAACAATGTTAGCAGCAGATCATGCGCATAAAAGGAAATTTCAAACGTCCTAAAATCTTCGGCTAAAGCAAGTTCAGTTTATTGTCATATCAGCGAAAGGCTTCCCTACTGCCAGTTACTTCATGTTTGTAAAAAAAAAAGAATTATAAGAGTTACTTCATTGAAGTAGCACAAGCTATATCACCATGGAGGATCAAAAGCATGCAGTGATTGTAGTTGCCCGTTAATTTCAGTCACTTAATCAGGCACTTAGGATCATGATCCGTATCAGAGCAGCTCGAATGAGCACCGAGAACAGTATGTCTCTCCTGATCTGTATAGTGTTGCAGAAAACTTTGGAAATGGGGAAACAAATATTGGTACTGAAACCCAGGAAGTGTCGTGCACTGGCAGTTTGTCCACAAAGTGAAGACAGCCATTCATGAACATTGGGACTGAAAGACAGCTAAAAATGACAGCTAGTAGCCCTGTTCTCAACTGACACGACTCAAGAGTATAATTACCCTGGGAAACAGCAACTAAAGGAATTGGAAAACAGTAACTGAATAAATTGGGAAGCAGCAACCAAAGAAATGAACATTTACAAATAGATCAAATTGTATATATCCATGTTCTGAAGTGCAACTGTAAGTTTACCCTCATTTTCTCTACTTTGTGATTTTTCCCCTTTTTTAAGAACGAAATTGCCATTGATTCCATCAGGAGCAAAGAAGATTAAATGAATTAAAAGATAATCGACATGTGGTCTCACCTTCTCTATCTCGTGATGATGCGGCGGCATTGGCTACACGACAATGTGAAAGAGAGCATACTGCAAACACACAGTACTAGTACTGAAACTCAGGAAGTGCTGTGCCCTAGCAGTTCGTTCATGAGACTGAAGACACTGATTAAAACTGGGAGTGAAAGCCGGCTAAAGATGACAAGTAATTAGCCCTGTTTATGATTCTGACGCGACTCGGGTATAATAGGTTGGGAAACAGCAACTAGGAAATGACCATTTGCAAGTATTATAGTCCACAAAAAGCGAAGCTTTTTGCAAAGGTCTGCTGCTCAGTCTATGAAACTGAATCAACTACACTGGAAGTATATTTTAGGATGGGGGAAGTAATATCCATGACACGAGAGCTAATAGATCAATCGAGGAATATTCGGTTGAAAAGCAGAATATTGAACGGGCATTCATAACTCAAAAGCTCGGTGCTCTCACTAAAAGCACCCAGAACATAGCAAAACTATGGGAATTGGTTAAATTAAAAAGACAAAAGGAGAGAAATAACATAAAGAACAAGCTTTTCCTTAAGCTGGTATGTGACAGTATAAAATATGACCAATACAACCTAGTCATGAAGATCAGACCATCATAACTGGTCCATATGGTACAAAGGATGTCACAGGAGATAGAAAGGGGATCACTTGAACACAGATTAAGTTTGGTAGTCCAAGTCATAATCAAGATAAAGCGAATCAGTCTATTGTGTAATAAAAGGAAACCAACTGTGGGACGTGTGTACATTTAGAACTGCCAGCTATTAGGCATGAATAGAGAAATGAAAAGCAGCCAGAACTCTGAAGCAAAACATATTCTACTCATGTAAATTCTCTACATATATACTACATGAACTCATAGAAAGTTGGTTCAGCTTTTGAGCAATGAATTTGACATATGTAAATGTTTCTTTTGAGAGAGATATTTAGTTTTAATTTAAGTTCGGAAATTGATTATCAAGTTTCAACTGAAATAGTATGAACCAGTAGATAGCCTCATTTCATAGCATGTATATGGAAACTTCTTGAAGCATATTGGATTGCCAATTTAGGAGCCCTTGGATAACACATATTCTACTACACTCACAGTAGCAATGTACAGAAGCTGCAAGAATTTTGTAATCTCAACTATAATACTTCACCTCATTTCAAGGAGTTAAAACTTCACCTCAACTCCTCAAGAAGACACTGAATCAACAGCAAAAACATTTAAAATGAGACAATAACTAGGAACTAAACAGAGCAGAATCAAAAGAACTTACCGCGCAACAATTTTATAGACCAAGATCCACCGAAAGAGTAACCACCTATGGACAGACTGATTAATCCAGAGTTCCATGAAAAATAGAGAATGAACAAGTAAAAGCCATATATTTTCTGTCTGAAATTCGCACTGGTTCATAATACAAGGAGTATGTGATGTCTATAGTCTATCTGTGATATAACTGTTGTATCATCCATTTATTCGCTCTCCCTATACTTATTACTGAAATTATATATTTTTCTAGCTACTACTTATCAGGAATCGGACCAGCAATGGACTAATAACCTAGTCACCATCTGATCCTCCCCTTTTCCCCTTTTCACTTCTTGATCCGGCGAACCTTCTTGGCGCCCCAGACCTCCATGCGGCCCTTGGGGCAGCCGCAGGGCGCGCGGAAGATGAGCACGGTGCGGCCGTTGGGCGGCGCCATCTTGCGGAGCTCGGCCTCCAGCTCCCGCTGCTCGTCCCCGAGCTCGACGGGGCGCGCGCCCGCGGCCGCGAGCAGCGCCGATCGCGCGGCGGGCCCGGGGCGGCCGCGCACGCACTCCTCCGTCTCGAGCTGGATGTCGAACTCCACGGCCTTCTTGAGGCCCCTGCACCTGGGCTTCCCGCACTTGCGCGCGTGGTAGCCCAGCAGCTCCCACGCGACGACGGCCGCCGCCACGGCGACCGCGGCCCCGAAGAAGGCGGCGGCCGAGAGGCAGGACGCGGCGGGGTGGAGCAGCGCGCCCACCTCGACGAGCAGCAGCCTGAGGTACGGGATCACGAGGAAGCCCAGCGCGGCGACGACGGCGAGGAGCATGACCGCGTCGACCACGGCCATCGGGGTGCTGTCGCAGAAGGAGGCGCCGGCGCCGGCGCCGGCCGCGCGGGCCCGCCTGGATCGGGAGCACGCGGAGGCCGAGCTGTCCGCCGCCCTGCGGTGGTGCTCGAACGCGCGGAGGAACTCGATGAGGCTGCGGCACTCCGCCATCGCGGCGACCGGGGAGCTGCTCCCTCCGCGGCGAGCCGGGGCCGGCGGGCAATTCACCACCAATTACCGGTGCGGGTTCGGGAACGGAGGGGGAGGCAGCGCGAGCGCGAGCGCTGTGTGGTGGGGGCGCCGGGATCCGTGGGGAATAGGTTGGGGGATTTGCCGATCGGATCGGTGTGGGGTTGGGGGAAATGGGGACTCGGCACCGCGTGCGGACGGGTGGTGGGCTTGGCCAGGCCCTCTTGGGGGGGAGGGTGTTTGGCTCGGTCGGCGCCTCGTTCCGTGGCGTACGTCGCGTACTGGTGGGGGGCGGCACGCAGGCCGCAGGCGCCCGTGACGTGATGTCGAAGCCGTGGACGCGTCCGCGCGGGCGGGCAGGCCCCGGGCGGCGGCGGGCGAGGAGGTCAAGTCCGGCTGACGTGTGGGGGTGGAGAGACTATGGGCTACGGAGCTAGGCAGCGGCGACCGAAAGGCAGCAGCCGCCGAGCACAGGGCGGCACCCACAAGATGACGCAGCTTTGAATCGATGGAATGGGCGGCCGCGGCCGCGCTGTGGAGATGTCAACGCCGCCGCGCGCGTCAAGCGACCGGGCGCGTCACGGCACCCGTGGTGGTGCCGCCGCTAAATTGCTCGGCTCCGTTCGTACTCCGCCCCCTTATCCGCGTTCTCTCTCGGCACCGGGTTTGGTTTTTCCTTGTCCTGCGGACCGGTTACAAGAAAGAGGCGTCGTAGCGCACGTCTCTCGCAGGAGGAATTTGAGCCACCAAGAATGGCTCGGCGACTTTCGGCTCGACCTCGACCCTTCCCTTTTCCCCCTGGTGTGGTCTGTGGTGTCGTCCTGTTGTGGTATCTTCCCTTCTCATCTTTCGATGAATCCTTTCCGTGTCGCGTTTTGGCGCATTCTGGTTTGAGGGAGTCACCGTCTCCCGTAGCCCCATCTGACGAGCAAATAGCCGCCGGCTCGACGTCGTCGATCGGTCGACGCAAATGCTAGCTCGGGGCATGATCTCTGGTGACCTTCCACGGCCATGTGCGCCATCGACCGGAAATGAGGAAACGGAAGGTACCAAGCGCACCTTCCCTATCTCTCCACTGAAACGGGAAGAGTTCGGCTGGGCCTTTCTTTCCACGGTTGGCCAAATGACAGCGTCACGGCGCTGCGCATTGTGGTCGTGGGAGAAGACGATAGCTCTTTGATTGGTGCCAGTGAAAATCAACGGACGCGTGATCTGCCATGGTCAAGCAAATTGATTAGTGGAGGCACGCACGACCTCATGACCGGAGAAAAATTTCCGCGGTTTCACATGGGACCGATCGATGGATGGATGGCCGGATGAGGGGCCTGCCTCTGATTCAGTGACCAACTGGGAATAATTAAGTACTCCGTCCCCATCCTCGGCCGTGCTTGTACGCTGACGACAAACCAAACCGCTACAAGATATGTTTGGCACTTGGATCCCTTTGGTTGTCACTTCGGGATGTCACGAGCGAACAATACATCATCGACGAACAATGATTTTTTTAAAAAAGAAAATCGACGAACAACGATCCCCTGTGCCACATTCTCGGATCTTCGTGGATCACACGGGGCGTGCGTGATCATGCGCGGATCCAGGTGGAGTTGGAGCTTCGGGAGACGTGGTCTCCGAACTTGGAACCTACCGTTTGTATATTCTTCCGAGCAGGGTTCTGTGATGGGCTCGGTAGCGAAACCGACTCCTGGGGAATGAGTCAGAAACAGCGAATAGATTAGCATAACCTGCCGTCAAGATTATCAGTGAAGTTGAAGGATCCTACACCTGAGAGTGACAAAAGAAATGAAGCTTCTCCATCACAAAAGTAATCTTTGGTTGGCACGTTACAGTGACGCATACCTTGAAGGCATGGACTAGGCGAAAGACGAGCGAAGAAAGCGACTGGGGAAAACACACATTCTAATTGTCCCGACGTGACCATTTTTCTTTTTGCTGATCAATGTGTGTGTGAAAAAGAGAGACTGCCAACAACTTCATTACGGACCATGCATACATAGCACGTTCCCATCAGCCAAGATCACAACTGCTCCGGCCCGTCCCCGTCGCCACCGACTACATGTTCCACCCGTCGCAATGCTCCAACAGGATCGAAACACGCCTACCATGGCTACCAATTCAGCAGACGAAACAACCAGAAGAGGGCGCTACGACTTGCCATCACCAGTCGCCCGTCCCTGCGCAGCCGCTCGCCCGCTCCTGACCTCCAAACACACCGATTGGGATGGGATAGGATGGCTACACACCCCCTGATCGAACTAGGCCCTGTGTTCCTATGGGCATGTGAGCTCACATGGGTGGACAAATGGAGTTCGAGGTGTTGATGATGGCAGGTCCAAGGGATTAAGTTTCTTGCTTGACTTCGCTGGCTGTTGACACCGGTAGGCCTAGGCATTCGGTTCTAACCGAACCGATCGGTTCGGTTCCTCAGTTCCTTCACAAGTTCGATTCTTAGAAAATAGGGACCGATCGGTTCTTTTCAGAAGTGGGAACCGAGAACATTCGATTTCGATTATCTCAGTTCGGTTTCGGGTTACAACCGAATTAACCAAGTCTATCTCAACACAGGTTCACAAAATAAAAAAATGGATCCCGTCCTTGCCTACCGGCTCCGCCGTTCGCCTCCTCGGCCGCCACCGACGCCCGCGCTGGCCGTCGCCCGCCAGTGTGGCCGCCACCGCGCACATGCTGGCCGCCGAGGTGGCGGCCGCCGCCCTCACTCGCTGGATCCACGTGCGAAGTCGCCGCTGCGCAAGCTAGGGAGGCGGGGACGCCACCCCGTCGTCGGTTCTCGCCCCCGGAGCGGCTGCGCGCGACAGGGAGGGAAGGAGGGCGCTGTCCAGGAGCGACGGCGGGCACCGGCGACTCGGCGAGGGCCACCGGCGCCGGGGGGCGGAGGCACTGGGCGGCAGCGGCCGCCGGGGCGGGGGTTAGCTAGGGTTTGGCTGGGTTTAATGTGTTGATGGTGTGATTTGCTCTTCTGCTCGGTTCCTCAGTTAACCAAGCCTAGGAACCGAATTAATTGAGTAACAGTTTTTCGGAAACAGGAACCAAACAGAGAACCTCCAGCTCTCGCTTCTTTCGGTTGAGTTCCCGATTCTCGGTTATATTTGCCCGGTCCGAGACACTGGTGACGTGAGGCCCCCCGTTACGGCACGCTAGCCGCGGGAGGTGAGGTTTCACGTGGCTCCGTGCCCTGGCTGCTGGCTGCACAGGGACATTTGGTCCAGAGCCGTAGCCATGACCGGTTCGTCGTGGCCGGCCGGGGCGTGCCGGCACGGTCAGTCAGAGGAGATGCGGGGGTAGAAAAGGACCGGGCACGGCCGAGTGCCGAGCGTAGCAGTCAGTGGGTGGGAATTTTTGACTGGGTTGAGAGCCGACAGTGCAGCCAGGTGCCCTGAAGTCTCAGCGTAAGATGGTGGGGGATAAAGGCGTTCCCTTTGCTTGACCCGTTTGAAATGGGTAATTGCATTTCCAAAGAAAAGAAAGAGGTGATCTTTTGTAGTTACCCGGAAGCTAAATAGATATTTTCCCTCGTAGTAAACTGGGCTACCCAGCTGTGAACTGGGCTGCACGGTCTGTACTGGGCCTAGATGGGCCGAATGGAACAGTCTGGGCTTGCATTCCTCAGTCCTTGAGCGAATGATCATGATTTCACAGTTTTTGTTCCATTGAACTCTCTGCCGCCGGTGATGTGAGATGGTTTGTCTTAAAGTTCAAATCCACACAGTCAAGCATATTAGCATTCTGCTTTGCTAAAAGAAGTATAATTCACACCTCCGTTGGCATAAAATAAAAGCATAAGAAAAAGGTCAGGCCTGAACTGATGAAATGCAATTAAGTTTTTTCTTCTTCTTTTTTTCTGGGAGCAGTCCTTCTCTCGAGTAGCTGGTTAGCCGGGCCCAATAGATAAGGACTCGCTTGTTTTTACAGAAAACACACTGGGCCGAGTGGACCCATCGATGCCGGCCCTGCAACTCGCGAACAGTGTGAAACAGCATCATCTCCGGAGTCCTTCAAAAATTTTAAATAAGGAATAGTAAATCACCTTGCCACAACTGTGACGTCGTGCGTTGGCAATCAACATGTCACGAGACGAGGCGAGCGAAATCGGCGAGTTGCAGAACAGGCGAAGAGGCAATCCTGCCGTGGTCGTGGCGTTGCACAAAGCCAAGCTTTGTTTGGCCGATATCCGGTTTCTCAGCAGTTATAAAGGACTCTGAACTTATACTGAAGACAAGGACTCTGAACTTAAACTTGGCAAGCTGAACAGTAACACTATCAGTCTATCGCTGATGATTCACTGCATCACGCAGACGTAATCATTTGTGCGGCAGGTTCTCGAGCTCCCGTAAATGGCGCGCGGACCACGGTTTTAGTGCAACCACAGGAGCGAAAGCGAGGTTTAGTTTACGACGGATTTCCTTTAATCTGTCCCGGCCCGGCCGCGAGCTTCTCTTCTCTCCTGGTCGTCCGTACACGATGGTGGCGATGGCAGGATAACGAGAGCTCAACCGAGCCGGTGCAATGTTCGCCGCCGAATGTGCCGTCAGCTCCCGACTGGCGGAATGGCAACAACCAACAAGATCCGCTGTGCTCGATGATCTGATCGCCTGTCTCATCATTTCCCAACTCGAAGATTAGCAGTGGGGGCGCTATGCAAATCAATGCAGGTTCTCTCGATATATAGAAGCTAGCAGTAGATGATGGAAAAGCGGCAGCTGTTAAAGACAAGAGGAGAGTATTGTATTAATTAGTCCACTGCCCCGTCCCAGATCACGTGATTACTTCCGGTGCCAATTGTAGGAACTGGACGAATCCTCCTCACGTTTTCCTGTCGAAACCCGCGGACAGCGCCTCGCCGCCATCCCAAGGCAGAATAGGTTTTGAATATGCTTTGCTTGATTGCTTCGTTCGAGGTCGGCAACCACTCGCCCATCAGACCGATATCCGTGAGTCCATTAGTTTCTAGCATCTGATATTTAATGCGCAGACGGCAGTAGCGAGCCACAGGATTGCTGGTAGTATCTACTTGGAGATTCGGAACAGAAGAAACCAGCCGACTGCTCACCGCTGCACCTCTGCACCCCAAGTCAATACTAGACTCTACAATCTAGGGCACTGTTCATTTCTCAGGCACGTCTGGAAGCGACATCCTGGCGGCTGTCGTTCTGCCGAGTCATTCGGCCTGTACAGACCACTAACCTTCGACCAAAAGATGTTTGCTTACGCAACATCCTTTGCTTGTGAGCCAACACGGTTGAAATAAAGTAGCCGTTGTGTCCATTTTACAGTGATGTGCCCGTGCTTTCCACTTCGTGGCCCCAGAAGGTGGCAGGTAAGCGATGCAGCGTCTCTCAGGTCTCGGGCGAGCTTTCTGCAGGGACAATGATAGCACAACACGACACTGTAGCGGATGGCAAGGATGCCAACTTGTACAGGCATGGAACAGTAACACACAGATGACGATCGACAGTGCTGGTACACAGTAGTTTCAGAGCCCAGAGATCGCTGCTAGACCAAAAGCCAGCCCCAGCATGTAGCCAGTAGATGTGCCGTTGACATCAAGTATAGCGCGAAAACAAACATTACTCTACACTGCCAAACAGAGTCACAGACACCGACTTGAGACTTACACGAACGCATGCTTATACACGTAGAAAGACTTGAAAACTTCTTTCTCTTCAGTCGAGATCGAGAGGTGCAGCCAGAGAGATCGACTAGCTCTGTCCACTCGATCGACCTGACAGTGGGCGCGTGACGCCGGCGAGGACCCGGCCCTGATACGCTAGCTCAAAGCTCGATCCATCGCCACCGAGACGAGACGGCGTAACTACCGGACAAGACTCGTTAACCTCTACAGTTTATAGCTAGCTAGATGTAGTCCTACTATCGATCGAAACCCTCAAAACCCCATGCTCTCTTTATCTTCTTCTTCTTCCTCCCCGAGACGCGCAGAGGCTTTCAAGCTCTGCCCGGGCTCCTGGGTTCGTGGCGGTTGTTGGCGCCGGACCCAGGGTAGTCGTTGACCTCGATGTCCATCCTCGCCGCCACCTCGCCGAGGTTTCGCTCAGCACCCTGCGCACACGGGTTGGGTTTACAATGCTTAGGAAGTTTCTATTGCGCCGGAAATAAACACAAGTTTATGAAAAGCACTCGAGCATTTGACAGCTTGCGAGTAAAGTGCTCGTTGCACGAACGGGTGAGATCAACTGAGCCTTTTCACTTTGGGGGGAAAGGCGTCGTGAGTGGGACACGCAGATCAACTGTGCCAGTGGCCATGCATGTGAGCGGCACTATGGCCGGCCGGCATAGCCAGCAGCATGATGTGAGTGGAGTGCCCCGGCAACCACCGGTTCTGTTCGTCTGCTATTTGCCTACTGCTCCACCGAGCATCCAAAGGTCGCAGCAACAAGCTCATCACGTGCAGATGATGTAGCGCAAAAAGGAAAGCTACGCACTAGAAGCTTGTAAATCTGTGGGTAGTTTACGCCATCGGCTGAATCAGGTTGCTGACCATAGTCTGTGATGAGTCTTTAGTGGTATGAACTGTGGATGGCAGCAATAGGTGCTATCTACAGGACAGCACTGAGCCTGTTAGTGCGCATAGTTAAATGGTCTCTTCCGTCTTAGTGCCGTCACGGGAGCTGGTGGCGCACGTGCCGCGGCACATTGGAATTGGATGCGGCTGTTCTGACTTCTGCTGAGAGGTCGCCACGAATATGCAAGCGGTTCTTGCATCAGAGCTGCGAGGCAGGCACGAGCATGAAGCATGCGTGGACAGTTCTATGTCCGGTATGCGATGAAGGGAAACTTTCAAGCAGATCGTTGTCAAACGAGAGAGAGCGCGAGACAGACCTGAGAAGGGACCTCCCCATCGGCAGGGTCCGGGAGCCGGTGGTTCGCCAAGGACATGGTTCCTGCAAAGCAGAGCAAGAAGAGCCGCTACTAAGGAACAAAGCATGCAACAGGAGAGTCGAGGAAGAAGAAGACGAGGAGGAGGAAGAGCTGAAGAGGCAAGGATTTGGTAGCTGCTTACTGGACAGAGGCGCGGCGGAGGAAGCCAGGGGAAGGAGGAGGCAGGAGAACATGAAGAGGACGAGCAAAGCCTTCTTCCTAGAGGTGTGCTCCATCACCACCAGCAGCCCAAGCACCAGCACCACAATCACCACAAAACGCAGTACAGACTACAGAGCAAAGAGAACAAGAGGCTTCTCTCTCTATTGATTTGAGTGACTCTCCCACTCTTCGGCAATGGTGCTCTCGCGCCAATCCGATAGGCTTGCAGTGGACGGCCAATGGCCACGGGTGGGTGGGGGATTTTATACACAGGACGCAGCTCGGCTCGCTCGCCCTGTCGTTTGTTTGTGTGCGTGTCTGAAAGTCAACTCGACACACCTCGTTTTGCTTTATTCAGAGGGAGGACGGACAGAGACCCATGATGGATGTTCTGTTTTCTTTCTTTTTCTCCCCGAGGCATCAACCCTTTTGCTCTCTTGATTTCGCTCCGACATCCCCGCCTTGGTCCTTGGTCATATCTAGACCCTGTTTGGCACAGCTATAGCCTGTTTTTACACTGTTCTGCACCGTACCAAGCACCGGAACACAAATCAAGGTCCAAAATAAATTAGAAAAGAGGTGGGGTTGGAAAACTTAGCTCCACCGGTTCGGCAAAATGAATTAGAAAAGAGGTGGAGCTGTGAAAAAGATAGCTCCACCGGTTCGGCTCCGGGGTGCTACAGTAAATTAGTAGCGCTGCGACAGAAGCCGGATCACCCCGAAGCTCTCCCAATGTCTCTTCGTCCTCGTTGCGATGCTGACACTGACCCGTGCCGCGAGGGGCGGCGAGGTGTCGCATGCGCAGGCCTGGAGTGTGGACGTGGGCGCGGCTTCGCATGTGTCCACTACTCTCCACCCGCTGGAGGCTGGAGCACTGCCGCTGGGCGTTCGTGCGCGCATGGGAATGGGAACCCCACCACCTACCGCCCGCACCCCGGTGGATCTTTCGCCGCCGGTCAACGCCGCAATGAGGGGCGCCCGCCCAAGATCTTGGCGATTGCATGGTGTGCGTTAGTGCTCGGCAACTGTGGTGGTCTGGTGGATCCGGGCTCTTGTAGTATATCCTGTGCACCGAGGTGTTCTGGCCTGGGCTGTCGAGTGCGTTGTCTCTTGCAGAGACTTGCACTCGCAAAAGAATAGGAGGAACGCGTCGTCTTTTTGCAAGTGAACAATTGGATAGGAAATAGGATGGCGTTGCTGTGCATTGCGAACCAACTGTGACGCAGCAGTTGCCTCGGTTAGGTATCTAGGCGCACGCCCAGTTGCCCACTCGCTCGCCGGAGACGATGATGTCGTTCCGATTCGGATTGCATCGCGGGGTTACGTTCCCGGCTGGATCTATCACGGCGGGGAAAGGGGCGATCGTGCATGGAAACCAGAGTGAGAACACGTACACGTACGGAAGATCGTGTGATCCACCCAGGAATTCCACGCCCCCCCCCCCCCCCCCCCCCCCCCCGCCCGGGCAGTGCACGTACCTAACCTAGCTCTCCAGCGTCGTGGCCGGGAAAGGAATATGCTTTCCGTCTCAGATTGAGCTGACGATCAGCCGATGCTACCACGTTTAACGGTGACGATCCTTCGTGCCGTTCGACGAGGAGAGCTAACCACGATCCTGACCTCGGTGACTTGACATCTGCCGAGTTCAGCTGAACCAGGCTGACGTACACGTACGGGCAGCACGGCTCGGCGGCCGGCCGACACCGCGGACCGCACGTTTCGCTTGGTCGTGGTGGTCTGGACTCGGGCATCCCGAAGCCTGGCGGGCAGCTGCCGATTGGCCTCCGCGGCGGAAGGCCCGTCTGAAAATGGCACGGGGATGAGGCCCTTTTTGGCCTTTTGGCACGACTAGATTCGTGCCCGTAGCAAGCTGCAAAAAAATTCATAGTGCATTACAAATAGCACTCAATAAATCCAATCCAAATAGTATCAATCCAGAATGCTGGATTCAAAAATATAGTTCCCGAATTGCGCAGCATGATTCCTTTATAAAATACTCACGTGTCTCATTGCGCAACATGGTTTATTTACTAATCGATTCACATTAATTATTTTGATGTTGATATATCCGTGCGAACGTTAGTTTGATGGCAGCACCAGAAGTTTTGTTAGTTACATAAACCGGACAACATAACTACAGATAAGAGAATCTAGATTTGGGTCCAGATCACGTATTTAAAAATGTTATGTCCAACAAAATGTTCATATTATATATCAGTTTTAGATCTAACTAATTCGGACTTGTGAGCATGAGCATAGCATATTGCCCACCCTACAAGACACTAAATAATCCATGCTCTTCGAATTGGCGTCGCAACATGACCCAGCCAATGTCAACTTCAAAATTATTAGAACATACATTCCAAGTTCAATTCAGCAGGGTTTTACACATCATTTTTTACAATTAGAATCAGTAAAAAGATCAAATTTGCCGTGGCTCACTGAAATCATCAGATGGTACATCAACTACAATCTCTTATCACCATGACATGAACCAGAACAACCAATTACAATTTTTTACACCCCAAAAATAGCATGACTGAAAATATCTATTGCCAGAAATCATAAAAGGTCATTACTCCCATCATACATGGCAACAAAATTTCAGCAGCCTCCGACTTTTACCATGTTTACGGTTGCTAAGAAAACTGCTTCCAAATGAAGAAACTATATTTAAGTCACTAAGGCTTGTTTGCAATTACCAAGGCTTAAAAGTTACTTAAAATAAGGCTCTCTGCTTTCCAAACTAAACTTGCCAGCATCAATTACAAAGTCAAAGTCCTATTTCTTTATGAACTAAAAAAAGTTTAATACATTAGCAATCATAAGCTAAAATTTCAAGCAGTTATTGATAAACAATGGTTCTGGGTCCATCTGAACATTGTACATCTGCAGTATGTTTTAGCCGACACTCAACATGGAGGCCCTGCTGCAATGTGAACTTCTAATCCTTATCATCCTTGAATAATCCCTTTCTAACCTGAAATAAAGCCAAAATTAAGCAAGATGAATGAGAGACAACCTATTCAGCACGTTTGTTAGTGCACAAAATTAAGCAAGTCCAATTACGTCAACATCACAATATTAAAGAGTGTTGAAGAGGACGTGCTTATTGTGCCATCTCAGTTATTTCTTTCTAAAACCATGATGACCCAAAACATTACAATTTCCTCAATTGACTTCCTATTTTTTAGCAATAAACTGATTGAAAAGGTGGTTGTGTGTGGTTACCAAGTAGAAGCCCGAACTGCACATTGGAAATTTTAAGTTATAAATTTTAATAGGTAGTAGAATTCAACAATATTAGATGTTCCTTTAACATATTCATTCAGTAAAGGATTTAAAAAATTGTTTTCCACGAAGCATTCTGACAGGTACCCCACAGGGCAGCAGAAGCAATAATAAAATTGGGAACTAAAAACTATTTATTGCTAAGCCACAAGATTCCTATGTTTTAACTGAACCACCCACATACACATCTATTATCTCTGAAGAGATAATGAGTCTACTTTTAGCACATAACAGGCATGTTTTGTCATCTAACTTCTTCCATTTTTTCTCTAAGTTACCCCTGGTTAAAGTTTCAGAATTTATCTATGGGGAACTATCAGCGCCCACACAGCAGAAACATGCAAAAACAGTAGATTCAGAGCTCACGAAGCAGAAATAGTAGAAATAGCGCAATAATAAAAGTTAAATATTATACTAATACATAATTGATGTTTGCTTCAACCGATGAACCAAAAAATAGCACCAGCACAAGACCACTTGCCCAGAAAGCTAATGTCATCAGGAATATAGCATATGGAAGAACACTATAACCTATATCAACAGTTTAGGGAAATCCCACACTAGCTGTATAGCTTCTTTTATTTTTGCAGCCAACATCTGGTATAACTAACTTTGTATACTAACAGATGATAGAGCACCTGGTTCTCGAAAGCAGAAGAGCCGAGAGCATGCAATGAAAAAGTTTTTTTTAAGAACTAAATTTTATTAGGTCAGTCAAGTCCTAAATTTAGCAGGCAGTGTCATGAAAAGGGCATAGTGATCCACAAGCTGCTGAATTTGGTAAAAAACACGTTGCAGAATGGTAGAACTTCTAAGGTGTCAGTTGCTGTTTTCTGCTTGGATAATTTGTTCATGAAACTTACTCTTCTGTTCAAGTTCACTGGAGACAATTTTGCTAAGAGAGATGTTTAAATAGAGGATATCAGTGATATGGAGGGTTGGGACTGCGCTTAGCCTCTTAGCAGTAGAGATAGAGAAGAGAAGAGATAGAGATATGGCTGCCCTCATTTCAAAAGGGGGCATGAGCATGGCCGTCCCTTGCGCTGCTGAAAGAGCCTGTGAACGTACCCACGAAAAATCAGCTTTATTGCAGTGCTCCTGCTTTATTTCAAAAAAAAAAACAGCTTTGCATCGCATCCATGTGCTAATCGTTGTAGCACGAGGTAATTTTGGAGTCAATGTTTTTTGGTAGGTACCTTTTTGTAGGATTTTGATTGGAACATTTTTTGGGCGAAGCCCATTTCCATAGAACAAAGTACTAGATGGGCTCTAAACCTGTAAAAGAACAACATAAATACTAGATGGGCTGTACTAAGCCGAAGAACAGTATGCGTCTGCGTCTGGGCCTAGCACCGTTCGAAATCTGGCCGCAGCCAACAAGCCAAAGGCCCAATTTGGCCATCCAGTTACCGGCGACCACAGAATACTAGCCGTCCGATCACAGGCGAGATATTATCTCTCCATCCTCCGTCCGCCGTCAGCCACCATCGCCGTTCGGCTAAACCCGGCCGCCCGCTGCGCTCCATACCGAAGCCGGGGAGCGGAGGCGCAAACCCCCCCCCCCCCCCCCCTCTCTCTCCCCGGCGCCATGGGCGGGGCCTCCAAGCTGCTCTCGTCCCTCCTCCTCACCTCCTCCCCGCTCCGCCTGCGGCCCACCACCGCCGCCGCCGCGCTCTTCCTCTCCCCGCCATACTCGGCCTCGCGCCGCCTGCTCCTGCTCTCCTCGCGATCCCGACTGCGCACCCTCTCCTCCTCGTCCGCCGCCGCCGCAAACTCCTCGCTTCCGCACGGCTCCAGCTCCGCCTCCCCGACGCCGCCGCCCCGAGCTCCTTTCCCCGAGTGGTCCCGCCTCGTCGACCGCCTCGCCGCCGCCGGGTACGCCTCCCGCGCGCCCAGCCCCGCCGACGAGCTCGCCCTCGCCTCCGGATGCGGCCTGTCGGACGGCGCAGAAGCCGCTGTCGCCACCTGCCTCGCCTTCGCGCGCGATCGGCCTGACCTCCTCAGGTGAAGTGAATCGCTTGTCCGGCTAGCTGATTGATTGGTCTTTGGCGGCGGTGTGGGACTTTTAGTTGCTCACTAATTCCGTTGTGCGTCCAGGTCGCTTCCAAGGGAGGATGTGGAGGTCCTGGTGGCCAAAGCAGCGCCGCTTCTGTTCAAGGATTGGGAGGCTTCAGCGCAGAGGCTGCGACGCTACCTTGCTGGGGAAGAAACCGATGTGAGTTCTTGCTATTTCCTTGGTTGGTCGCATTGCTTTGTTGTCGGTCTGGTGTAGTAAATCTTAGTTCAATCATCTATTGTTCATCAGTCTGCCGGAACATGATCGTACTGAGCTCTAGTTACTGTCTGAGTAGGCATATGGCTTCTATTGGTTTGCAACTACTAAGTTTTCAATGAGACATTGATATGCATAATCAATTCGTGGCCAGTCCCTGAAAAAATAAACCCAAATAAACATTCTGTATCTTAGCCACATTTTTTTTCCGCACCTTCATGTTCTTATGGCAGTTGTCTGCAATTGAAATTACTTCAACTCTAGCTTCAGTAAAGTTGAAATTTTCCATTCGTACTATGACATCTAATCTAATTTGTTCACAGAGAATAGAAGGTACTGGTCAACACACTAAACATGTGAAAATTTTGCCAGGTCATTGTTTCAGAGAGGGCTGAAACTGTTGATATCGTTCGATATCTATTAAGTTACACATACAGTTCTTCTGACAGCTACTCAGAAGACAAGGAGCTTATTGATTCAGCTGTGAGAAATATCATGGCTGAGTTAGTAAGTTTTAGTTGTCTTTCCCAGTCGTCAAGTTTTGCGGAATCAACTCCCAAGAAAAGTTCTTTGAGTCAACATGAACGAGTTTCCAGGCCTCCTGGACAAAATATCGAAATGAAGCGAGGTGACTGGATTTGCATAAGGTATGCCAATTCTATTATTCTATTTTTTATTTTCCAGTTGTGCTTTGCTCAGTGCCTCGCATTAAAGCATGAACCTACGAATTAATTATTTGTAACTAGATCTAGACATGTACCTAAATGTGTACTCAGATGCTTTCCTTGTACTTCTGCAAAGTAGCCTAGCACAAGTTTGCACCTATACAATCAGTTTATTTTTTACAACGTGCCACTGCTCTCACACTAGCTTGTAATTTTCAACCTGTTTTTCTCTATATTTTTTACTCTGCTAATTTTAAGTGAAAATGTTCTGCAACTTTCAGATGCAGCTTCATGAACTTTGCAAGAAATGCTAGGTGCCTTGAGTGCAATGAGCAGCGGCCAAAGAAGTTGCTAACTGGTGGAGAGTGGGAATGCCCTCAGTAAGATCTGACACTCTAGTTGCTAAGTTTTCTGAGTTATATAGCTTTTAACACCACTGACTTTGTTTTGTCCTTTTGGTAAGGTGTGATTTCTGCAATTATGGAAGGAATATGTCTTGCTTAAAATGTGATTGCAAAAGACCAGCAACAATCCCACCAAATCCTTCATCTGCTGGTGCTGGTTTAGGTGGCGTGGTACAGCTTCTTAATGTAACGAATGTTGGTAAATCTGAAATTGAGAGAAAACTTGCCGAAAATGATGAAAAGGCTGAAAGATGGTTGAGCAAAGTATCTCAACTCGATGATTCTGCTGATTTAAGTAGTCTAGCTGAAGATGAGGACTTTCCTGAGATTATGCCTATGCGCAAGGGGGTGAATAAATTTGTGGTTAGCACCCGCAAAACACCACTTGAGAGAAGGCTGGCAAATGCACAGTACAGTAACAATGGCCCTCAAGCTGCATCATCTGACTCAAAGATCAGTCAAACTTTGGACAGGATACTTGGGCGTTCAAATTCTACTGCAGCCTCAAACAATCAACCTGGAACTGGAGATGCTCTGAAGAAATCAACAGACCAACTTAGCAGTGTTGATCCTGTTCCGTTTGTGCCCCTACCTGCAGATATGTTTGCTAAACCACAGAGTAATAATGGACAGGGAAATCTGGATGGCCAAATAAATGCAGAATCTGACAGTTCCATGGAGAATCGCACAGTGCCTTTACCTGAGAGCCAATATGGAATGGACTCATCAGATACTGCTGAGAAATGGTCCAAGAAAGTAGCAGAACTTGACAGCATAAATGATGTCCCAAGTGTGACTTCTAATGAAAACGTCCCCGAGATTATGCCAATGAGGAAAGGTGAAAACCGGTTTGTGGTTAGCAAGAAGAAAGACCGCTCACTGACATCACCACAGTACAAAAGGCGCAGTTTGCTTGAGCATGCTGACAATTCTGATTTTATCCCATTTGTTCCATTTCCTCCTGGTTACTTTGCTAATAAAGATAAGCCGGTAGAGAGTACTGCAGAGACAGGAATAATGTCAGAAGGTTCTCCAGCATCTGAAAAGCGCATGGAAACAAATGCTTCATCAGAAAAGTTCGGAAACAGATCAAATACTTCACAGGTGGTGGGTAGTCAGCCCAAAGGTAACATGAATATTGAGAAATGGAACAGAAATTACTCTCAGCAAAACTCTAGTTCTGGTGGTTATGGTGAAAGCAACAACTATCAGCATCAATCACAATCTCATGGGGCACAATCCTGGCCTACTTGGAACACAGGCCGCTCTCTAGGGCACTTTAGTGAGAGCAGAGGTGAATCTACTTACAATGAAGCTAACTCTGCACAACAACCTTATAATTCAGGTTATAACAACAGCAGCAATTCTTGGAGCAGTGAGAACAATAACAGCAACACTGCTTGGACTGGCAACAGCAATTATAACAACAATAGTGCTTGGAGGGGCAACAACAATTATAACAACAATAATGCTTGGAGTAGTAATACTTCCTATAGCAACACCAGTACTTGGAACGGCAACGACAGCTCTAACAGCAATACCTGGAGCAGCAGTCATGGTTATAACAACAATGCAACGTGGAGCAACAACAGCCACAATGCGTGGAGCAGCAGTTACAGCAATAACCAGGGTGGCTCATTTGCTGACAATAGCAATGCCACTAGCAGCAGCGGTTCCATGAACGCTAATCAGACAGTTCACAACTCAGGTGGTTATGGAGGAAGCTCAAATAGAGGTTATACTGGAAAGAGCTTAGAAGGATCTGCTGTGAAGGATCCTGATCCGCTGGACATGTCTGAGGAAGCCAAGGCTGAGAGATGGTTCAGGAGAGCAGCCCAGATAAAGGACATTTCTGAGCTTGCCAACATTCCAGATGAGGACTTCCCTGAGATAATGCCGATGAGGAAGGGGGTGAACAGGTTCGTGGTGAGCAAGCGGAAGACACCTCTGGAAAGGAGGTTAACATCTCCGCAATACAGAAGGAACCTGCCAGTTGTCAGTTCTGAACCGGAGAGAGATGCTAGCTGAAAACACAGTCGTCATGACTGCGTGCATACGTCAATCACGACTGCGATGCAACTGTGCCAGTTTTACACCATGGTATTCTTTGACACCTCTTATGCAAAAAAAATATTCTTTGACACCTAATCGTGACACTAAGCCAGTGTTGGAAACAGAAATCTTGAAAATAAAGCCCAGGAAAGTTTTTCTATAACTATAAGGTAAAAATTTTGTCTGCAACAGCCAGCGGTCTGCTGAATTTTGTTTGTTACGTGTATCTTTATACGAATGTGTGTTGTACTAATACCTTCAATACTGAACATGTGGTCTGTGGATGAGATGATCAAAGTTTTGGCTTGTCTGAGGTTAAACATGTTGTATACTCGTATTCTTTCATTGTATTTGTCCGTTAAATTCGTATACCATAATAATGTATTCTAGCTCCTGGTTTGGACGAAGCAGAATATGCCCATCCTCCGGGTGCTGCATTTCTGCATTACGATTGTTTTGCCAAAACACCATCACGGACAGGGGGGAAAACTCAACAAAAATTGAGAAAGATCGACTTTTTTTAGACGGCCTATTAATGCATGTGGGCCTCATTAACGGGCACAGATAGCCCAGTAGCCCAAAGATTCCTCTCCCAGCCCACTTTCGAGGTCATCAAAACCCTACCCCTTGCGGCAACCCATCCTCCCCCCAACCCTAGCCGCCGCGCCGCCGCCGCTTCTCCTACTCGCGCTTGAAGGTATCCCCCTCTCGCTCTTCCCCTCTCGTGCTACTCCTCTTCCGTAAGCTCGTAGATTAGGTCGGGCGTCAGTCGATTGCTCCTGTTGCTCGGTACTTCTACAAGTGTCTCTTTGCTTCCTGTGAGTTTCTTGTTAGTTTCATCTGCTGCTAAGCCTCTGCGGTTCTTGACATAGTTTGGGTTTATTGGCGCATTTCTCTCTGATCGGGATGCGTTCGCTCATGCCGATAAATGCTTACTCGCGCATGCCCGTTCGGTCGTTGCCATGAATCTTAGAGTTCTTGTTCGAGTAGCGTTTTTGTTTTTTCTGTGATCTGAGTGTGCTGCTGGCCTTAAGCACAAGGAAATCCTAGTGGAACTGTAGCTAACTGTGTGATGTACATAATCTCTTGCACAAGTACTGAGGCGACGCAGATAGCTCTAATTCTGTGCTGGCCTAATGATTATTGTGCAAGAGAGACATGGGTACGCAGTTTGCAGCAGTTGCTTCTTTGTGTTTCTGCTGCCAGTAGTTACCCAACAATCACCCAGTTAGGCTTGTGGTTGTTATGTTCTTGTGTAGGTAGTTTACTACTCTGAAAAAACTTGTTGTTTTTACTAGGTTCATTTGGATCAGAGCACAAGTACTGAAGCGCTATTGCTATTTGGATTGCATAGTAGCCTATTTTTTGTGTGCTAGAATGACAAGGGAACCCGCTTTGCAGTAGAGATTTTAACTCATGTTTTTACTGCCAGTAGTCGCCCAATAATTACCTGTCTATATCCTGAGTTTGCAAAGTTTTAGTTAATGGAGAGTTGTTGTATTGTCCTAGTTAATATTTTCTTTTGCTCTGTTCTTTAAAGATAGAAGTCGTGATTCTCATGTTTATTTCTTATGGTATCCAGGCAGGAGCTTGTGAAGGGTCCATCAGACTGACAAAATGGTTCTTAAGTAAGTTAATTCATTTTATTAAATTGTTGTCAATGTGTTTTTCATTGTTAATTAAACACCTTTATTATCTCAGGATAACATAAGTTGCACAGCAGCCAATGTTTTTGTTAATTACTAGGTGTTAATTTAGCATTATTCTATCTTGACCACAATGATCTTAGGTTTCTCTTTTCTTTGTTTGCAGGACTGAACTTTGCCGTTTTAGTGGGCAGAAGATATATCCAGGGAAGGGCATTAGGTTCATTCGTGCTGATTCCCAGGTACCTTCTTTCTGATGGTGGGTGTCATAACTACCATTACCAATGCTTGGAAGTTTATCCAACAGATTTGTTTTCTTTTCCCTTTGGCAGGTTTTCCTTTTTGCTAACTCAAAATGCAAGCGTTACTTCCACAACCGCCTGAAGCCTGCAAAGCTTACCTGGACAGCTATGTACAGGAAGCAGCACAAGAAGGTATTTGTCATTTGGCATTTCCCCTTGTTGGAGTTTTCAGTTGATTACCATTAGACATGTATTTTTGATTTCCAAAACGAGGTCTTCTGGACTGTATTTCAAAACTTTTAGATATAAAGTTCTGTTTGGTTGAATTTTATTTGATGGCTATGCAATAATGCTAAGTTAGCTGCAACAGGTGACTAGAAACATTGTTTGTTTCTGCCATGCTGTTTTATTCCTTGGATGCTGAAATTAAATGTGTAACTGCAGGACATTCATGCTGAAGCTGTCAAGAAGAGGCGTCGCACCACCAAGAAGCCATACTCACGCTCAATTGTTGGTGCCACTTTGGAAGTTATCCAAAAGAAGAGAAGTGAGAAGCCTGAAGTTCGTGATGCTGCTAGGGAGGCTGCTCTGCGGTATGCTTTCCATCTTTCTACAGAGCTATTCCTTGCAATTTTATTACTCTGGGAAATTTGTATTAGTAAGGCTGGTATTGCATATTGGTCCTTAACCATGTGGAAAGCTATTTTGCTTCAACATGTACCCTTTTTAATGGTCCTGCATGGTATTTATTTGGTGTGTAAATTTGTAGTGAGATCAAGGAGCGCATTAAGAAGACCAAGGATGAGAAGAAGGCCAAGAAAGCGGAAGTGGCAAAATCTCAGAAGACACAAACCAAGGGTGCAGCACCGAAGGGTGCTAAAGGCCCCAAGATTGGCGGTGGCGGTGGGAAGCGCTGAATGCCCATTGCATCATAGAGATAGTTCTGTCAACTAGCCTTCTCTCCGATCCTATCTTAGACCTTGGTCAAGTTAGTCTGCCGTCTTGAGTTTTCACCTTTTTCTGATGAGATTGGTGTGTCCTGAATGTTTCGGATTGTTTCCTGAGTTGATTTACATTGGCACTTATGTCTATTATTGTTCAGCAAGTTTTGTCTTCCATTGCCGACAAGTGATAACCAAATGATTTTGCATGCCGTGTGTTGTTCAGACCGATCAGCTTGTTTTCATAGCCTGTATTTTTTTGCTTTACGAAAGTGATGTGTACTGTTGGTATGCAACCAAAGGTTTCGGGGGAAGAACACGAATCACATGGTTAGCATCTGGTGAATTCCTCCAAAATAATTGAAGTCGAGGAAGTATCCTGAGTTTTATCAGAAAGGTAGTGGAGTTGGGGACAATGCTATCTATTCTCAGTAGTAATGGATTGATCATGCAGCATGAGCCGATTAGTGAATTAAACAGCGCTGCAACACTGGCAATACTGGTCACAGACCTCATAATATTACAAGCACGACAATACAGCAGCGTGTAGTTCCCGCTGTTACAGGGTCAAGTCACTGAGTTTCTTGGTGACCACCTCCGCAATACAAACATCACGTCTGACGTCATCACCATGTCTTGCACGCTCCCAGCAGTATTTCCAAACCACAGGGCCAGGAGCAACAGGCATCTCAATGATGAATCTCAGTGCCGGCTCCAGCTGATCAGCACGGCCGACGAGATTGACCGTGCATCCGTAATGCTTCATCTGTGGTTCCAAGTTGTGGATCGATTTCATCATTTCATGCTTTCAAAGTGGTCAAGACATTCCTGAAATAATTGCCTGTTGGAACAGGCGATCAGCACCACAGAGGAATGGAACCTCATTTGGTCTGAGACCTTCAGAAAGCATACTGCGAAAAATGTTTCTGTTCATTTGGTTTAGTATGATTGAGTTCGATTGAGTTCCATGACAGGGTGTCCTCTTTCATTTCTCTGAAGACTTGTAGCACCTGCACGGTGCATGCTCCCGCACTCTGAAGTCATGAATCCACTTACCAATACCGAGAGCACCCAAGTGTGTGCAAGCATAAAGTACATTAGCAATCACGATTCACGACTACATCTGCTTTCACCTTGGCGCTCTGCATCTGCCTGAAGAGCTCCAGAGCATCAGAGAAGCAACCAGCCAGTCAGTACGTACATATCATAGAACTCCATGAGACCAAATCTTTTTGCAAACTTTGATTGAATAGTTTCTTCATTGAGACCAAATTCCCTCCTTTTGCGTATGTGGTGATCATTGTATTCAGTGTCATGGTGTTTTTATCCTTCATGTGAAAGCTGATTGCACCTGCCCACTTCTACCTTAGTACTTGATCAAAGTATTTCTCAGGTACACATCCACCTCAATACAATATCCCTCTATGTACCTAATCACTCAATCTGCCATGTTTCAATCTCCTAGACAAGTGCAAGCTGAAATCACCTTGACGGGTTGACCATTGTAACCTTATCAGCTTGCACTTCATCTTACATTGACTTGAATTGCCAGAACCTCTTTTAGTATGTGCTGGAAGTATCCACCTATCAAGGAATTCCAGTACACTACATCCTTAACTAGCATCTCATCAAAGACAGATCTTGCATATATCAGATCACACAAACAGCATATAGATGAATCAGTTGCAACAAAATGTAGAGAGCTTATTCCAATGATTTGGTTCTTATTAGACTCAACAACTGATGTTGACTACCGAATTTCACCAACCAAAGCAAGCCCAGGAACCTTAACGGTTTTCCTCCCATCTACTAGCTTTCGTGCTTGTTCAGCATCGCTGAACCAACCAAGCTCATTAAGCATATTAGACAACACTGCAAAATCACCTCCAGATTCTCTTTCTAAATTCAGTATCTTCTTTATCGCCCTCTGCCCCATCTCAACTTCTCCATACTTACTGCAACAACCCAACAGTGTCCTCCATACAACTACATTAACCTCCACAGGCAAACCCTCTATTATTTGCTCAGCCTCACTCAATCGTCCAGCCCTACCTAGCATATCTATGATGCACCCAAAATGCTTGACCTCTGGATTTATATTATACTCATAAACCATGCTTTCGAAAAATGCTAATCCTTTCTCCACCAGGCCCCCATGGTTGCAAGCATTGAGGACACTCAAGAAGGTGATTCTGTTGGGTCTAATCCCTTCCCTTCTCATCTCTGCAAACAGCTCAACTGCCTCAATTGACAGCCCATTCATCGCAAAACCTGAAATTATCGATGTCCATGACACCAAATTTCTTCTACCCAGCATTTCATTGAACACCTTTAGTGAGTTTTGCACAGAGCCAATCTTAGCATACATATCTATGAGTGAATTCCTGACACGGACATCTGACACGAGACCATTCTTCTCACAATAGCCATGCAGCATCTCACCCATAAGGATCCCTCCAAGATTAGACATTGCAGGAATCACTGCTAAAACAGTTATCTCGCTCGGGCTAACGCCTCTTGCCATCATGTGGCAGAAGAGAGCAACAGCCTCCCCATAAAGACAAGCACGTGTATATCCATCAATCAGTCCGGTCCACGAGACAACATTCTTGCAGGGCATATGCTCAAACAGAATCCTTGCATTCTCAACCTGACCCCACGCAGCTAATCCAGTGATCATCACATTCCAAGTGACCACATTCTTCACGGGCATTTCATCGAACGCCCTTCGAGCTTCCTCCAAACACCTGCATACAACGTACGCATTGACAAGGGAAGTATGCACGTAGGCATGAAACTCAAATCCCTTCCTGATTACAAGCCCGTGGAGCTGGGCGCCGGCTCGTCGCCACCCTAGACCCGCGCAAGCTTTCAGAGCGAAGGCAAAGGCAAATGTGTCATCAGCCAGGAACCGGCGCGCGTGCCTGAAGAGGTGCAGGGCCTCCTGGGGGAAAGGGCCGTGGGAGTAGGCCTTGAGGAGAACGCGCCACGGTGCGGGACTTTGGCCGAACGGCTGGTGGGCAACGAGCTGGGCGTGGATTTGGAGGAGCTGGCGCCTCCTGTCTTGGTGCCCGAGGAGGAGGGCGATTAGGCTGTGCAGGTGGGGACTGGCGGCTAGACGGAATGGTGGCCTTTGTTGCCCCAAGAGCTGGGAGGGAGAGAACCATGTCATGGAGGCAGTAGTCCTCTATCCAGTCCCAGACCTATGAAGAAGACAAAACTGTTGTCGTCTGCCTTTTCTACCAACGAGTCCCAAAATTACAAAGCGCGATGTTTCCGGTCCCAAAATTGCAATTTTCTCTCTACCAGCAAGCCTTGTAACAGAGAGAACGGCGCATCTCATTACCCGGGAAGCGGGAACCGACGGCTGTCTCCTCCCTCGATGTTGCGCATGGTCCTCGCGAGGGCGATCCCACTCTCCGCCGCCTCCACCGGGTTGCCCAAACCGCTAAGCCCTCTCTTCATCGGTGCCTCGCGCCTCGCCACTTCTTCTGGAGACCACGTCACAGATGGCGGCGAGGATGACCCCTTCTCCTTCCCGGACCACCACCAGCAGCAGCTCCCGCCCGACGTCACCCGAGGGGTGGACTCCGTCGTCGCGGCGGCCGAGGCCAATGCCTCCAATGCGGCGGACGCCGCGCGGGCCCTCGACCGGTGCGGCGCCGAGGCGTCCGAGCCGCTCGTGGTGGCCGCGCTTGCGCGCCTCCGCAACAGCTGCGCCGCCGCGCACGCCGCATTCCGGTGGGCCGCGGCGCAGCCCGGGTACGCGCCGGGCCGGCGCGCGTCCCACTCCATGCTCGCCATCCTCGCCAAGCACCGCCACTTCGACGACGCGCGCGCCCTGCTCGACGAAATGCGCCGCGCGTCGACGGCCTCCCCGGCCGCGGTGCTTCTCCTCATCCGGCGCCACTGCGCCGCGCGGGACGTCGCTGGCGCCGTCGCCGCGTTCCGCGGGCTACCGACCTTCGGATTCCGTCCTGGTGTTGCTGAGTTCCACGGCCTCCTGAGTGCGCTATGCAGGTACAAGAACGTTCAGGACGCGGAGCACCTGCTCATGTCCAGCCGTAAGGAGTTCCCCTTCGAGACCAAGAGCTTCAACATCGTGCTCAATGGTTGGTGCAACATTATCGGCAGTGTTCGGGAGG
This sequence comes from Panicum hallii, assembly GCF_002211085.1. Classification (NCBI taxonomy): domain Eukaryota; kingdom Viridiplantae; phylum Streptophyta; class Magnoliopsida; order Poales; family Poaceae; genus Panicum; species Panicum hallii. The sequence goes on along the minus strand of NC_038046.1, from coordinate 6,917,077 downwards.
CGAAGAGGTTTTGGAATTCCATGGGGAATCTGGGCATTGACAGGGACGTCGTGTCGTATGGGAGCATGATCTCATGCTTCTCAAAGTCTGGGAGTTTGGATTCTGTCATGAAGCTCTTTAACCGCATGAAGGAGGCTGGCATTGCACCAGATCGGAAAGTATACAATGCAGTCGTGTATGCACTAGCAAAGGGACGTTGCATGGAGGAGGCAAAGATGCTTGTCCAGACTATGGAGGAGGAGGAGGTTGCCCCGGACACAGCCACTTTTAACTCTCTCATTGGGCCTCTTTGCAAGGCTCGTCGTGTTCATCAGGCAATGGAAACATTTTATGCTATGTTAGGAAGGGGTCTGCCTCCTTCAGTGAGGACCTTCCATGCGTTGCTTAATGTGGCCAGCAGACCCATTGAGGTATTTGATATGTTACTTAAGATGAAAGAGTTGCGCTGTGAGCCAGAGATGGACACTTACATTATGTTGATCAGGAAATTCTGCCGATGGAGGCAGTATGAGTGTGTGGAGAAGCTATGGAGTGCAATGCCTGCAAATGGGCTGAGCCCTGATCGGAGTGCGTACATTGTGTTGATACATGGATTATTCCTAAATGGAAGACTAGAGGAGGCGGCAAAGTATTACGAAGAGATGAAAGCTAAGGGCTTTGCACCAGAGCAGAAGACTCAAGAAATGATACAAGCTTGGCTCGCAGGCAGAGAGCTTGCCAAGGCATCAGCTTCGGGTCGTTCAAAGGATGGTTCAGTGTCTTTCAGACTTCCCAGAAAGTGACAAGGTTAAGGTTAGCTCTGAAGGGTAATTCATAAAAAGAAACGAAACAGGATAGAAGGGTGCCTATTATGATTCTCGAAGAACCGCTATAAGTTCGAAAAGACACTTGGCTGCATGGGAAACGGGGACTACTGATGTTTTTCGTATTTATTTGTCACTTGATTAATAAGTTGAGAAAACTGGAATATGCCAAGTCATTTTCAGGTGGATGCATGCTATTTGTATTTCTTCGAAATGAGCTTTTAGTGGGTACTGACCAGATGTTCAATTATATGTTTACCAAACTTCTCCTGAGACATGTTTAAGCCCACCTGAATGCTTCCTTTAATATCGAAGGGGCACTACAGGTGATTTTGCAAATAAAATCAGGGCAAATGAGATGGAAAAAGCAACAAGCAGATTAACATAGCTTTTTGATCTGATGATTTTTGACATTCTTGTTTCAAGCAAAAGCTGCAGATACCATACTGAGATCCATTAGGCCGTAGATCCCATGGAGGACAACAGTGGGCGCAAATGAGATGGAAAAAGCAACAAGCAGATTAACATAGCTTTTTGATCTGATGATTTTTGTCATTCTTGTTTCAAGCAAAAGCTGCAGATACCATACAGAGATCCATTAGGCTGTCTCCAACGGTATCCTCTAAACCGTTCTGTACCCTATATATAGAGAAGATTCCGTTCTCTATTGCTCCAGCAGCGTTCTCTAAATGGTCCTGTAAAATAGAGAACGCTACAGGTTTTCTCTATATATAGAGATTCTCTCTCCTCTTCTCTATTTTTTCTTTAAGTTTTAAACACTGAATTAAATAAAAATAAAATATGTCCATAGCATTTGAGGTATGATAAATACGTACGTATAAAAATTTGGAACAAAATACGTTTCTAATATAGGGTTTAATGTATAGAGAACGAGATTTAGAGAACGTTGTTGGAGAAATGAGAAACGAGATTTGGAACAAAATTCTGTAAATGAAGGATATAGAGAACGAGTGTTGGAGATAGCCTTAGGCCGTAGATCCCATGGAGGACAACTGTGGGGCCTGAGCTGCCACCAGAGTTGGGCTGACTGAGGACATTGCAAGGGCAAGTCATCTTTGAGTCTCTTTTTACAAGCAGAAGGGGTTGATACTTGTTTCCACCCAGCGGCTGTTCTACAGGACCACTGACCACGCTTCCGAAGCCTGCCTGTCGCTTGAATTGTAAGCAGGTTCAACTTTCCGCCATGTTCATTCCTCTCATTCTGTATGCCTGGAAACTCAAATACTTAATTCTTATGTTCCATGCTATGACGTTTTAGTTTCAGCAATTTCGTTGTGTGTAGGGTCCACTGGCATATCATATACCGAATTTTGCGTTATCTTGTTCTTCTGGATGATACATCATGCACCGCTATATATTTCTTTCTTTCCTCTCGGGTCTGTTGCAAGTTTGCAACCGATGTAGTCATTGCAAACTTTTCTGATGGCATTGCTAATTTGCATGTGCGCATGAAGAATCTGACGACAAGATCACATTGGATTTGAAGCTGGGAGTGGACGCCGCCAGCCTGCTATTAATCAATGGCCATTATGCATGGATTCGCTCTGACGGTAGGGCTCATCTCGTCTCTGATATCTGAATACATCTAATCTATCAGATAGTCTTTAGATTGCTACCTTGTGGCTTAAAATAATGCCTTAGGAGCTGGCTGCTTAGATCATACTACTGGTAGCATGGTCCAAGTCAAAGAGCTTATCCTTGTACGGTCTGAAGACCTTTCTATCATATTCCCAAAGATATACCGATGCTGATCGCAACTGGTTCTTTAATGTATATCTTCTCGCACGCCTGAACTCTTCTGATATGTACTCCAGAATTTGGCGTTATCTTGCAACCAGATGCAAGTTGCTTTAAACTATACTATGTAGATGATAGATGACGCATTTCTTGAGGAAAACGATATCACTTCCTGTGTGCTACTCAACAGGCTTATCGCATATATGTCAATGCTGGTGTTCAATGTCATTTTCATGGTCTCTCTCTAATCTATGCAAGTGTCACTAACTCGTATGGGTCACGAGTCATGGCATCATGACAACTGACAAGACTAGCATTAGTGGAACGGAACAGTGAATGGACCGTCCCGGTTTCAGAATTAGATTTTTTTCCCCGAACACGCAGGAGAAGCGGCGTATCTTGTATTAAGAGGAATCAGAATTAGATTTGGTTGTTCGATATCAGTTCTTCTCTCGTATGCAAAAGATACTACTAGGAAGATAAGGAATGAGGTTATCCCACTGTAAAACAAATAATAAGTCGTAGGTTGATCTCAGGCTAAAGAAAACACTAGACTGGTGCATCTGTCTCTCATCTTACTCGTGTACAGAATGGCACCATCAGATAAAAGACCAAATGTGCCGTAGAATCATCCTTCATAAATTTCAGTTCAGACTGAACATATATATGACAATACTAGTAGCTTCATAGTTTGCTCAAGAACTGCAAAGGTATCTTTTTGCAGGTTAACAAATGTATAGATAGATCTAACGAATGAATAAACATTACAAGACTACATCAACAGTTACGCAGAATCATACCATCCAAATTTTCGATTTGTTGTTTCTAGTCCTGTCTAGACACTCCTATTGCCCCCATTATTTACAAGAGCATGTCTTTCCCTTTTCATCTCAACTCTCAGAACGGTGGCAAGATTGTCTGCCACATCTTCATCGACGGCGAGCTCATCGACTGCAAGTAGCCATGGCCTTGCCCAGCTGCCAGATTCATCGTCTGGTGGATCGGGATAGGATTCACCATCTGCGCCATGCTGAAAGGCGCTTGCAGCTCATCCAGATTCAGGCCGGTGAACCAGTCGTTGTCCTCCTTCACCGTCACGGTGCCGATACCGTTCCTCATCGCCTGCACGCCCTGCTGCGCCATGTTCCCGAAGCTGTTCTGCATACCGGAGGCGTTGTCGATGTCCGAGTCGTGCGTCTGGAAGCTGTCGGACATGGAGTCGGCGAGCGCGTCCATGACCTCTCCCCCGCTCTGCCGGTGGTGGTGGTACGGCGCCGCCTCCTGCTCCTCCACCTTCACCTTCTCCCAGTTGTTCTTCTTGTTGTACAGCCGGCACAGCACCCACTCGTCCAACTGCAAGCGCGCACGAAACGCACGAAACGAAAAAAAAAAGACGTCAGCAATTGAAGTACCAACAGGGAATGCACGGCGCGCGAACACCGAGCGGCACCATCGAATGCATCCGGAGGAATGGAGTGGCCCATGACCGCGCACCTTCTGGGACCCCTTGTTGCCCGGGGCGCGGTCCGCGTCGGCGAGGCGGTACTCGTGCATGATCCAGTCGGTCTTGACGCCTCGGGGCGCCTTTCCGGAGTAGAACACCAGCGCCTTCTTGATGCCCGCCGCCCTGGCGCTGCCCTTGGGCGTGATAGGCTTGTCGGCGCCGGTGGCCTTCCAGTAACCCCTCCCGGCGGCGCGGTTGGGGCGCGAGCCGTTCGGGTACTTGCGGTCCCGCGGCGTGAAGAAGTACCACTCCTTGCGGCCGAACAGCGCTTTCTCTGAAGGAACAGAACAGAAACACACCACCGAGGTCAGAAACGCCATTCATTCGGTTCCATAAACACAACAGGGAGAATAATAAATTTCCCTTTTCTTTCGAGGACAAAAAAAAACAAGTGTAGATTTATCCTTGAAGCCATGATAAATAAAGAGAACGAAAAACGACGAACAGAGGAAAGCAGAGCAAGGAGAAGAAGCAGAGGAAGGGAGGGGGCACGCACCAGGGAGATCCCAGGGATCCGACTTGTAGAGGTCGACCTCGGCGATGATGGGCACGGGCAGCTGCTGCCGCGCCACCTTCCGGCAGAGGTAGTGCACCACGAGCTCCTCGTCGGTGGGGTGGAACCGGAACCCCGGCGGCAGGTTGAGCTCCGCCTCCGCGTCCCTGAGCCCGCTCCCCTCCGCCGCCGCCGCCATTGCCATCCTCCTCCTCCTCCTTGCACTCAAAGCAATCAACCCCCCAAACAGCCTGATGGATGGGGGCGCTCTCGAACCAGGTTCCAGATGAGACCGCGTCTCCCCCCTCCTCGTGTCCGGTTTCGAACGGCGGCTGGCTGGAAGCCGGTAGATAAATCCTCGTTGCCCCGTGAGCTGTTTCCTTGCCGGCCAAGGCGGTTGCGCGCCCCCGCCGCCTTTTATATGGGCTGCGCGCGGCCCAGCTCGGTGGCCGCCCGCCGAGCCTGACGTGGGCCCGGCGTGTCCCCTTCCCCTCCCCGCCTCGTGGGCTTTGGATGAGGATGGGTGAGGCTGCCGCGAAGGTTCCCTCGTGGAAAAGGGTGAGACCCTGTTCGGCGGCGTTGGTGTCCGGCGACGACGGCGGCAACCCCCGTAGCAGAAGGGTCAAAAGGATTAGCAGGGCGGGTCGGGGCATTTTCCGCGCCGGAAATAGTAGAAAATCCCCGCGATCTGCCGATCTCGGCGAGTGGGACGCCGAGGTCGCCGTGACGGCTCCATTGTTTCTGACTCTTTTGCACGGCGCGCGCCCGCGAGGAGCTGGTGGCCCGGCTGCCGCGCGCCTCCTGCTGCCGCCGCCGTCTCCATCTCCGGTCTGCGCCACGTGCGGATCGTGCTATGCCTTGTTCACGGCAGGCGTTCAGGAAGGCTCCTGCCTGCGGCAGAGGGAGTGACACGTGTGGGGAGTTTCTCGGTAGTTTTGGGCCGGAGATTTCGTCAGGCAGCGGGCGTTGGGGGTCTCTGCATCGGGTCCGTGGAACGGAAGAAAATGAGAGTAATTTGATTCGATCTGCATTGAATTGACGAATAAGATCACGCGCCATGCTACAATGGCGACAGGCGCTCGAAATTCTCGCGAGGGATTTTACGAATTCCCAGTCCAAACGTGACGGTGCCCCATCATCTCCCGGTGGACACAGCTGCCTAATAAAATTTCCCCAAATTTAAATGTGGGTGATGTAAGCCGCGTGTTCCTTTCGTTTTGATACGAACTGTTTCCGTCCTCAGACCATTTCAGATACAGGCGCCTCTGACCTCTGCAGCCAGCAGCCTGTCGACAACCAAGGATGCGCTTTGGAATATTGAAAATTCACCAGCATCAGCACGCGCACTTTCCGATCTGTACCTAGTACCCTGGCCGTTCATACGGGCGTCCACCTATTTTACTCGCAGACAGGCCGCCAGACAGCCAGTAGACAGTGTCCAAGGTAGGTTCATCTCCTCTGTTCTGCTGCTGCGAAAGGAAGTTGCCACTCAGCACGTGCCCAGTGGATCAGCCCGCCTGCGCTGGACGGACGCTATCCTATCCAGGTGCGGTGAACCTTGCCGGGGGATCCGGTGCGCGCCACCCCGGAACGGTGGCGAGCACATCAGGCGGGTGTTGGTAGGCCCGCCGCCCGCCCGCGCCCTCGTCGTCGACGGCGGATGCGTCGCGCTCGATCGTCTCCGGCGGTGGACTGTGTCATGGAATTCGAGTGCATCGCCGCTGAAAAGGACGGACTGCTGGACGGAAAAACGGGGCCTGAAAGCGATTTTTCCACCATGCTTGTCTCATTGTCCGCTTCTTTTAGAAGGAAAAAAAAAGGAGAAGAGCGTGGTGCTTGTCTGTAGTTTTCCTTAATTAACTATTTGAGGTGTCTCACTCTCACAGCTGGGTGATCATTGAAAGTTTTCTTGATCAGAATGTAGTGTGTGAGAAATTAACAGCTTTGTGTGCTGGGATGTCGGCTTGGCGAGATGATTTGGTAGTGTTATTACTTGGTTGCCATACGGTAATCTTGATTTGACTAGAGTAGGTGTACTCCCTCCACTTTGGAATGTATATGCACATGGTGCAAGGAGTACTATTTTTTTTTATTGTGTTGTTATATTCATAAAGTTTCTAATGCAAAGCTTGACTTTGTATGCGGTTCCTGTAGCCCTATGGGCTTGCGGTGCTAGTGCAAGGATGAGAGTAAACGCTGAACGTTGCTGCTCTTTTTCTACGACCGGTCCAGGAGCGATGATGGGGAGATCTTGGGGTGGCGATCCGGCCATTGAAGAAGAGGGGCATGCAAGACTTCTCTGTGTCTTTACTGTTGTGTTTGCGTCTTTTTCAAAGAACATTGTACTCTTGTTTCCTTTTGCCAATCCATGCCATATATCCCTTTAAAAGAAGCATTATGTACAATACAACGTGGAACTTCTAAAACCGCGCGTAGAGCACTTAACATGGATTTGTGTGTTCCAAAATGTGAACATCTGAATATAGTCTATTGCCTTTTTCTTTGGTGTTGGATTTTTATTTCTCAATCTGTGCGTAAGGGTGGACAAAGAAAAATATTGGACCGCGGCACAACTCCAGCAAAGGACACGCGCTAGCTTCTTGCCTCATGCGTGCGACGCCCATTTCATCACCTACTCCAGTTTTATTTATTTTTTTCGAATCACCTACTCCAGAACGATCCCATTGTCGTGGTGCGTGGCGCGCACAGAATCGATCGCTGTCAACTTGAACCAAACAGGAACTGGACCAAACAAAAAGATGCCTTTCTAAGTTCCAGGTTCTCACAGCCACCGCAGAATGGCCGACGACGACATGATCCGCCGAGGATCGAAGGTCAGAGATTTGGTCAGAGTCTCAGAGAGGTAGGCCGCCGTAGGCATATCCAGGGAGGGGGGAAGAGATATCCACCGGCCGGACGGCGGGTGACGCCAGTGCCGACGCGAACCCGGGCGGCCAGCTGCGGTGTTCCGTCCACCGTCCGTCCTGATGCTTCCTTGTTCCTTGAGCGCGAAGGCGTCAGTGCGGCCGTGCATGCGCGCGCTTGTGTCCTTGACTGGACCAAATCCAGGCGGCAGCCTGTATGGTCATCGTCATCCGATCGCCCTACCCCACCTCCCAGCTGGCCAACCGTACGTGCGGCTGGCCCAGTCAGTCGTAGCGTCACGTGTGCGCCGCTGCGTCGCAATTGCCTGCGGGCTGCGGCTGAGGTGTCGACCGGCGAAGCTGTGTCCCGTGACGCTCTGTGGCTGCGGCGCCATTGGTACGTCTTGGTCTGAGCCAGCTGCTTATCGAACGAGGAGGACCGCGCCTGTGGCCCTAGTCTGTTCTGAAGCGCTGCGCATGAGGTGCATGAATGAACGAGCATAGCCGGCCGGAGCGGCGCGCGGACACAAGGCACGGGCTCTCACGAGGCCCGGCGTCTTTGCCCTACGGACTGTCGATGGCAAGACGCATGGCGTGGATCGTGCCTGCGCGCGCTGCAAGGACAGCTCATCCACCACGCACGGGGTCGCGCGGCATTTCAGAGATATTTAGCACGTTGCACACAAGGGCTGCCGGCAGCCCGTGGAATAGTCCATCCAACCAGCCACGTGTCATGCGATTAAGGGCTAGGGCGCCAAGAAGATTCCAACCGGGTATCTTGCAGCTTACTCCTCGTATCACACACCAAGCAGACAACTAGTATATAATAACTGTCTAATACATTCAAGCGGAAATGTAAATTGCTTCATGAACTCTTGAAATTAAAATATATTTGAAATTGTAATATATCAATACCTGTACTGAATTCATAATTTTTGTAATTGTAATATATTTGATAATATACGAAGAACTATTGTATTAACTTGATTCATATGTATGGAGAAAATTTGCTCTAAAGAAATAGATTTTAATTCATATATGTATTAACTTAAAAGAGTCTTTGCTTCTCAACCAGCTTTCCCTATAGTGTTAAACCATCTCCATAAAGATTAATGTCAGCTCGTTGGAACTCTCTAGACGTCACTCTTTGTGATCTTGATTAAAAATTAACAGTTGGCATGCCTCCCTAAATAGTAGGAACTAGCATCTAAATCCTAAACCTTGCTGCCACTGCGTGTGGGGGCATGAAGAGAAGCGAAGGAGATGAAATTCATCCAAATTAAGTCAACATCTTACCAATATTAAAGTCGATAATTTTGGGGGTGCGGATTGAGTGATAATTTCTGAAATCGCTCCATTGGAACCTCCCTAAACCCTAGAACTGCGGATTTGGGGCAAGCATAGCAGGGAGGAAGAGCGGCGAAGGCGGAAAGCAGAAGACAAAATCTGGAATCGGAAATCGGGACCGCCAAGAAGCTTCTTCCGCAAGCTTTTCGACTTTCGTCTACTAAGATAAAAAAAAAATTGATTGGCATGCTTTTGGGCCGTCCAACGCTTCACATTCGTTTATTAGGAACCAAGGATTTCGTACCTTAGACTTTCCCAGGCCGCCTCACCGTCCCCATGCCATCACCGCCGCCGCCGAGCACCAAGGCTCTTTGAACTTGCTGTCTCGATCCCGCTACGATCGGTATATCTCGTGAAAGCTGTAAAATTGTCCGAAAAGTTGCAGTAACGGTGTATGAATTATTGCCATTGTAAACGAAGCAAGATAGGCATATATAATATCACTACAGTTACTACCTTTTATGCTATGTGAAAGGCCCTTTGAAGTCATGGTGGATTTCTCTATTATTTGTGTCTTTCTTAGTAAACTAATTTGCACAGGCTATCAATTCAAGAGTTTTGGAGGTCATGAACACCCCAAGTTTTGTAGGACAATCAGCTTCTGACTATATACTATTGACCCCGCACCAAAAGATTCAGAGCTTCTTGTTTTTGTAGTTGGCTCTTAAGCGAGGAACGGCGAGATATCATCATGCTTGCTAAAGATTATTCTTTAGCTGCATAGTATCCTGATCCAGAACTCTGTATTTGGTTCTGCAATTTTTTTAGGATGGATGCTCTGTGTTTGGAGCTTGGGAGGTGATGTTCAAATATAGTATATCCTAAACTTTACATATAGAGATTCTGCCTAGTTTACTAGAAGACCCTGAATTTCAGAATGAAAGAGATCCAGGACGAACTATTTTCATGTAAGACGAGGAGGTACCTTTAATCATCCTGGAACAGAAGATAGAATTTCTAGTGTGTAATATATTAGATGAACCTTTTGCATACCCAAGCTAAATTCACCAATTGTTTTACTTCAAGTATTCTGTTGGTTCACACATTCCAAGTTCCTTGCAACTAACTGATTATCATCAGGCTACAACGTAACCATGCAGTAAACCAGTGATATTATAGTCGAAAGTGCCAGACGAGAAGCAAATGCTAATTGTCCATGCAATGAGAAGGAACTGTGTGTAAATTATTTATCTTGTCCGGGTTTTGTGGTTTGTGTATAGTGCAGCAGAAAGGGCGTAATAGGTAATACGATTATACAGTACTTACCTATCCTCGAATGTATAGGAATGCTAAAGTAGATGTGGCTGTGACGGCTACGTACGGTGGAAATGGGATGACTAATTAGAGAGCCTCGGGAAAGATGGGAGTTGGAGTAGATAACAGTTAAGGCGTTTTGGTTGAGCTGATCTGTAGGCTGTAGCCTTCCCGGCCTTCCGTTACTGATCAATGCTGACCTCCAACTTCTGTCAAAAAAAAAAGGTATTCAGTTCCTATATGAATCTATTTGTCACCGTCACCTCTGCTTGACATCCTGAACTAAATTTGCACCTCCTCAATTACGTGGCGACAAAATCCGGCACCACTGTGGGCACTGATTGTGAGTTATGCAATACTTTGGTCTTGCCTCCCTACAAGTTTCTTCTGAAAATTTTGTGAGCCCAGATTGTGAAATATTGATTTTAATAACCCTGGGAAAAACACGTCCAACTTTGAAATCTCAAATAATAAAGCAACTTTGAAGTCACGGTTCTGATAAAAATATATCGACGACAAAGCTAACATAATTTTCCACACCAACAAAAACATATTATTATGCATACATCATACTGTATATTTAACAAGTACATTTCGCAATTAGTTTAAAAAGCCAAATTCTATTGCTGTACACCACAGGAAAAATCAACGCAGGGCTGCAAAATGTGTCAACAGTCAATACTAATTAGCCCTTGCTGGAATAGCTACTACAAAGAAAACATCTGGCTAGCTGTCAACTAAAACGGGACCCAAAGGCTCTGCAAGAATGGGTTGACCGGGCATGGGGGTTACGAAATGTCGGCCCCAAGCCGATTAGTGCATCCGACATACCTATATCTACAAACAACAGCATCACTATGCCTCAAATTTACAATGAATTACAATGGTTGGTATTTCTGAGTACTGTTATCGTATCTATAGTGGTTCCATAGACCCACTCTTTAGCCTCTCCATCCGTGCTTGCAGCCCAGACAGAGCTCGTTCATCCATGGGCGGAATATTACTTTGTTGCTGGGGTTCACCATCCAATCGTGTTCCCCCATGGAGCATGTTACTTCCGTTCATACTTGCCAGTGGCCGAGCCTGAGCTCCATCGAAATGACCTACAGCTGCGGCTTGAATGCTTTTCATCCTTTCCCTAAGAGCATCCAATGTCCCTGCTGGTAAAGAAATAATAATTCCAACAATCAGATGGCATAAACATTGACAGCATATACAATTATGCATGCAGCTGCATTGAGGCAGTGTAGGATGGGGACCTGAGGTCTGGTATCTGTCCGTTGGTTGATCTGTAGAATGTAGTCTAGAATCATCTCCTTGGCTTCTGAAGGCCTGTTGTGTCTCACCGCTGGCATCATCTTCATTTGAATCTGGTTTGCTACCAATCGATTTTGTGTGAACAGGAGAAGGTGCAAATTTTGGAGAGGGTATTGCTGCTATTGGAGGAGGCGTGGATAATGGAAGACTAGAGGGCGTCCTTCCAGCTGCCGCATTTTTCTCCACCTGCATTAATGACAATGTAAATTCAATTGTACCTCAAACAATACTGTCAAAACAAGCGCAAACTCCACCATGACGGAGGTTTCAAACCTGAGCTAGCCCGTCTCTGATATAGGTTCTAAATGCTTCACTTGCATTCTGAAGCTGAGCAAATATGTCGACCTGAGAGTGATGGTCCATCAGGTAGGAACAGAATAGAAAACTTACATTACAAAGTTCAAAACGAAATATGCACTGTCATCAATGGAAACCAAACTAGTTCAAGAACATTTCACATGAAATAATCAAAGCAATGTTGAACATTATCTGGATGTAACCGATTGACAATACCTTTGGGTAGAGCTGGGTTATTCGATAGAGTTCATACAGACCAATTGTACATGTCTGCTTATCACCAATTTTCTTGAAGACAGCAGCAAGCTCTTGCTGTTCATACAGATCAGGAAGATAAAATAGCTAGTGAAATCACCGCATTAATATTTTTGCTTGACAAAAATGTGCGGCTAACAAAAGTTGGAGATGGTTGCACCTTCAATTGCGCGTCAGCTGAGTGAGTAGATGGGTTTGGACTGTTCGATGCAGCGTCACCCCAGTGAGTTTGTCCCATAGGTCCAGATGGTGTCAACATTCTAGCTGCTGCAAGGGTCTAGGATGACCAAACAATATGCTTAGCAAGGAAAAAAAACACTGAATGAAGCTCAAGGTAATAATGGGTTTGCATGTTCTACCTGAAGATTAAGATCAATGTATGCTAGAATTATTGGCTGAGGTTCAGCATCTATAGGAACCATTGAAAGGTGACCTTTAATTGCTGTCCCTCGAAGCTTGACAAGTTCATGCAAGACAGTTTTGACCATTCTTAATGGCTTATCATCAGCACCAGCCCTGCAGATTATATAGAGTATCTATATAAATAAAAAATCCAAAAAAATAGTTAAAAAGCTGGACAAGAAAGAGGCAGACCTTCTACGTATTTCTTCCATTCCCAGTTCTTGTAAATAAATATGAATGCTCTGAAGAATTCGATCAAGATCAACTTCATAGATTGTACTCTGAAGAACCTGAAAGATGGAATACTGACTGTCAGAAGTAATGTCCTGTAGAGATTGGGGCAAGCAAATAATCACGTACCTTTGTCAATTTAATTAAACATTTGACAACTAAGTCTGAAAACTTCTGATTCTTTACAGCAAGAGACTCTGTTGGTGTAGGCGATGGCCATCTTGAAGGGTCCAAAGGCCTCAATAAATTAATTAGCACAACAAACGAGGATGTTCTTTCAGCATTATCCTGTTGAAAACAGAACCATTGAAGAAAGCACAGATGACGAGCAAAGGAAAGCATTAAAAAAGAAATTTTATGTACCAGGATCTTAAGCATTAAAACATTTAGCGCTTTGAGTAATTGACTGCCATCATCCATAAGAGGAACTCTTTCATCTAAAAGCCAAAGAAGTAACTCCGTAATAAGGTTGTCTAGGGTACCCTCCTTCACAGCATGAGCAAGACGTTTGATCTGAAACGTCTGCCAAAATAACCAAGATTTTAGATAAACCAAATTCACCATAAGAGAACAGCAAAGGGCCAAACATAAACATGTCAACAAACCTGCATGAGTGTATTTAAAACATATTTACAAGACCTTGAAGATGCCCCAGACAGGCTAAAATTGAAGGTCTTTGGAACCTGCAAGAATTCGTGATGAAAGTAAGAAATATGAAAGAAACGTACTCCATGAAAATGAAGAGAGAGAAAATGTAACATGAATAGCACAGCAAAGACTAACCATAACTGCCAAGCATGAAACTAATCTGTCAGCTTCCTTAATTAGATCTTCAAGCACCGTGCTTTCTGGGTCAGCTGCCTGAGTTAGCTCATGGCATATGACTTTCATTCCTTCAACGGACTGCAGAAAACTAAAGGTCTCAGGCCAACGTATGTGTTTAATAAGTGAATGTAAAACTATAATGACACTAGGTTTTAAAATCTTGAAACCACTACACATCATATAAAGACAGATCAAAACAAGGCCTCAACATGATGGGCAAAAGTGACTATGGGAAATGAGCAAAAACACGACCTGCTCAGGCAAACCCAATGCAACAATCTCAAGAGCTTCACGCCAGTCTGCAGGACCAGTTGCAGCTGGCATCTGCCTAGGAACCATATGCCTATCCATATGAGCATCAGCATATCCGAAATTGTCCCTATTGACAGACAAGCATAGACAAGTTGTGTTATATGATGGTACATAAAATAAGTATGAAGAGCAAGATAAGACACCTGGAGCACCTTGAGATCATTGACCCTGCAACTGAACGGGAAAGCACTTCTCCGCTTTGTTCTGCAACGTCAGACCTACATCCACAAAATGAAAGTATGGATAATTAAAAATAAAAATAACATCAGCTTTAGAATCAGGGATAAACAACTGCATGATTCAGAAACAAAGACAAACCCATTCTCTCTAACTGAACGCCTCAAAGCTGCTCGAGCATCACCAGGCCTTCCTTCTCTCCTTTTATCCATTTCTCTAGCCTGACATACCATCAGATAGAATATGGTAAATCCTTTGGTCGTATCAAGTGGTTGTTGTAACTTTGTGCTAAAAAATAGCATAATCTGTATGTTGTTGGCTCATTGAAACAAACCTTCCATTTAAACCTATCATCGAGCATGCTTCTTTGGGCATCTGAGAGTTTTCCAACATATCGCCATACATCATCTCCTGTTTGGTCAAACATAGTAATACTTGAGACTCTTGCAAAGCAATAGTATAAAGTGTTGCAGAAGAGACAAATCCTCCTATTCAGTATACACAGTGATTTATTGCTTGTGCAAATAAACGAGCACACAACTCAAACCAGTCAAATAAATTGCCTGGGAGTATCGGTATGGAAAGCATGCAAATATTTTGATCTTGGACTGACTAAAAAGGGACCATGAAACTGCAAATTTGCAAACCAGCTAAAGGGTTCAATTGGGAATGCATCAAAAGGAGGTTATAAACACACAGTGAAATATCAGCTACTCAAAAAAGCAAGAAAAACGAGGGTGCATACCGAGGTTTTTGTAGGCAGTTGCAAGTGTATTTAGAGCAGCTTTCCTGATCTCACCATCACGCTCTGCTGTCAGTGCCGCAACAGATGGCAAGTTTTTCATCAACCCACCAACCTGCACGACAGAAACAAGTATCTGCTATAAGTAACTCAATAACATCTAACTAGCACAGGGAACGGGTAGATATTCAGACCTCAGTCCCATGATGGTCAATGAAGTATCCAACAATATCCACACATTCTATCCTCGTCCGGTTATTCTTGGAGCGGAGTCCCTCCAAAGTATAGGGGAGTAGTTTGGGAAGAGAATAAATGTTGACCATTTGCTTTATCAGCTCCCCCATTTTTTCCCTAACTTTTTCAATGTTATGACCAGACTGCAATGCAACAAGAATTTGGTCATGAAAACGAACTGTGATAACATATAATATGATATTTTTTACTAAACAATTTTTGTACAGCTGAAGGATCCACGGTACCTTCTCTATAAGGCAAGGAAGAAAAATTGCAGCTTCAGCTTCTGTTAACATGTAAGATTGGTCTTTTAGAACATCAAACAGCTCAGGAAGAAAGTCAAGGACCTACAGGTGAATGTAGAAACCGATTAGGTTAAAGTGCTGCAACAAAAGCGGAAACGGACAGCATAATTCTTAACAAGGGTGCTATGCATTTACCTTCAGCAAACATGTCGTGTTAGATTCACAAAAGCGCAAGACAAACCACCTTAATAGTATGTCAAGAAGCTCAATTACTTCTTTCCCACTTGAAGGAAGTGCCTGCACAATTGCAACAGCATCAGGAAAAAATTTCGCAGGAAGAAGCTATGTTTAATCACTTGCTATTATTCAATTTCTAACCTTTTGTAGCAATTCGATACCATCTATTTGCCTCTTAAAGTCTGAGTTCCACAATCGCAAGCTTACATCTTCTCGGAAATGCTTAAACAAATCAATCTGCACATAAAATGTTATTTCCAAGAAAATCAGCTGATATGTCCATGCAGCAGTAACCCATACCACATAAGGCAAAAGGAGGGGGAAACAGAGCAGAGTGTAAATCATGCTGACAATCAAATGCAAACGTCAATCTGAACATATCAAACACAATAAAACATTGCATTCCAACACATAAAAAAAATGTGCATCCACCAAAATTGCTTCAAAAAAACTAATATTAGCAGGATAGATGCATACTATGTTTCTCTCCGATTAATATAATTAATTATCCAACACATAAAAAAATGTGCATAGTAGGTTTCTCTCCAATTAAAATAATTAATTATCCACACAAGCAAAAAACAATCAGTAACCATGTTCGTATGATTTCTCAGTGGTCATCTGGCACCTATAACTTCAATAGAGACCAATTGTTCTCCTGGGAACCACCCAAATCAGAGTTTTAAACACCCACGCAATTCCATCATGTTTCGATATAAAGCTCATATAAACTGTATATCATACCAATCAATGAAAATCCAACTTCATTTTAAGAATTACAAACTTGAATTCTATACATTTTCAAAAATTTTAAGGGTACTGATGGTTGGTAACCAGTTAGGCGCAGGATTTTTTTCATGCTATGCCATGGAGTTAGCCTTTGCAATAACATTGTGTAGCACTAAATCACAATGCTTTAGGGCGTTGTTTCTTATGAATCTTTTATACTGATAAAAGAAGTTCAGAGCTCCACTTCTGCTACATAAGTGCACAGCATCTACTACCGTGTATGTGATCAAGATATGTACAATTGTTACCATAGGATTTTGTATGCAAGCGTGAAAGTATAACATTTACTGTACTAGCCCAGTCCTCGTTGGCTTCATTAAGAGCATTTTGCTAGATGCAACAACAGTCACAAGGAAAATGCCAGCAGAAGAGCACTATACTGGAACATTCCAAAGTAAAGGAATATAACAGGACTTAAATGTAACAATCTTTGAGTGGTTCCTTTCTACACAATACAAACCTTTAATTCATCAATCTGCTCTCGGCGCGGTTCTTCAAACTTGAATTTTCTTACCAAAACACGTCTCTCCCGCTCTTCCTGAACAAGCAGACTTGTATGAGACCAGAGCACAACCCAGATGTGTTTTTTAACTGACAACCCAGAGATGTTGCATGGCCCAATGATTGCTAACCTTGTTTGAGTCCTTTATGTTAAATAATGCCTGGGATTGTACATGATCTTGCGTAGAAACCATAGTAACGGATGCTCTTGCTGGAAGACCTCTCTGATAGTGGAGCACGATAGTTAGAAAACAGGTATCATTTTCCGGGTGCATATCAGGTGACAATTCATCCAAAAGCATTCATTCAAGTTTCAAAAAAGTTTGAAACTTGGCACATCCATAGTTCATCTTATGACATAGTTCAGATCAAACTCATTCTAGTTTAATTCATACAAAAACGACAGAGTTCGAGTGAATATGCTGGACAATCTATCTAGTGTATATTCACCCAGAATTTGTAAATTTTGTATGAATTAGACAGAATAACTTTGAACCTCAACTTTAACAATGACGTATAGTGTAAGATGAACAGTAGATGTGCCAAGTTTCATTTTTTAGAAACTTCAAAGTGCGCTTTTGAATGAATGTTCACCATTTCAAAAACTAGCACATTTTCATCGAAGCGGATAAGACACATACTTGAGAGACAGGTTTGCCCACATTAGAACCACGATCGTTAGCACCATGTTTACTGTTCTTCAAACCTGCTTTTGATGGCAAGCTCATGCTTGTTGTCACCATCTTGACAGATTCAGAAAATCCTGATGTAATGCAGCAATAACGAGTAAGAACAAAAAATTCAATGACTACAAAAAATAACTACATTGCAAAACAAGATCTGCAAGGCACCACCTTCATGTACAGTAGTCAGTTTCAACCTCTCTGCTACAATGGCCAAAGTAGGTGATGGCAGATCTTTTAGGTTCCTTCCAACCTACCCAAACAATAAATTCAGTTGGAGAAAGCACCAGCATTAAAAGAAATGATGGATTAAAAGGAACAGGCAGATGAACCATACCACTTCTTGGCCACAGATTTTGAGAATTTCATTCATAAAGGATTCAGCAGCTTTACGGACTTCAGAAGATTTATCCTTTTCAAAAGAAGGGTATATAATTATATATTTCCATTGAACAACAACATTACTATAAAAGTATAGATCAAGCGAACACTAATCAAAAGATCCGTTGCAACTTGGTACCATCAAAGAAGATGCTGAGGGCTTCAACAAAGGCAAAGCCTCAGATGGATCGCCCATTTTTGAAACATGCTTAGATAACCAATCAAAAAGATCTTTTCGCCCTTCTGAGCCTGTTTTCTGATCACCCAAAGTCACAATAATATATGGAACCATCTTGTCAAGTTGGGCAGCAGCAACCCATGAATCTAGAGCAGTCAATGTGCACTCTCGCATGTGTTTCTTATTGTCACCAAGGCACTTCAGCACATCTGCCAAAATACCCTTCATAACAAACAGTTCTCAGTTATTGTAACGGCCAAATTATGCATGCAGAAGTACAGAGATAACATGAGAGTTAGTTCCAAACCTTGCTTGATTTTTCAACAGAAGGGCCCATAGCATATGCCAGGCCACCAATGGTGGACAAGGTTGCCATTACTAAATTTTTGTTGCTGTCATAAAGACGGCCTCTAAGCGCAGTGAACAGCTCAACTGCAGTGATAAGATGGCCAAGACAATTTAGTACAAGTTAGGTGAACATAACTCAACAGATACACATTCAATAGTTGATTGAGATAAATATAAATGGTGGACCTGTTCCTGTAGGCTGGATGCGTTTATGGGCCTCCTCCATAATTTTGTTGACTGCATCAATGGACTCCAGCCGTACCTGCCAATTCGCATAAGTATAATATAAAATATCACAATGAAATGCTAGACAACTTAGAGGAATCAAATAACTCAAAAGAGAAACAAGATAAGTGCCCAATACCTTCCAGTCAGGACTGCCCAAATTTTTTAGTAAAGTAGGTGTTATCTTAGCACTAATGTCTTCCCGTGGCAGCCCATCAGACGAGCCAGCAGATGTAGAAGATGAAGTATCCATAACTCTTACTGTTCTCTTCGGAGCAACAGTTGCACCCTATGAATTAAACCAAATTGGTGTCAATGAAAATCGAAGTCACAAAAAGGACACATTTTCCAAACAGTAACTGAGACACAGCATACCTCAAAAGGATTTTTCTCATATTCAGCATCCAGGGCACTTAGAAGTGCAGGTTTGACATCACTTAAAAAGCCCTTGATGTCTGCAGGAAGGTTTATTTTAAAAACATGATCTGGAAATATTAACATGATGAAATTCAAGAACAATAAGATGACCTGGTCCCACGAACTTATGTAGCATCCCAATTAGTTTTATAGTTGCATTTCTTGTTGCAGCAGCACTAGATTGAAGACCGATGTCTTTGCAAAAATCAATCATGTCCTGGAACAACAAAGACAACTAAGACCAAGAGTGTGGTAAATCTGCAAGTATAGCGCAAACATGTAGAGGAAAGTGCACCTTTAGCTTCAAATTAGAAATCCCAAAGTCTTCTACAGCAGAGACCATCCAAAGAATACCCTCACTAAGAACCTTGGGATTCTTATGCTCCTTCATTATTTTGTATAGCTACAATAAAAATAATACATATAATTATAGTGGTTGTCAAACACCATCCAAGTAGGGGCTTCGGTGCATTCAAACAAAGCACAGAAAAAAATTGAAAAAGACATTCTACAATGCATGCATTGTATATATTCAAGGTCAGTGTAACAACCTCCGCAAATTGAATTAATTCAAAAATGTATAGGAGCTTTTGAACAAAAAAATAAGAATAGTGTAATGTTATCTCTTACCCTGTCAAACACAAATCCTGGACCTACAGCCTCACAAAAGGCAGTGAGACATTTCATTGCATGGGCCCGTGTTTTAATATCAGCAACCCTTTCACTTATGCCTGAGAGAAAACAGCAATTCAGGAAGTTAACAATTTTACAAAAATCAACACTCTATGACACATGACCAAAAAAATAAAAGTGCAATATAAATTGAAAAAAAATGATCAATAGATCAGTAACAACGAAGGGTATATGGAACCAAAGATAGTGCATCTTATATGCTGCGCAAACAATACAAGAACCCCTAAGTTATATGTGAACATTAACAAAAAAAACTGCACAAAAGATTCACGGATGTAGCTACATGTTGCATTAGCTCTGAATAAACCATCCCTCTAATATTACAGTAAATCCATAAATAGAATTACATTAAGGAAGCCCCATTGACTGTTTGATAAGTAATGGTTTAGAATAGAAATCAAGATGTGCTGAAATTAAATTCCTTCAGATATCCTTTTCCAACATCTCTTGGGATTTAACTTCAAATTGTAGTTCAAATAAAAAGGCATGTAACATCTGATGTGGGTATTTAATTTTGAATTCACACATTGATTTTGAGAAGCTGCCAGAGAGCTAAAGGGGAATACTATGACCTATGTCAAGTGAGCAGCTGAAGCATCTATTCAGTGATCCTAAGACTTCATAAATAAGGTCTTAAGCCTCAATGTAAAGTCCATAGCCAGTATTTATAAGCCCACCAGCAAAACTAGAGAAGGAAATAAACTTAAGGGTCAACCAGCAGTGACATCATGATTCACAGCGGCACCAAGCTTACAAACTTGTAGTTTCAAGGTGTTGACAGGTTCTAAGCCTAGGTGGGCAGTGGGCTCATGCTCTGACAAAGTCAAACTCAATCTCAATTTTAGGTAAGTACTGGAGAAGAAGAGGAGCTCATACCAAGAAGGCATAGAACCATACATCGCTTTGGAAATTTATTTACAGTCGAGGCAATATGGGTGATGACCTCTATAACTTGTTGTTGAACCTGTTTCATTCAAAACTTACATGAAATTACTTCCTTAACGAAGGGATATTTCACACAACGAAAAAATAGTTAGCAAGCAGTAGCTACCTGGACGTTCTTTTCACTCCAACCAGGCACAGCACACAACAAACGAATCAGAAGTTCAGCAGACTTATCAAGTTCTGTGAGACTTTCCACCTCCTGCTTGAGCATGCCAATTGCTGCGACACATAACGTTACCGTAGATATAAGAAGGTTGAACATAAAATAGGAGCAACTTTATTTCCAGAAATGAAGGGGTGAAACATAGCTGACAGACGAATCAAAATGTGTCAGCAAAATTTCTCCAGTTTTAAATTTAGAACCAGCAGGAGAATAGCGCATTCTAGTAAGCTGATAAAAACAGTTACCAGATACAGAATCGAGTTGACAGGAAAACAAATGCATGCACCTAATGTTATAGTCTCACTGCAGATGTTAGAAGCTTTAAGCTTCAGAAGAGAAAATAGAAGCAACTTTTATTTCCAGAAAGACAGGAACGAAACAAAGGTGGCAGCCAAATCAAACTGTGTTACAAGATTTCTCTGTTTTTTTGGTTGTTTCAAACAAGCAGGGGAATTGTGTCATTCTACTAAGCTGATGAGCAAACAAAAGAAAAGAACATTACTACACATTACTACATTTACTAGGAAGAAAACAATCGCATGCACCTTACCACCCTTGCAAGGATATTGGCTCCACACACACGCACACTCCTGACTCAAACAAGATATCCTCATTCAAGATGAGCAAACAAACGAACAGATGGGGCATAAAAGAACAACAATAGTTGGGCTAGGCCAGAGATGAAAACCAACAAAGGGCACAGAAAAGGGATATGAGATTTAAAAGGGAAAGAAGAAATGATTCAAGTTAATCCTTCCAAATGAAACAAATTTTTTTAAAAAAACTATAGGATAGGCAACACAAGTTTAACAGTAACCTTCAAGGCGCTCTTTCCAGACGGTGCTCTTCAATTGGGAAATTGTCTCAGCTTTCACAATGGAGCTTATCCTCTCTTCTATTTCCTCCAAACTCATCTCAGTCGGCTGCAAAAAAAAAAATGAGCTGTGTATACTATCTACATCTATTAGTTCCATCCATTGTTTGAGAAAAAATCCAACACCAATAGACTTAAATCCATTGTTCTAGTATCTTTGGGCCAAAATAAACTACTCCCCCAGTTCAAAATGTTTGTTTTTTTATCCACTTTTACCATCTTCAAAATACTTGTTCTAAACCTTCTAGGCAACTTCAGTCTATTTTTTTCCAGTACTAACCTTATTTGCATTATTAAAAACTTTTTGCGTCATGCATGCGAACATTAGAGAAGATAAATTGAGGGCAAGATGATAAATGTGTCTATCCCTGTAGCAGTTCCCAACTTTAAAACATGTATTGTGGATCAAAGGAAAGGACTGCTAAAAATTTCCAGGAAAAAAATGACCAAATGCTAGTTCTAAACTAACAAGCTAGGTTTCTTTCAGTAAAGGCATAATTATACACATCATGAAAGGCATATCATAACATGGAAATGGTTGGATTCCGTCAAACAAATCACCTCAACATCCTCAATCTCAGGAGCAGCTGATGTCTTTGACTGTGATCCACCATCTGTCTTTTTTGCTGCAGTGGATTTTGATGTTCCAGATTTCTTAGTAGCAGCCTGGAAATAAGAAAACAATCCCCCACATAAGAAAATGGTGCACAAATTCAAAGACTAGAAACTCACACATCACTATATATCCAACGAAACCGACCGCTGCTTGGACAGGCTTCTTTCCACTAAGCATGCTTGCAGCAGATCTCTTCATTGACAAGCTATCCGCAGCCTATAAACAGAAAAACCGTGCTTCAGTTGTCCGACATTTGATTGACAGAACAGGTCATGAATAAACATTATTCTGCTAAACGAGGTTGATAACAACCAGTGATCGTTAATCAACCAACTTGAAAGCATTTTTAAGAATTCCCCACAGGAACTTTAAATAGGCACTTGGGAGAGGGATGCTGACAGATTGTAACATCTTCTAATTATAAATATTGATTTTAGAAGATCAACAAGCATACCCCGCGAGCAGATGTGGCAGCTCCTGAAGTTGTGATAGGCGCTGGAAAAATGAAGTTTGTACAGAAATTAATCCAAAATAGAGTAATTCGATCCATTTAGAAAAAAGTAAAACTACAAAACCAAAAGCAAATCTAACCTGTCCCTGAACTCAAAATAGTCTCACTGGCAGAACCAATCATATCTGAAAGTTTCTTTTTCCTCACATCATCTAATTTCTCCAGCGATCGTTCCAAGGGTTTCATACCAACCATCTATACAGACAGTAAAAGTAGCACAACGTCCAGACTTTAGAGCTATGTCTTGATATATATAATTAAGTAAAGAGAAAGACAAGCTCTGAAAAAGGAAACCTTGGCAATGGCAGTCAAGACAGAAAATGAGGCATCTCGTACTTCCGGTGTACCATCATTCAAGCACTAAATATCAATGAAATACAGATCAGTGCAAATACACAACAGCAAATAAGAAGACCTATCACTGGCAGTATGATGCTGTTACTCACCTCCATGCAAATAGGAACATATTCCTTGTGCAACTTTAGTACAGTTGCTTTATTGCTTGTTTCAATGCAAAATGCAACCCATGTCAGTGTTAAGGAACGAACAAGAGGGACCTTATTTTTTACAGCCACCCGAACATCTGCATCATCAAAAGAAAGTATTTTTCTTATTCAGATTTGGATCCAAGCTGAAAGGTAGTCTTGGGATTGAAAATTTATATTATTTTTTTCCCTAGTTTCACTAGCTTACCATTGATATTACCTATTGAGTAGATTATATTTAAAAAAATAGCTTACAAAAGGTCAGCATCCAAAAGTTACCAGTCATCGAAATTGCAAATCGGATTTCAACAAAGCAATGACACAGTTTTGGGAACTTAAATGCATAATTCTCAGGTTCAGGGAACGAGTGTAGAAATCTAGGGACCTGTGGTGCATTTTAGTGAAACAAATGTGATTACACAACAAAATGCTGTCAGACTGAAAAATAATCACAACAACAATGAAAATATGTTACAGACATAAACATGGGAAATAGATTCTGCCAGAAAAATTACAAACCTTCAATCACATCAATAAGTGTAAAACAGCCAGATTTGTGCAGCGCTTGAAGCGTTTGAGATAGTGCTTCCGTCATTGTTGGCTTTTTTTCTTTCAATTTTTCCTGTTTAACAGAACCATCAGGACAAACGGAAATATAAAAGCTTCAATGGACACCCAACATGTAATATTTTTCCTTTTTAACAGAATCATCAGGACAAACGGAAAATAAATATGCTTACTATTAAGAAACACACAACATATTAAAAACAACAAAACAATTTAGTGGCAGTGTACAGTTAAGGAAAAAGTAATATAATATTTCTTACAAGCAAAACTGGAAGAAGCATCCGTGCATTTCCAGAAAAATGGGCTCTTAAACCTCTAGCTAAATTCCCTATTGCCTGAGTAGCTTCCACTGAGACAGCCAAATTAACATCTGTGATGAGCTGCAGTGCCCAAAAAAAAACACCATAGGTAAGAATGCAATAAGAAAATATTGGATACAATAGCACTTAACACTAGATCAAACTGCTAGTTTCTGTGCCAATACGATCCCGCAATTAATCATAAGACTTCAAAAGGAAAACAATAACAAACTTCCAAAGATGGTAGGTGAATATTTGGATAATTAAGATATGACAAGGAGTTAGAAGATCACACATTGCAGGTGAAAAAACAATCTCAGAGATTTAACCTTCTTCAGTGTCCGGCAGATTTCATGAAAATCACCAGGAGCAATTTTTTTGGCCGAAGCAAGCTTAGTTAACTCCGCCACAGCATCCCTTCTCTCTGACCATTTAGTCGCTTTCTGGTAACAAACATCATAAACAAAATAACAAAGACTTCTTTTCATACGATGACATGACCAATAGATAGTGCATTCAAAACATCACATACCACACCATCCCAGAATCCAGATTTTTCTAGTGGGGTTAAAATGTCTACAGGATCAACAAGGTCATATTCATCGATCTCCATGGGGACTGAAAAGAAGAATTGTGTAAGTATTCACATCTTAAATTTAAACAGACTATCAACAACATATAGGAAACTAGCGCATAAATGATTTTTAGAAGAACACACCATCTGCCACAGCCTCTTCAGAAGTGTTAGCCCCAGTTGTCTCCGCCACAGCCTCCTCCTCAAGCTCCTTTTCTTGTTCGGATCTAGAACAAAATGTCAAATCACCATTTTCAATTCATCATGAAACAAGACAAAGAAACAACATATTCATAGTCTACTGCATTAAAATTGTGAATATTGAATAGGTGATTTCCAACAGATCTACAGCAGTTCAACAGTACAATCCACACAGTTCTTATGACCCATATATTACATATAGTATATCACATGAATTACCCAGTACATACAAAAGAAGCAAATACAACTAAAAAATTTGTTATGGCCCAAAAACTAGCATGCTTCACCCATTCCCAAAAAAAAAATAGAAGCAAGATAAGCTGTACATGTTCTTCAAAATTTTCCCACTACACAACCCAATGATAGCTCTCTCTAAGTCACATATATGGGAGAGAAACATGTAATGGCTAAATCAATGAACTGAAAATTCATCATCAAGGGCTTACTTCTTTAAGATTTAAATTTTTGAGTTAAAATACACAGATGCCAGTAAAACAATGTGATATCATAAATGAGATTAACACACAACGGATTAACACACAAGCTGCAGGCTATCTACCGACTCACAAAGCAAGCAACGACATTCAAATATAAATAGCACTACAAATAACTTTTTAATCTGGCATTTCAAATGGTTGTGTAGAATTGTAGTCCTATAATCTGAACCCTGATTATACCAGAAGTATTTTTCATTACGAATGGCATAATTATTATATTATTGAAAGGATACCTTATTTTTCGAGTTGGCTTAGCAATTCCCGAGACGTTTGCCAATTCTGCTTCCAACTCCTTTTTCTGCAAACACAAAGAAGCTTTGTCACATTATAGGGTAATGGAACACGTTGATCATGCATGTTGCACTTTTAAGAATAACGCACCATAGTATCTCTCATCTTCTCAAATAAAATAGACTTTACAGGCTCTTTGCCAATCCACCGACAAAGCTCTAGTGTCAAACCCTTAGAAGAAGCCCGGACATTCTGGTCTGGATGATCAAACAGCTCAGGAAGCATCTTCAGAATCTTTTTGGGTGGCACTACCTTAGTTCCAAATTCACTGGTAGAGGAAAGATGTTTGTAAGATTTGATGAAATCCTGTCAAAACAGGGAGCCAGAGGACCAGCTAGAGACTTACCTGATTGCTTGAAACATCACATCAATTGCAGGTACAACTGCTTTAGCCACTTTGTTCTTCACAGCCTTCTCCATGGATTCCTGATAGCACAGCCACATGAAGTTTGCTTGAGCATGTTATCATGCTATACATAGTTACAAGAGGGAACATGATACTAAAACAGGTGAGAAAATCTTTAGATGGTTTGGACTCTGAGTGAGAAGATATAAAACAAAACAAATATGAACAGCTTTAGTTTCACAAGGCTCGTGGGGGCAGAGCTTGGTTACAAATGGTGCGAACAAAAATATGGAACTGAAAATTAGTGCAACCAGTTTATCATCACCATCAATCAAATGGACACGTGTTTCCCAGATGCTAGCTCAGGAAGAACACTCATGTAGTAGCTAAACTATTTTTAATGATAGCAATAAACTTGTTGCATGCTTTTGCAGGATTCCCATGACCACAATGAAAATAGAATGGCAAATAAGGGAAATGGTTGTTTCATGCGTCCCACATTTATTGATGCAATGATGCCTCTAGCCAATTGCCAATTTGACCAACTATTTGCTAAGTGAAAATGAAAACCATCTGTTGAGAGGAATGCAGCACACAACCTTATGTCAATAGCTTAGCATTTGTAACAATATTTCATCAGCCATTGTCAAACTGACAAAAATACCTGCAACTATACTGAACAATACACCTACACAACTTCTGAAATATGTTGTCAAAACCAAGTGATCAAATAACACCATAACGTAGTGAGTGCATTACTGTACATATATTTCATTGATTTCTCTCATAAGTCACAACTATAACTTTCAGGGGGTTGATGAACAACTTACAAGGAAGACCTCTGCAGCCTCCAGTTCCACCCATAGGAGGAATGCAGCTTGAGCCTTCTCCACAGTCTTCGGTCGGCCAGTGAGGCACTTGGCCACGATCGCATCACAAACCTCCTTGGCATATCTGGGATAAGCCAACTCCATAAATCATTGCAGATGATAAATAATCAGAAGCATAACGTGAAATGACTCAGCACCTAAGGGCGCACACACACCTTGAAGCGTCGGCATCAGCAGCTCGCTGGAATGCGAGAAGGGCGTCCAGCGCCTTCTCCTGCACCGGCGCATTGGAATCAGCCACCGTCTTCTTAAACAATGGCCCTAACCACCACAGCGGACCAATAAAACACTGGACATCAGATCTAGCGCCGAAAAAAACTCTTTTCATATCGCCAAAGGGAACGCACGAATCGCGCATGGTGCAGATCCGAGCGAGAAATGGGGCGGATCGGGAAGCGCAAGGAGGGTGTCTCACCGAACTCGCGGAGGCGGGCGTCCTTGGGGTCGGTGATCGAGTCACAGAGGGCGGCGAGGTCGATGTTCGCGTCATTCCTCACCTTCCAGTTCTTATGCTGCAGCCGCTCGTCCCACGGCAGCTTCTTCGCCTCCTTGAGGAGCTTCTCGTCCTCCGTCGACATGGCCGGCCACCGCCGCCGCCGCGGGCCGGCTCCGCCGAACGAGAGGCCCTAGAGACCCACGCGCTCTACAGCGGCCGCCTAGGGTTTCGAATTCGGATGGCGGCGTTCGACGGGAGTTTGGATCGGTGGGGGTGGGGGAAGAGAGAGATGAGGGGAGATAAAAAGGCAAAATAATTTTTGGGGGTCGGGAAATGGTAACGGAAAATGGAGGGAGTTTGGAGTCGCGTCACTCGTCAGGTCAGGAGCGGAGCGTCACCTTTGTTCGCTCGGTTCGCACGGGTGCGGAGCCGGTAGGTTCCCCGTCGGGGTCGGGGCCTAGGCGTACGGGGACGAGGTACCCATACAGTCACTTTCCGGTGGGCCAGGTGGTGGGGTCCATGCGCCGCTGAATGTGTTATTGGATGGCTTGGTGGTGAGCACCCGTTTGCAACGGAGGGGAGTGGGACGGTGTCGGTCCGGTCGGGGGTTTTGAAAGATTTTGAATTTCCTGGGAAGACGGGGATGGACTTTGAGGCCACGTGTACGGATGATATTAAGTGTGTGCATCAAGGATGATGAAGCTAGATGTTGGTTTTTTTTCTTTTCCTGAGCACTATCCAGCTCGTATCAAAAAATATATCATATACGTGAACTCAGTGCATCTCGGTCGATCCGAATTTAAATCATCGATTTTTTTCAAGATCTATTTTAGCAATTTACAGTTATTCTCTCAATGATAATCAATATGTCCATTGACAATGAAGTGCATGCGATGACTTCGTCAACCTCAAAATGTACCGGTACAATCTACTCATACATGTAGATATTGTGCACATGCATTCGTAGGTGTAGGTATATTGTTAGATGATATTGGATGTGTTTGGAGATGCCCATTGACTGCGCTGTTTAACGCTGGATATTGGTATGTCCGGACGTGACCCTTGGCGCAAAGATACAAAAATCATGCCCACATGTGGTCAAATCGTCCTCCAATATTTAGCCGGTCAACATCTTGCTAGGGCGAGTTGGCGCCATCGTTCAAAGAAATGAGCTCATTACCCTTTATGCTCGAAGGATCTTCTAACTTACAACTATAGTAGCCTTCTACTAGTTCACAATTAGCTCTATCTGGAAAGGAAAGATAATTTTATGCTTTGCAACGATCACTCGTATGAAAGGATGACCGTCTTGAGTATGTTTTCAAGTTAAACCCAAAGTTTGATGAGCTAACAATAATGGTTTAAAATGTAGCTAAAAATCTACAATCAAAAGAACCCACATTATTTCTAGAGAAAATGATGAGGGTGAGTACAAGGGCAGCGTATGGAGGAATGAAAGAGATGGAGAAATAGGTATAACGTTTCTCCCTGTTTACAAAATGATGTCGGTTGTCCACTTTCTTTATGTTAATATTGGTTTCTTTTCGTGCATGTATCTTTGATCTCCAGTTGACCGAGTCCTTATTATGTGTGTTTTTGCTCATGTTACTTTTTTACTTGTTATTGAAATATATTTTAATTTTCTGCAAGATACGTAGCTCTCGTAGTGATTGATGGTAACTGAAATAGAGAATATGTGAGGTAAATATTTAAAAAAAAAACTAGAGCAGGAGCACTGCCATGTCATATAAGAAGAGGAGAATACCAAAGTCTAACAATGTTGTGATTATATAAAAGATAATTAAACTCAAGACTCTTAGTTCTACTTAACATAGAAACTAGGATACAAGCGGGGCACCACAGGCCCAAGTGCGTAACTGCACTTCCTCCTTGATGAGATGCAGCACCATCCTCTCCTTCCACAGATTCCAAGCTGTGTACATTAGCAGGGCTGCCATCTTCCTTCTCTCCCGCTTTTGGTTGCTGCGTGGTTGCTTTGCACCACCGGTCCTCAATCGATATCCCCTGGGTTGGGACAGACATCAAGCCATCCGACCAATTGCTGACCATCCCCCAAACTTCCACGGCAAAAGGGCAATGTAAGCACAAGTCCGTTGCTGTTTCTGGATGGTTTGAACACAATGAGCAAACTGGGTTGCACGGCCAGTTCCTTGCTTGCAGCTTGTCAGCAGTTAGCATTTTTTCTTACACCAACAGTCAAGTGAAGAACTTATGTTTCCCTTCCGCATGCGCTCTCCAGATGTGAGTAGGCTTGAAAGGGCAGTAGGATCCTTTGAATTGTACTTCATAAGCTGATTTTGCCGAATAGGCTCCATCGGCGGTCCACCTCCACGCAATCTGATCCTCCTCCATCATGAGTTTTATCGTGAGTTGCACATCCTGTACTAAATCCTAAAGGGCTACAAAGTCTACCATTTCCTCTACTGATGACATTCTCCAAAGCCCTTGTGTCCAACTCTGATTCAACAACTGATCCTTCACTTTCAGATGTTTCCTCCGCGCTAACTTGTATAGACTTGGCGCAATGACACGTGGTGCCCTTCCTTGTAACCAGCTGGCCTCCCAGAATTCAGCTATGTTTCCATTGCCAATTGTCACCATTGTGGATGCACTGAAAAGTTGACGATCAACCTCATTCACCGGCAATTTGCCTCCAACCCAAGGTCGGTCTGGTTCTTTCCATTCAAACCATAGCCACCGTAATCTGAGCGGCCGACTGAACCTGTCAAGGTCCCACGCTCCCAAACCGCCCAGTTTTTTCGGCCTCTGTAGTTTCTTCCATTGCACAAGACAGTTCCCACCATTTGCATTGTTGGTTCCCTTCCATAGGAATCCTCTCTTGATCTTATCAATTTGTTTGGTCCATTTTTTCAGCTGAAAATTTGTTAGGAAATATGTTGGGATAGAGGATAGCACAGAGTTCACCAAGGTTAGACGGCCGGCCCTATTCAAAAATTTTCCTTTCCAAGGCGGTAGCCTCGCTGCTAGCTTGTCCAGCTCAAGTACCCAACGCACCATGTGACAATATGGCTTGTGAGTTCATTTGTTCATTCCACAACTGCAAAATCTCTCAATGTCCCAATGTCTAGTGATTTTTTTTGTTTTGATTCAACATCTCGGTGATCCTTTATCAACATCTTACGTAGAAAATTGCACGAAGCCTTTTCTATCTGTGACATCGCCTATCTTGCTCCGCGACCAATCACTCCGAACATTGTTCCTGCCTCGTCTCTTAGTAATTTCAACACTCTTTCAATTCTATATCCTTAGGCATCATTTTATATATCTAGCCAATAATGCTTAGGCGTGTCATTTGGTTTTCAAACAAGACAATGAAAAAACGATTTATTTCTTACCGTAAAGTTCAAGCCTAATTAAAGGGGTGTTTGGATCAGGGGACTAATTTTTAGTCCGGGTCACATCGGAAATTTGGATGTCAATTAGGAAACTAAACATGAACTAAATGTAAAACAAATTGCATAAATGGAGACTAATTCACGAGATGAATCTATTAAGCCTAATTAGTTCATCATTAGCATATATTTATGGTAGCATAACATTGTTAAATCATAGGCTAATTAGGTTTAATGGATTTGTCTCGCGAATTAGGCTCCATTTATACAATAGATTTTGTAATTAGCTTATATTTAATACTCCTAATTGGTGTCTAAATATTCGATATGACGGAACTAAAGTTCAGTACTGAGGAACCAAACATACCATAAGGTGGAGTTTGAATAAGCGGGATCCAAAACTAGCTGAGAAATAACTCATATTCATGGAACTAGCAAAACTGACTGATGTAAAGAGAAAAGCAACAAAACATCAAGACTTGCAAATTCTTTGCTGAATAGCTCATTAGTCGGTGGAACACGTTACAGCTCCAAATTCTCATTCTCCACAACCAGTAGTATGAATAGGTTGCATCCATTGGTTGTACCTACTAGTTTACTACATATCAGAAATCGAAGATCCTAGGTGTACACAAATTTCATTAATGATAATCTCTTTCAGTGGTAGCTTACATATCCTCATGGAAAGGCTTACAATGTGTTTGTGCGCGATCATGTGAGCCTCGTTGCTGTCCCCTAGTAGCTTGGTTCCCAAATTACCGTCCCTCTCATGGCTTGTGTGCTCCGTTGCGACTTTACCCGAGTGGTCCTGCCATTTGCATCGCGAGAAAGGCCCGGGTCATAGGCCACCCACGTCGTCAGTTAACTTAAAGGAAAAGACAACCCGTATTGCTGGATGAGGTGACGAGTCCTTGGGCGCCTCCTCCTCACGGTCACGGTCACCACTCACCAACCGTCACCACATGCAAAAGCCTTTCCGCCTGGCTGCGCTCTGCTTCGATCGATCTGCCAACGCCTCCCAAGCTGCAGTTAAGCCTTCCTCGTCACGGAGCGGCAAGCGCACCGTGCATGCCTCACTGTTCATTGATTAAAACAGGACTGTTTCTTTTTTGCACGCGAGCCTGCACCGTGTTTGCCTTCTTCCAGGCAGTTTTGATAAGCTTCTGGATTCTGAGTTTCTTTTTCCTGAACCTTGGTTAGTTTCTGAACCATGGGATGGACAGCGACGCTCTGAACTTTCGGTGTCTGCCTCCGCGGATCTGTCAGTCCACATCCAACGATTCGGGGGGCGTCGTTCTCTCGCCGGAGTTGGTTCGCGTATCGCTGTTGCCTTCGCTGCTGGCCTCTCCGGTTTCGCCGAAAATTATTCGATTCGGCACCAGCGCCGGATCACGTCGCGGTTCCGGTCCCGGCACCCAGCGAGAACGTGCGCCGTCAGAGACAAAAAAAAAGGCAAAAAGGGGCGGTACCATCTCACGTTGCCGGCGTTAGTGTTCGCACTTTGCGCTGCCCGGCCGCACCCTTTGAAGACTTGCGAGTGGGCGACGCGCGAGATCCACGAGATTTCAAGACGACTTTGTTTGCTTTTTTTTATTTTTTTTCCACCGGCGACGGAGACTTATTTTCTTTTGAGTGGGCGACGGAGACTTTTGTAGTATCGTTACGCGTCGAGCAAGCTAGGAGCTCCACGAAACGAGCTGTGACCCGTTTACTGCTTCCGGTGTGCGTTGCGCCCGCTGGACGGCATGTGGCTGCAAGACGTGCAGCGCCTGCCAGGTTCAGGTTCAAGGTCGCCAGCTCCGCCGCAGATCCGTGATCACCCGGCCGGCCGTTCGGTCCCTCGAGCGCCTGGCTGGCGCCTGGCTCGGGCAGTGGCCGGTGCGGGTGGGCGGCATGATGGCTTTGCTCCCCTCGTGGTCGTGGCTGCCCGTAAAGCCACTTGACTTCGCTTCAAGCAGTAGCCAGGAATCCAGACGGCTGCTTTAGGGCCAGTTTGGCACGGCTCCCCGCTCCCGATTCTCACTGAGAATCCAAGGATCTGTGCCAAACAACGTTTCTTGGGGAGCGATTCTTCCTGGGAGCGAGAGAATCGATCGCTGTTTTCACGTTGAACCCAGGGATCGGATAGAACCCGCTCCCCCGCGCTCTGAAATCGCTTCTCAACCAACGACACTACGGACCTCGCCATCAACTTGCAGACTATTTACCCGCAATTGCCACTGAACAAAACCAGGCCGCCCTTCTCCCCCGCCCGATCCCCCTTCTCCCCCCGTTAGTCGCCCGCACACGCTCAGCAGTTGTCCGCCGCCCTCCTACTCCGTCCGCCCCCTCCTCTCCCTGAACTCCGGCCGCCTCCCCAGATCCAGCCGCCGGCGGGCACCTCCACTCCGGCCCCCTTCTGCTCCGCACAGGAACGCCCGAACCAATGGTGGCTCGCTAGGTTTGGTGGCCGCCCTCCTGTGCACCCTTAATTGTATTTTGTTTGACTCTAGACCTTTATGTTGTTTGACTCTAGACCTTAATTGAATTTTAGATGCCTTTTAAATACTCATGTAATATTTATATATATTATTCCAGATTTATACAACCACAATTTATAAAAGAATAGGTAGCGAAGGGTATTATAGGTAATCAACGCATAAGAATCAGTTTTGCAGCCAAACGATTTTATAAACTGATTCTGATTCTCGAGCAGGATCAGAAGAATCAGCTCCCATGGAGAATCAGGGAGCAGATCAGGAGAATCAGGGAGCGGAGCTCTACCAAACTCCCCCTTATATTGTTCCTGCGCAGCTGAATGATGAGCAGCAGGAAGGCGAGGCTGGAGCTGAGCCGCCGAGTGGCTCACGACCGCCGTCGTGTGGGCGATACGATCGGACACGGAGAAATGCGGGCGACCGGTGACCGACGACCACGCACACGGATGCATGCCGTCCCGTCCAGCGCGGAGCAACGAGAACATGCGGCAACGAATAGAATACTTCAGCGAGGGGTGTTCGTCTCGCAGGGCAGGGACGCCAGATGAGGGAGGAAGGGGACAAGCAGGTCGCGGGTCGTCAACATGCTAGCTCGTGCCAATGATTGGCCGCCGCCTCGCCGGTGCGCCGTCCGATCAATCAGCGCGTGCGTACTGGGGAGACAGCGAGAAGATACGTACGCGCGCAGATGGTTTATGGTGATGGATGGAGGAGTGGTTAGCAATAACCAACCCTCCCCACGGGATCGTCCAGTCCCTGTACAGCTCGTTACGAAATTAATCCAGCGAGGAAATCGTTGGTGCCACCGTTCATTCCAAGCCTCCGGAGCCGTACGATACGAATCTGTCCCCGCACACGGCGGGCCGGTACTGTTGCGCCTAGGCAGAGACGCGGCACGACTGCATTTATGGCCCGCTTTTATCGATCATTTAAGACCACGGTCTCCCGTGAAACGCGCTGTCGCCGGTGTTGCAACGGTATTTCAACGATGCCGAGAGACGATGGTCCCGTGACCATACGCTTCGCATGATCTGTGTACGTTTTTTTTCTTACGAAACACGGTACAATTGACGGTTTACTACAGAAGTTGCGAAACAAACAGGTATTTACTACAGAAGTTGGGCACAGGAGACGGCTAAAAGGGAATGTTATTTAGCACGTGTGACTAGCCGTTGTATTATCGCATATGTCTGCTGGAGATAACAACATTCGAGAATAAAATAAAACGTTCCAAAATAAGATAAAAGTATTTTGGAACATTGTAATCCCTAACTTTTATTTTATTCTAAAATATTTTATTTTATTTTTAAATAATATTATCTTTAGTGCATATATACGATGATACGACGGCTAGTTATACACACTATAAATAACATCCCGGCTAAAAATGCACGAAAGGCTCGCAATCTCATGTTCCGGGCTTAGTCCTCGATGTGATACAGTTGCTTCATTTCGCTTGGGCTGGAGCAGGACCAAATGAAACGGCCCAGCAGGCCTGGCCATACAACCACACGCATCCCTCGTCCTTTTCTTTTTTTTTAAACGATTTCTCTCTCTCATCAATTCAAGGCTGCTGGTAAATGATGAAACGGTCAGGGCCGTCTCCGAGAACGCGAGGCGCTGGTGCGAAACCAAAAATTAGGTACTATCTTAAAAGAAAAAATCACTATAAATTGCACAATTTCGATATAAAGATATATTCTTAATAGGTACACGATGACTATTTGATATTTGATCAGCTCTACCCAATCGACAATCTACGAGTACGGCAATCTACAAACAGGAAACAACAAATTAAAAGATATAGCTAACGGAACGGCAAGCAGGGCAGAAAATGAGAAAACTAACCTGCTGTCGCGTGCGATCAGCCGATCACGATCAGGCGTGCTTGCGTACTGTGGAGTTGCGTGGTTGCAGCCTGCGTGATTGCGTCCGCAGTCCGTCCTCTGCAGTTCTGCTGTCGCAGTGTCGCGGCCTCCATTCTTGCGGCGTTGCGTACTGGCGCAGGCGGCGGCGACGTTCCGCTGGAGAGTAGAGAGAATTTAGATCATGCGAGACGTGGATCCTGGAAGGTTGATCGTCAGGCGCAAGGCATCGAAGACCCAACCCAAGGAAGTCACGTAGACACACGTAGACAGGTGGGCTGCTGATCGCTGATCCGTTTTGGGCCTTAGGCAGGCCTGCAAATTTGTTATTAACCTTTTTATTAATAGTTAATGTACTAAAATTTGGAGGCCCCAACCAAAACGAGGCCCTGTGCCATCGCTCCAGATGCGCTGGTCCAGCGCGCTGGTCCAGCGACGGGCCTGGAAACGGTAATGCTAGAATTAGAGCGTCCGATGCGCAGCAAAAATAGGATGTTCCGATCTATGTTGCAAGAGACAAGTGCTGATATTATTATTATTGTTTCTTTACGTTGCGCAGTGGATATTGTATGAAACATGACGTTACTGTTGTGATGGTTTTTTGAGGTTGCAAGCGTTGAATTTTAATGTTGCAATTGTTATTTATTAATGCAAGCGCTAGCAGTGCCGATTATAGATTAGCTGCTGGTAGTAAGATTGAAAACGCCTGAGGCTTTCAGGCAATCAGGCTTGCGTCGTTGGCTCGCACTCCGAAGCGACCTAGTGCCGACTGCCCATTTGACAGGATCAGTTCAACAACGGCGCGCGCCCGCAGGGCCTCCGCGTGCCGCCAATTGGCATCACGCCGTGCTGCGCTCTGCTCGTCCATGTAGCTGAATTGGAGCAAGCGCTTCGCACCCCAAACCGGTTGCACATTTGCCCGCCCGGCTGCACATCTTCTTTCTCTCCCCTTGCTAGTGCCCCTGCGCGTGTCTTCCGGCCGGCGGCTGGAGCTCAGGACGCCGGCTGCCGGCCTGCCGGCAACTTTGGTTCTATCTATATATGCAACTGCATTTTTCGGGTACACGCCATGGGATCACTGGGCCGAAATTCATATGCCTTGGGAAGCTTTCGGCAATGCCAACAAAAGACAGAAGCTGGCCAGGTGCGTCCAAAGCTTCGCCTTCCTGACCAATTAAAATTTCGCACTGGTGGACAAGTGACATTGTAGTCCGCATCTGCTGCCGAATAAGCTTAGTTAAGATTTACCACCGTCGAATTTACTTTATTTCATTTTTTTTGTCAACGAACCTTCTCATGGATCTTATAAAATATTCTAAGGAGGACAACGAAAACCCCTGCGAATTCATACTGCCATGGTCTCAATTCCAAAGCTTGTAGTGTCTTTGGGAAACCTGACAATAAGATGCCTATTCAGAACGCATTGGACGTACCATATTTCTGAATCAAAAAGTTTTGAATCATGGTAAACAATAGGTACTTTCAACTGAACCCAAAGCATAGTTACCATACCCATTAACCCTTGTCATGAGGTCATATACGTACCAGCAGGGCTGGCAGCGTTGACTCTGCCTCTCTGCCTGAATACTCCGGCTCACCGCTCCTATGGCCCTTAGCTAACACAAGTTGAACCAAACTAAAAAGTACAGCAAGTGGTGCCAGCTTACGAAAATCCAACCCATGGCCCAACTAAATTAGTTTAAATGGAATGATGATGACTGAATTGATTTTCTTCAAAAAAGAGAAAAATCCCAAACAATGACTGGTTGAAGCTCAAAAGGAGCAATGCTTTTAAGTTACTACCAAAGAGGAATACGGGAACGTTCTCTCAAATCATTTCATCTTCTGATCACTCGCCAGTTCCAACTGTGCTTGCCACACATCACATTGGAGGTCAGGCCCAGAAGTGCACAACACAGTGGCAATTGGCAATATGCAGCGTCTCCTACTCCTGTCCCTGCTCTTGGTAGGCCTACGGCTAAGCTCCAGCCAAACATCCCAAGATGGTAAGCATTCTGGATTTCAGCCGGTTACAGGAAGAATGCTCCCTCCCTTTTTGGGTAATTTATTTACTCACGGAGTGGCCGTTGCTCCGAAAACAGAGTTGAGCTATATCAGTACTACTTGTTCTTAGTGGTACAAATTGACAATGAAGCAACTCTTGTTTCTTCGAATTCGGTAAAATGGCACTTGCAAATACTTTTCATATCAATTGATACTTTAGCTGTTGATGCAAAAGTAATTAACTTAATGTTGCTTTATGAATTCTACAGTTGCGGCACTTCAGGCATTGACGAAAAATTTAACGGAATGTACCGCAAAGCTGGACAGGACCAACTGATCCCTGTACCTCGTGGGATGGAATTTCCTGTTCTAATGGGAGGGTGACAGAAGTGTGAGTACTTGATTAACCCTTCTATCAAAGAACTACACAACAGTATGCAGAAACTGAAACTTGGTCATTGCAGGAAATTACCAAGCATGAATCTGCAAGGTACATTAAGCAGTGCCATCGACCAACTCGCTGCTTTGACATATCTGTGAGTACTTCATTTGCTTTTTGAGAGGAACTTAATGTAGCCAATAATGAATCTTCAGTACCTGGGTAACATATAAAATGCAGTAATGAGATGCTACAACTTATGAGTTCATCTCAAGATCACAAACAGAGAAAACATATGTTTAGGCTACTGAGATAATATTCATGCAGGGATCTGTCTATCAACCCAAATCTTGGTGGCCCACTCACTCCAAACATAAGAAATTTGAAGAAGCTCCCAACTCTGTAAGAAATGTCATTCCACTATATGAAGCACTAAATTATCTTTTAGGGACATGAGGGGCACCAAAGGACAAAAAAACGAAGAGTGGAAAAGCTGATGTTCCTTGGTTTTCTCAGGAATTTGCAAGGATGCAGCTTCACCGGCAATATTCCGAAAGAGATAGGAAACTTAACCCAGCTCACCTTCCTGTAAGAATTCCCTCCAGCTTGGACGGAAATCCTCAGTGTACACAATGTAAATTCAATTAACTAATTGTTTTCACGCAGGGCCTTAAACTCAAATAATTTCACTGGTGGAATTCCACCAACACTCGGTCATCTCTCAAATCTTTTCTTGTTGGACTTGACAGCAAATCAGCTGTCAGGACAAATCCCAGTTTCAACAAGTTCAACTCCAGGGTTGGATCAACTTGTCGGCACAAAGCATTTGCAAGTTCTCAAATGTCGTGCCACCTCTAGAACAAAAATAAATAACGAAAAATTATTGATGCTTAAATTTGCTAATGACTATATGTTCCATCTACCCATCCAATCGACAGTCACTTTGGTCATAACCAGCTGATAGGCCCAATAAGCGCAAGCCTTTTCAATGCCAACATGACCCTTATACATGTGTAAGCTGTGTTCTTCGTTAACGCTAGCTAATTTCCTATCATTTGTACCATCTCAGTGCTTTACGTGTAATTATCAGGTATTTTCAGAACAGCAAATTTACTGGGCCAATCCCAGAATCTCTTGGGCTTGTCCAAACACTTCAAATGATGCAAGTAGCAGAGAAAACAATTTTTCAACAGTCTTGCATACACTACTAAACAGTTTTGAATTTCTTTTTGCGTGCCAGCCTACTAGATGACAACCAGTTCAGTGGACCGGTTCCTGAAAGTATTGGTAACCTACTTAACTTGACGGAACTGTAAGTAACTAATAACAACTAAATAAGCATATCACTGTGCTTCAAATTAAATTGCAAATATCTGTTGGTTGTTGCAGGAACTTAGCAAACAACCTACTGAGTGGGATGGTGCCAGATCTCAGTAATGCAACTCAGCTAAATTATTTGTAAGACAAATATATCAGAGTTTCAGGCTGATGATTCTTTTCTGGTGTTAAGGACTTCTATTTCTTTGTCTGAGCAGGGACCTAAGCAACAATGACTTCGCAAGCTCACCGGCACCAGGATGGTTCTCAACGTTGATATCCCTAAATACTTTGTGAGTTTTATGAGGATCTCTGAAGTGAATATGAAATGGATTTAGTTACCCACGGTACATTATAACTAACTCTTATGCTTTGAACTGATATAAAGATTTATGGATAATGATGGTCTGACCGGAACAATCCCTAGTGCTCAGTTCAGTCTCTCACAGCTGCAGCAAATGTAACTCTTCATGGCCTGTCCAGCAGATTTTTGAAAGCAATGAATTTATGCATTTTTTTATTGCGACTTGTAATTCTTCATGGCCTCCCAGGGTTCGATGATCTTCATAGTTCTTTTCATGCACTCCCTGTTTTAGTATGTCATTTGGACTCAATCTTGGATGTTACTTTGTTTTCTGATAGCAATGCTGCTCCTGTAAATCTTGAAATCCTAGCATTTCTGCTACGTAAATGCTTGCGCCATTGGAAGCTGTGCCTAAGCTTCTCCCGTTCCCGAATAAGATGCAAGCGTTGGATGGGGGTACCTGCTACCTGGCGGAGGAAGGCACGGCCGAGCCGTTGAGGTCATGGCCACGTGGGGACTGGGGATCCACCAACCCAATCAAGCTGCATCGCTTCAGTTTCTGTTTCTCTACCTACGAGACGCCTCCATCTCCGGACGCCGAAGAAACGGAAGAATGTTGCTGTTTTTTTAAATACCCTTTTCGAATTACCGGACATTCCTTCTCCTGGTCCATGAGCCTTGTCACACAAAGCCCATGCAGTGTGATTTCGAGTTTTGTAATGCATTTGTTTTGACTATGTGTACATCCCTTAAAAAAGGGAAGTAGTACAGCAGCTACAGGTATTTTTGCAAAAAAAAAAGAATTTGGGTGCATTTTTTTGTTGCTTGTATTTTAATAGTACCGTATCTCCTAAAACCACCGGAAGGTCACATTGACAGCGAGAGCGCGCCCGATAGTGACCTAGTATTTGTTTTTTTGAAAGCAAGTGACCCAGTTAATTAGCATCATGGCCTGTCGCAGAGAGCTGCGTCATTAGGATAGAAAAACGCCTGGGGCTCGCGTCATTTGGCCCCCTCCCGGCGGCGAGCTCGTGCCATTTTGACAGGCTCCGGCGAGGACCCGGTTGACGCGATGGCGTCGCCCGTGCGTACTCAGCGCTTGACTCCGCCGCCTCGGCGCGCATCTGCAGCAGCCATCGTTCGATTCCCTGGCGAGCCGTTGGCGTTTGGCCTGAGCAGTTGGTTAGTTAAGGATAGGAGATGATGGAGGCCGGCGGCTCAACAGAAACGGGCGTAACCAATTCGCACCTGTTCCCTTGGTCCAATTCGAGTACGTGTTGCCTTCAAGATGGAAGCTCCCCAAAACACTAATCATCATACCATACCACTTGCACGTTTTTGTCGGTTTTTCTTGTGTGAACCCTCCCACTCGCACGGTCAGACGCTTCCGCCTCTGCAGGGGCAATGAATTCGAGGGAGGTGGCATGCATTCTGATGCGGTTGTTCAAGCACAGTAAAATTCCTCCACAAATTGTATCAGAGAAAAAAAAAACCCCTAACATCGGTTGTTCATCAGCCCATGGTCATTTCAGTTTAACGTGTACAGTATAGGCGTAGCCCTCTGTGTTGCGCTGACGCGTTGCTATTTGTTCTCCGACGACGCAAGACCCTAGGACCTCGGCGACGCCGTGCACAATCAGCATTTTTGGTCTGACGGGCTCTGTCCACGAAGTAAACTTGGTCTAGAAAAAATGGAATGGACTTGGCCATAATTCTCGTGCCACACAATTCGTGTGCTAAGCCTGCACTGTTTTCCAAGTACCGGGAACTATCAAAGCAAACTTGTTCTAAACACTAGTGAATTAATCAAGAGTACATGAAAATATACTAACAACTACAATACCAATATACAAATACACTATCAAGAAATATTCCATGGTGGATCTAATGAAACTAATTTGATATCATAGATGTTGATGTTTTCCTTTATAAACTTCATTAGAGTTATAGAAGTTTGATTTGGGATAAATCTAGAGTAACTTATAATTTGAAACCGAGGTAACAAGTAAACGGCGTATGCCTTTCCCATTGACCCTTCATCATCTCCCCAGAAACCGCATTGCATCCTCCAAAAAGAAGTAGTGGCATAAGGGGCAGCGCCAAACTCCGTCGACCACATCTGCAAAAGGTAACACATACGACGTGCCGATCAAGCATAATCCAAAATCGCAATCACGCACTAAGACAACGGAAGAAAATACGGACCATTTCTCTAGAAATCTTTCATCGGCCAGTGCAAGCATCAGACTGCCGGCCACACTTTGGCTCCACGCGGAAGGACCCTTCTGCGTGCAAGCCTTCCTTGGTGTTGATTCGGCTGCATTTTCTGGAGCAGTCATGCACCAAATTTTATCTGTCTTGCAAAGCTTTTGGCAATCCCAACAAGAGGAAGCAGTTGAGCAGGTGCATCCAAACTTGGCCCTCCTGATCCACTTCAATCAAGAACATATAACATAGTCTTGTTCCGCCTCCCATCAAGATCAAAACAAAAAACAGCATGGTCAGACCCAACTGAATAGGTTTGATTAAGCGTGCTGAATAATTTGTGTTACAGAACCATCTGCACTGCTGACCTTCTAATGATTCCACGGAGAGTAGTTAGTAGATTCATCTGCACATTCTCGCTGCCATGCGTTCAAAGATTCTGGAGCCCCTGAGAAACCTGCGCAGTAAGATGCCATGTGCGAATTTAACTGAGATCACTTATCAGATTTCAAAACATTTCGGGGGGAAAAACAGATTTCTCAAGGATGAAAAACTGATTCACGATCAAACAACAGGTGCATTCAAGGGAACGGAAAGCATACTTACATAATATCCTTGCCATGATGCCATATCCACATCAGCAGGGCTGGCTGCCAGGTGACAATAACTTGGACATCAAAATCTGGTTCCCAGCTCCATTGGCTGACCAGCACAAGGGGTAAAAAAATTAAAGAAGCAGTTGAGCAGCATAACGCGTTTATGAACTGTGGGCCCACGACACAAGAGTCCAATTCTTGGCCGTATCAACTTTGTTAATTAATAGCAATGACTGGGTCAAAGCTCAGTAAGGAGCAATTTTTAAGGTATTACCTGGATGAGGCCCCAGCCGCCAGAAGCAACTGCCCCCACTACTAACGAGGAACGTTGTCATCAAACACTCCATCATGTTTTGATCAGTTCAACCGAGCTCTTCGTAGACCTGTTTAAGGCCTCCCATAACCTTGCATGCGTGCGTTCTTATGAGCATATCTGTTGCTTGGACCGGGTAATCAGCTTAGTCAATAATTGATGAGAGATTCTTCTGAATCTGGTTATGTAAGATTGTTTTGCTTTAAAGGTTGTTTTCTTTGCCTGGTTCCATCCATCCTCAGGAAGGAGGCGGCGCCATTTGGTAGCTGCTGGCTCGTCCGTTAACTAGTTCGTGCATAGGCTTCTCCAAGGACGGCCATCGGAGTTGGCTGTGATCTGGTGACACTTTGATTTGCGTGGAGGCCTAGCCTGGAGGGTGCAGCACAGTGGCGATGCATTGGCCGCTCCTTCTGTTCTTGCTCCTGGTAGGGCTCCGGCCAAGCTTCAGCCAGACAAACTCCCAAGATGGTAAGCCTTGATATTTTGCATTTCATCAGGATATAGGAAGCATGCCACCTTCTTTCAAGGATACAATTATTCAGAGTGTCTGTTGACCTGAAAAAAGGTCGAGCTAGATTAGTTCTACCAGGATTATAAGGTGCGATTTTTCCAATTACAATGGATATCCAGTTTCTACAGAAAACAAACATATAAACCGCATTCAGCTACATCAAATTATGTTTATTTTCAAATTTGTCAATCTTCTTTTTTAGAATTATTTTTATTTAACAAACAAGTAGACTGTTCGATACAAGTCAGTGTGTTGCTTTTCAATTAATGTTTTCGAAACAATTATTTAGTCAAGGTGATACAAAACTGCCATGTAATAACATCCACACAAGTTCAGTGATCAAACTTAGAAAGCCATGCTACTATATGAAGTATGTTCTCAAGTTAAAAAAAGGGGGTGAAACTGAACACCAAATGCTGTTTTTTTTTGCTGGTACAATCCTTTCTTAGACAGAGCTCTCTCTCTCTTTGAATTTTCTGAAATGATATTTGCATATATACCTCTGGTATGAATGAGCTTCATATTATATAAACGATGAGTAAGATTCATGGACTCTATTACCCCTAAGATAGAAGTGAGATACTGAGATCTACTGGTAGTTTTTCCCCCTGAATCAGCAGGACTGCCTGTCACTAAATTAAGAAGGGATAAAAAGAATCAACTACTACAGTTAATGCGAAAATGGTCGACTAATGTTAGCTA
The DNA here is from genome assembly GCF_002211085.1 of Panicum hallii. Taxonomy (NCBI): domain Eukaryota; kingdom Viridiplantae; phylum Streptophyta; class Magnoliopsida; order Poales; family Poaceae; genus Panicum; species Panicum hallii. The sequence continues at coordinate 6,873,823 of NC_038046.1, read as the reverse complement.
ATGAATTTTGCAGTTGCCGCACTTCAGGCTTTGATGAATAACTGGAAGAATGGACCACAAAGCTGGACAGGTTCAACCGATCCCTGCAGCTCCTGGGATGGAATTTCCTGTTCTAATGGAAGGGTGACAGAAGTGTGAGTGCTCAAGTAACCTTCTTCTATTAACAAATAATCAAATACTGTGCTGAAACCTGGTATTTGCAGGAGATTACCAAGCATGAACCTGCAAGGTACATTAAGCGATGCCGTAGGCCAACTATCTGCTTTGATGTATCTGTGAGTCCTATGTCCTATTATGAAAATAACTCAATTTAGCAACAATAAAAGTTTAGTATTTTCCTAAGAAAATACCATCACAACACATAGGAGTGCAGTCGATAAGATGTTACCTAGCCATTTACCTTAGAGATCAAGAACAGAGAAAAAATGTTAAGCTACTGACATTGCATGCAGGGATCTGTCTAACAACCTAAATCTCGGAGGTCCACTTACTCCAAAAATTGGAAATCTGAAGCAGCTTACAACTCTGTAAGAAATGACACTTCGTAATAATATAAATACTACATTTGTTTTCTGAGCGATCTGCAAAGGTCAGCAAATAAAAAGAAGAGAAGGAAGGCTGACGGTATGTTGGTTTTCCCAGGATTTTGCTTGGATGCAGCTTCAGTGGTAATATCCCAAGAGAGATAGGCAACTTATCGCAGCTCACATTCCTGTAAGAAATTACTCAGATTTGGAAGAAGATATCCAATGGACAATATTCTGTTCATCATGTGAATTCAATTAATTATTTCCTTGTGCAGGGCACTAAACTCAAATAAGTTCACTGGTGGAATTCCACCAACACTTGGCCTTCTTTCAAATCTTATCTGGTTAGACATGTCCGCAAATAAGCTGTCAGGACAAATACCCGTTTCTCCAGGGTTGAATCAACTCGTCAAAGCTAAGCATTTGTGAGTTCTGAAATGTAGTACCAACTCTAGAATAACAAGAATAAAAAACAAATTTTCTAATTCCATATGGTTGCATCCATGCAATGAACAGCCACTTCAGTGAGAACCAGCTGACAGGCCCAATGAGCGAAAGCCTTTTCAATGGCAACATGAACCTTATACATGCGTAAGCTGTGTTCTGCGTTTGAGTAGCTACTTCTGTTCATTAATGCCACCTCAGTACGTCACCGCTTTCCGTAATCAATGACAGGATATTTGACAACAACAACTTTACTGGACCAATCCCAGAATCTCTTGGACTAGTCATATCACTTCAAATAATGTAAGTACCGGATCTATCATATTTGGCACCAGTCTTGCACAGCATTTTGAACATTTTCACAATTTTTATTGCATTCCAGCCGACTAGATCATAACCGGTTCAGCGGTCCAGTTCCTGATAGTATTGGCAACCTAAGTAACCTGATGGAACTGTAAGTAACTAAATTTTAATGAACATCAGATATTTCATGGTGCTTGAAAATGACATTGCAAACATCCCTTTGGTTCTTGCAGGAGCTTAGCAAACAACCTACTAAACGGGACAATGCCAGATCTCACTAGTGTAACTCAGCTAGATTATGTGTAAGAAAAATATATCAACATTCAAGTTAATAATTCTTTTTCTGTTGTTAATTTTTTTTCTTTCTCCAAGCAGGGACCTAAGCAACAATAACTTCCCAAGCTCACGAGCACCTGGATGGTTTTCAACGTTGACATCCCTGAATAGCATGTGAGTTTTGAGGATTAACAAAGTGAATATAAAACTTAATGCTACAATATAGATAATGTTTCTATTGGATATGCAGATTTATGGAAAATGATGATCTTACTGGAACAATCCCTAGTGCTCTGTTCAGTTTACCCAACCTGCAGCAAGTGTAATTCATCAATGCTTATGCGGTTATGCCATGATTTTCTTGAATAGCTGTAGAAAGTTTCAGCTGACTAATTTTTTGTGCATCTTGTTATGTCATATTGTATTGCAGATCACTAGCTAGGAATTCATTCGGTGGGAAACTTAATATGACAGGTAACATCAGCTCACAGTTGCAGGTTGTTGACTTGACAAATAATCAAATCATAGAGGCTGATGTAACAAGCTACAGCAACAGCCTTATGTAAGCATTGTCCTCTCAAGCAAAAATAGTTCCATGCTTGCATGATGAATGGCATGTATTATTAACCATGTCAATTTTTGTTCTTGTCCAGATTATCAGGGAATCCTGTATGCTTTGATAACACTAGTTTCTGCACACTCAAGCAAAAGCAGCAAGTGCCATATGCCACTAACCTTGGCCCATGTGCTGCCATTCCATGCCCCACTGATCAGTCAGCAAGTCCAGTCACTTCACAGAACTGCGCATGCACCAACCCATTTCAGGGTTTGATGATCTTCCGAGCACCCGCCTTCTCTGATGTCACAAGCCCCACAAATTTCCAAATTCTGGAGTCAACACTTCAGCAGAACCTCAGCCTGGCATCAGGATCAGTTGCTCTTTCCAATGTAGAATTCAGTCCAGGAGCACCTCTAACATTCACAGTGAAGATTTTTCCGGTCAGTGGAACGAGCTTCAATCGCTCAGATGTTATAAGAATCAGTACTGCCCTGGTCAACCAAACTCTTAAAGCCCCAACTGCATTTGGACCATACAGCTTCATAGCAAGCACTTACTTTCCAGGTATGTAAATAGTATAAACCGCACAGGCTTGTACCATCTTTTGTCTGACGCATCTTTAATTGCTAATTATCCATTTCAGGTCCCAGCAATAAAAAATCCTCAATGGGCAAAGGCGCAATAATTGGAATCGCAATTGCGGGCTGTGTCCTTATTGCTGGCTTTATTATGGCAGCAATGTATGCTCTACGACAGAGAAGGATAGCCAAGGAGGCAGTAGAGCGAACTACAAATCCTTTTGGTATGTATTTAACAATTAAATTTCAATCTAATGGAAGATGCATCACATATATCCATTTTGAGCTAGCTGTTACAGTTAATTCTCTGCATACCAAGGATTAGAAAGATAATTTGTTCTTCTTAATTCTTTGGTGCCACAGCATCATGGGGAACTGGTGGTACAGACAACGGAGATGCACCGCAACTGAAGGGCGCAAGATACTTTTCATTTGAGGAACTGAAAAAATGCACCAATAATTTCTCAGAAATCAATGAGATAGGATCTGGAGGATATGGGAAGGTAATTCAATTTCCATGCTGACCTTCTCACATGCAGAACGAAGTGTTTGTGAAAGCATCTAATGCCAGACTTACTCTGTTAAAAGGTGTACAAAGGGACACTCGCAAACGGGCAAATAGCTGCAATAAAACGAGCACAACAAGGATCCATGCAAGGTGTAGCTGAGTTCAAGAATGAGATAGAACTGCTGTCCAGGGTTCATCACAAGAACCTTGTGAGCCTAGTGGGTTTCTGCTACGAACAAGGGGAACAGATGTTGGTTTACGAATATATCCCTTATGGGACATTAAGGGAGAACCTCATGGGTATCATCTACATTACTCACTTTAAGTAACACCACGTTTTACCTAACAACATGTGCCTTCGCAATAACATAGGATATAACCATGAATTGACTGCAGATAAAGGAGGAGTGAGCTTGGATTGGAAGAAGCGCCTCAGAATTGCCATTGGCTCAGCAAAAGGTCTAGCATACCTCCACGAACTTGCTGATCCGCCAATCATACACAGAGATATCAAGTCAACCAATATCCTTTTGGATGAAAGTCTCAATGCAAAGGTTGCTGATTTTGGTCTTTCAAAGCTAGTATCTGACACACAAAAGGGTCACGTTTCTACCCAAGTAAAGGGAACACTGGTACGCAATATGTATTTTGGATATTCTATGATTACAATTTCTTTTGGAGAAAGAAAACTTTTGCTGATTCCTCTTGCATTGTTGATAGGGCTATTTGGATCCTGAATATTACATGACACAACAGCTTTCTGAGAAGAGTGACGTCTACAGCTTCGGAGTTGTGCTGCTAGAACTAATAACTGCCAGGCAGCCCATAGAGAAAGGCAGGTACATTGTTCGTGAGATCAGGACAGCAATAGATCAGTATGATCAAGAATACTATGGCTTGAAGGGCCTAATCGATCCAAAAATCCGGGATTCAGCTAAATTAATTGGCTTCAGGAGATTTGTGCAGTTGGCTATGGAATGTGTGGAAGAGTCTGGTGTTGACCGCCCAACAATGAATGATGTTGTGAAGGAACTTGAGACCATCGTCCAGAATGAAGGGACACAATTGTTAAACTCAGCATCTTTATCAGCTGAAAATTTTGGAGATGCAAAGAGCCAAGATCCTTATGCAGAACATTTGCCCATGAATGATGAAAGCAGTAGCAACACCTTTGATTACAACAGTGTATATTCATACTCAGCTGTTCAACCGAAGTAGATATCAGTCTCTAGTCTGTTTTTGGTGCATAGTCCAAGTGAACTGGACATTAGGGATGTATCATACAATAATCACCTTTCCTGTCTGTTGATAAATCAGCGCATGAATATTCTTGAAACACTGTGTCAAGTGACTTGCTTAAGATGAAACGGTAGTGAATGATCTGTCTATAATACCATTTATATGACTATATCTTTTCTACGTGCCAAGATAAACATTCTCCTGTGATCTAAATTGTTTCTCCTATGTATATTGCAATTCCATATACTTATCAGTTGTAAATCCTACATTAAGATTCAAGACAACATCAATCCACATGGTTAGATACTAGCTACATTTCTTGAAAAATTAATGGCCTCTGATCGGCCAATTGGATCAAGGAATAATAGCTAGAAGTCCAAGATACTATCAGAGAGAGGCCATGAAGTTAGTCAATGGGAGGCGATATCTGAATACATCAAAGGGCTACGAGGGACAATATTATAACTGATAATTGCCTTTTTGGTGACAACAAAATGGTTGTGAAGAGGCATTGGCCATGTATGCACATGTATGCACAAATGTCTTTCTTTTGATTATATAACCAGTAATGAGGATAACTCACAGTCATTACTTTGTACTGTAATGCATGTTTGCTGCACTTCCTGTTTTGGAAATAGCAGGGACAATTTATGAAAAGTGCACACTGCATTTCATCGAGTCCCATCTGCCACCAGTTGGGGACATTAAATAATTCAAAAGGTATGCATGCTCAAAAGCTAATGATACCAAAAAAAATTACCATCAAATAACTTCGAAGTAGGACGTGGGTAAAACAAGGAGTACCTTGCACAAACAATGGAAGTAACTATGTCATTATCAGAGCTTCCAAAGCATTGACATTGTTATTTCAGTCCACCCCATCATATACTGCATCAAGAAACAGCCTGTAAGCATGAGCAGCCTACAATAATTTAAATAACAAAACAGACACAAGTTGTCACAAGCACATCCAAATTCAAAAGTTTAAAGAAACATGTTCTTTGGACAGCATTGTGACATGCACCAAGCCATCAGTCATCATAGACCAAAGCAAACTTATATCTGAGTTCTCAGACAACAGGCCATTTAGGGATCCATGGAAGAGTCAGTAATCCTTATGCAACTCTGTTGTTTTACATGCTTTTCCATATCCTTGGCTTACTCTCCAGTTTGACAAATTTGCAGCTGGTGCAAGTTTCATGAGGAATATGCAAGCAAGAGAAGATCGTGCTGACCTGTTCCTACTCAAGGGAACATTCATTAAAAGAGCAAGTCTTCGCGTTCAGTTGTTCACCCTAGAAAGCTCCACCCTTTGGCTTCTTGAGAAGAAGCATTCGCAGCAGCTTTGTGGTACCCAGAAGTTTTTTTTCTTTTAGCTCTCAGAATGAAGGCACTGTCCATTCCTCTGCTGCTGGTCATGTTTTTGGCCAGTCTTCCTGCAGGATTCTGCGATACAGATCCTCAAGATGGTAATCATTATGAACCTGGTTTCTGAAACTTTCCCTTCTTATTTCTTAGTTTTAGACTAGGCTCCTTGCAAAGTATAGCTTAAGCATCTTGAAGGTGACAAGACACACAAACATGTTCGATGGAAAACCTTTTATATGCCACACTTAATGTTCAAGCAACAATATTGTTCTCTCCAAATAAAAAATTTCATGTTTTAGCTTGCCTTTATCTTCAAAGTATATATCCAATGAAATATTTCTATCATAAGCACCATATCAAATGACTCAGTATCTTCTTTATTTCCCAAGTTGGTGACCTTTCCACTTTTATCTTATGTAAGTAGCAGTAAGAGCAGCTAACAATAAGGGATACATAACTCAATCCAATGCAATATAACTTCTGGGTTAACAATAACATGGATACAAATTGTCAGTGGCTGCGCTTCAATCTTTAATGAGAGGGTGGCAGAACTTCCCATCAAGTTGGAAAGCATCAAGTGATCCCTGTGGTGCACAATGGGATGGGATTACGTGCAACAATGGGCGAGTTACATCAATGTGAGTACCAACTAATAATGTTGTAATAGTTTAACTTTCACGCTTAATCTAATCGAAATTAAAATTCATGTTTCCAGGAGGCTATCAAGCATCAACCTTCAAGGCACATTAGGCAGCAGTATAGGCCAGCTCAGTGAGCTTGTTTACCTGTGAGTCATTTTCGCATAAATATAAGTTTATAGACTATCATTAGTAAGACCATATTTTCTAGTTTCAATTGATAAGAGGTATAAGAGGAGTCTGCTCAGAATTTGAAAAAACACGTCATCAGCCCATGGTTACTTTGTCTCCATGTATTGGGAAGTAATTATATGTATCTATACTATAAAGCATTACAACAAATTTAAGCTATATACAGAAAGATTTTGGCTTCCCGATATTGGAAGTTAGTCTGTTCCAGCCAAGCCCAGCCAGCCAAGATTCCTGCCATACTTCCACCCTATACGTCTAGAGTTTATGGACAACTTTCCTAATTCAATGGTAGCATGGATTACATGTGTGCACTAAATATTTAAAATAACATAGAATATTTTAGTTTATAGTGTGAGCACCTCCAGGTGCCAAACGATGTGTGGCATATAAAAAGGCACTTGCTAATTTACCTCCACAAGTATTCACTCATATGTTATGCTGCATGCAGGGACCTCTCCTCCAACAGTGGTCTTAGTGGCTCATTGCCCACTTCAATTGGCAATCTCAAGCAACTTACAACACTGTACACCCTAACCCTAAGGGCAAATTCTTATATTTCATAACGAGTCATATAATGCTCCATGAATCAATGAAGCTGACCCAATGCATTGTGATATTCAGAATCTTGGCTGGCTGCAGCTTCACAGGAGGCATTCCCCAAGAATTAGGAAATTTGGTGCAGCTCTCATTCCTGTAAGAGCTTCTAGATTGATAAGAAACCTTAATCACAACTTCATACTCTTTATCATCGCTCAGCAGCTTCTTGTGCTATACTGGTGACGAGAAATGAACTATCGATGAAATACACTCTGCAGGGCTCTGAATTCAAACAACTTTACAGGCAGAATTCCTGCTTCAATCGGCCTACTCACCAACCTCTTCTGGCTAGACTTGGCAGAAAATCAGCTTTCTGGTCCAATTCCAATTTCATCAACCACTTCTCCAGGACTTGACCTACTTACACACACCAAACATTTGTAAGCCCCTCTAACATTTCTTCCTTCCCAAAAACTAAGAATGGATGATCAGTGTGCGTGCTTTTACTCGCTTTCCTATCATGATGATACTCTGTTCTAATCAATTAACAGCCATTTCAATAAAAACCAATTAACTGGTACTCTCAACGGCCTCTTCAGCTCTAGCATGAGACTCGAACACATGTAAGACGAAGCTGATTTCTACTGATAACAACTCCTATAGACTTGTTATAGTATTGTACTGACCACTTTGTTTACATTCATCAGATTATTTGACAACAATCAATTGTCTGGTCCTATCCCTGCTGAACTTGGTAGCATCACCAGTCTCCAGATTCTGTAAGTATCTTGGCATTTCTCTTCCTTCCAACCCTATTCTCAGCAATAAAGTTGTTTCCTTCATCAGCCGATTAGATAAGAACAGATTCACAGGAGCAGTCCCGACCAACATCAGTAACCTTGTCAACCTAAATGGACTGTAAGTGCTGTGTGATTTTTGAACTCTCAGTCAATTGAGTGAGACATTTACATGAGTTATCAGATTATAGGGTATCTCATTTGAATAACTACCTTGTTCAGGAACTTTGCAGACAACCAGCTGCGTGGAACAATGCCAGATCTCAGCACCCTGACAAAACTTAATGCCATGTAAGATCTTGCTCCTGCTTTCTTTTTTCTACACTGTCTTCTGATATAAAAAACTGTGACAAGTCCTGATGAATGCTTCTTTTCACACCCAGCGATTTAAGCAACAATTCATTTGATCCGTCTGTCCTACCAGCCTGGTTGCTGGCACTGGAAACACTTACTTCAATGTGAGTTTAAGACATGCACTATTTGATCATCTCATATATCTCAGCGCTATCTTTTCTCCTTCAGTGAAACCATGTTACCTTATGACCCTTATATGCAGAGTGATAGCTTCTGGAGGGCTGTATGGCCAGGTTCCCAACAGGATCTTTACCTTGCCTGAACTGCAGCAAGTGTAATTTTCTAGCAACATATAACAAGACGAATCTTGATAATGAGTATAGAAGTTTCTCATATTTGCTTGTTTTTTCCACTGATCAGACAGTATACTAAGCAATAATGCCTTTAACGGTACACTTGACATGACTGGTAACATCAGCCAACAACTGCAGAGAGTAAATCTCCTAAACAATCGTATAGTTGAGGCCAATATAACACAAAGCTACAACAGAACACTAGTGTGAGTACTTGCATGCTCTAAAACCAAAGATTATGTATTGTTTCTCTTCTCCATTTACTCACTAGAATTGCCTCTTCCTCTATCGGCAGACTTGTGGGGAATCCTGTGTGCTTGGATTCTGAATTCTCCAGTAGCCACTTTTGCAGCATTCAGGAAGACAGCATAATACCATATGTTACTAGTATAACCAAATGCGGCTCAACTTCATGTTCCAGTGATCAAAGCCTAGACCCTGCGAATTGTGGCTGTGCCTACCCCTACATGGGTACAATTTTCTTCAGGTCACCGCTGTTTGCAGACTTCACAAACAATGAGCACTTTCAGCAATTGGAAACTAGCCTCTGGACAGAGCTGGGACTGCAGGCTGGTTCAGTTTTCCTTTCTGATGTCCGTTTCACAAGTGATGATTACCTCCAAGTTAAATTGAGAATGTTTCCATCTACTGGAACATCCTTCAACGTGTCAGAAGTAACAAGGATAGGCTTTGATCTTAGCAATCAAACTTACAAGCCACCACAAGGTTTTGGACCTTATTTCTTCGTCGCAGATCCATATGCCCACTTTGCAGGTATTCGAATAATCAAATATAATCATGTAAAATTGTGTCTTTATGTAATTAAATATGTATGAAAAACATTGTGCTATCTTGTCTCAGGAGCAGATGACAGTGGAAAATCAAAAATAAGTACAGGTGCTGTTGCTGGAATTGCAGTAGCATGTGGTCTTGTTCTGACTGCCCTAACTTCCTGGGCAATATTTTCTTTTTTACAAAAGAGAAGGACAGAGGAATTATCAGGACAAACAAATCCTTTTGGTGAGGTTCCAAAGAATATCATTGACAACTATACAGCCCTAAAAGCTGCTGGGTACTTTTTAAGAAGAAAAACATGACATTTTTGGGATGTGTTTACCATGGTCGCCCCTTATAAAGTACTTTATTTTTAGTCAACAAGGCACACTAATAAATAAAGGGGGGAAACTACAAATTCTCTACTTGGTCAAGAGAAAAAAAAAAGGAAAACATAAATGCGATTATTTGATGAGAATTGACAGTAACAGTTATACAGTACCAATAATTTGCTACAGCTGTTACAGACTTCCAGATCTATTACAAATACAGCTTATTGGTGCTAGAATTGTAAAACAAAGTTTACTTCATATAAAATTTGTGTCTATTGTATAGCTGTAATTAATCAGGATTCAAGCTAGTTAACTACTCCCTTCGTTCCAAATTAAAGGTTGTTTTGGTCTTTTTAGATACATAGTTTTTCCTATGTGTCTAGACATAATGAACATCTAGGTGCATAGCAAATGCTATGTATCTAGAAAAGCCAAAATGACCTATAATTTGGAACAAAGGGAATATATGGTAGCCTAATAGGCTAATCTAGAGATATGGTAGGCATATACTGCAGAATTGACAGAGGTTATGTGTACTAACTAGGTCAGATGCGAACCAGTCCCCCTGTTCTCCATTCCTATTGTTACATAGCCCTTTCAAAGCTTACAAACTGTTACAGAAAATGTGCCTATAACTACAAAAATATAGTGATCAAACGCGTGCAAGCAGTAACAATCCAGAGAAAATTATAGCTTATGATTTTGGTTTCCTTGGGCTCGGCACTTGCTTCTTCTACAGTATTTTTATTCTTTTCCTTTTATTAATATATTTACCATAGTACGGGTTTCTCCTACTGTATCCCCCCTAAAAATGGAACTGTAGCTGGATATAACTTTGCTGATTATTTACCTCGTGCATATCCAAATTTTAGCTTCATGGGGAATTGCTCAAAAAGACAGCGGAGGTGCCCCACAGCTGAAAGGAGCAAGGCTTTTTTCTTTTGATGAACTAAAGACTTGCACCAACAATTTTGCAGAAAACAATGAAATAGGATCAGGAGGTTATGGAAAGGTAAACAGCTATATATACTGAAATTATCACCTATCAGCATTCTTTTAAGGGGTTTTACACAGACAGCTACACATGGTGATTCCCTCTGCATGTGAAAGGTTTACAAGGGAATACTAGCAGATGGAACAAGTGTGGCAATAAAACGAGCAGAGTATGGATCGAAGCAAGGTGCATTGGAATTCAAAAATGAGATCGAGCTGCTATCCAGAGTCCATCACAAGAACCTGGTAAGTCTGATAGGATTTTGCTATGAACAAGGGGAGCAGATGCTGGTATATGAATATGTTAGCAATGGAACATTAAGACAGAACTTACAAGGTATGTACACAGAATCTAATAATTACAAATCCAAAAGTGTTATGTTCTTTCCTTTTCCTTTCATGTTTTACTATAAGAAATGTACTTGTTATGCAGCAAGAGGAATTTACCTGGATTGGAAGAAAAGGCTTAGGATTGCTCTAGGATCGGCCAGAGGACTAGCATATCTTCATGAGCTTGCCAATCCACCGATTATCCACAGAGATGTCAAGTCCACAAATATCCTTTTGGATGACAGCTTTAAAGCAAAGGTTGCTGATTTTGGTCTGTCAAAGCTAGTCGCAGACACTGAGAAGGGCCACGTTTCTACTCAAGTCAAAGGAACACTGGTAGGCTATCTGCTTAATAATGCTTGCGTAGTTCAATTAGTTACTCCTGTCGTTGATGATCACTTTCATATAGGGCTATTTGGACCCAGAGTACTACATGACACAGCAGCTCTCGGAGAAGAGCGACGTGTACAGCTTTGGTGTTGTCATGCTGGAGATACTGAGTGGCAGGCTGCCCATATCAAAGGGCAGGTACATTGTCCGGGAATTCAGGATGGCCATAGACCCCAACGACCAAGACTACTATGGCCTGCAAGGCATCGTGGACCCAGCGATCCATGACGCCGCACATACCACGGGGTTCAGGAGGTTCGTGCAGCTGGCAATGGAGTGTGTGGACGAGTCGGCCTCGAGGCGTCCCACCATGAACTCTGTTGTGAAGGAGATCGAGGTGATGCTGCACGACGAGGGGCTGAGCTCGGGCAGCTCATCCACCGTGGAGTTTGAGCATGCAGGGACCGCCTCTGCTTCGCACCTGTATCGCGGGCCGGTGGTCACTGCCCGCTCGAACAGCAGCGGCAGCATAGCGGGAGAACCACCCCACCCTGAGCTTAAACATAGCGAACCGTAGAAGAGATTGCTCGATTTGCTGCCTTTTCCCAGATCATTTTGTTGTGTCAACTACACACTACTTTACTTGATCCATGTATTCTACACAATTTTCATCAGCAATAACAGCTGTTGCTGCTGCTACCACGCAGAATTTTCCAGAACCATAGCTAGATTAGCATGTGGTGAACCCCGGGTGGAAGTGAAATCACCTCTTCCGGCATTATAAAAGCATCGGCAAACGCATCGATCGAAGCCTCTGAAACTGCTTACCAGTACGAATTGTGTGGGTGGGTGGGTGGGGGGGGGTTGAGGGGGGGGGGTGTGGCTCGAATTGGGAACCGTTTGCGAATTTGGGCGAACGCGAGACTGAGAGGACGAGGAAATGCAGGCGAACCTCCAATGCGGACGACGGAGAAGTGGCCGCTGGTGGCACAGGGCGCCGCACGCCCCTCCCGCCGCGCCATAGCTCGCGCTTCTGCAGGCTCGCCTCTCCTCCTATCCCACCTGCCCTCGCCGACGGTGTTGCCGTCTTCACCGCCACCGGCTTCCTCCCTCGCGGCCTCGCCTCTCCCTCTTCGCGAGCGGGCGGGCGTGTTATCTGGGCCGGGCTGCTAATGTGTATAGCAAGTTAGCAGGCCGAGCCGATTGAACGAAAGTGTGTGATAGCAAGTCAGCAGGCCGAGCCGATTGAACGAAAGTGTGTGATAGCAAGTGAGCAGGGCGAGCCGGCTCACGGCCCACCAGACGGCTAGACCAGCGCGGAACCGCCCCGGGGCGGCGCCTGTCATGCAAGAACGCGTCAAGAAGAGAGAGAACGTCCGGTGGGGAGGCAGCCAGATAGGCGGTGGCGGAGCGAGCGGACGCGCGGGCAAGACGGGCGGAGCCTTTGCCGATTGCCGTTGCGGGCAAACCACCGCGCCACAGACAGCGCGCGCACCGCTCCTTGGAGTGGGCGATCGACCCATATAAGCCGTCGCCTCCCGCCTCGCCGTCCCCACTCGCTCTGCCCGCCCCCGCCACCAGCCGGATCGACAGCACACCACCTGACCGCCCGCGGCAGCTCTCATCGATCCACAGGGCGCGCATAACAGAGGGCCCGGCGAGCGAGCAGGGATGGTGTGGTCGGCGATGACAATGCGCGGCGCCTCCGCCGCCGCGCTGCTCGTGCTGGTGGCGCTCGTCGCCGGGGCTCGCGCGGAGGACCCCTACCACTTCTTCGAGTGGAAGGTGACGTACGGGACCAAGAACATCTTGGGGACGCCGCAGAAGGTGATCCTCATCAACGGCCAGTTCCCGGGGCCTACCATCAACTGCACCTCCAACAACAACATCCTCGTCAATGTCTTCAACATGCTCGACCAGCCGCTCCTGTTCCATTGGTACGTGATCGATCTCGTGCCCACCAGCCTGCACGGCAGACGACAGACAGCAACGTGACGACCGTCTTTGTATTATCTATCCACCAATTCATGGATCTGTTGGTCTGCTGCTGCAGGCACGGCATCCAGCAGAGGAAGAACTCGTGGCAGGACGGCTTGCCGGGCACGATGTGCCCGATCCAGCCCAACACCAACTGGACGTACCACTGGCAGCCCAAAGACCAGATCGGCAGCTTCTACTACTTCCCTAGCATCGGCATGCAGCGCGCGGCGGGAGGCTACGGGCTCATCACCGTGCACAGCCGTGATCTGATCCCCGTCCCCTTCGACCCCCCGGCCGACGACTTCCCGGTCCTCGTCGGCGACTGGTACACCAAGGACCACACCGTCCTGGCCAAGAACCTCGACAGCGGCAAGGGGATCGGGCGCCCCGCGGGGCTCATCATCAACGGCAAGAACGAGAAGGAAGCGTCGAACCCGCCCATGTACAACGTGGAGGCCGGCAAGACCTACCGCTTCCGCGTCTGCAACGTCGGCATCAAGGCGGCCTTGAACGTGCGCGTCCAGAAGCACATCCTGAAGCTCGTCGAGATGGAGGGCTCCCACACCGTGCAGAACACCTACGACTCCCTGGACGTCCACATCGGGCAGTGCCTGTCCTTCCTGGTCACCGCCGACCAGACGCCCGGCGACTACCTCCTGGTGGTGTCGACCCGGTTCATCAAGGAGGTGAGCACCATCACCGCGGTGATCCGCTACAAGGGCTCCAACACCCCGCCGCCGCCCCAGATCCCGGAGAGCCCCAGCGGGTGGGCGTGGTCGATCAACCAGTGGAGGTCCTTCCGCTGGAACCTGACGGCGAGCGCGGCGCGGCCCAACCCGCAGGGGTCGTACCACTACGGGCAGATCAACATCACCCGCACCATCAAGCTCTCGACCAGCCACGGCAAGGTGGACGGCAAGGAGCGGTACGCCCTCAACGGCGTGTCGCACGTGGACCCCGACACCCCCCTGAAGCTCGCCGAGTACTTCAACGCCACCAACGGGGTGTTCCAGTACAACCTCATCGGCGACGTGCCGCCGGCCGCGGGCACGCCCATCAAGGTGGCCCCGAACGTCGTCAGCGCCGAGTTCCGCACGTTCATCGAGGTGGTGTTCGAGAACCCCGAGAAGAGCATCGACACCTTCCACATCAACGGCTACGCCTTCTTCGCGGCCGGGTAAGTAATAACTGGTAATAATTAAGCTGCTGGCTCTCAAGCAATACAATGCAAGGCAACGCCGCCGCCGCCTCGATGGATCGATCGATCTGACCGATGCCGGTGTGTGCAGCATGGGGCCGGGCACATGGTCGCCGCAGTGCCGGAAGACGTACAACCTCCTGGACACGGTGAGCCGGCACACCATCCAGGTGTACCCGAGGTCGTGGACGGCGGTGATGTTGACGTTCGACAACGCCGGCATGTGGAACATCCGGTCCAACCTCTGGGACAGGCACTACCTCGGCGAGCAGCTGTACATAAGCGTCCTCTCGCCGGCGCGGTCGCTCAGGGACGAGTACAACATGCCGGAGACCAGCCTGCGCTGCGGCAAGGTCGTCAGCCTGCCGATGCCGCCGTCCTATGCCCCCGCATAGATCGCCGCCGGTTCCCTTCACGATGGCCCGCCCGGCGCACGGTGCTGTACGTACACAAATTAAAAGGAGCAGGAGGCCGGAAAGAGACTCCCCCCCCCCCCCCCCCCCCCCCCCGTTTTCCTTCCCTTTTTGTCCCCCCCACGTTTGTTCTTCGTTCTCTCGACTCGTCCGCTTCATCTTTCGCTTCCGAGGAATAACCAAAGGGGGCTCAACAACACTTCATGTGGGCACTGATCACCAGGGGCCAGGATGCATGGAAAGTGGCGAGGAGAAAGATGGATTATTGTTGGCCAGCTGCGGATGGATGCATGCAATACCACCAGCTCGAGACGCCCTCTCGAATCAATATAAATTAGGGAGTTAAGTTTAAGTATATGATGATCGTCGATATATAAATATATATGAGTCTGTCTGTCCAATAATAAGTACCTCACCCAAAAACTTATTCTTTGTTATATGTATATGTACATGCATATGTCTCCTGATTCAATTTTGATGTGTTTCTCTTTCGGTTTTAAACTTAACTTTGTAAGTTGATATGTGGATCAATAGATTGTAATCAATATATACATATATATATATATATATATATATATATATATATATATATAACTTCCGGTTGATAAATTTATTCGTGAGATGTTGTGATCACGCTAAGGGTCGGATGGGCTAAAATTAAGTGCTAAACTTTAGCACTTATTAGCACTCATATTTTTGCTAAATTTTTAAGTTTTGGCTAAAGTTTAGCGCACCCCATTAGCACTCCTGTTTGGATACACTAGTGCTAAAGTTTAACACTTTTGGGCATCAGCTCTTGGATCCAAACATCCTTTAAGTTTGTATGTGGTTTCGTACCATAGGATCGAGTTCATACTGCATTTCTAGTCTTTTTATTCATTGACACACTAAAGGAGTAATACAAATGCAGTACAACTTTTTCAAGACATATAGTTTTCTGATAGTTTTACAACTTATTACCTATAGTTTTATAAATAATAAAAAAAACTCATCACTAGGTGTGGTAATGGATCATGGCCCTTATGCCACTTCACAATCCAACTCATCTCTTAATCATCCTTAGCTCAAAAAATATATAACATATGAGTTCAACACTTTTTGCTTGATCCTTAAATTTTCTAGGCTAAATTTTTAGGTGCAATGTACTTTCATCATTTGAAAATGAATGTACGTTCCAATACATATCTCCCATTTTAGCAGCTTAGACGAAAGCTTAGGGCTTCGTAATTGTGTTTAAGATGTTTTAGGGCGAAAAGATATGACCATGGGCGACAAGCTAGAGCATCACACCAAGTGTACTCACTACCGGAAAAAAGATCTTTGCCGAGTATTAAATATTTTGCCGAGTGTTTTTTTTCGGGCACTCGGTAAAGAGCTTCTTTGCCGAGTGCCGGTCTTTGCCGAGTGCCTTTTTTAGACACTCGGCAAAGAAGCTCTTTGCCGAGTGCCTTTTCTAAGACACTTGGCAAAGATAATTTTCAAATCATATTTTGAAGTAGTAAATTAATTCAAATAAAAATATTTTCAACTACAAAGTTGTATAACTCATCAAGATGCACAATTCTTATTTTGGATATTTCTTTATTTGACAAAATAAATATATATTTGTTCACAAAACATATATATCTCTCTCGTAGTTTATCAAACTATAAGAGAGAGATATAAGATTTGTGAACAATATTAGAATTATCATGTCAGATGAAGAAATGACAAAATAACTAAAATAAACTTTGTAGATCTTGTGAAGTTATAAGATTTTACAGTTGGCAATATTTTAATTTGAAGTCATCTTGTCAACAAAAACTACATCTGAATATAGAAAATTTAAAATTCGAATTTTGCAAATGACCTTGAATGGAAAAACCATCAAAATTAAAGTTGTAGATCTCAAAAAGTTATGAAAGTTTGTAGTTGACAACTTTTTAATTTGAAATCATTGTGTCATATTAAAATACGTTTGAAGTTTTCAAATTTGAAATTCAAATTTTGTAAACGATCTCGGATGAAGAAACTACCAAAATAAAAGTTGTAGATCTCAAAAATTTATGCCACTTTGTAGTTAAAACTTTTCATTTGAATTTATTTACTATCTCAAACAAACAATTTACACTCAGTTAATTATAATATGTGGAGAATAAAAACGTAATGTTGACACACTTGGTCCAATGGTGCAGTGGTAGAGAGAGTTATTTGTGTGCAGGAGGTCGTGAGTTCGAAAACTATCATTGGAAACTTATAAAAAATTGCTGAAAAAAATGTGCAACCCATTAGATGGGTCCCTAGCTGGCTGTGCATGCCTCCTCTAATAATTTTTTTCCTGTTTCATTTTTTTGGATTTTTTCCGATTTACATTTTGCTGAGTGCTTCTCTTTGCCGAGTATTTTTTGGCACTCGGCAACTCGGCAAAGACGTCTTTGCCGACAAAATCACTGCCGAGTGCCCTTTACCGAGTGTAATCGGAGCTTTACCGAGTGTCCCAGACACTCGGCAAAGCCCCTAAATCCGGTAGTGACTTCAATCATCCTAAAATGATACACCTTAAAGGATGGCGCCACTCATCATGCACCTCTAACGAGGTCATGTTTCATGTCTTAGGATCAGGTTTAAGGGGTTATTGGGCTTAATAATTAAAGAGATGAGCATGGGCAATATGCTTGAATGACACACCTACTACTATACTTTAATTACCTAAGAGATGAGATGCACTTTGTAGTCGATGATGCTCTATGCGAGGTTTTAGGGCTTAAAGGAATGACCATGGGTAGAAAGCTAACCCGACAGTGATGGCAGACATGGTGGTAAGAATGGTGCGTGGAACAATGAATATATGCTGTTGGTCGTAAGAGGAGGCATCCGAAAGAGAGCAACGATAGTACAAAGGGAGATGAAGAAGCACGAGTTAGCACAATAGCCCATTGGAAGCAGAAGAAGGTTGGCAGGATGGAGTGCACATGGGGTGACCTATGATGAGAAGGAAGACACAAGCAATCGTGATGGCCAAAGGTAGAAGGCAATGCGTGCTGGATCGCTTGAATTGCCACGTTCCATCGACATAAACAAATGATCTGCCTTACTTTGCTAAGGTTCAACACCTTACCCCACGATTCTACGAATTTCATTAACAAATTTTAAATTATTTTTCACCGAAAATACATATTAGGTTTCTGTCTAAACTATTGAGTTCATCACAATTAAAACAGTTAAATATTTAGATTTTTTGGGGGGAGGGGGGGCAACAAATGGGACCCGCATGCCAATGTCATATGTACAGGTGGGTATTTTTGTCCTTTAATAAATGGCCAAAAATCTGGTTACGTCCTTTAATTTGGTTGTGACCAAAATCTGGTGAGACCGGTTAGGGCTAAATAGGCATCGCCTAATTTGTTTTTTCTTGGAATTGACATGTAATTTTCTCTTTTTAAATAAAATGAAGGGTAGGCATCGTAAAATTGGTTAGGCCAGCCATCTGCCGATCCGTGCAAGCAAACCAAGGCCACATGGTGGCCACTACTACAGTTGGGGCCTTGGTCGCAAACTGCCAAACTGCACCCTTGCTGTTCTCCCGGCGGTGTCCACACAGGTCCCAAACCGCGTAGCAGGGAGGCGTGATGTGCCACATGCGCAAATCTCACTCTATGGGTCTGAGTCTGACTAATCCAAGCTGAAACGGGACACCGGTCGGATTCCGCCGCGAAAGGTGTTGTCGGCTTCGTCGCCGGCGGCGGCATCAGTATCTTTGACTGCGAGCATCGCTGACCGACGTGCAAGAGAGACGAGGATACCGCGCCGTCGTGGCAGCTGGAGTCCCTGTCCGTCCAATAGATGGACGCCGGAGCGGATCCTCTGTCAGATACTCCGGCCGCCTGGGTTGATCAGGTATTCAGGACTCAGGAGGTCAGGACCTGAATTCAGTGAACTCAGAGTCGTAGTCTAAGCCTGCTTGCGGCCGTTTGCAGCTTGCGGACATAGACATAGACAAAGTCTGTCAGAAAGATTATGCAAGCATGGACGGGAAGAACAACGAATAAAATTGACGCTTTCGTTTCTTGAGGACTAGACGCTTACGATAATGCTACGTTTACAGCAAATCACATCATTTCTTTGGAGTGTTAGTTTGATTGTTCCCTTTGCACTCGTCAGATGCAACCACAAAAAATTCAGACCATGCGAGGACGAGTTTCCTGCTTCAGTTGTTAGACCGTAATCTGTAAACGTAGGACCGCATCTCGGCATATGTACGCACCATGACTCTACAACTACGCAGCCATGGTTATAACCACTTGCCGATTCACAAATCACCGTACAGATTCACCAGAGACCATTTACCACCAAATGTAAGAGCTTCCATATAACATATATAAAGCTGAAAACAAGTAACGGTGAAACAGTGTATTAGCAGAGACTGCAAATTATGCGGCTCTCGGTAGTGGGTGAGCTTCTGGTCATACAGATGAGGTTACCTTTCAACTATCAGGTGCTTGTGCTTCAGCATCGCTAAAAAAGGATTATACTGACCTACACATTTGCATAGGAGAAGACCGAGGGAAAGGTCCCGGGCAGTGGAAGTGGGTCTATCTCACAAGTGCAAGAAACACCGGTTACTTTTGCTAGTAGCGATCGCTCCCAGAGAATGAAAGAAGTAATGAAGCAATGGTGAATATTGTCATTTGTGGATGGATAGCTCATGGAGATGAGCCATGTCAGGGTTGGACGCGCCGCACACCTTCTCCAGGGGATCCTTGCAGCGCCTCTGGAGCTCCAGGTACTTCTCCAGGTTGAAGTTCTGCCTCTGGATCAGCTTCCTCTGCCGAGACTCGAACATCCTCTCCATGAAGTCACGGTAGGTCGGGTCCCTTGCCGTGATGAGGAAGTACGCGTACCCCACAACCAGGCCCGTTGTGGTCGTGAAGAACGTGATGGGCTCCATGACATCCCAAGAGAACTCCCAGAACGTGAGCCTGAAGAAGAGGCCAACCTGGGTGATCAGGAAACCCAGGCCAGACCAGAGGATGCGTCGGACTTGCTTGTGCGCCAGCTTGTTAATGTCTTCCAGTTGAGCTTGGAGCTGCTTGAGCTCTTCCTTCCCCGGATCGTTTTCAGGTGTCAGTGCAAGGGGCATAGCTTTCCTTACAAGATCCACAATCTGTATAAAACAATAGGAATTAGCATCTGCCAATGGTAAGTATCTGCTAGTGTTATGTAACTGCTTACGTAAGACCACAAGACACCAAATCTGGACCTACATTTATAAGAATCAATTGAGAAATTTAAATGGGAAGTTCAGCATATGTGGACATGCCATATCCTAATTTGTGTTTCAGTTTGCTACACCATGTATCACTGAAACTTTCACATGGCAATATCCTGAAAAATCAACTTACAATGCGACTGATCCTAGAAAGGAAAAACTTAAAAAGAAACAAAATAATGTGCAAGAAATATGCAAGAGTGTATATACATTTTAAACAAATGTGGAACGCAATAGGAAGTAAACATGATTTAAGAGTATAATAGAAGATCCTTTTTTTTTCTGAAACTTCATGATTTTGTTCCAAATATAGCCAACAGCTAATGTAATCCAGCACCATCAACCTTACTGAGGAATGGTAGTAAAAGTTTTCTCATCTGTCCCTTAGTTCATCCTCAAGGCTCCAAATTGCACATCACGTGACACAAAGAAGCTTGAGATTACTTAAGTCTTAAACAAAAAAAAACATAGGACAGACACTGTGAAAAGCAATCAACTTTCAAGCAAATAGCTTTCATTCATCACCCAGACACCCACTATTGAATTTCTCCATCACACATCAAATTTTATGGTTTATGCACAGTAGACTGGTAGGTGGTAACTTAATACACAAAACAAGCAGTCTAGATAATGGACAGTGCATCCTGTGTCACAAGTCACTCGCCCATCCTATACATGATAATGGAAACAAGATAGAGGCAGTGCAAAGAGACAGTAGCCTCGACATGGCAATGACCCATCCTGTACGAGAGGGCAGATCAAAGAAAAGTTGAAAAAGTAAAGGCACCAATTCGATGCTTTACCAGAAGATGAATTCCTCCACATGGAAGAAAACCAATGACTTTTGCATCGGTGCGGCCAGTGTGAGCACCCCAGAGGGGCACGCCGTGATCCACTAGTCGCCACCACCTAGGGGCCGCCCCGTCCACAAGCTTACTGATCACCTTTCCCCCTAGGAAGTGACACCTGCAAGTGGATTGCTTCTAGTCTAAACAGTACGGCCACGAGCTCATGATGGTTTCAAAGGCCAGTCTCGATCGGTAGGTTCAGCCGTTTGCACAAACTGCACTATGAATCTTAACGTCGAAGGGCACACGCAATTTTTAACGAATGAATCCATGGACCATCGATATAATCTGTAGGTGATGTAACATTGGACCATCGCTTGTAAAGCTGACCAAACCCCGCAGGTCACCATCTGAACCTATGGATGCACGGATCTGTACTTGAGCCGTGAGCGCCATGCTTAGCGCGCGGCGCAATACTTCGCCAGCAAATTTCCCGATTGGTCAAACAAGTTCTTCAATGCGCTCCTTGCCTCCTTGGTTGCATCGAAAAATCTTCCCTAAGATTTCCGCCTTTCCGGCATACTAGGACCGGAGGTCCGCATGGGATTGGCCGGTGGGTCATACGACTATTCAAACAGCGAACGAACAAACAAGGATCACGGCGGCGAGGTGCACGGGTAGAACGGTGACCGGCGCGAACCCGTGAGGAACCGCCGGCCGGAGCCGCGAAGGCGGGAACCCAGCGAACCGAAGCGGCGAGAATATTCTAGAGGATCAGGAGAGGAGGAGGGAGGGGTAGGAGAGGGCGCCAGGGCGGCAATGCGAGCTGACCTTGTCGGGCTGGAGGTAGACCCTGTCGCGGAAGAGCAGCACGACGCCGGCCTCATCGAGCGCGCCCGCGAGGGCGGCGGCCTCGGCGCGCGTCCTGGCCGCGCCGGCCTCCTGGCACACGCGCAGCAGGTCCGCGTACGGGATCACCTCCCCGTCCCCGAGTTGCCGCTTGAGCGCGTCGACGTTGGCCAGCCGCATCAGCCGCCGCGCCTCCGCCGGCGTCACCTCCTCCTCCTCCCCGTCCCTCCTCGCCGCCT
Organism: Panicum hallii; assembly: GCF_002211085.1. Taxonomy (NCBI): domain Eukaryota; kingdom Viridiplantae; phylum Streptophyta; class Magnoliopsida; order Poales; family Poaceae; genus Panicum; species Panicum hallii. The sequence continues at coordinate 6,851,736 of NC_038046.1, read as the reverse complement.
CCGCACCCGGGAGCGACGCGTAGCCGCGGCTGGGGCAGCAGCGCTGGAGCGCGCACGGCGGCGGCGACCGCAGGAGCCGCGCGTCGGAGGCCCCGCGCCCGGCCGCCGAGGCGGAGGCCGAGGACGAGGCGGCGCGGAGGAGGGAGCGGGAGACGCGCCACATTGACATCGGTCGTGTCGGTGTCGGTGCCTCTCGACCTCTCTCTCTCTCTCTCTCTCTCTCCCTCTCTCTCTTCTCGGATGCTGCGTGTGGTGGGCGGAAGGGAGGGGAGGAGAGATAAGAGGGGTGGAGGTGGTCAAAGCCGGAGGAGGGACGGAGCGCGAAGTATGGAGAGGTGAAAGGGGGGAAGCGGTGGCGAGGAAGACGAGAGGAGAGGCAGGGAGGGAGGCCGCGTTGGCGTGGGTTTTGGCTTATTTTTGGAGGGGTGGGGGCTTCTTTCCTTTTTCGTCCGCCTTGGGCCCTTGGCCGACGGCCGGTCCTGCCTGTGCTGCTGGGAGGGTTCCGCCTTTCTGTCCACAAAAAGAGGGAGGAGCGTGTTGGTTTTCGGAAGCTGCTTGCTTGCTTTCACGCTTTGCGCCGCGTTAAAAGATTATTATTTACTTGCCTATTCAATATTTATTTAAAAGGAATATTCGCTTTCCTATTATACAAAGTTATGTTTTATTCTTGTAAAAAAAGGATTTATGGAACATGCAAATAGTTCTACTGTCAAGCGATGAACATACATCAAGCAGAAAGCACTGCCTTTTATGAGCACTTCATGCAGGAACAGAAAAATGATGTGTTGCTGAGAAGTGGATGGACAATTATCTAGTTGTCTAACGGGTGAGTACAAACAAAATAGTTCACGTAGCCATAACGACAGATTTGGATTTATATCGAAATAGCTAAAGCGAGAACCTGCCATTGGATTTAGGGGCCCATTTCAACCACCCCCACACATTTTTACCGTGGAATCTGCAACCATAACCCATATCAGGCAACATTAAGGTTTAGGAGTTTGTGCTCTCCTAGTGAAAATAGTGAGAGTAGAGAAAGCATGTACGGAGTTGGGCAAGCGGGAGGTTGGTACGGAGTACAACTCAACCATTAAGGCACTTAGCATCCGTCACTAAAATGACATGTGGCTGACCACCTCCAAACATCTCATGTCTCCTCTCATTTTTATCTTTACACGATGTATCGTAATTTGAGAAACTAACATTGTAAGTTTTGATTAAACTGCAACGCATATTTAATAGCTCATGAATCTTCTAATATGATATTAATTTTTATAGTGGTTTATGGTACTGTAAACGAAACTAATACTCAAAACATATTTCGAAGATTTTTCAAATCCTATAACGCACCACGTAAAGAAAATGAGAGAGGAGCAGCACGGCAGTGGTACCTTTTCGTGTTCGTGACAAAGTAACTGAAATTTGCGTGCACATTGAAGGAAAAATCAGTACACGCTCCAGGTGGAGGACAAAAGAAACGAAAACGAAACGGAGGTTCATCGGTCAGGTTCTAGGCTTCCCTTAGCGGTGTAGGAATGAAAAGGTTATCCAGAATCAAAAAGAAAAAAAAAGTACCATGTGTCTTGTCTCCTGATTTTGTTCTTCCAACGTCGAGAATGAACGAGGACACGGCAACTCCGGGGCCACGCCGAATCGCCGACCCGGACGCCATTGAGCCCCACCGCGCCCGTGGTCGGCACGTCCTGGACGCGGCGCCTGTCGCGCAGCTCCAACAAAGCAACCTGATGCGACGCGCACGCGCACAAGGCCCGAGCGATCAGGCAGATGTGCCAGCACGGCCCCAAAGCGAAAGGTTGCTGCCGCTCGCCCCGCCCCATTGGCCACTGCCCGGGCTTGAACTAGAACACTGGCCCACAGCCACTGCCCTTTCTACTTGGTGCAGTGGTGCACCCATGAGGCCTTTGAGGCCATGACCCATCAAGTCGCCGAAAACACCTTTTCTCAGGTTATTTTTTCTTTTTTGCATTACTTTTCGCACCCTTTTCTCTGATTCTTTTTTTTCCTTTTTTCTTTGCAATTACCTTTCCTCGGATCCAGTAACGCCCGATTTGTTAATCCAAAGAGAAACTAATGGACCGTTTGTTTATTGTTTACGTTTATTCCCACCAACTGCACGTGCAAGCCCGTCAACAATGCCGACGAGTCTCAAAATCTTCACCATGCAATCAGCTTCTAGTGATGAGTGGCCAAAATAATGCTGCTCCTATACAGTAGTATATGTCGTCATGGACTCATGGTTGTTGCGAGAATTCAGAGTCGCAGAATGCAGTCTCTGACCGCAGGCTGTGAGAAAAATAATAGTGAAAAGTACCCTTCTGTGCGTACAGATAAGTAACTGTGGATCTAGAAAGAAGAGGAAACATTTATACGAATATAGAGCTGTCTGAGCTTAGAAAAAAAGGCAATATATGTTAAGAGATACAGTGGTAGAGTAGTCTATGAAGTATATACATAATTTTTTGAAATTTTTTTCAACTTTTGTTAGTTGTTTTGCACGGAGTTTGCACGAATACCCTCGTTTGCACCTGATATTGGTGGAAAAAAAAAGCATGCTTCGGAAAAGGCCCGCCCGCATGTGCATGTGTCCGCCGGCACTATCCGGGCCGTCGATCCGGCGTCTGGGTCCCACGCCCACCTTCCCGCAGCTTCATGTAAGCACTGCAGCAACCGTGGTCAACGATCGAAATTGAAGCGTGAGATTATACAGGGAGATTGGGGAGGAACGAGGAATGATTCTTCTTCCGATTTCACTTCTTAATTTTTGTTTTATGCGTTCTCCCTCACAGGACTTGGCTTATAAGTCATTACAGACTCGGCTTCGGGCCCACACAGCTAATGATAGCTAACAGGCAAAGTTTAAAACGTTAATCACGTCGAAAGCGTAAACTCAGCGATCCGTCTTCTTCTCGTCATGTCTGGGTCATGACACTACAGTTTAGTGTACTAGCAGTGTTTCATACCCAGGGGTAGATTTGGTATTGAATTTTACCGAGGGAGTGTTTTCTGGACCACACTCATTTCACCTGTACACTCTTTCCCCATCCTCCCACCTTCCGTCTTCTTCCTCATGCATCCTCTGCCCCCTGCTCCTCTCCTATTCTTCGCGCTCTCCTGAAGCTCGGTGGCATGGATGCCGGAGATGAGGAGGTGCCGAGGTGCTCGTCGGGCTTGCTGAAGATAGTTTTCTGAGGTTGATGTTGCGGCCTCCTTGGAGGCGCCTAGCTGTGCCGAGGCATGAAGGGGTTGTCTCTCCTCGCAGGGAAGGCTGCTTCAAGTGGTGGATCTGTTGCCGGGTGCACTTCTAGCTCCCAGAAGGTTTGGATTCCACCCCCCCCCCCCTCCCCACATCCCCAAGCTCGTTCTCATGGCGATTCTTCTTGAGTTCTAGTGTTCATGGGCGCCTAGATCCGTCGGTTTCCCTTCGCTGGCAGACATTCATCTAGATCTTCAACTACTAGTTCCTGTTCGTGTCCTTGTTATTTGTCTGTTTTTGCTAGCAACTCGTGGTAGTGTTCTAGATCTGAGAAGCCTACTGTAGTGATCTTGAAGTTAAGCTTTCTAGTTATGTTAATACTGCTGGGTGTCCTGTAAATCATTTTGTTGTTTCCAACTGCTACCCTTCGGAACTGGGCTTCCATGATGTGTTCTTTATGTGCTCTTGGTAGCCATCTGTGGGCGTTGTGCTTGTTAGTTTGAGAACACTACCGGGGTGAACTAGAAATTAACAATCTATAATTTGTTTGTTTCTCGTGTCTTTGTTGGCAAGTTGGGGTAACATCTCGCTGATTGTGATCCGTGTCTTAGTTCAGAATTCACTAAAGTGCACTGACTTAGCGTATCTTTGCCATTAAAGAAAAAGTTAATGTTCAGGCGTTCAATTATGCAGCTTATTTTGGCTGTGACTATTATTCTTCCTGTCGTGAAATTCACTCTCTTGGAGTTGCAACGGTAGTCAGATTTCTTTTTTTATAAGTAGCCTGTATGTAGATCATTTGATTTCAACTTTGTTTCATCTTCTATTATGTTCTGTGAGTCATATAGAATCCTCCATTTAGTTGAAATTTGAATTTTAGTACAGTTACTTACTGCTGCCCCGGTGACTCAGGTGAAAAACATTATCGCTGATACCTCTGTTGCAACTGCACATAGTGCAGCGTCAAGCTCTGCTGGCTCTGAATCAATGACTTGCACAAGTTCAAAGGTAATTGGTCTTGCCATTTTCCGCCGTCATATTTTTAATTGTATTGAAATATACTGGAATGTTGTGTTCCTACATCTGATTTCAATATCCCATGTAAATTGACATGAATTTATATACTGCAGGGGCTAATACAGAATGTTGAAATCCCATTGAAGACAATATTCCTTATGTGCTCAAGTCCCTTGGCATTCATAACCCTGTCTTCACCAAAGTGCACTTTAGCGAGATTTTTCAAGTCCACATTCAGTTGCAGTGTGGGTTGCCATGTGCCAGGCAGCTACCAGTTAGAAATGCAACGATATCATGTGATGTTTGTCCTGATTTCTCTATGGCAGAGGCTGGTGCTATAAAGAGAGCATCCTAACATCTGGAATGCATGCACAATGTTGTAGTTGTGGACTTGAGCACTACGTAACATCTGGAATTCACAGCAAAATTGATGTGCTGAACATTAGGTGTAGAATTGAGTATATGCACCTTTTGGACCGTCTCAGTTGTGTTGGGAATATATTGTCCCAATGGTCTGCTTGCTGTGACCTGCTGTTCGGTGTGGAGAAGCTTGCTTACAGTAAGAACCCTGTGGTAAGTTCCATAAGATCTTAGCACTTGATTCCCTTTATATTGTTTCATTCATACCAAAGGGTTGTCAGCAAAATCCTTACTTTTTTGTAAATTATTTAAATATACATAGATAACACAGCCCAAGTGGCCCCTCTAGGTATCCTTACTTTTTTGTAAATTACTTAAATATACATAGCACAACGTAATGTTATTTTCTCCCTCATTTATCTTGACCAAAATGTTTTATTGCTAGCCCTGCCTGCCGCTGAAACTAGCACTAACCATCCAGTCCAAGATCAATCTATTCCTGGTCCTAGCCACCACGACAACAGCATTGTTGAACTGCCTGCTGCTGAAACTAGCACTAAGCATCCAGTCCAAGATCAACCATTCCTGGTCCTAGCCACCACAATAGCAACATTGTTGAACCAGCTTATGAGGGAGACACAGCATGATATATGCAAAGTCTACACTGCCTTTTCTTTTCTCGTGTGATAACATTTTGATAAATAATAATAAATATACCATATTGGTTTGTCTTTCAATGTAGTTACCGAAAATTTGGATCATGCTGGGCCATCAGTGCAGTCTGCCCAGATGGATTTGGTTGAAGCTGGTGAACTGAAAAAGATTGTGAAGAGCCACTCAAAATACCCTCTTTCACCTTTTGAGCTGGTGTTTGGACATGAAGTTGTACCGCGGTCAAAAATAGTTGATAGTGTATTGTTGGTTGACACAGCCTAACATGCCTCATAAAGTTCTGGAAAAGTAAGAACCTTTTCCGTTGATTCAAATATTGATATATTGGCACTTTCCCTTTGCTATTATGTTTATTGTGAGGTTTTTCCTAAGATTAAGTTTACATTTTTTTTCAGGAATTGGTTCCATCACCCTCAACCTTGGACTATATCTATCTGTGGATATATTTCAATGTCACGCATTATACAAAGAGGGAGTTTCAATGTTGATCTATGTGACGCAGTCATGAGGCTTTGGACTTATTTGGATAGAAGAATGTATGAGTATTATGTAAAATATGGAGAAATACACAAGCCATGACGCCATTTCCTACCTGCTACATTTGCAGTGCGTTGTAGCTATACTTCTTTGCACTTGAAATCTGGTTATGTCCTTTTATTCACCAAATGTAATGTTACTTGCAGGAATCTGTAATCCAGCAGCAAGACTATCTGAATTCTGATAAAGTATGAGCTAGTTTCATAGGTGATCACATACGCTACAAAGTTGAAAATTGCCAGATGGTAAATTTTACATAAACCTGTTATTTTCAAGGAAAGCTATTGTGTGTGGCTTTGTCACATGTGCTTATATGCTGGACTTGAGTGCAGTTTATATTACCTGTCCAATACATTGGCAAGTGGAGTTGCTATTTTTGGGATTTCAAATTGAAGACACTAACCATCATGGATCCTAGTTTTATGAAGCCAACCAATCACGAGCAGACACGCTTCAGTGCTCCCAAAGTCCCCGGGCAGCCGGTCAAACGACGATACAACGCCGCAAGCGATCCGTTCCCCCTGTTTCTGCCGTTTGACCCATTCTCCTCACCGTCCGGGAGCGTCCGCGCGCGCCTCCAGCGGTCAAGGCCTCGCCCTAGCTCGCTGCCACCGCCCCCCGGAACCGCAGCTCGCGTGGCCGGCGAGGAGGGAAGGGCCGCGCTCCGGTGACCGGCGAGGGAGGGCCGTGCCATGCGCCAGGATGGACGCCATGCCGATCTCCGACGGGCTGCCGACCAACGTCACGGCGCAGCTGCACAACGTGTCGCGCCCCAAGGCGTCCAGCACTGTGGTGTGCTACTCGCCCATGATGATCACCACCAACGGCATCTGGCAGGGGATCAACCCGCTCGAGTTCTCCCTCCCGCTCTTCATCCTCCAGACGGCCATCGTCGTCGTCACCACCCGCTTCCTCGTCCTCGTCCTCAGGCCCTTCCGACAGCCCCGCGTCATCGCTGAGATCCTCGTACGCGCGCCTGACCGTGCCTCTGCTAGCGAGCTTCCTCGTATGCGCGGCCGTGCATGTATGTATTATTCATGTCTGTCGCATGCGCGCAGGCCGGCGTGCTGCTGGGCCCCTCGGTGATGGGGCAGATAGAGACCTGGGCGACCATGGTGTTCCCGCAGCGCAGCCTGCTCACGCTGGAGACGGTGGCGCATCTCGGCCTGCTCTACTTCCTCTTCTTGGTTGGCCTGGAGATGGACATCGACGTCATCCGGCGCTCGGGGAAGAAGGCGCTGTTCGTCGCCATCGCGGGCATGGCGCTGCCGTTCTGCATGGGCATCGCCACGTCCTTCATCTTCCGGCACCAGGTGTCGCGGAACGTGCACCAGACCTCCTTCCTGCTCTTCCTCGGCGTCGCGCTCTCCGTCACGGCGTTCCCGGTGCTCGCCCGCATCCTCGCCGAGATCAAGCTGCTCAGCACCGAGCTCGGCCGGATCGCCATGTCCGCCGCCATCGTCAACGACATGTGCGCGTGGATCCTGCTCGCACTCGCCATCTCCATCTCCGAGGTGAACAGCTCCGCGATCTCCTCCCTGTGGGTGCTCCTCTCCGGGGTGCTCTTCGTGCTCTTCTGCTTCTACGCCGTGCGCCCCGCCATGTGGTGGCTCATCCGCCGCACCCCCGAGGGCGAGGGCATCAGCGACATGGAGGTCACCCTCATCCTCACCGGCGTCATGCTCGCCGGCGTCTGCACCGACGCAATCGGCATACACTCGGTCTTTGGCGCCTTCGTCTATGGGCTGGTCATCCCGACTGGGACGCTCGGCGTGGTGCTCATCGAGAAGATCGAGGACTTCGTCACCGGTCTGCTACTGCCGCTCTTCTTCGCCATCAGCGGCCTGCGCACCAACATCCGGAGGATAAGCGACCCCGTCACCGTCGGCCTGCTCGTGCTCGTGTTCGTCATGGCCAGCTTCGCCAAGATCATGGGCACCATCATCATCGCCGCGCTCTACACCATGCCGTTCCGCGAGGGCATCGCCCTCGGCTTCCTCATGAACACCAGGGGGCTCGTGGAAATGATCGTGCTCAACATTGGAAGAGACAAAGAGGTCAATGCATTGCCGATTCTCTTACAATAATGCGTTGAGCTGATGAGTATCAGCACCCTGTCAACAAACCATAACCATAACGGGTGTGATTTAATTTTCGCTGACATGTACACCATGTCTGCTGTAGGTGTTGGATGACGAGTCGTTTGCGGTGATGGTGCTGGTGTCGGTGGCGATGACGACACTGGTGACGCCGGTGGTGACGGGGGTGTACCGCCCGTCGCGGCGCCTCGTCGGATACAAGCGGCGGAACCTGCAGCGCATCAGGCACGACAGCGAGCTCCGGATGCTGGCCTGCGTGCACATCACCCGCAACGTGCCGTCCGTGCTCTCGCTGCTGGAGCTCTCGAACCCGAGCAAGCGCTCCCCGATCTTCATCTACGCACTCCACCTCGTCGAGCTCACGGGCCGCGCCTCCAACATGCTCGCCGCCGCCGCGGCCTCCGCCTCCAAGCAGAGCCGGAGCGGCACGGGGTCCTCCCTGCCCCCAGTGACCGAGCACATCTTCAACGCCTTTGAGAACTACGAGAGGCACACGGGTCGGTGCAGTACAATCGTATCAGCTCTTAACAATCAATTGATAATTAACATTCTTTTTTCACAAGTATCAAAAAGGAATTTCGTTTTTATGTTAAGCTGACGCGGAGCACGTTGCTTGCGTGGCACAGGAGGCGTGTCCATCCAGACGCTCGCGGCGGTCTCGCCGTACCAAACCATGCACGAGGACGTGTCCGTGCTGGCCGAGGACAAGCACGTGTCGCTCATCGTGGTCCCGTTCCACAAGCAGCAGACGGTGGACGGCGGCATGGAGCCGATCAACCCGCACGTCCGCGGCTTTAACGAGAGCCTCCTCTCCGCCTCCCCGTGCTCCGTCGCCATCCTCGTCGACCGCGGCCTCAGCGCCGCCGCGGCGCGGTTGGCAACCGAGCACCACGTCGCGCTCTTCTTCTTCGGCGGGCCCGACGACCGGGAGGCGCTCGCCTACGCGTGGAGGATGGTCGAGACCCCCGGCGTCACCCTCACCATCGTGCGGTTCCTCCCGCCGGACTACAGAGGGCGGTCCGTCTCCGCCTCGACCTACCGCCCGCCGGTCGGCTCGGACGCCCGCGCGATCACCATCAGCACGGAGGGCAAGAGCGAGCTGGAGATGGACGAGGACTACCTCAACGACTTCCGGTCGCGCAACCACGGCAACGGAGCCATCTCCTACTCCACGAGGACGGTGGCCAACAGCGAGGAGACGGTGGCCGCCATCCGGAGCATGGACACCAACCTGCACGAGCTGTACATCGTGGGCCGGCGCCCCGGCGAGGCCGGGTCGCCGATGACGGCGGCGCTGGAGGACTGGATGGAGAACCCGGAGCTGGGGCCCATCGGGGACATGCTGGTGTCGTCCGACTTCTCGATGAAGGTGTCGGTGCTGGTGGTGCAGCAGTACGTGGTGGCCGGGGCGCCCGCCCCCGTCCCCGCGCCGGCCTCCGGCAGCGACCCGGTGCGCCAGTACGTGGGCAACGCCAACCAGCGGCCGGCGTCCGGGTCGTACCGGCCGACCGCGACGGCGGCCAATAGCAGGTGGTCTGGCTCCGGCGGCGCCGTAGGCTACTGAGCAGGATTAATGTACGTTCCTATAGTTTTTTTAAGGCATGTAGCTAGGTCCTTGGCCGTTTCGATTCAGGAGGTCTATTGTTTGTGTAGTGTATACTGTATACTGCTGTATTTTCGACCGTTTCATTCAGGAGGATTGTATCTCAGTTCTGGCAGTGATCAACTAGCTAGCCCTGAACCACATAAATCGCTCAGGTTATACGTTGCTAACTTTTCTCTACAGGAGTTCGACCGAAAGCTCATGATTTGATCTACTCGAAATGTCATAGAATTCCCCACGTCACAAAGGAATTTCACTTGAATGGAGACGTAGCATTTGTGGAGAGGGAAAACGGAAAATGGAACAATTTTTCTCGGCAACTGTTTGTTGTTGGTGAAACGAGGCCGGCCCGATCAGATGGCCTGCTCTCTTTGTATCCCATTACCTATTGGGCTATTTTGTCAGAGCTGGAGCCCTGGGAGCCCAACGTCTTCTAAAATTTGTCGCTGCCGTTCCTCCACATGCTCTGTCCGTCTGTCATGTTTAAACATAGTATTTTCTCACCAACAATCCTGCGGAGTTTTAGTGTTTGATGCATTGTTTCGTGCTATGCTGCTATGCATTGCTTATGATGCTACACTATTACTGCACGCTGCGAGCTTTGCGTTAACCCTTTAATTTGTTAATTGAACCAAACTCCCCAAGGTTCAACAGCATATGCACACTGAAAACCTCCTTGTATCAGCCCGTTTCAAAAGGGAATCAAATAAAGTCAACCTGGTAACACTAGTCCTTTAGCACTTTTATTTTATCGAGCCCCTCAAGATTAACCCCGATATCACGCTCGCTCGCACGTCCCAACGATTAGTGTTATAAATAAAACTGACAGCAAAAGATCTCACAAACGCCGCCACAAAGCAAGAGCTACATGCCCCCAGCAGCTACCCTACCACAGCCCGGAAAAAATAATCCCAGCAAGAGATGCTCTGCTCCTATCCATCCCTGCGGCGTCACTACTGCAATCTTTCTCGGATCGCCAACCCCCCCCGGTCGCATCATTGCCCGGCTCCCACATGGCGTGTCCCTCTCCAGCTTCCTCCCCGAGCGGCCCCAGCTGGGGCCAGCCAGCCGCAGCGGCTGCAGCAGGCCAGCAGCAGCGGCCCGCGCTGTGTGTGATGCGCAGGGCCGCTACGCGGCCGCGTGCCCTGCGATCAGGGGCGTACCAGTATCCCTCCACCCCCCATGATCACCGATCGGGTGGGCACTGTAGCGGCAGCCCCGCGACTCCATGGCGATCCTTGCGGCACGCAAGCAACAGTCCCCACCCAAACCCCCCACCATTTCAAAAACGAGGGAGGCGAGGGGGGAGCAGCGCAATGTGCGACCGCCCAGCCGAGCGGCGGATGGCCCGTCCCCCCCTCCCGTCTGCCGCGCCGCGCTCGGTTCGGTCGCGGAGGGCGACGGTGTCGGGGCGGAGGGCGAGCCGCTGGGGACACCTTGCCTGGTTGTCCGCGCCGATTGGAGGCAGCTAGCAGCACTGGCAGGGATTGGTGAGCACGCACTTGATTAGCTAGGGCCTTTGGGCGAGATGGATGCGGCCTGCCAGACAGAAGGACACCATGATTAGCGGTGATGATGCGAGTTAAGCTGTGCGCATTAATCCCCGTGTCCCCTCCCCGCCCCCCACGTCAGCTTCGAGCGACGGATCGGCAACCTAACGATGCGAGGGCGAGGGCGAGGGCGAGAGCGAGAGCGACCTCGTTGCTGGCGTCTTGCAGCTTCGCGCGCCATCATGGTGTCGGGTACATGGCGCCTATGGTCCTGCGTGCCCTGGCCGGGAGGGCGCCCGCCGATATACCCAACGCTCGCTGGTCCTGACTCCTGAGCAAAAAAAAAAAGCCTAGGAGAATGATCAGCAAAGGCGCGAGCTTGAAAACTAGTACATGTATCTTTCCGAAACCGTTAAAGCTAGACATGAAAGGGGACACCGGTGTGCTACCGATACTCGAGCAGAGGGTCTACATGCACCGATAATGGCCAGCAAGGGATGGTTTTTGTAATGTAGTGTGCACCATGGTAGCCGTTCTATTTTAGGACTTGACTTTTGTGCTTAAAAAACCAAGGTTAGTGGGTAGATGTGTCTCCTTAAGTTTAAGCAGGCATTTGTTTCAAAACCAGGGCGACCTTTGCTCTGTATAATATACGTACAGGATTTGAAATTATGGAATCTAGAGGTGGTGTGAGGTTTTTTTTAGGAGTGATAATACTCCAGTTTAGTACAGGCTTACAGTAAATAGGGAAAAAAAAGTACATTTGCCTCTTATATATTTCGATGGGTATGTCCTAGTGGATTGCAATGTGTAACATCAACTTCCATCTTCAAGACACCGCAGCATGTTTTAAGTTTTCAGCTCGCAACATATATACTACTTTGGAAAAATAACTACTGAGTTGTATATAACAAGTAAAATTTTCAGCTGCGGAAAAGAAAGAGCCTCAGTTTGGGACATCATCAGTTCATCACCCGGATAGATCATCAAACCAGCTAGATCTCCCTAAACAATATAAGCTAAAACGGTGTGTTTGTGTATTTTATATAGTATATACAACTTTTTTCAATCATATTCTCCATCCGGTCAGACAACAAAAACAACCATGAAACAATGTTTCCCTCAGGTGAAAGTCAGACAGGAGGGAGTATATGCTTATGCTGCGGAAATGGAAAAAATAAATATTATGCGAAAAGTTTGTTAGCTACAATTCTTTATAATATCAATAATTATCTGCCACGAAAAAATAATTTCCAAATAGACTTTTGTACTTCCAACTCTCACTTGCATCAGCCTTGATATCTTGAAATACGGTAGTTTGCTGATTAGATTCTTCCAACACACACCTCTTACATCATATGGCCCTTATAATTCGACTGATTATGCCTGAAATTGTGGACAAAATCATTGCGCTAGCTAGCTGCGGGCACGAACCGATCTACGCCATCACTGTTGCTCATCTCCATCGTCAAGCATCCTAGCTACCAACAGACTAGAGGACCACTCAACCTTTCGCTGGGTGGGTGGCACGTCAATATACGCCGTCTACCTACTGATGCTGGCATAATTTGGTAGTCCTCTCCTCTCGCAAACACTAGACGCTGCCATGGACATACATGCATGGGATGAGAGAAGAACCAGTTCATCAGAACAGACTCCTGATCGAGCTAATAAATTAATCGTCATGTATAAAGGACAAGTGCAGAGACGTGATATCCGGACCTTGGATCGCACAATATGAGTTTAACAATGCACGATGTCATCGATGGCAATCATTTCTTCTCTTGGTTCCTTTGTTTTTTTTTTTTGCTTTGGATGTAAGAATTTCTTTTCTTGGAGGAGCTAGCATGCATATGGAGGAAGAGTAGTAGTGAATAAGAAAACTTAGCATTATTTGGGTCAATCCACAGTTCCATACCACATGTTCAGCCGCCTCCAGAGCCAGGTGTGGAGGAAGATATCCTAGAATAGTGGCAGAACAATATGTTGCGGAAATCTTGTCTCTGGACGCGGTCTTGTTGACTGAAAACCATGATTTCCTGAGTTTTCATTTGTAAACCGAACAACAGCCCCGGCTCCTGCTCCAATCCCCCGACTCCATGTGTTGCTTAGTTGCGCTGAACATGTTTCGATCACGTAAGCTTAGCATTTGTTTACACGTCCATCTAGCCTAATGACAAGAGTATCTAATAATTGGTACCGATCGAGACAAGGCAGCCTGAACTAGCTTAACACGAACGCAACCGGCCAATAGAGTACTAGCAGATGGCTCCGAATTGAAACTAGTTGAAAACTTCGTTAGTTTATTAGTTCCCCTCGAACCAAGAAACTAATCAGGACGAACTAAAGAAAGGTAAAATTAAATCAATGAACTGACCTGCTCCCACGTAGGCCGGCTGCGGATGGTCAGCGACGTTTCGCGTGCAGCCGATCGAAACCAACTAATTTGTTCGGTACCCGATCCTCGTCCATAGCCATACGCCCATACCACATATAGAAATCGGCGCCCGATCAAACTTCCAATGCTGGATCTATCATTGGATGGCAACATCACTGCGCTTATCCATCTCCCAGCTCTGTTAATCGCATGCACTTCGGTGCTCACCGCGGTCTAATCCGTTGGGAATTAAGCAACGTGTGTTCTGAATAATCACTGCAATGATAATCCTAATCAGAGCATCCGCGACAGAGTTCAGCCGACCATGCGCTTAGGCCGCGTAGGGCTGCTAGGAGGTTGCATTATAGCTCCGCATCTCCATCAGCCATTCATCAGGCGGTCAAGAGAAAATTAACTAAAACGAGAGCGTGCGTCTCCATCCGCCAGCCGCCTCGCTCCAAACTCCAGAGCCTCCGCAGTTGTACAAGCCAACTTCTACCCGCCCAAAGCCTGGCCTGCCGCCGCGTGTCCTCGACCCCAACCCCGGAGCTATCCAGTCCAATTGATTTCTTAAAAATTTCTACTACGGCGCAACCGCAATCTGCCAAGCATACTGATGAATAATTAACGTCCAAATCGAGCCGGTAACGCGTCCACGTTCGATGCGTAATCGCATGCATTATCTCCCAAGACAAACTGCAAACCAAAAAGAAAAAAAAACACACTCCTGATCGATCGATCGACGTAATCTACCGCACATGTAGCACGCAGGAAACGTTTCGCGTCGGCTAGATCGAATTTTGTTCGGATCGATCGAACTGTTCCGAATTGGTGTGCTCGCGTCCACAGAAATTTAGAATTCTCTTGATGTCGCGTCGTTTTAAGCCGCACAGTGGCTCGTGTGCCCTACCGGGATCATGGGATCCGCGCGCGGCAGGTTACGCGAATCCTGCGCGCACCGGCCGGCTGCTTTGGCTAAAGCGGCGCGAGGCCATAATGCGGCGAGGCCGTTATGCGTCGAGCTTCACCGGCATCCCATGTCGTCACCCTGCCCCACGCACGCCAGGGGCAACATGCCTTTGCTTGCTCGCCTGCCTCTGTATATATACAGCAGCCTCTCTCCCACCCATCTACCAGCCTCATTAGCCACCAGGACCTAGCTGCCTAGCTAGCTAAGCCTGACCGCAACTCAGCAGCCACCTGAGAGCCAGCTCCAGCAGGACCAGTCTTGATCTGCGCCGGAGGTTGATCGGCCGAGGTAGCAGCCGGTACCGGTAGCCAGCGCGCGATGGCGAGGGTCCACCCCAACGTGCTGCCGTCGCCGGCTGCTGAGAGAGCCGCGGCGGGGCCGCCGGCGGGCGAGGAGGAGGAGCCGACGTCGCTGACGGTGTGGCGCAAGTCGCTGCTGTTCAACTGCAGGGGGTTCACGGTGTTCGACGCCAAGGGCGACCTCGCCTACCGCGTCGACCGCTACGACGACGCCGAGGCCGAGGTCGTCCTCATGGACCCCGCCGGCCGCCCGGCCTTCACCGTGCGCCGCAAGCGCCTGAGCCTGTCCGGCGAGCAGTGGCTCATCTTTGCGGGCGAGGAGGCGCGGCGCCCCGTGTACGCCGTCAAGCGCGGCGGCGGCAAGTCGATGGCGCGCGTGGCGCCGTGTGCCGGGGCGGCGCCCTTCGAGGTGGAGGGGTCGTACGCGCGGCGGTGCTGCGTGGTGTACGACGGCGAGCGCCGGGCCGTCGCCGAGGTGCAGCCCAAGGAGGCCGTCGGCACGGACGTGTTCCGGCTGGTGGTGCAGCCGGGCGTCGACGTGTCGCTCGCCATGGCCGTGGTGGTGGCGCTCGATCAGATGTTTGCGAGGCCGTCGCTCCTCAGGAGCTGGTCCTCGTAGATTCCTATTTTGCTTGTTCAATATAGACAGATTTTTGCCCCTGATCCTGGGGTTGTGGATTATCACTGGACGCTGATAATTCGATTGATCTGCCTGCTCCAACACCCTGGTCGGGCCATTTGAGATTTTTTTTCTTCTTCTCTGTAGCTTCTCTTTGGACGCATCACATGAAATCCCTCTCGATTCTCTTTGGTTGTCGCCGATCCAACCAAAAGCCATGAATCTTGTAAAGAGGGACGGAGATGTAAATATGTATATCGAGAAAGAAAAAAAAAGAACTACCAGACATCCTTTTTTGGTTATTACACTGCTATATACCCGATTTTCTGAAGGTGAAATCTTGTCCCTTGTGTACTTGTGCTATCTTCTTAGCTCGACGGCCCTTGCGTCTTGATCCACTCGACTCGAGAGCTATTTCAGGGCACGTCAGGCTGTCGATGCCAAAAGCAACACTGACAGCTCCCCGCGCGCGTCGTCTTCCGCTTCGGCGGTAAACACGGGCACGGAGAATCTCACACTTGGGCGGCAACAATTTCGTTGGCTTTTGCATGTGGGCTGGCACGAGAGGACAATCCCGTCGTCGCTGCCTCGCCCGGGGACCCTGCCGTCCTGGAGAGGAGAGACGCACGCCACCTGGGGCCCGGATTCCGGTGGAAGTTCGGAGCTGCAAAAGGCGGGCAGGTCGGAGGAGGCCCCTCTGCTTTTCCAGATGCCAGGCGGTGATGAGCCAGTCCAGCCAAGGATGGCGATGCGCGCCGGACGCCGAAAGATGCGCTGATACGAGCCCAATGTCCGCAACATGCGGAGATTGGAAACGTGGCGTTTTGCATCTCCTGTGTGTGTTTACGTGCAGTGTATGCGCAGTGCCGTTCTTGATCCTGTTGCAGATCTTGATTTCATACGTGTCCAGCGTACACTGGGAGGCCAGCACACAGAGATTAGGGAGATTAGGACTGGTATGGTATGTCATGTTCTGATCACTCGGTTAAGCCCTAGGAGTCGCACTTTTGCCAAAGGACTTGAGGAATCGCGTGAACAAAAACAACGCAGCCTGAGCGATGAGCAGGCTGGAGTGTGCTGGAGGTCATGTATTAGGCCAGAAATGATGATGGGTGATGGGTGCGTCCGAGTTTAGGCCCAGTGAATTCCATCCAACAGAACAGCTTTAGGCCCAGTGAATTCCTGAGTCCGCATGCCTGTCTTTCTCAGAACAGAGCAACATTAGGCTCAATAGACTATTTTCACAGGGAAGCCCAAGTAATCTAAAAACCGTGCCCAGGAAGGCCAGGCCAAGGCCCACAGCCCAAAGTTCAGAGGGCGATTTTCATTTTGTACGCTGACACGTCGTGCAGTTTTCTTTCGAACTTGAGGTCTCCATTTTCAATTGAAACTCGAAACCCTCCCCTGGAAGCCCCTCCCCTGGAAGCCCCTCCCCTGGAAGCTTGAGAGCAACGACCACGACCCCAGGTCGCCAAGAACATTGGTGGTCTGCAGCTTCTGCCCGTCCGTCCAGTCGTCCTGCGTGTGGCAGACCAGAGACGAGCCATCCGATTATTTCCTTAGGCAAACAGGCCTACGGTCCACGGGCACTTGGACGGTTGCTGGTTCCGCAGCCCTGGGGTCACCTGGACGTGACCCGGTTCGCCTCTGCGGCCAGCCCCTCGAGATTGACCGTCGGCGGCCGAGCGAGAGCCACCGGAACAAGTTCCGTGACAGGTCCCAGATTTTTCCTTTTTTCTTCTGATAGGTCCAAGTTTTTTTTTTTTGAAACAACCGGTCCCTGACTTTCTTCCACGTTCCACCGCAGGCCCGCAGCCTGCCGTTCAAATCCAACGGACAGTTCAGCCGTCGGCGTGAAGCGGCGCGTTTGAGGAGATCTGTACCCAGACTACCAGATGATCAAGAATTCCTTAGGTTTCCACGGCGCGCAGGCTGCTCTGTTCCATGCTTTGGCCTTACTGTTAACTGTCACTGAACGTACACTTACACCTAAGCACCATCGCTTACCGTGTTGCCTGCAGCTCGAGCACACAGCATCTGCAGGGAATATCCAATTCCAACCCCGGGCCTGATGCTGTCACGCACGCGCCCCTCCCCTAGTCCCCTTCCCCTCCCTCTCCGACTTCGAGAGTCCAAAGCTCACGTGAAAATCCAGATCCCCGGCGGGGCCTCCGTGAGGTGGACTGATGTTCCGTTGCACGAGCCCTGAGAGGTAAGTGGACCCCACAGGGCGCGGCGGTAGCCGCCAACCATCGTGGCCGTCCAATACCAGGGGCATAATATAAAACTGGCGGATCTCCGCCGTCTGGATCCACACAAACCCGGCGGAGGCCATTCCTTCCTAACTTGAACGAAAAGTCCATCTTTCCCTTCCCTTGTTAAACAAAAAAAAATAATATCACCTTTTTTTTGCACACCAGCCGTTCGATGGCTCCGCCCGTTCGCACGGAGCGCCGATCCGGCCGTCCAGTTCTAAAATCGCCGAATTAGGTCGAAGCACGCCATTAAAGATGGCGTAATTATTAGTTTTTATATTCGCACCCCCACGTCGCCGTCGCCTCTCCTTATTAATATCGCCGCGGCATCGCATCCTCAGTTCCATCGTCCTATTGCTCGCCCAGAGTTGTTCTTGTTAGGCAAGGCAAAAGCAGGAGCAAAAGGTGAGAACAATCTCAGATTCCTCCCTTCCCCATTCGCGTGCCTTCAATTTCTCGATGTTTGCTCGTCCCCCTTCGTTCGTCAGATCGACCAATCCTTCGCATCTGATTTGCGTCTCCTTTTCTACCTGGTATCGGGTCAAGAGATCTGGTTGCTTAAACACGATTATGAATTAGATATTTATAGGTTACGTGTTCCGATCTGATTTGTTATAGCGACGCCGTGTGGCGGATTCTGAAGGCGGGTGCAAATCTGTCGGGTTATGCTGCGGATTTGCTGCGCGTCTAACCTGTTTCTGACTGTATGGCGCGGTGTGTGATTTTGACAGGTTTCGTTGGTGATGGCGAGCTCAGGGTTCTCGTGGACGCTGCCGGACCACCCGAAGCTCCCCAAGGGAAAGCCGGTGGCCGTCGTCGTGCTGGACGGATGGGGCGAGGCCAACGCCGATCAGTACAATTGCATCCATGTCGCTCAGACGCCCGTCATGGACTCGCTCAAGAATGTATGTATGCTTTTCTTTGCACTTTATATTCGATATCATGGTTGTGGCTGTTGTTTAGTCGGCAGGTGGACTGGGGACGTTAGTTTTGTACTTGGAAGCCTAGTGCTCAGAATTTGCGTTGCTCCAGTTGAGTGTGATGACGGATCTAACATGATTTTTTATACTTTTCACTGTAATGGCCGTTCAGAATCCAGATTGATTATGCATATGCAGATTCATAACTGACATGCCTTTTCCACTTGGTCTAAGCATCTGTACCCAATAATTAATGTTGAGTTTCATATAGTAGAACTGTCTGAAATGGCGATGCGCTGAAGTTACTGATGCTTTTTACAAATCGTATCCGTTCAATTGATTGTTTGATCATTGTCTCTGTCTGAACAATAAATGAGTTGGTGTTGCATGACACCTGCTTGTTTCTTTAGACAACTCTTAGATGAAAGATTGTGCTCTCTGTATAATTTGATTTGTAGGTGTACACTATTCATGCTTTAATTCACCCTTTCGTGCAATATATCAGGGTGCTCCAGAGAAGTGGAGACTAGTGAAGGCTCATGGAACCGCTGTGGGTCTCCCATCTGACGATGATATGGGCAACAGTGAAGTTGGCCACAATGCTCTTGGAGCTGGTCGCATTTTCGCCCAAGGGTATGTTAGCTTTTATTATTTTGGAAGTATGGTTGTAACTAATATACAATGTGTTTGAATATTTCATTGGGACATGAATGCCCACAACTTTATTTTGACCCATACATGCCAAGCCTCTACAAGTGATTATGCCACAAATAATCTTATGTCCATAAGATTCAAAGTATGTGTAGCACGGGTATAAGAGTGAACAGTACAGAGTTCGCCATCCTCCACTCCTTAACCAGAACAGAGCCTGTAACTCTGTATTCTTGTTATCATTTGTTCTAGTTGCATTGATATATCAACAAATTTATTATTATTATTTTTAGTTTCACCAACTGCTAACTAGATCTCTTTCATGTGCTGGTTTGTGCTTTGTTTCGCTTGTTGGTGTACTTTTGTGTTCTACATTTGTATTCATACAAAGCAATCAAGAAATCAAACTTATTGTGCTATTTTATCTCTTTTGTATAGATGTCAAATATAACAATAAGTCTCACAGTCTCTGACCTAACTAAGTGCTGCATTTTTTTCTGTGTCTATAGTGCTAAGCTCGTGGACCAAGCTCTTGCCTCCGGAAAAATTTATGAAGGTGATGGGTTCAACTACATCAAAGAATCTTTTGAAAATGGTACTCTTCACCTTATTGGGTTGTTGAGTGATGGTGGTGTCCACTCCCGTCTTGACCAACTGCAGGTTTGCTAAGCTTTCCTTGATTTATGGTCGGTTTAAGTTGCAGAAATGGCTTAGGATGCTGTCCTTGCCACAAGATTTACTTCTTTTTTTTTGGCTCTGTTCAGCTACTTCTGAAAGGTGCCAGTGAGAGGGGAGCAAAAAGAATCCGTGTGCACATCCTTACCGATGGGCGTGATGTTTTGGATGGTAGCAGTGTCGGCTTCGTAGAGACACTAGAGAATGATCTTTCACAGCTTCGAGAGAAGGGTATTGATGCACAGATTGCATCTGGTGGTGGAAGGATGTATGTTACCATGGACCGTTATGAGGTAAACACTTCTCATATTATTAAACCATCAATGTTTGTTGTCCACTTTGGCTTACAGTTCCTTTTTGTTTAATGCTTTACAGAATGACTGGGATGTGGTTAAACGTGGGTGGGATGCCCAGGTGCTTGGAGAAGCACCCCACAAATTCAAAAGTGCACTTGAAGCAGTGAAAACACTGAGAGCAGAGCCGAATGCTAATGATCAGTATTTGCCTCCATTTGTGATAGTTGATGACAGTGGCAAAGCTGTTGGGCCTGTATTAGATGGTGATGCAGTTGTCACTATCAACTTCCGGGCTGATCGCATGGTTATGCTTGCAAAGGCACTTGAGTACGCAGACTTTGACAAATTTGACCGTGTCCGTGTCCCAAAAATCCGGTATGCTGGGATGCTTCAATATGATGGCGAGTTGAAGCTTCCTAGCCGTTACCTTGTTTCTCCACCAGAGATAGAGAGAACATCTGGTGAATACTTGGTGAAGAATGGCATCCGCACCTTTGCTTGCAGGCAAGTACAACCTGTTTGTGAATCTTTCTCTTGATATTAAAGCACGTCTTGTTGTGAAATTTGATTTTAGAAAACACTTGGTTTTTTTTTTCAGAGTCATCTCTGTACTAGAAATACTTGTTAATATCTTCTGGCACCATAGCTCATTCATTGCAACCAATCTTATAAAAAGAGTACCTGGTACTACAAGTCAGGGTCACATGAAAGCATGTTGTTGCTAATTATGTCCACTGCCTTCTGCTGCATTTTTACCCCTCAATCTTCTGTCCTTCCAAGTTTATTCTCGTAAAGTCCCTGCTCAATGTCGGTTCAGCCTTTAAAATATGAAAATACAATTTATCTGTATAAATGGAGGCATGATATGCAGATTCAATCTTGGATCACCCTTTGAAATATGTAAAGACAATTTATATATATAAATGAAGGCATGATATGCAGATGCAGTGTTAACCTAAATGCTAAACAGTCAATCGCCGTTTAGCCAATTATCAGGCTAAATGTCTGTTTAAATGGGAATGGCTGGGCACTCGGGCTAAACGATCATTTAGGCAGTTCATTTTATCTTGGGGCGGAAGGCGGACAATATGTTTATTGCTGTTATTTGTTTGACATTTATAGAGAAATCTTCAAGGTACAGATGAGGAGGTTCAAGTTTTTTATACAAAGATCTTAGTTTGGTGTTTTTGTGTTAAGTGTGCCCTCATAAGTTGCTAATGTTCTGTACTGCAATTTTTTGGATTGATTTGAGTTTCATATTGTCGTCGTGCTTACAACAGCACATTTTGACATTCTTTTGCTTAAGCGGCATAGTAACATTTTTTTGTGTGCAACAGTGAGACGGTGAAGTTCGGTCATGTCACATTTTTCTGGAACGGTAACCGTTCAGGATACTTCGATGAAACCAAGGAGGAGTATGTAGAAATTCCTAGTGACAGTGGTATTACATTCAATGTTGCACCCAAGATGAAGGCGCTTGAAATCGCGGAGAAAGCCAGGGATGCTCTCCTTAGTGGAAAGTTTGACCAGGTAAACGTTCTGAAGTTTGTATTAAACTAGTCTTTCAATTTATCCGTTGCTTAGTGTATTGCTATTACAGGTACGCGTCAACCTGCCAAATGGTGACATGGTGGGTCACACTGGTGATATTGAGGCCACAGTTGTTGCTTGCAAGGCAGCTGATGAAGCCGTTAAGGTGAGAATGATCATTATTGTTTACTTACATGCATTATTGTCTTCATTATCTGCATCTGTGTGCATTGCACAGTTCACTGTATTTATATTGCATTTTTTTTTGCTTTTGCCTAGTTTTTTTTTCTGAGGGCATGCTTTTGCCTAGTTTAATCACTGCTCTTTTAAACAGATTATTTTGGATGCTGTGGAGCAAGTTGGCGGTATTTACCTTGTCACTGCTGACCATGGAAATGCAGAGGACATGGTGAAAAGGAACAAAGCTGGCAAGCCGCTGCTTGACAAGAGTGGTGGTATCCAAATTCTCACCTCGCATACCCTTCAGCCCGTAAGTCCAATGCCCCAAGATCCTAGGCCGTTCATGGTCTCCCTGCCCGCACCAGGCTCATGTTTATTGCCCGGATTTTTAACGCCTCTGTTATACTTGCAGGTCCCGGTCGCCATTGGAGGCCCTGGTCTGCACCCTGGAGTTAAATTCCGGAATGACATTCAGACCCCTGGGCTCGCCAACGTTGCTGCCACTGTGATGAACCTTCATGGCTTTGAGGCCCCTGCTGACTACGAGACGACCCTCATTGAAGTTGCTGACAACTAAATACTGGCCAATCTTGATGTCCAATTTTGTTGCAATAGTTTTGAGAATGGATCGTTGATGGCTATGTCATTAAATAATTTCTGTTTGCAAGCAGGCTGCTCAAACTCGTGAAACATTGAGAGGAACACATTTTGGCTTGCACTTAGATCCTCTATTATAACTTGAAATTATCTCCTAAGCTGGCTTTTCTTGGCAGTTTGATAGCCATTTTTACTCAACTATACATCATGTATGTGAGGCAGCAAACCATGCCTGGCTAAAAATTGCTTGATGGTATATTCTGTTTGTGAGTCGTGACTACGTTTTACTAAACCTTCGTTTTGGTCTCATGCATTCGTGCCCTGGAATGTACAATTCACCTGTCCAACACCATGCAACCAAAACATCATGATATGAGGACACGATCCCAAAGTTTAAACCCGATAAATGAATCTGTGTAACACTTCTTTCCTTTGACGGAAACCTTGAAGACCATTCCATAGTTCTGACACTGTAGGTTTCCTCTCAGACGAAACCTGACATGGATCTGACCGTGTAGATCTCTTCTTGGATGGTGTTTTGTTTGCTAAGGTTCCCTGCCTAGAGTAAATTCCATAGAACTAGTTTTACAAACGCCTTCAAAACTACTACTATTTGCAGTATATAAAAAAAAACTACTACTATTTTTGTACATATGGTAACTAGAAGAAACTTGCAATTTCTACGGTACCATGAGTCAAAATAGTTGTAGCTCTGTAAATTTACTCCTTTTCCTATAGTTGTGAGCGGAGAGTGGCGCATGCTCAAATAGTCAAATGCTACTGTTACCCATTGGGCTAACGTTTGGCAAGCAGTGAGCTTCACAACCGAGGACTAATAAGTCACTTTATCATGTCTTTCTTTTTAATTTCTTCATTCTTCAGGCTTTGTTACCTCCTATGACTCGACTCATTGCCGTCGTCACTATGAATGGTCAGTATTTCACCCTCCTTTACAAACTGTACTACTAAGGGCACATATAACTTGAAAGAATCTTCAGGGAAGAAGAGAGGCAAGAAGACGAAGAGGGATAGAATTGCAAACGATCAAATTTCAGAGGAGCTAGATACCAAATTATTATGCGGCCCGGGTCATATTAGCCTGCACATCGAGCCCATCAGGCCCATGGAGTGGCCCAGCCACTAGTCTGGAACGATGCGCTGATGTCGCTGGATGCTGTCCACAATCCAACAGCTCTGGTAAACCACTTCCAATTCCAATGGTAAACGCTTCGCTCATGCCGCTTTTGGTAAACCACTTCCAATTCAGTCGCAGACAGTTATCAGCTATGTTGCGATGAACATTCACCGCACCGGGAGACGCAGCGACCGCCTCCGACGGCCACCACCGGTGGCGGCAGCTGCGGAGGACGACGGGGTTGCGAGAGGATGCGAGGCCGCTCCCATCCACGAGACAAGAACGAACACAAGCCTGTCGATCGATCACATGTCGCGGGGTGAAGCTGGGGACAGTTTGCCCGTCATGGCGTCATGTCCATGTCTCGACTCTCACAAGGTTCGTCCCAGTTTTTCCGGAGGGACGGAGCAGCGGTTGACCCGAGCTAGTACTCCGCCGAAAGGCCGCCCAGATGAAGCGGCCCTTGGACGTCCCAAGTGCCGGCCTACGACTACGAGTCGCACGCCGAGGCAAACTGCAGGCACGTGCCGTGCGCAGCTGCACACCTAACGATGTTGTGCAAGAGTGACACGCCGATGTCGTTGGTTAGGAAACTGTGTCCATTGAACGTGTCACGCATGACTGTGTGCGATCACTGATCACTGAGGCTGGAGACTTCCATTTTAAATAAATACACAAACACGCATCGCTCCTTGAAGTAGAAAGTGGCTTAAGAATCCATCCGTGGGGTCTAGTAGCCGCCGTGTTTAGCTCGCTAGGTGCTCCTGGAAGCTGGAAGCCAGCGAATTTCAGGAAACCTGATGGCCATCTAAAGAAGCCGCTATCGATGGCCTCCTGTGACCCTATTCATATCATATGACATCACATGAAGCTCACCCATTTTTTATCAATCAGGACGAGAGACGTAATCCTGTGCGCCTACCTGTCCGCCTTCGCGAAGTCCGTAGGGCATCCGGAATTTCCCTTCTGTCCGAAACAGTGCCGCGTGCATGCTTCGTGCGTGCGATATGTTCGACGCCAGGAAAAGCCTGACGACCTCACAGGCAGCGGTTACTCTGCTACTAGTACATCCGGACGGGGACTGTCCAATCTCCACCGATGATTTCGTCAGCAGATGACTCGCCAGAATGCGAGTTATATATATTTTTAACATTGGATCGATCTAAAAGATTAATAAAATTAAATAGAATATATTCTACATAAACATTTTAAGAGAAGAAATGAATTTAGAATAGTATACCATCATAATTAATTTTTAGTTTGCTAACCTAAAAATATTATTAGATACCTAAATACGTCCTTAATCGCAAGAAACACGGTGCGCATCGTTAGAGCATCTCTAATCATGAGTCCTATATTTAAGTTCTATAATTTGTATTATGTTCTATAACAGCGGGGTCTCAAATCATGTCATTTACAATTAATTGGGAAAAGATTGGAGCGGAGGCATTGGGGAAAGAAATCTCTATCAGTTAGATTTCGTGGCAAAAGGGAGTTAGGACACAACCAATTGAGTCCTATATCTAGAATTCGGGAGACTGAATTCTAAATTGATTTGTCAGTATTTTATAAAATAGAACTCCTGTTGGAGACTATTTTTTCTCTTAAACCCTATATTTATATTTATATAGGATACAATTTAGAAATTCTATTAGAGATGCTCTTACCCGCCCCTGGAAGCAACCGCGGTGAGACGCTGCTTTGCCGGGCGTTTCCGTGCGGCGACGGCGACGCTTTGGACGCACGCACGCGGTGGCTTCGCTTGACCGCGCCCGCCGCCCGGCGTCGCGAATCGGAGTCGCCTCCCCGGGGAAAAATCTCGAGTGCTTTGGGTGGGCTCGGGTCGTCGCCGGCGGCAGCGGCTGCTAGCTATCGTCCGCCTCACCTGAGCCTAACAATTCTGGACGCACGTACACGGCGGCACACCTGTTCTGTGGGCACTGTTCGTGTCGTTTGCTTCGAAACACGACGGGATAACTTAGTGTATCGCGTATGCTCCCTTCACCAGGTGAATACCGGCCATGCCCTGGTCGTGGTGCCTGGCAGTGCCTCGATGGAGCCTAACCGTCTGGACGCACGTACGTACACCTGTTCACTTCACTAAAGATAGCTTAATGCCATAATGCATAGCTCCTGCACTAGATGGCTACGGGTCAATTTTGGAACACGTTGTCTGCTTTATGATAGCTTAAACTTATAATGGCATGCACGGCTCCTGAACCAGTTGACTACTGGCCAGTGCATTATCATCCCCTGCTCGCTTTCTGTCAGGACACACGCGTCGCAGCGCCAACGAGCGCACAGGCGTCATGACGATGACTAGCACCTCCAGCTGCGTACCGAGACGTCACATTGGAGCTCTGAACTTACCGTTCGCCGGCACGTACGTCGGCGGGGCATGTTGGTGCCTGGCCCTGGCGCGCGCTCCTGGTGCGGTGGACAGATGAAATCAAGAGCCGCTGCCGATTATGCCGAAAATGACCGAGTCTTTGTCATCATCAGGCATCCCGATCATGCTTTACTCGGAATCCGGACGGATTTGACCCGGTAGCTTTACCTGTCTCTCTCAATTTGTGATGTGATGGCCACCTCCTCTGATTGGATTCCGAATAATAAAAGAGATACGACCATGGTGGCTGCGCCATCTGACGGGGACAGGGGCGCCTAGGATCACTCCACACGTAACGAAGGGTTACAGTAGCGGAAGCAGGTAGCAGTAGCACGAAGGGAACTTGAGTTTCTGCTGGGTGAAAGCTACTACGACTGCCGCTCAGGTTCGATCAGGTTCAGGCTCAGAGATCTTAGGAGTCCTCTTTTGCCTGGTCGGTCCTGCAGCGGAGGCGCCGACCACCACCAGCAGCCAGCCACTACGGACGTCCGAGCAAGGATGATGGTGCCGGAGGAAGCATCGCGCGCGCTAACCATTCTTTCTCTGCCTGGCCTTATCGAGATTAATCGCATCAGATTCGCATCTAAAAGGCGTTCCCACCATCTGGAATAGGATTAGCACTATTTTTTTTTGGCGAGTTCTGTCTCCATGGCTGGAATTAACCACTAGATCACTTTCCTGCCTTTCAACTGCCCGGATCTTGTCATCGTCTACCGTAAAAGGTACTAGGTGTCGACAATCACACTTTGAGTGCTAACTGTAGTATATGAACAAAGGGGAAAGTTCGGAGAGAGCGCGATATTTTTTTGCCCATCTTGATCTTAATTATCTTGCCTAGTTGCGTACCATAGCGGTCACTAAAGGTGCCGTGATCCAAACAGTTCCACCGTATCACTACCTTCGTATCTAGTGGTACTACTCTCTCCAACCCCAAATGTAAATTTGTTAGAACATCAATAATGTCTCTAATATTGTACTTTGGTGAATAACATTTATAAAACTGTATATTTTACATAGAAAGAGTTACATAGGGCTCCATGGTGAATTTAGTACATCAACCTCAAGTTATCAAACTATTTCACTTTTAAGTTATTGCTAACAAGTTAAAAAAGATTGATTTAAATGTGTGATAGGAGGGAACACTCTACCACCTTTTACCTGAAAATGGTCTAAAGAAAAGGAAAATTATCTGCGGAATGCATAGCCGGAGCAAAACAGAAAAGAAAATCCAGCAGGTCAAATGAATCCGCCCATGCCAGTATGCCACTGGCGCCGCCGGCCACATGGCAAGCCGTCAGGCGGGCCCGCCCCAGATCCACCATAGGCAGCACGCCAGCACGGCGCAGCGAGGCTCTCGCGGTATTTCACGTACGCTCTCCATCCTTCGTGCCTACTGCTAAAAAAAATGTTCTCGTGCCCATGACCCCTCCCCTCCGCTACGGATTCCAAAGCGGATATAAAACGCGCGTGTATAGCAAAGCAGACCAGCCCAACCCAACCGACCCGGCGTCGTCTCGCGAGTCGCGACTAGCCATCTCGTCGTTTCCCCTCGGCTTCGGCTCGGAGCCCAAGCCAACCCACCCCCCACGCCAGATCCCACCCGCTCCGAATCGCCGCCACTTTCTCCCTCCAGCCTTCCAGGCCCCGCGCCTCCTCGCCTGCCCACGGATCAAAACCCCCGCTAGCCAGCTTAATCGCGGCCGGTTCGAGCCCTTCGCGGGACGGCGGGAGGTGTTGTTCACTGATTGCTCGGAGGATCTCTCCACGGGGAGGCTCGGGCTCAGTCCCTGCCTCCCAGCTCCAGCGCGGGTCAGCGGTGAGTTGAAGTCCTTGGTCCCATCTTCCTTCCGCTTGAGATTGTTTTCGGGTTTCGGATTCGCGTGGCGTGGCGTGTGGGGGAGTGGCGTATCGTCGTCGCGATCGCTCTCCCTCGCATTGGGCGATTCGCGATTTTTTATTTTTGCTTGCTTGTTTGCTCTTTTGCTGTAATGGTGGTTTTGTGGCGCTGGGATTCTGAGCTCGGTTGCATCCTGAGCTTCCGCGGAGGGTTTAGAGCGGATTTGGTAAAGCAGTTGAGGTGGGCATGCGTGACGAATCAAACCTGAGCCGTGTGATGCTTACGCAGCTGTGGGGAATCGGATCCCCCAACCACGCGAATTTGGAACAGAGGAGCAGTGGAGTGCTCGGGGATCGGTGTCGTCATTTTTCTAGGATTCGAGTTGGTTGGAATCTAGTTAGGTCATAATATCTCGTTCCGATTTGATTGTGTTTTCATCAAACTAGAAGTTGGTTACTGCTAAGCTTCCTTCCTCGAAGCTACATGCCGTATTTGGTTACGCGAATCCGGTGAGCTGAGCTGTGCGCGTTCCCCTCGACGGGCTGTCGCGAACGGCGATCTCTCTTCCAGTCGGGTTGCCCCTGAACAACCACCGCCAAAAGCAGTTCCAGAATTTTCCTGATGGTGCCTGTTGCCTCTATATTTTGCCTTCTAAGCCATTCATAATGTCACAGAGTCCTGATTGCGTGGGTCACGGGTCCTGAGCTGTGAAGGCAGAAAGACAAGAAAAGTAAGGCTTCAGTAGTCATTCCAGTTCAAGCCATGATGGAGAGGTCGCTGATGGAGGCACTGGCCACGGCGGCCCAGGGAGGCACATCGGGGACGTCGGTGCTCAGCATGCTCAAGTATGCCGTGCTTCCCATCGCCAAGGTGTTCACCGTCTGCTTCATGGGGTTCCTCATGGCCTCCAAGTACATCAACATCCTCCAGCCCAATGGCCGCAAGCTTCTCAACGGGGTGAGCTTTGTCTCTTGTAATAAATGCTAGCTAACGGATAGCGGTATTGGATTTTGCTCAAAGTAAGAATACGTGGAGCAGTAGAGGTCTTGATTGTGCTTTCCCTCTGTACCAAACTAGAGTATTAGACTGACATTTCCATCGTTTGCTGCAGCTTGTATTTTCGCTTCTGCTTCCTTGCCTTATATTTTCCCAATTGGGTAGAGCAATCACTATTGAGAAGATGATACAGTGGTAAGGATATGGATTGCTACTGTACTTCAAATTTGTTATTATCTGGTAACATAATATATGCTTCATACAAATATGCTGTATGGTTGTTGAATTCTGATGTGAGAGCTATTGACCGAGTTGTTGTTTTTAGCTAATATTCTGTCTACTTTTATGTGCCTCTAGCCCTCTATAGTCCATAATCAGAACCTCCGACCATTAATAGATTACTTAAAAGTACAATGAAATAGTCTACTATTGTTGATCTTTCTGGCTGGGTCAATTTTTAAGTCATGAACTTCCAAACTGACAAATTAGCTTAGTGAGCACCAATTCCTCCAATAGGGACAAAAAAGAGCCAACATAAGTTGAAGGAAATGGGCAATCAAGTATTTTCTGTTCCTATTGAATTTAAGGGTCATATGGTACTGACTCTAGGTCAGTGGGGCTACTTTATTTATTTAATATACTGAAAAATTGCGATCACTAGAGATTGGAGAAACTAGTCCATGTCATTTATTGTGTGAATTATCATATTTTTTCTTACTACCTATACTGGGAATATTTATCTTGTAATATATGAAACTTGGTGTTATGCTGTTATAAACTATTCAATCCTCATTTGTGTGGACGCATGCCTCATTTTCTTTCCCCTTGTGGCATGTATATGCATTATAAGTGTCAATTTTCTTTTTCTTTTAGAATAAACTGCTTTAGGAGTATGCTCTGGAGTTCTACTTTGCCAAATAGGTTCTGCGCTTGTGTTCTGCCTTTCCTTTTGTATTTTCTAATAGTGTAATGTTTTCATGTTTGCAGGTGGTATATTCCAGTAAATATTATTGTAGGCGCTGTATCTGGCTCTTTGATTGGCTTTGTTGTGGCATCTATCATCAGACCCCCGTATCCGTACTTTAAGTTCACTATTATCCATATAGGAATAGGTACCACCTTTTGTTTCTAGAAAATAATTTGCATGTGTATTTCTGTTTATCATTCATATATCCAATATTGATACAGGTCCTCGTGTTTTATGCAGGAAATATTGGAAATATACCTCTGGTCCTTATTGCAGCGTTATGTCGGGATCCATCTAATCCGTTTGGTGACTCTGACAAGTGCAACCAAGATGGAAATGCGTATATCTCATTTGGTCAATGGGTATGCTGTATTCTTTTCTCTTTCCTCAGCTCATACAATTTCATGTTTCAAAAGTCAGAATAACGACGCTTAAGATCATAGATACAAATAGCTGTTGGTAGTGTTCACTCGGTGGATCCTTTTCATGTTGCAGGTTGGTGCAATTATTGTTTACACATACGTATTCAAGATGCTTGCTCCACCACCAGGACGGACCTTTGATGGCTCCGAAGATGATGAACTTCCAGTCAAGGGATCTGAAGAGAATGTGGTGCCACAACTCGCTAAATATCCAATTCCAACAAGCACTCACACTAATACTGTACCAGAGGATGAGCCTTTGTTATCTGCTGGGGAAGTTCAAAAAGAATGTGCCACTTCTGTAGGATCAAAGGTAAGAAAATGTAGTTATGGATTTAATTTTTAAATGTCAGCATGATGCTCTTACATTGCGCTGAAGAAAATAAATAACCATGTTTATATGAATGCAGATAATGGGCCATGTTAAATGTGTGATTAAATTCCTGAAAGACAAGCAGCTTCTCCAGCCACCAATTATTGCATCTGTATGTATTGCTGTTGCTGTATTCTAGTAGTGTATATACAAATCATTTATGCATTCTGCGCCTTGACTTCATTTTAAAATATGCACAGGCTTTTGCAATTGTCATTGGTATTGTCCCATTCTTGAAGAACTTTGTGCTTACAGATGATGCGCCTCTCTTCTTTTTCACAGACAGCTGTCTGATTCTTGGGTATTTACATGTCTCTTCTCTGCTTCATTTTCAATATACAAATCTTGCCAAAAAAGTTACCAAACTTTAACAGTCTTTGATAATATCTGTAACACACTTTCAGGGAAGCTATGATCCCGTGCATTTTACTTGCTGTCGGTGGCAATCTCGTTGATGGTAAGCACCTATTTTATTTGAAACTCTAGGAAAATTGCGTAGAAGGAGATCAGGCTTAGCAGTTAGCATATCCATCGTATGGGGTGTAGAGGCATTTCTTATGAATTTGTCTTTGCTTATGTTTATTGCATCAGGTCCTGGTGAAGGAAGTAAGAGGCTTGGTGTGCGTACAACTGTTGCTATAATTTTTGCACGGTTGATCTTGGTCCCTCTTGCTGGGGTTGGCATCATCTTGTTAGTTGATAAACTTGGTTTCATTCCGAAGGATGACAAAATGTTCAAGTTTGTCCTGCTACTGCAGCATTCTATGCCCACATCAGTGCTGTCAGGTACGATAAGACACTAAGGAATACTACTTATCACTTATCATGTGCTTAGGTGCACAGATTCCTCTAATAATGTTGTGTGTTAGATGAGATCTGTTTGGTAATAGGGGTGGGGTGCCATGTTCCACATGGTAGCAAACCACGTTATGAAATCTGATCATACATTTTTTTTTGCAGGTGCTGTTGCAAACCTGAGAGGGTGTGGTAAAGAATCAGCTGCAATCTTGTTCTGGGTTCACATTTTTGCCGTGTTCTCTATGGCAGGATGGATCATTTTCTATCTGAGCTTGCTCTTCTAAGTATGTCGCTCCCTCATTTAGCTTCTTTCTCGATTTTTCATCGCATTTGCACCTGTCTGCTGCAAGACCTTGCTATTTCCTTTGATCTGATATTTAATCAACTGATCTGCAGACACCTTACAGCACAGGAAGATCTTTGAAAGAAAATATCATCCAAAAGTATCACGAAAATAGCGGCATGATCTGTACAATAGCCTGTAAATCATGGTGACAGATTCAGAGGCTCTGTACGAGTTGTATCAGCATAGATATACGGTACCTCCCAATGCTACGGTAATTGTGGTTCTGCTGCTTCTGCTGCAAGCAGTGGGTGCAGATGGCACAGCGGTGTTGCCCTGCCCGGTCACAGCGAACCATTTAGATAGGGATGCCAGGTTATTCCAATCAATACCCCGCTTTTCAGTTTTTCTTTGTTCCAAACAATATAGTACCATACGATCCTATTCAATCCTCGACATGGTTCAATTTTATTTGTCTGAGATGTCTACGCTGGGAGCTCGTCTTCAAATAGTGTAGCTGTACAGATACCTCATCTCTTATGCTGGCATGCTGCTGTCCATGCCCATTACGGTGTTTATTGTGAAACCCAACATTATGCCGTATCGTGCAGAAACCGTGCCCTGTGCCCATTGCTCCCCCCATCCATATTCCATGGATCTGATCGTCAGAAGCAAAGAACTGCGAGTTTTCTTTTTTGAACGATAAAGAATTGCGAGTTGCAGCACGCGCCGTTGGATTCCAGTTTCTTGTCATCTTCTGACAGCTGTTCGTTGTATTAAGTTATTCAGATCTGTGGCCGTATGATATGCCGTCTGATCTCTCCATGTGCTTATAGATTCATGGATCTGGGGCCCTGCAGATCTGAACTAGAACCATTGAAGCTAGGGTCAATAATTGCGTAACTGAAAGGGGTCCTCCAAAAGTTTTTTTTAAGAAAACAAAAACAAAATAGGAAAGAGCTTCAGCTCTGTTGAATGGAATAGACTGCCGAGATCCGAATCATCCCAACAGCGAAATCGTCTACGCGAAGTTGCCGGGCGAGACGAAAATTTCCACTCGGGCGAGCATCGCATCGCACCATCTGATTCGAGTCAGCTGTGTTTACGGCACGCCGTGGTTGACCAACTGACCACGCGCAGTCTAATATCGCTTAACGTCGCATGGTGAAAGGCACAGATTCAGGAGAATATCCATAACATTTAATTTCTTTCACTATTGAGATATTTCCCCTCTTAAGTGATGACCACCCGCTGATCCTCACGGATGAAACTAATTGTTGGCAGATCAGCCACCCCGTTCGTCCGTCTGTGCACAACGCGATGAACGGCTTCAAGCGTATGCATACATGGCCGCATGTCTTGCAGTACAAATGCGTATTGTAAGTGAAATTTATGATTAAAGTACGCTTTAAAAGATTTTTACTAAATCCTAATGCACCATACATATAAAGAGAGGAAGTACTTCATGACGAGCCTACTATAACTGATTTCTACGATATGAAGTAGGTAATAAGATCTATGCTTTTTACGTTTTTTTAAAAATCTTTACTCAAAGACCATGATCCGAAATCAGCCGCAGGACGGTGATTTACGTTTCTAGTGGCTGGTGCTCTCCGTGCTCAAGTTGCTCGGTATCAAGAAAAAAAGCAGCAGAGCAACGCGTGCACCCATGGCGACCATGGTGTGACCGTGGAGACGACAGACGAGTGCTGCAAAGCAAAACGAAAGAAGCACCACAGGTCAAATGAAAGAAAGCTTGCTTCATATTGGAGCACCACACCGTTTTTCAGCTATGCTTTTCCCTCTACTGGTGCCACAGCTTTCGAATCAATTCCATGGCCAGAGGAAGTTAACAGCAAAGCAAACACGGAAAAAAACAGCCCCATATCACCTCGGAATAACTGCAGCGGGGTAAAGCGGCCTACTGACGCAACGAATCTCACACCATCATTTTCAATGGTCCGCGTCGCCGTCCTGCACTCCTGCTACCTCGTCGGCTCCTCCTCACCTTTCATTCTTCACGTAGATGGCGAGAACGTCGGTCGAGTTCTGCGTGATTTCCGCACGCGGCCTGGGCCGCAGGTCGTCGCTGCTCAAACCGCAGTGGTTCTCCGTCGCATGGGTCGATCCAAACAGCAAGTACTGCACCAAGGTGGACGCGTCAGGGAGCTCCGACCCGAGCTGGGGCATGAAGTTCTCTGTCTCGGCTGACGAGCATGATTTGAACAGCCTGCAGCAGATGGCTCTGACGGTGGAAGTGTACAGGAGAGAGCCCATCTTCCTGAGAGAGCACCTCCAGGGAGCTGCAGTCCTCCAGATGAAAGAGTACTTTGACAAATTTTCGAATGGTGAGGAGCACCCGGGGCTTATTGAGGGGACTGCAAGCATCCAGCTGAGGAGGAGGAAGTCAGACAAAGCTCATGGGTTTGTCGATATATCCATCCGAATCTGCAAGGAGGAAGATGTCCATGCTCAGTTTTCAGGTAAACAGAAACTTATGTTTTTTATTTCAAGATAGAACAATATGAGATGGTACCTGTTGCACTGGTAGGAATTCAGCACAACACTTTGAAAATAGATTTGTCTACAAAGAATTTGTACATAAACAATACAAACTTATGTTTAACCAATAGATCAAGTGATCAAAAATGACCTTAACAAGCATTTACCTTATTGATTATAATACAATCCGCCTACAACTGAACTCAACTCTATTGCCTTGTGGATGTGCAGGGTCACATGATGGATCGAAGTACCCAAACCAGGTCGGGATCACATTAGCTATAGAAGATGGCCCACTTTATAATTATCCACCACTGCCTTCAAGCCATCATAGGGATCACAGTGAACGTAATGATAACTACGGCAACACCATGCCAACGACCCCTGTCACTCAGCCAGATCCATCACCATCAGGAAGTAATGGCTATAGCAATCGACCCCCACCGATCCCACAAACCCTGCCACCTCCCACTTCAAACCCCAGTTACTTTTCGCCACCGTATCCGGCTGCTAGGGGGCAAGTGCCACAGAACTACATAAATATGCCACCAAGAAGGTTTGCGGGTCAGAATGGTCCGCCTAACCTGGGAATGGAGTTTGGAGCTGGAGCCCTGGCCGCTGGAACTATGATATTTGGTGAAAATTTGTTGCCAGGACCAAATTTCGGTGCTGGTCTTGATGGCGTGAGCTTAACTTTATCTTCTGATGCACCGTTCTAACTTATGAGCTAATGTCAGTCCATCTGCTTGTAACAAATTGTCATAGCAACATATGAAAAGTTACGAGCATTCTACCAGATATAATGGAATTATGTTGCTCAGATGCCTGCACCTCTCCATCCAACCTATCAACATGTGGAACATTTCATAGATCATGTTGGCCTCAGCATCGCCATTCCACTCCCACTGTTCTCTCACCCTAGCTCAACCCAGCTGCAACCAGGTGCAGCCTTCTGCACCCCTCGGCGTTTCATCTCACCTCTCACCTCTTCGAGCTCCTCAAAGTTTCCCTCCCAACCGTATGTGTTGGCAAGCAGAACCCATCCCCCACTCCCTGATTCCTCTGCCATCATCAGCATCCTAGCTGCCTCTTGTGCTCTCTCCTTATCACCATGCATCCGGCATGCTGCAAGGTATGTCCGCCATGCACCAGCACCCACATCACCAGCCTCTTCTACTACTTTTCTTGCCTCATCCAACCTTCCTGCTCGACCAAGCATGTCAGTGACACATGCATAGTGCTCCAGCTGTGGCTCCACTCCAAACTCCTCTTTCATCCTCTTTAGAAAATCCTTACCTTCCTCGACAAGCCCAGAGTGGCTGCAAGCCGACAGTGCTCCCAGCAATGTTACCTCATCTGGCACCAGGCCTTCTTCTATCATCTGGTGGAACAACTTCAGTGCCTCTTGCCCACGCCCATGTGAAGCATACCCATCGATCATAATGTTCCATGATGCTACATCCCGTTGCCGTGTCCAATCAAACACACGACGAGCCTCATCCAGACCACCACTCTTCGCGTACATGTCGGCCAGCGCATTGCAAGCAAACACATCCAGTGCACCATCATAGGCCAGTCCGCTCGTTACGATATACCCATGCACCTTCCTCCCAACCTGCAGGGCTGCAGTCTTTGCGCATGCAGGAAGAACAGCCGCCACGGTCACTGCATCCGGCCACAGTGCGGCACGTCTCATCCTTGCAAACAAACTCATTGTCCCCACGTGGTCAGCCGAGTACTGCAGCGCTGACAGCATTGAGTTCCAGCTGAACAGATCCTTATCACTCTCTGGCAGTGCCTCAAACACCCTTGTTGCATCGTCCACCTTATGGCACTTTCCGTAAAGGTCTATCAACGCATTACACACCGATGCCTCCTTGTCAAATCCTGATTTCACCAACAACCCATGAACCGCAGCCCCACGCCCGAAATCTGCTCTCGCGGTACAAACCGACAGGATCCCTGTGACGGTGAAGCTGCTGATCTCCACATCGCCCTCCTCCCTCATCTTCCGGAAGCACTCCGTGGCACGGTCAAAGCACCCGAGCTTTGCGAACCCATTGACCATGGCGTTCCACACGACGACGTCCCGGTCGGTCAATTCGTCGAACAGGCGGTGCGCGTGGTCGGCGAGGCCGAACCGCAGGCACCCCCGGAGCAGAGCGCTGGCGCAGAAGAGGTCTTGCGCGAGGCCGCAGCGGAGGGCGAGGCCGTGGAGCGCGAGCAGGTGCGGCGGGGAGGGGGCCGAGGAGAAGAGTGGAGGGAAGGAGAAAGCGTCGGGGGAGTGGGCGAGGCGGAGGCGGCGGAAGATCGGGAGCGCGAGCGCGTGCGGCAGGGAGAGCGCCGCGTTGTAGCAGGGGAGCGGGTCGGAGGGCGCGAGGAGGAGCGGGATGGCCGGGCGCAGCGCGGCCGGGGCGCGCGCGTAGAGGGAGACAAGGGAGGTGAGCGCGGCAGGGGAGGCGGCGAGGCGGCCGGACACGACGAGGTGCGCGTGGAGCGGAAGGAGGAGGCGCGCGGAGGGAGGGCCCGCGCGGGAGAGGGTGGCGCGGAGCGGGACGCGTAGCGCCGCCATCTCTTTTGGGCTTTGGCTGCGGCTGCGGCGGGCGGCCGGTGCCCGGTGGCGGCGGCGGCCGCTCGGTCGTGGCGGCGTGGTCTGCGTGCGTGGGGATTTGAACGTCCCGGTGCCCGCGGCATTTCGGCCTAGTTCGCGCGAATTGGGCCGTTCCGGTGGGCTGACAAGCATTGGCGAAACTGGGCTAAAAAGAAGTAGACTTGTCACTTGTCCGCCGAGAAAATGATTGCGCGCGCTCCCGTGAAAGAAAGAAAGGAACCGGGTCCCGGTGGCGGTGGTGGGGATCTCGGCTTCCGGCGGGTGACACGAGCTCCTGGATTCGTGCTCCCGGTATCCTCACTTTGCAGGCGCCAACAGCGTCCAAAGGTTAAAGAATGAGAGGGCATGGGTCAGTTCAGATGGGACTTTATTTGCCACAGGCAGGACCCGGGACCGGGAGGGGGGCCCTCGTGTCCGTGGGGGCCGCGACAACCTGACAGCTCGGTGCGTGGCACGGCCTGGCATGTCATGGGCGGGCGCTGGAGCTGCTGCGTGTTGCGACGCATATGGCGTCGGCGCCGAGGAATCATGCTCCTTTTCTACTGTCCCTGGTGTGAAAGCGTCATCCCATACAAGCGGAAGCGCAGCCGCGGCGGTTGCCACCGACCGCGCCGGAGCTTGCTGGACGGCGCCGCGGCGGCACGCTGCCAGAGTGCCAGTGCCAGGCCGGCGCGACGCCGACGCGCGGCGCGGCCACTTTTGGCTGCCCCTGCACACAGCACGCGGATCCTCCCGATTCACCCAGGTAACATGCGCGAGATTTGGGCTGCTCCCCGACCCAACCGTGGCGACGTACGGGCAATGCCAATGCCAGGCATGCCGTGGCCGGCCGCATCCTATGCACAGCGTCAGCGCTCTCTGTCGTCGCGTCCAGTTCACAAGAACTAGCATCCTGAGTACAAACCAAAGCCGGGCTGGGAGAGGCAGGCAGGTCGCTCCGGCCAAGGGAGGGGCATGTGAGGGCATGATAGGGTCACGCATGGATCGGCCGGGCAGCGCGACGCGAGCACGAGCTAGCCTTGGTCCCCGAACAGCGAAACGTGGCGCCGATTCCAGCCCGCCTCCCCCTCCCCCCTCTTACTATTTCCTGGCGTGGAGCATGTCACCGTACGGCGCCAGCCTTGCTCGTAGCCTCGCCGCCCCCGCGGGAGAGCTCCATGTGCGCCTGCCGCTGATTCCGACCTAGGCTAGCTCCTCCCCCCACCTTACAGCTCTCGACTCTAGCGTGTGTAAACGAGGGGGTGGCGTTTGTCAACACATAGGGACTTTCTTTTTTTGTTGTTGCTGTTGTTGTTTGCCGCTTTGTGTTTTGGTCTTGTTTGTTTTCTGTAGCGGAGGAGAAAACGAGCTTTTTGTTTACCGGTCGGTCATTTGCTGAAGACGGTAGTATAGTTATTCGTCGGTCAGCAACTACGAACAGCGCCCATTTTTTTTGTTGCCCTTCCTTGCTGAAGTCAATGGTTAGGGTAAATAAAAAAGAATTGCCTGTGGAGGGAGAAGAGACGGTTTAGGAGTCCATATAAAATTAAAAATGCGCGCAGCAGCCTCCAACAGATGACAAGCAAAAGACAAGCATAAAGCATTGCATTCAACATATCACGCATCAAACAGAAACATACACATTAACAGTGTTCACGAAACAGCGGATCGCAAGATGTGGACCGGCAATAATGTGGCATCCTTCTCTTTGATTTTCTAGAACTTCTCTTCTGTTTTCCTGTTATAATTGAATGTCCTCCTAAATTCTCTATTATCATTTCAGACATAAACAAACTTTCCAATACATTCGCTTCCTATTATCATTTCAGTCCATGAACGTGTCCTGGTTGCAATGCTTCTGAAATTGTTTTCACGTAAAGTGTAATTATTTTGCATATTCAGTAACCACGGTCTCAGTTATGAAAAGCATGCTTGAACTTTGAGAGCTAATGAAGTAATTATATTAATGATAGCAAGTCTTACATTACTTTAAAACCAAATAGTTATCACTAGTAAAACTTGTATTGAGTTTAATCCTATAACGAGATAATTATGATAGGCTATGAGATGGGAGGAGTTGCTATAAAAGCATGAGAATGCTCTCATCCGCTAATGTCATCCTCATATGTTTGATAGGTGGGTTGCTAACAATATGCGTGAAGTTACACAATAAAAGGAAGCTTCAATGTGCAAGAATATCTTTTCTGTGTCAAGTGTGGATAGAAGGACACAGAGAGTTAAGGGCCGCGAAAACTAAAAGCCCAATTAACCAAGCCAAAAAAGATAAATTCAGTTATTCTGTTTATTTTCATTTTCTCAGGGTGTTGGAATAATTGATGTAATCTGATAAGTCAAATTTCCACACCAATCTTTATATTTTCTTTTGATGTAAGTAACACACATATTCACAATGATAAATTAGTGACCATTTTGGAGTCTAATTTTAAATTTGTTATTTTAACTAATAAATTTTGTAAATAACACACATATAGTTTATGTTCAATAGGCAATAACATTATCTCATGGACTAAGATTTTTTTGTCAACTGAAATAATTGGCCAAATTGATTCTTAGTGATTAATTTGGTCACGCAGAACATTAAAACCCATATAATGGTTGCAGTAAAGAAAAAAAATCCAAACTAAGGTAACCATATGCTAGTTTCACATATAAAGGACATTATACACATAATGACAACACATTGTACAGTGTTGAAATGCTGATTATGCGTGGACAATACTTTAGATAAAGATATTTAGTGGTATAGAAGATTTAGACATCAATTACGGGGTAGTATTACAAAGACAAAATGTGCATAGGGTAATTGTGAATGGAAGAAGGTTAAACATCGACGGCGGATGCTCGAAAGGCAGGGTTATTTGTAATTATTTTTAAGATAAATATGATGAGATGAAAATATAATTATATAATCTATGGAGCAAATAAATAGGGCCTTAATAGACAATGCCATTAAGCTTAATTTGACATGTTTTGTACAAATATGATTCAATTCTACGTATCCCTATGGGTAGATACCGAGATACGGTACGCTCTCAACGCATCCCCTAAACCCTACGTCAAACCGGGAAAGGAAAAAAAAAAGTATCACCAACCGGCGGCGGCTGCCAAAAACCTACTCCACCTTACCGCCGCTATAAACCCTACGAAGAGGGTAAAAAGGAGGCGAGCCAGCCGAAGAAAACCACAAGAGGAAGCGGCCGTTTTTGACATCTCGTATGCTTGATTTCGCTGGAATCCTCCGCGATTGATTTTACCGCACAGCGGAAAAGGAGATAAACACGATAAAAATCTAAGGAAAACGCAATCACATCTTCTCTTTGTCCGCCGCCGCCGCCGCCTCCTCTCTCCATTGGTAGCACCTTAATCTGACCCCTGCCCAGCCCGCCGCCATGGAGGCGCTGACGGCCACGGACAAATGCTTCTCCCCCGCCAGGTCGATGTCCCCGATGCCGATTATGAGGCCCCCTACATCACCGGACGCTGCCAGGTAAGACGGCACCCCGATTGGATTCTTGAAATTTACTCGCTTTTTGCTGTAATCTTGTTCCCCTGTTCTTGGTGTTCTTGGATCGTCGTCTGAATCGTGTCCTTTTTTCTGTATTGGTTCGGTGGGATTGGATTGGATTGCGTCGGCGCAGTCAGTATCTGGAGGAGTTGCTGCAAGAGCAACAGAAGCTCGGGCCCTTCGTGCAGGTGCTCCCAATCTGCGGCAGGCTGTTGAATCAAGGTAAGGATGATTCGGCTTTATAGTAGCAGTCTTGCTCAGATTCAGTAGTTCATCTGCTCAGTTCCTGTATGAGCTTGTGTCTTTATGATAAAAGAGCAGTCTTTTCATTTATTTGTTCGTAAAGGCACAATCGGTTTAACGTGGGATGACTTGTACGGAGAACTGACATTCCTGTATCTCAGTACAAGATGGAATTGTTTGCGTTCTGAGAATGGTAGCTTTATCAATGATAGGTATTTTTTTCGTATGCCAATGTTAACGCTGATCACAGACTTGAACTCTTGGAACCGTAATGTGCAGAGATAATGAGAATATCAAGCATGATTTCACACCTTGGACTTAGGGGAAATGAGAGGCTGCCACCAATTGCAAGTCCAAATCATATGCATCCATTGCCCCGGGTGCCCAATTTCTGTGGAAACGGTTTTGGTCCGTGGAATGGGATGCAACCTGAGGTATTTGCACTGTCTACTAAAGTTGTTTTAATTTGTTCCAGTTCATTTATTTACTTGATAGCTTGGCATCGTATGCTATCAAATTCTTGTTGAAAAAAATGATACTACAGATATATAGGTTATCTGAGATTGAAGCGAATCAGAAATATAATTCTGGCACTTTTGTTGTAGTTTTGTTATGATATACTCCATAGTCATATGAACCTGTCTTTAATGTGTTTATAAAAACTGCTCTTTGGATAGTGCAGCTGTTCACAAGTGTTATGTGGACGTCAAGATGCGGCGAATGGAACAAACAAGATACCTTCACATCTACTTAACATGTTATCATCAATGGATGTACGCATGAGTTCCAAAATGAACTGACCTCACCTACGTTGATGGAACTTTTCCTATTAGAAAACTACATTTAATATTCTTAGCTTCGAGTTTGACTATCCATTTATAGAAAAGCCTGATGACAGCGTTTGTTGATTGGAACAGTGCATGCATATCAAATACTTAGATATACCATCCATATAATTTAGTTATGGAATGAACAGATAGGTTCATCTGTTCTGCTTAATGCATTGGATCAGTTTGCTAGGCGGTGTCAAGGTATCCAGAAGATCTTAACGCCGCTAAATAGTCTCCACCTGCCCGCTACATTAGTGACCTAGTTTCATTCTGAATGATATTTTGCGCTTGGCCCATAAAAGTAGGCTTCAATGTTATGCTCTTTTTTAAAAAAATTTCTAAATGCCTAAATCTTACACTGCTTGAAAAGTCAACTTGGTTTCATGCGGGATGGTTTCTCCCCCCAAGCTTCCTTGAAGAGTACTTTAGAAGCTAGTGTATGTTCAGTGGTTAAAGTATGGTACCTAAAATGTTGGAGATATGCAGGATACTTTTGAATGATTTCGTATCATGCATGTTAATAGGAGAATAATATTTTTAGCTACTCTTGTTTTACAATTTTTTATTCTCATACTGCCATGCTATGTTATTGTTATCCATTTTATCTCTGAAGACGTAAGCTTAACTTACCATTCTATTCTCATACCTTGACTTTTCAGAGAAATGGTTTTCCTAGGGGAGCCATGGGCTGGCAAGGTGCTGCACAGAACCCTTCCTCTTACATCGTCAAGAAGATTGTGCGATTAGAAGTACCAACAGATGCTTACCCTAACGTATGTTCTTTCCTGCTTGTGATGGTTAACAATATCAAGCTGTTATTCATAACTTATCAATTACCCTTGATGCACTTCATGCAGTTCAACTTCATTGGCCGTCTGCTTGGGCCGAGGGGGCACTCACTGAAGAGAGTTGAAGCTACTACAGGCTGCCGTGTTTTCATTAGAGGGAAGGGATCCATCAAAGATCCTGTAAAGGTAAACAAATTCTTTCATATTCATAAGCTGATTCTTCAATTAGAGTAACACTTCGTGGGGCATGCATAAAATGCTGATGTATTCTGTCTATTTCCTGTAGGAGGAACAGTACAAGGGAAGGCCTGGCTATGAACACTTGGGAGATCCAACACATATCTTGATTGAAGCTGAATTACCTGCTGATGTCATTGACGCTAGACTGGCACAAGCACAGGAGATACTAGAGGAGTTGCTGAAACCAGTGGTACACATACCTCTTCCTTCATCCATTCCCCAATCTGCAAGCAAACAGTAACATTTTTGGAAAGGTCAATGAAATGATTTATTAAATAAGTTGTGTAACAAATTTTTTTGCGATTCCATTAAGTATTGGATATAAGTCATTTATGGATTAGCAATGTTAAATATGAACCAGTGGTCAATTTTCTTTTCTATGATACCATGCCATAACTGATAACATTGTTTGGGAGCGTTTGTGCCAATTTGTAGTTATATCCCATGGTCTGTTCCCATAATTAAACAAATAGAAGAGTAGCACACAATTGCTTTCTTCATCTCTGTGTTTTCCCCTTTTGTTTTGTTTCGTTTTATTTTTTGTAAAAAATGCCTATTCATTGATGGTATATCATGTAGGATGAGTCACAAGACAACATCAAGAGGCAACAACTTCGAGAACTTGCTATGCTGAACTCAGTATATCGAGAGGATAGCCCGCATCAGAACGGCAGTGCCTCTCCCTTCAGCAATGGCGGCACAAAACAGTGAGCGTGTGGGACTCATTTCCTCAACCCTTATCCTTGCAGAGACTTTCTCCCCAATCCTGCTCTCATGACAGACATAGCTTTTCTGATGCTCAAGCTCCTGTGATGGTGTTGGAATTCATACCATTGCTAGCTGGTGATTTTGATCTCCCTTGTGACGTTGACCTGCGGCTGAGATGACTAGTAGTGAACAAAATCCTCCATGGCTGTGTACTTAGGATACTTCTTTTATTTCTTCGTTGTCACCGACTATTAGCGCTGATAGTGCAGAGAGAGTTCCAGGATTTTAAGCTATTTGATTGACTACGAAGTTATGCCTGTGCAACATACAATTTGATCATGATAGTATTTGCCGACACATATTATATCTCTGAGACGCGATTTTCGGAAACATATTTCTGAGACGCATTTGCTGTAGCATGTTTGTCTGTTCAGTGAATGTTTTTCTTTTAAATTCCTTATATGTTGATTCGACATGTACGCGTGAAAGGGCCAGTAGGCAGTAACCGAATAATTGGAAGCGGGGTAACATATTTGTGCAGCAGTCTATAGTGACATGGCAGTGTTATAGACTTATAGTAGATAGCAGGCTATCTCCAATCTCAATTGCAGGAGGATAAACTTTTTGTTTTTTAGATGTGATGAGGTAGTCGGACCTCGCAAGAGCCAGAGGCGCTCTCGCGTCACCACTCCGAGCATAAATGTTAGTAGGACCTGTCTGTCAGTTTTTTTCTAATGCAATGAGCTCGTTCTTTCTCACTTCCCAATGCTCCTTTCTTTCCGTCTAGCTTGTAGTAGTAGCTAGGTGGTTTTTTTTCGACGACGAGCACCATTTTCTCACGTTCTCTTCCAACTGGGATAAGATCATGATGTGGCTATAGCTAGCAGAAGCTAACGCCGATGGAGATGCCCTAACGCAATCAGACAATGTGAAAAGGTTGAGATCACTTGGCACAGAGGACAAGTGCCTTTGCGCTTTCACTGTATCGTTTGCGCCCGTTTCAAAGGAAAGCGTATTGCTCGTGCTCCTGCGATCATTGCTGCCCACGTTGGGGGCCGGGCGACGTCGCCGTCCGCGGGTCTCCCCTCCTCGCTGCTGCATTGACCTCCCTACGCCTGGGACGGCCCCACCTGTCTGCCTGCCGCCGAACGACCGTCGCCGCTGGGGCCCGGCCCAACCCCAACTACCCCGCCGCACGTCACGCCGTAACGCGCGGCGCGGCCCGTCCGTCCCCTCCGTGTCCTGTCCGCATGCGCCCCGCCCCGCCGCCCGTAATTTCTTTCCGCCGCGACTCGCGGCGCCCGCTCGTGGCCGGTGCGCGCGCGTCCGCAACCCACACCGCCTTCCCACTCCCAAATAGTCCTCCGACCACTTTCCTCATCCCTGTCTTGCTTGCCATCTCCCCTCCCCTCTGCAGCTTCTGCTCTGCTCTGCACTCCCCTGCCGTCCTGCGGCGTTCGCTTCACCTGCTGCTGCCGCCCGTCGCCAAACTCCAGTCACCACCCCGGCACCCCGCCAGGCGCGGCCGTTCCTCCCGCGAGAGGACGCGTGTCCAAGCTAGGCTGGCGGCACCTTGTTCCGCGTCGCATGGACTCCTGCTGTGTCTGTGTGCTGCCCCCCAGCCGCCGCCCGCATCGCTGCTAACCGGGTGCCTGCCTAACCG
This sequence comes from Panicum hallii, assembly GCF_002211085.1. Taxonomy (NCBI): domain Eukaryota; kingdom Viridiplantae; phylum Streptophyta; class Magnoliopsida; order Poales; family Poaceae; genus Panicum; species Panicum hallii. Next base: position 6,807,085 of record NC_038046.1, on the reverse strand, counting down.
GCCGATTTCCTTCCTTGCATAGCTCCATTCCACCGCACAAATAGCGCGCGGCTTTCCCAATTCCCACCCTGTGGCCCTTTTCCGAGATCTTTGCCACTTTGTGCGTCCTGTAGCGGCTGGAGGTGATGGAGTGGGGGGACAGGGTCAAGGAGGCCGCCGCGGCCGCCGCGGCAGCGGACGAGAGGGCCGGAGGTGGGGAGGGGCTGGGGGGGTATGTCAAGGTGATGACCGACGAGCAGATGGAGGTGCTCCGCAAGCAGATCTCCATCTACGCCACCATCTGCGAACAGCTCGTCGAGATGCACCGCACCCTCACCGAGCACCAGGACTCCATTGCAGGTCCGTCGGCGCACTTGCTGACAAAACAATTACAACTCTCTAGTCTAGCTGCTCCTTGTTTCTTGCTTGTGCTCGCAGCAATATGATGGAGTTTGGAAGTGCAAAATTGGGGGATTACTTTTGCCTTGGTGCTTGCATTGTCGCTTGTGAGGGCTCCATGTTCACCTCTTTGTCCGGAAAGGAAAAAAAATTATTCTAATTTTCCCCATCACTTGCTCTAAAGGCCGGACCCTTTGTCTGTTAACGTGCTTTAACTAGTTTTACGAAATTCGTAGCGATCAAGTTTTATTTCATTTGTACTAACTGTTTCAAGACTAATTGCATTAGTTGTCATTACTCCACGAGCAGGCCTCATTTCATTGCTATTGCTCTTCTGTTCAGTTTATGTTCAGTATTCAGCAAGTCAGCCTGCTTTCTCCAATTGGTGAAGTCAGATCATTTTCACTCTGTTCATGTTCCTAGATACATATTTGTGGCTTTTACTCTGTTCTACTTTGCTGAAGTCATGGGTACTGTCTTAGCATTGGTAAATGGTTGGTAATACTGGGTACGAGGTAGTAAAATTTGGTTCATCATGCATTATTTGCTGTCATTAATTGTACTGCGATATGTTAAGTTTATTGTTCACATGAGATACTACATAATACTTGTAAAGTATCTTGATAATTAAATGTAATGATAAGTACATGCACTACATTGTTTCTCTGCAGAAAAGCTAGGGCACTGCATCTGCATTGCTCGCTGAAACTAGAACTTGCAGACAGAATTCCATATAGCTGAGCTTGTTGTCTTGTTGAACCAAAGCTGCAAAGCATACAATAAACAAACTACAATCCAGATGCTTCTCTTCTGTTTTGCTCTAGTTAAGAACTTTTTTTTATCATTATGCTGCTCTCACAATTCAATTTCCCGAGTCTTGCTACAACCACCACAGGATTACCATACTTCTGGTTCGCGAACTTTATTCTGTGATTTTGTTAAAAAAAATGTTTTATTGCTTGCAGAGTAAATTACAAAAAAAAAGAAACTACCAATCAATTTGATGTGTGTGTAGGTACTTGATGATAGGTCAAAGTGCCGATGCATTAATGCGATGTATTTTAGGAAGTTGACAATAGGTTCAGTTTACCAAACAGCAGAAATCCTTTAATTTATTCCTTTTTCGAGCTGATCAACTAATGTAGGAATGATGTTGTTGATGGAATATATAGTTCTTTCTTCTTCTTTTTTCCCTGGTCGATTGAAGTTTGGTTTTCTTCTGTAGGAATGAGGTTCAGTAATCTGTACTGTGATCCTCTAATTATTCCTGGAGGTCACAAGATCACAGCAAGGCAACGATGGCAACCAACACCGATGCAGCTGCAGATCCTTGAGAACATATTTGACCAAGGCAATGGAACGCCAAGCAAACAAAAGATAAAGGAGATAACAGCAGAGCTCTCACACCATGGCCAGATCTCTGAGACAAATGTCTACAACTGGTTTCAGAACAGACGGGCACGGTCGAAGCGGAAGCAGGCTGCTGCTTTACCTAATAATAACACTGAATCTGAAGCTGAAGTGGATGAGGAGGCCCTAACCGACAAGAAGCCGAAGTCAGATAGGCTGCTCCATGAAAACAAGGCTATGAATGTTCACAGTGCTGAGAGGATCTCAGGGATGCACCACTTTGATGCAGATCATGATCAAATCGGTGGCATGATGTATGGATCCAATGAAAACGGCATGAGATCGTCTGGCGGTTCAGGCCAGATGTCCTTCTACGAGAACATCATGTCGAATCCAAGTACGTCCTCTGTCATTACTTCGTTAGGCAACACCAAATTGCAAAAGATTTACAGAAGTTGATGCTATCTTTGCAGGAATCGACCATTTCCCAGGGAAGGTGGAGAGCTCCCGGAGCTTCTCACATCTCCAGCACGGGGAAGGCTTCGACATGTTTGGATGACATCTCCCTGCACCGAGTTACCCTGTAAAAAGTGATTGCTGACGGCATCGCCCAATTTGCTGACATGAAAGTTCATCCTGAGCGACTCTGTTGCTTGCCATGGTCTGGTTTAACCAACCCCCAGATGGAAGCTAGCTCTCCTGGAACCTACTTGTTGGAATAGGTGTAAGAAGTTGATATATAGTATTTGCCCGTAGTCTATCATACGCTCAATTATTTTCATGTAATCCCTCCACGTTTGCAAATTTAGCATGAGACTGTCATATGCTATGCAGCAGCTTCTTATCGTGCTTGCCTTTTGCTCTGTTTTCTCACAGAAATGTCACAGAAATTTAGCGTTCGGATCTGCTTCTCTCTTAGTCTTAGGAGAAGATTTACACATCGTCAAATGCTCTTCTGCAACAATGAAAGCATAAGTTTAGCTGAAGACTGGAACGCATTAGAGTATAGCAGATACAAGGTACTAGGTACAGGGGCACGAGTTCTTTTTTATCTGAAGCTGTAGTTGAGAATTAGGTTATCCGATTCAGCAAAATAATCGGATGGGATTATTCATCGCGATCCAATACAGGGGACAAATTAAAAATATTCGGATCGCGATTATTCATCGCAATCCAAACTAGGGGGCAAAATGAAAATAACCAGATCGCGACCAGGGGGCGATGTGAAAAAATTTCTACTACCCTTCCTCCTCCCTTCTCCTTCCCGGCGAGCCTATCGACGCAGCGGCGATCGCCCGCCGCGGAGCACACGGATTGGCGAAGCTCTTGGAACTAGGCGTCCGCCTCCTCTCCTCTCGGCTCGCCCGCGCGACCAGGCCAATTCTTCCGTCCCTTCAGCCTTCGCCCTTCGGCCTGCATGGATGCGAGTTTCATTCCTGCCCCAGTGGCCGATTGCCTGAAAACACCAATCGCAATCTGGTCGTCTACTCGTCTACTCCCGTCTACTGGTCTTGGCCCGTGAGGCGTGACAATGGGATGGGATGGCCCGCTGCCACCGGCGGTATGGCCGGCCGGGCACGCGCGGAAGACGTTCGACCAAATGCCACAGCGACATCAACCCAGGGATTCCCGTCCACATCCAGTGTACGTAACTGATGAGTTACACTTACATCAGTATATGTACATGCCTCACCTGCATTTTTACAACTGCTACAAGTACATCACACCCTGATCCCTGCAGCACTACTTCACACCAACACCCACTCATGTACAGACCAACTCTTCCAACAGCAGCGGAGGGAACACCACCCCTGGCATTACTCCTATCACTACTTACAAAGCTATGCTCCAGCGGCAGGTGCCTACAAAACTATTTCCAGCGCGGCCAGCGTCAGCAACTACCGGGGAGCCACCGTCCCGGAGGGGATGCCACTGTCCACCTGGCCGCTACCGGACATATGCGAGGACACGTACAGTGGCCCCGTGGTGGTCGAGGACGACATGGTCTTCGTCAGCAAGCCTGATCCCGTGGTCTCGGACAGGATGTCCTCTCCCTCGGGCAGCACGCTCCGGATGGTCTCGAGCTCTCTGACAATGTCGGCCATATAGGGCCTCGCCTCGGTCTCGTCCCGGCAGCACTTGATTGCCAGGGAGAGGAACCTCGTCACGCATTCCGGAGGGTACGAGGACATTCGGCTGTCGATGATCCTGGAGATATCGCCTGATTGGTAAGCCAAGTTTACCTGCAGCAAGAGCAAATCGTTTTGATTTTTATTCATCTGTTTAAATCCAATAAAATAAATAAAGGAGCTCCGAATAGCAAAGAATATGCAACTAGTTCATTGGAGATAAGCAAATGCATGTTGAGGTATCTCTATTTGCTATGTTGACAATCACTTTCAAACAATTCAAACCTATATAGGGTTCAGTAAGTTTCCTAAGCATCAATGCTGAAGCCAGGCTTACTACTTTGAATGATACGTGATGGTTTCAGTATCTCAATACTTCACACTCTACGGTAAATGTTACTTGATGGCTTCATCTATAGGCAAGTAATCAAATAAAATAGAGAAATTGGTGGTCTTGTCCCTACTTTGCAGTGCAATTGTGATTATACCCTCCTTTTCCTTAACTTTGTGATTATACCCTTACTATTCACAAGTCAACGCGATTTTGCCCCTATTCAACGCGATTTTACCTCTATTTTGACCGATGACTAGGGCTAAAATCGTGTTGACTAGGGGCGGGCAAAATTGCATTGACTTGTGAATAGTAAGGGTAAAATCACAGAGTTAAGAAAAATGAGGGTAAAATCACAATTGCACTGTAGTAAAGTAGAGGCAAGAACACAAATGCCCCCAATAAAATAATTGGGGCTGGGGTGGGAATGTTTTTACCTCTCTAACAATGTTTTTACCATGCTGGATCGGCTTCATTCCAGTCAATAGTTCGAGAAACACAACACCAAGGCTATACACATCGCTTCTTTCCGTCAGTTTATGAGTCAGGAAATATTCTGGGTCGAGATAGCCCTGGTGAAAGGGAAAAAAAAATGGTTATGATCACCTTAACATCTACACCATATTAGTGTGCTCAAATGGCTATCTGACAAGACACAGAAAAATGAGATCATGGTGAGTGGTGTTGCTTCTTTGCTAGGTGTAATGCCACTTACTGGGGTGCCCTTAACAACAGTTGATATATGAGCTGGCAAAGTCCCTTCAATATCAGGCACAGGAGCAAGCCTCGAAAGACCAAAGTCAGCCACCTTCGCTACAAACTTGGAGTCCAGAAGAATGTTGCTGGCCTTGACATCACGGTGAAATATAGGAGGATCTGCCTCAGTATGCAGGTATAGAATTCCTTTAGCAGCACCAAGCGCAATATGCACTCTCTGACCAAAGCTCAGATGTCTTTCAGTCTTAGCTGTGAAAATGTTGAGTAAGATTATATGCTTCGCCAAATACATTTCTAAGAACTATGCATTTTAATATGCAATGCTAAACCAAAAGCTATGCAAACATGCAATATAGAAAATAGACACCAAAAATAAAAACCGTGGGATGGCCTTGATCGCGGGTAATCTTAAACGTGGATGTCTATGCTGGTCATATGGAAAACAAAAGGGAAATTTGAACAAGTCAATTCCCACTTACCAGAAAGATGGTCACGTAGGGTACCATTGGGCATGAACTCATACACCAGCATCTGGAAAACATAATTCTCTATGAGGGGAGCATACTGCAAACTCAGCAAATTGACTGCAGAATCACTAGCTCTAAGCACATTTATTCTTTCACAACGTGGAGAGGGCCGTGGGGAAAATTTCCAAGATCATTAATAATTCAAAAGATTGGAAACGCACCTGCTCGTCTTCTTCATCACAATAGCCAACAAGAGAAACCAAATTACGATGATGTAATCTTGACAACAATTCTATTTCTGTACAGAACTCCTTTGAACCTTGCAGAGAATCTTCATGTGCACGCTTGATCGCCACAGCTGTTCCATCAGCTAAATTTCCTTTATAAACTTTTCCATAGCCTCCCTGACCAACTTGAGCTGAAATATTAAAATCGCCTGTTGCTGCAGCCATTTCTTCAAATGTGAAGCATTTCACGCCATCAACCTTGACAGGAAACCTTGAAAGTACTGCAAAACAATATGCATCTTTAGATACTATGATTATTTTTTAGAAGAATAGATTCTGCTATTTGAGCCAACCTAATATCTATCACAAGGCTAAATTTTATTCACTGCAGAGATGAAACATTTTGAATAATTTTCTACTGTTCAGAGCTCCCAATATAATGTATTTGAATGAGGTCATGAAACCAAGACTGACGACTTGGTTCCAAATTCTGAGATTTAGACATATGCAAAAATAGTATCTTTCTACTATAATATGTTACTATAAGTATTGCTTAACATATTTCCTTTTCATCTTAAAACAGTAAGATGTTTTAAGTCGTCGGCTAGCAACCCTAAACCCCGTCTATGCACCACACGTTGTTGTATCTCCATTTTTGTGAGAGGAAAAAAAAAGGAAAATTGACTTACGTGACCGCCTTGAAACCGTTCGACGTTTTCTACGCCTTTTCATTATAAGAACTGTAGAAACCACAGATAGTGCAATGGCAGCAACAATTGTCCCTACCAAAATGCCAGCTAGTGCACTCTTTTTTAAACCTGATGACACCACAGTAGGAAATTCTGCAAAAGGTAATAGCCAGTAAACCAGAGGTTTATCAAATTAGTTGTAGCATTCTTGTACAAATATATGAAACATGTTCTAACTTATGTCTTGGCAAAAGAAATACAGTAATAGTGTGAAGAGTTTCGACTAATAGTTTCATACTCCCTCCATCCTAAATTATTAGTCGTTTTAGCTTTTCTAGATACATAGTTTACTATGCATCTACATATATGTTTATGTCTAGGTGCATAGTAAAGCCTACGAATCTAGAAAAACCAAAACAACTAATAATTTGGGAGGAGGGAGTATGATAGAACTGGGAAAGAAATTGCGGCCAAGTAAGTTTCACGTACCATCTTCATAGGAACCAAGTGTGAAATTAAGAAGCTCATATGGACCAAAAACATCTGATAGAGTTATCCGCCATCCAGCAAGTACTTGCCTGAGCCGCTCCACCTCAGTCTTATTGAATAAATTTGTATTATCTGGGAATAACTTTAAATGTGTGTTAAGCCTTGGGCCTGTCTCCCACATGTATCGTTCGATGTACAGCTGATAAACACTTAATTCCAGCAGAGAGGTTAAGTCGGTCTCGAAAGCCTCTTTGTAGGGAAGGAAGTCTGATATGCCTGGACTCTTCAGTCGAAATCCAACTCCCAGAGGCGCAGCACAAAAACAAGGTATTGGGGATGCTGGATTGTATTCAAAAGTTTTATCCGTTGGGCAAGGCTTACACAAACTATTAATTTGCCTTCCCTCTCCAGATGGTGCTTCAATTACAGATCTAGGTTGGCAAAGATTAGCTGCTCGGGCTGCATTAGATGTCGTGCATACAGGGTTTCCATAAAGTCTGCAGAAAATGGTAATATTTTTTTGTTGCATCAGAAACTGAGAAAATTCGCTTGAAAATTTGAGCTTTTTTTTATCAGTGTTCTAGATATGTGGAACCTTAATATCTGCTATCTACATCAGCAGTGACCCGATGACAGGTAAGGCTACTAATTAGCAAATTCATCTGAGCTTTTGCATTGAACATTTTATATCCCAACAAATTATACAGTTGAACATAATACTAAAGAGGAAATATCTCCATGGTGAACTTACAGAACAGTGACAGCTTCTGGGGGGTCAAATGAAACTGGAATAGTGTCAAGGGCGTTATTTTGGAAATCCCTGCATTAATTGAATACTATCTTACACAGAAGTATATCTCAAAAAGTATAAGAGAGAACATATGTGAAGATTGCCATACAGAATAAGGGTTCTATTTCCCGTAAAAGTAATGTTTCTCCAAATTGCCGGTGGAACAGAACCATTTAGGTGGTTCCCATTGACTGACCTGTGAAATGGAAATTTTAGATAACATGGTATAAGAGTAGTGCTGCCAGCATATTTTTCTTGAAAAGTTTGATCATTTTTAGTTTGACAAGGAATGAACTTTTTTCAATATCAGCATAGCGGTACATAAATGTCTCTTCTAAGTTAAATAGTACTTACAAGAACTGAAGATCAGGTAGCCCTGAGAAGTTTGGTGGAACAGTTCCATTAAGAAAGTTATGTGACAAATCACTGCCAAAAAGATGAAATTAGCTTCATTTTAAAAAAAAATATATGAAAGATTGTCAAAAGCTACATACACTGTAGTGATACTTGAAGCAAGCCTATTAGTTGGTATAGATCCTTCCAATTGGTTCCAGCTAAGATCCCTGAAAATACATGGAATTAATACCAATATATTTCAAATAACATCCGGGATTGATAATTGAGTGGTATCTTTCTGATTCTAGTGTGAAGATAATCACTAAATGCATTTAAGAAATAATATTGACAAAATAACTCTTTCAGAAATTCTGTAACAAGCTGATGTAAAAAGGATAGTATATGATTGTAAAATGTCTAACAGCTAAATAAAGGAAATTGAGCATTCAATCTGGACTTACAAGTAGCTAAATTTAGGTATGCCACTCATATCGGGAACAGCTCCTTGCAAACTGCAGTTCCTAAGACTCCTGGTAACATGGAAAAGGATGGTTTACCCCGCACATCTTGATTTGAGTTTAAACATAATGCTGACTGAATGCTGCTTGCCCTTCTTAAATGGAGATAATGAAGTAAATTGCTGTTTTAGTTATCAGTGAGAATGATCTCCAGAGGCACAGAGTGAAAGAAGAGTTCCTATAGAAACTATTTGGCTGCTATGACTTGTAATAGGAGAGTTGCATAAAAATTAAAAAAAAGTTTACCTATGTGATATCCTGGGCTTTTTTTAGAACATTGTGATAACCTGGACTTGATATACTGGCTATCTCAACTAAAAGCATAAGCTGTTTAGGAAATATAAACATTTTACGCATAATATTTTTCTTTTTCCGCTAATCTTTTAATCACCAGTGCATAACATTTCTAACAAAGTTTTTTCTCATTAAAAATAACTTGCAAGAGCTCTTTACTTCTTAAAATTTTCTTTCACACTCATCTACCTCAAATTCTAAGAAGAGAAAACTTGATGGAAAAGGGGTTACACTCACAGCTTTAGAAGTGTTTGTATGTTGCTGTATTCAGTAGGGATAGAGCTTCCACTGAAGTTGTTGTTATCAGCCTGACTATTGTAGAAAGACAGATATACGAGAAATTATTGTCATACATATAGATAAATAGGTCTAATCTCAACCGAATAAGAAAACATTTTCAAAGAGAGAGGTTTGCGCTAGTTGTTTAAAACATTAGAAAGTTATAACCATTATATTTTATTAATATGTCATACTTTACAAAGAAGTGAAGCATACTCAAGAAATTGGTTTTATTACTTAAACTTCTTAAAAATTCAGAAATAAAGGAGAGTGATCATCTGTCAACCTCATGCTACCATAAGCTAGTACAAATTCTCTGAAAACTGGAAGCTATTATGTTGTGTGTCAATTTCTATAGTAAGGAAATCTCATTGGAGTACAGAAAAATGTACTTACAGTATCTCCAAACTCTGTGTTTCCGCTAATTTTGGGGGAAGAGGCCCAGATAAATTATTGTTGTCAACAAGGCTGCAAGTTTCAGTAGAATAACGTATTAATGGCACAACATATCTGTAACTCGCATAACAAAAAAAAAATCAGAGAAAAGTATATATCCACTTACAGATGAAGGAGTGAAGGCAATCTGGACAGCTCAGATGGGATTTGCCCACTTAGTGAGTTATTGTTCATGTGACTAAAGGTAAAAATGGAACTAATCAGTACTAAGTTTATAATTGAGAAGCGTAATGGATGGGCAGAAAAATAAAGATACTCATCACTTACAGATGTTTTATGCTTGTTAAGTTAGCAAATGATTTGGGTATGGGGCCTGATATGTTGTTCTCATCGATTTGTAATCTGTTTAAGTTCACCAGATAGCCGATCTCATCAGGTAAAGAACCAGATAGCTGATTACCATTCAAAGTTCTGCAAGATTGTGCAGGGACAGTTAGCAGTGTTCGTACTTCGTATCTAAAGAAATGGTAGTGGAAAATTTGCTTAGAGAGGAGAAACTTACATGAGCTTCAGCGTTGTGATTTTTCCAACTTCTCTGGGGATTTGCCCAGTTAAATTGTTCCACATGAAGTCCCTTGAAAAAGAACATTCCATACAAGTTAGTAAACATATGCTGGGTAACCTAATGGAACGGCTACAAGAGCATCATGGAGAAAAGAAGAAGAGTTCTAACTATGAAAATAAACAGTTAAAATAGATAAAGCCAGGACTTGTTTTTATGATATCTTTTGTAAGTTCCTAGTTAGTCAGAAATTTAGGGGTTTGCTTTATATTTAGTTAACCGTATAGAGCATGAAGTAGAGCCGTGAGGTACACTGTTTATGAAATGCTTGAAAATGCTCATTTCAGTTTGCACTAAGTAGCATCAATGGTCTGTCAAATTAGTACTCACAATGTTTTCAGCTGGGATAGAAGGCCGACCTCTGGTGCCAAAGTTCCGGAAAGATTCATCTTAAACAACTGTCTACAAGAATCAATATCCACTGTTACAACTAAATGTTACACTCTATATGGAAAAATGACAGAAATAAATAATAAACAGATATTAGGATGTACTCCCTCTGTTTGAAATTGGTAGGCATATTAACATCTCAAATAATCAAAAGTAATAAATTTTGACCAACAATTATTCAAATCATATGCATGCTTAGTGTATAAATGTAGATTCATATTTCATAGATCTTTCAATATGACGTTGTTTTTTTAGCAATTGATGATATATTGTAAGAAAATTTAGTCAAACTATATATCTAAACACTTTAAAATCCTAAAACGGCTAATAAAAACAAACAGAGGGAGTAAGATAGTCTAGCAACTAAACCTTTGTGGATGTAATAAATAATGTGGAAAATTCATCATACATTTCTGTTACATGAAGATATGAATCACTAGGTATCTTGTCACAGAAGATTCCTGTCCAACGGGATGTGCATGGATCCCCACGACCCCAATTCTTAAGTTTATTAGAAGGATCAATTAAACTTCCTTTAATTGCCTTGAGAGCGTTTACTGCAAATACAAGAGAGGCAATATTCAGCAGCAGTTCAAAAGATCAACAGAGTATCAGAGTAGTGGAGAATATTGTTACTGTCTGAACTAGACACGCCTGATCAAGAAACAGAATGTGAATGCATACGCATTTCAAAATATGTCAACGAGAACCAATCCCTAGACCCTAGTTATGCCTCCTACCTACTTGAATAAGGTGTGTATTACAAAGATATCGCATTTCTCAGCATGTATTGTCTGTGAAGTGATTTTGATTAGTTCACGAATATTACTGGCCTGTGCAACAAACTTGATTACATATACATCGTAGAAATGGACTATGGACAATTAACCAACAGAACCAGAAGCCAAAACGAGTTCTTCAAAACTTTCAGTGAATTTGAACCATGCAACAGGAGGACTGACAGTGAATCTACAAAAAATTGGGCCTGCTTGAATCAAAGCTTCAGGTCAATTTCCAGTTAGATGGTAATTGGTAAAGCGTCTCTCATTTCTTTCTGGCTCGAGCAATCCCCAACGATCTGACTCAAAGCTCTGACGGAAGAAAGCAAAGACAGCAGGGGATTACCTTCAGTAGGGTCAGTTCTCTGTCCCCTTGCAACATTCACGCAGCCAGTGTATAGAAGAAGAAGGATCACTGCATGCAGGATGCCTCCAACTCTAAGGTTGCCCATGTCTGAATAGGAGATATATCAGCAGCCAGTTGTCAAGTTGTCATCCCTGCGAGAGCATAACTGCTAACAATCTGAGACCATCCAAACCATGGAAAGACACAAATGGTATGGAGCAGTATCAAATGATCGGCGAGCACAAAATGGAGGTGCCTCTTTGTTCAATCTTCACAGCATGACAGGGCTATCTTATCTTATTATGCCTAGGTGTGAAAGCATGCCAGTCGCCCCAGATTCTCAACGGCCTTTCTGACCTAACACCGGTCTGCTGTTCATACCAACAGCCCCTGGAGAAAATATGGCCCGGAGCGAATAAGATCAACTACTGACTTTTATTGACTAGAGAAAAGTAAACAGGGTTAAACATGTTGCTTAAACTCCACAGCAACTGGTAGAGAGGACATCAACGCTGACAGCAACGCCATCTAGAGGAATTAGGACTCGCCAACTGAATTACAGGATTGTAGTCGTACCGTACGGCAGTACTACCTTGATAGTTTGAATTTTATTAAGCATATGTCTCTTTTTTTCTACAGAAAAGCAAAGCTCTGATAGTTAGATGGTGCTTGGTGCATATGGGAAGAAAGGAACACAAGTGAAAAATGATCGAGTAGCCAAGGAAGACATGGGCAAGCTCGAGCGAAATCGCATCGGAAGAAGAGAAAACAAGTGTGGTGAACTCACCAGCAGAACCCCGGGAATCCTTGCTGAACAGAGCTGCGCGAGAACAGACAATCGGAGGAGACACAGGAAACTCCAAGAACCCGGCAGGCCTTTGGAGCTACGGGCTGACACCTCTCTCTGCTCCCGGGACGAATCCACCAGCTCGACCAAGCCCGATCGAGCGGCAGGCACAGCAAGGAGCACAGGACGAAAACGCCGGGCAGGTAGCGGCCGGAGAAGAAGAACCGAGGGCTCGAGAGCAGGCGAGGAGACGGCGGACAAGCTCGCCTTTGCTTCCTTCCTCCTCCGCCGGCAGAGCCAACAAGTAGCAGCGGCCGAACAGGAAACCGCTGCGAAGCGAAGATCGCCCGTTTTCAATAGTGCAAGCGGCTCCTCCGCGCCGGTGGTAACAGCGGCGATTGGCAGGTGAGCCGAGGCGAGTGGGTTGTTGGGTCGGCAATAGGCTCGGAACAGGGGGGCTCGTTTTGTTAACGGCGGCGCCCTGGCTTTTTACATCGTGCACACGTCTCCGCACCAGCCCCCACCCGCTACAGGTGGGAACTCGCCGCGGCTCAGGCCAGTCAACCGCCGGCGACCGCTTCCCAGCTCCTCCCACTACTAGTAGTAGAAAATGCAGTAGAAGGTGGTGGCGCATTTCCCCTGCACGCTTTCGCGGTGCGCCGAGACGGGCGCGGCATTAATGCTCCCCCGGAAAGCTGGGAGGTGGGAGTTGGCTGCTTTTGGTTGCTTCTCCGGTTCCCCCTTGCCTGTTCATACTTCATCGTCAGACTGAGACTGACGAGGCGGACGGAGTCACGGAGATGGCTTGCCGGTTGGTGGTGGTTTCCGATGGCGATTCTGATTTGGGTTTCCCTGCTGGTTTTTCTGGCGCTGGCCTCCGTATCCTGAAGGACGGACTGGGCAACAAAAGTTGTACAATGTAGTAGTACGCTGAGAGGACTTGTGGTGCTTCCAGCTACCAGTTTTCATACCATCTCTGTCTTTTGATGAAGTGGATCACATAATATAGTATGTAATATTGTAATGGTGTACTGGAGTAGTAGTACGTAATCATGCACGCCGTTTTCGCTACGTTTCTTAATCCATATAGCATGGGGACCTCAGACGGATCTCTTGATGGAATGGACTTGTCTTTATTTGCGAAAAGCAATGGAATGGGTTACTCTAGGGTCCATTATTCTACGTTCTCTCTCTGGCGCTGCGTCCAGGTCACTCCGTGCGTGCTCCAATGGATACAAAGCTCGCTTTTTTCTTATCGGAATAGGAAAAAGTGGATAAAACTATTGTTGTTGAGGATCGGGAACACTAATTCTGCATAAACTACAAAAAGTGGATAAAACATAGGATACGACAGGTCCAGGAAATTACAAAAAGGCAGCCACAATCATGCTGCATAAGCTAATCCTGTTCCTTTTTATTCCTGCATAACCTGAAGACATCCTCTGCAAGAGGACAAATGGTATCTTACACAGAGCATACCGTATTATTATTGAAGCATTCCTTCAGCAACCGCTTCCTTCGACCCTCTTCTTCAGTTAGCATGTAAGACAGACGTAATAGAAGTCCCTGCTCCGAAAAACACTGTCGTCATTGTAGCCAGTAGCTTTCTTTCTTTCTTTTTTGCAAAAATAAGTAACCAATAGCTTTCAGTGTCGAGTTTACTACCGAAGAGGAGTCGATCACTCACTTCTGCTTTCCGCCTGGTCCTGACCATTTCTGTGTTTCAGCTGTTCGAGCTTGTAATGCTGTGGGAGGCCTACCATACTGGCATTTGCTGGGTCCCAGGTACCAGCAAGAAGCAATAATGAATGATCTTGTCCATCACCTAGCATAACCCTCGAGTCACGTCCTTGACATCTTCGTTAGTGCAGAGTGAACCGGTCCTGAAGAAACTAGAGCAGTTCAGTGTGGACTAAGGAGCTCGCCTACTCATGCGATTTGCAGTGCATTCATTGCACGATACTGGTAGGTTGCATCCATAGGGCACACAACTGGCTGCACAAATCTAGAGGGTTTGATCAATGGCCGAGCAGTTCAGTAGCAGACTCCTCGAAAGATTAGTATGCCCGGTCAACGGGCGAGCAAAGTCAGCGAGGCTCGTGACCGGAAGAGGGGAAGGTATTGTCGGCGACACTGTCCGGCTGCAGCTTTTCCGTCGGAACCCGTATCCGCGAGTTGTTTTCTTAGTTGGTACGGCGCCGTTGATCGGTCCATGACAAGGACACTTCCGCGGAGAAAAGGTTGTAGTGCTAGTCAATGGTAGACTACTTGCTGCTTTGAGATTTTAGGAATTAGGAGTGTTCAGGAACAGTGTGACAGCACAGTGACGCACAGCTGAGGCTCTCGGGCTCTCGGCGTGCTGTAGACTCCTAGAAACTTTCAGACACACAGTTGCAAAGATAATTCCTGAAGAAGTCGAGCTTCATAAATGAGCTTTACGACGCATGGATCTCGACCGTTTTTTTTTTTTTTGATGAAATCATAGACCTCGACCTGGACTAGATCACTAGACTCCTAGCTGGTGGTGCATATGTCTGTGTCTCTGTGATTGCTACAACTGAATAGCACGTGGGACGTGCTCCAATTGTAGCCAGAAACACTAGCTGTTTCTTTCTCTCTCTCTTTTTTTTTTGAACGAACTAGCTGTTTCTTTCTCGGAAGCCATTCAATCGCCGATTTGACGGCAGCAAAGGACGAGGGAGGAAAACAAAGAAGAAGTCGGGACAGGCCATCACGACCAGTAGCAATCCAGGGTCAGTTCAGCACGGCTGTTGATGCGTACGTGCGTGCCCTGCAGTCGCTTGCTTCTGGTCCAGCAGAAGGGCAATGGTTCACACCACCCTGATTAACCCCGCGTGAAAAAAATGGGGAAGGATTAGGATTAACGGACAACCGCAGCCATAAGCTTGGTTGCTTTGCGCGTTTGATCCGCTTTTCTTCAGACTCGTCAATGAGCACGCGCATTTGACTGCAGTGCAGAAGACCCTAATCGAGGGCGTCTAGCTGAAGACGCCTTGAGTACGGACGCGTTGTCCGACACGCAGAAAAGTCCCGTTGAGAAAAAGGTGCGGATGATGAGCTAGCGGAATCAATCACTGCCGAACGGGAGTCAATCTGACTGGTTCTTTTTTAGTTTGGCATTTTTTTCTGCATCAAAACTACCTTCTGTCATCTGCCTCAATCGTTTCTATCCTTCAGTTATTCATATAGGTAATGCCGTATTAGCATCGTACAAGCATTCCTCGTTCCGGAAGCAAGGGTCTTTTCTCCGCTTCTGATCTAGTAGTACAAACCAACAAGAAATTATCATATCCAGTCGAGTGTCATTGTCCGCAACTGCCTATTGCAGGTGATTGTGAGGTAGTCTTACTATTATTACTATTACTAATTGGATGTTTTTTTAAAAAAACTTTCATGTAAAGTCAGTCACTTAGGATCCTAGTGGATACTTAAAAATAGAGAAATTTTAGAAATCTCACAAAAATCAAAAACATCCGGCCATCAATCCGACAACTCTAATTATAATAGTTATTGGATCTATTATTTTTTCTAATAAATTACCCACTTCAACCATTATGAGAATAGACTAAAGTAACCCCTAAACATGTATCTAACTTACTCGTTAATCTTTATGTACCCTCTAATTTTTATGTAAATTACCCACCTATGCTATTATAAAAATAATACAAATAACCCCCTAAATTTGCATATAAATTATCCAATTATATCATTATTAATATATTTTTATATAAAATACTACTCACGATATGCGTCACCATGTATTCATGTATGATGGAAGAGATAAGAATACAAATTCATAAACAAATGGTTAAATTAAATATATATCAAACACACATGGAGGTGTGATGCAAAATGAAATCTATTGCAACTAGATAATGATAAACATATATTTTAGAGTATGTGTTAGAATATTAATAGATGAAAGAGTGTGTGAGATAGATAATTATAATTATTAGATATAAGCCTATTTTTATACTAATTCTAATTAGCCCGTACGGAGCATGGGGTGGTAGGCTAGTATATCCTAAACCTAATTGCTCCATTTTAGCTATATCCTAAGCCTAACTACCAAATAAATATGCAATTAAAATGTGTGGATTTAATGAAACTAGCTAAATATTGTAACTTTAATTTGAAATGGTGTCCATACACCATGCACTCCATAATATATTTTTTTGAAACGAACTGGCAGGAGAGCTGCTAATTATATTAAAAAGAAGAGCACCCTCGAAGGGAGGACTATACAAATTTATTAGGCTGAGCGTGGAAACCACAACAGAAGAGAAGAAAGAAAAAACTTAACCATGCAGCACAGGACATGTTAGGTCCGGCCGGCAAGAGTGGCGAGATGTTTAACCTCCGCCATAACCCATCTATCTAATTCATCTCTGACTTTAAAGAAGATACTGTCGCTTGTGGCTTTCTTTGGATCAAAAATCCTCGCGTTTCTTTCCTTCCATAATTCCCAGGAAATTAACATGATTAAGGAGCACATGCCTTTACGCGAGTTGGAAGTTACTCTTGCCATTGCCGTCCACCACTCGTGAAGGTCACCCGTCTTGCTGTGTCCACTCTCTCGGATGCACTGTTGGGATCGCTGACCAATCCGAGATAGATGATCAGATTTTTCTAGTGAATCTGCAGTCGGCAAGGAGGTGCATCGCCGTTTCAGGCTGGCATCTAAGCATAGGGGGCATGCTGATTGGTTCGGCCAGTCTCTTGCTTGTAGTCTGTCCGCTGTCCATAGCCTGTTCTGGACTGCCAACTAGGAGAACAATTTGCAGCTTGCAGGCGCCCTGTCCGCCAAAAGAACAACTCCATAATATTGAATCCACACATAGCACACAAGTAGTGGCACATAGTAATCTAGAAGGCGAACAAAGTCAGCTAGGTGATTAGGAGTTTACACCGATCTGTTGAGCGTGACCAAAGCGGAATACGTTGTCGGCGACGCAAAGTTCGCCAACTACCCGTCTCTCGGCTTGCTGTACGTGATTTTCTTCGCAGGTACGGCGCCGCTGATCAGTCCAAGATATGGACATCTGGACATAAACTTCGGGGAGCCTTGACCGTAAGACTCGAGTATTCAAGAACAGTGTGACACCACAGTGACCGCGACATATATAGTAGTGCTGTAGAATTGAACACATGTTTTCAACTTCCAACAGGAGTTTTCAGACACAACTGCAACAAAATCCCTGTAAACAGCACGTCCTAGCTGGTGGACAGAACTGAAATCTGTAAAGCTGAAACGTAGTAGGACGTGCCCCAATCGTAACCTGGTAGCTGTCCCGTGCTTATAGAAGCCAACACTGGTAATCCGACTTCAAGCCAGAGGTCCACGGAGAGGCCCCGCGGGGGGTAGGGGAGCAAGAAGCCAAGTCAACACGGGGTGCATTCAGCTTCGAGGACGCGTGCGTGCGTGCCCTGTAGCTAGCCGCTTCTGGACGGTCCAGGTGTTTGGTTAACTCCTCTCAACTGCCCAAGATCTTCAGGGAAAACATGCTTACATCCAAAGCTGCTCAAAAACAGATAATAACTTATTATATCTGACTTAGCAGACGCCGATGGCAAGCGTCAGAGTTCCTGCCCAAGTTCAGGATCCCATCTACGGCGGCTTGCCAAGATCCAGGCGCGGCTACGGTAGCGTCTCCGATTGGTTCGCGCACCCAACGGTCCAACACCGCGGAAGGAAGAAGGATCAACGGATAATCCATGGCCGCTAGCTGCTTGCGTTGCTCCGGATTCGTCACGAGCACGCGCGTTGACTGCAGGCGGTCGGGAGCTTCTCGCTGACGGCGCCTCAAGTACGGACTCGCTGCCCGACGCGCGGATAAATCCAATCGGAAGAACGGCGCCGATGATGAGCTACCCTGATGATATTTTTGTTCTATATATGATAATTTACGGATAGCTCGATGACGTGGAGAAAAGAAAGGCTCATTTGGGAATCGAAGGCAAGGAATCCAGGAAGAAGATTGCGGTTCACTCACTTTCTGGCTTCCACGGCACCGGCGGATCGCGATGGCGATGCTCTCCGCGCGACGGCATTCTATGCGTTATCTTATGCTGACGGAGAACAGAACGGCGTTGCAGTTGCAGTCCTCAATGGAATCAAGCAAATGCAGCAGCAGTTCACACACGAAAGACGCAGGGATACAATTTAACAAGGGGAACCGTAGCTTTCGGTGGAGATTGAGCAGGACGGATTTTAGGTACTTCGGCTAAACGGCAAGGCGAGTGCTAGTTTACATAGGCACAAGACTTGCAGTACGTCTGAAGTTGACAGCAGCATGCCGTCAAGAAAGTGTTGACAGGAACAGATGAGAACAGACAGACTAGATCCGGCCCAGTCCCATGTTCCGACGTGCAAACAGGCCTCCAGAAGGAAAACATACATTCAGGATTCAGATGGACAGGGTTGGCCGTGGACTGAACTTGGTGCTGCGATAACGCATACTCTGCTAGGGTGACTTTGGTCAGGGAGCCAACTTGAATGGAATGGTTCCATTCTATTTTCTGAGAATGGAGCCGCTCCGTTCTACGTTTGGTAAGTAGAACGGAGCCGCTCCATTTTTTGTTTGGTGTTACAATAGAATCATTCCATTCTATGTTTGATTGGAGAGCCAGTCGAGCGTGGTTACCTCCTTCTTTCTTGAGGTGAGCTTACCCCTATATATTTTCAGGATTGAGTCTTGATCGCCTGCACATCCACAGTAACATTGGGACCTCGGCATCACAATAAGGGATTCAGATCAAATTGACATAAAACGTCGTTCTCAATGATATCAGAGAAATCTATAAGTGAATAACAATATGAAATTTCTAGTTTCCGGGTGCAGGCCGCGCTGGGGGCCGGCGGGCGGGGTGCAGGCCGCGTGGGGGGCCGGCGGCAGCGGGGCGGCTCGCGGGGGCTCGGCCGGCGGGTAGCGGCGTGTGAGGGGCCGGCGGGAGGGGTGCAGGCCGCGCGGGGGGCGGCGCTGGGTGGCCGCGCGGGGGGCCGGCGGCGGGGGGCTGGCGGCGCGGGGGAAGAGAGGGAGCGGTGCCCCTATCTCACGCGCGCGGGAGAGAAGAAAAGGAGCGCTCGCGTCCGGTCGGATTGGGAGAGTGGGATGGTTCCGTATATCATGCGAATATTCGCATTTTTAGCTCCCGGAACCACTCCGCTCAATCTCGATTGCAACCAAACGCCTAGGAAAAAGGAGCGGAGCGGTTTCATTCCGATTCGCTCTCCAACCAAACACATCCTTGCAGAAAGGATTGCAGAAACATCTCAGTAGCCAGTAGTGGCATCCAAAACTGTTCTTTGGGTCATTGTACGTTGCCAGTCATGTTTGGATTGGGCAACCGTTTGCATTTCGCTACTGCTATGGCTTGCCTCGCAGCCTGAAAGCGTCAAGTCTCTTCAGCAGACTGCTTAATCCGCAAATGCAATGCAATGATCCGTTTCTGGATAGGAGCACTGCATGTTGTCCGAAATAGCTGTAGAACTGAATCTCTCTTTGCAGAGAATCACAATGCACGCATTGAAAACGTTTCACCTGGCTCCTGGAAAATCTCCGGTACTCCCCTGCACCACCAATCAGCAATCAGCACCGAGCAGGAGGTATCACATATTGGAAGGATGATGGAACTAATTTTGGGTTAGTAGGGTCGCCTTTGACTGAAGCTGAAGCGACCTTATTCTCCCTATTTCTGACATTTGTTTCTGAAGAGAGACATGGACAATAACTTGGCAAATTTTTGGCCATCAGGTGAAAAGCCCAAAGAAGTTCAGGCCTTCTAGCTGTGTCCACATTTGTGATGCTCGTTTTCCTCAAGGAGTCTCTTGTTGAAGTAGCATCAAAGACAGTTTAGTCACTTCGCCTGATATCTATGGCTGGTCTGTTTTTTGAGTTTAGATAGTATTCACTATTCAGTAGTAACTCGCAACAAAGCTTATGCTGAAACTGTCCTGAAAGAAGCTTGGGCTGAAGGACTTCATCGCTGCCAAAGAATGGTACTGCCTTGTCTGTCTGTCTGCCACCCAAAGAAGTTCGGGATGCCTCGGACACTGACACAAAGCTTGGTGGTCTGCTGCCGCCCCGCCGGCGTCAGGTAAGGTCGACGGAAGCGATGCGGCCGTTCCACCACAGCGATGACTGACGACAGCCGCGCCAGCTCAAATCCGCCGCATCTATCCCCAATCTCCTCGAATTGTCCTCGCAGGTAGTGTTTCCATTGTCGGGCAATGTCCTAGCAGCAACAGCCGCATCTGCAACGCCGGCGTACCTCTGAAAATAGAAGCGCCACCGCCATCATCCGATTCGAAATCTGGGATTTATTCTGCTTGGCGGCGCCTGACGGCGCTGAGGGACACCGCCCCGCCCCTGCCATGGAGATCTTGCAAACGGAACTGTCGAGTCATCGTGATGCTGAATCGGCCGAAATTTCTCCAGCATCTCCGTCTGATCCCACTGCGGCCACCCTCTGACGTCGTGCCGCCATAGCGGCCATGTCCGTGCTCTTCATCGCTGTTCTTCCGCCGGCACCCGGCCGCGAGATATCCCAACCCAAATTAGTGGGCTTAACGTAAACCAATTAGGGGGTTTTATGTAAAAAGTCGGATCGCGATCCATAATCGCGATCCAAATGAAGGGTGTTATTGTAAAAAGTTGGATCGCGAATTCGCGATTAATAATCGTGATCCAATTTAGGGGTATTATTGTAAATGCTCGGATCGCGAATAATAAACGCGATCCAAAATAGGGTCCTTTATGAAAATCTTGGAAAGTTATATTGACCGTTAGATCTAGTTTTAGAGGACCAGATTTCAGATTCCGTGCACCCCGGTCCCTTCAAACTGACGGAAATTACAGAGAACAACCCCTCCGTCGTCAAACCAGCCGCGCCACCATCGTCGGCGAGAGGGCGACTTGTCTGGCCTCGCCGCGGGAGGCCTGCCGGCGAGGAAAGGACGAGCTCTCAGCACGGCTACTGACGGCGCTTCCAGTGTTCCGGGCGTCGATCTGGTTCTCGTCGACACTATTGTCCCTGTCGGCGATGACTTCATCTTCTTCCTCCGTCCAGTGGCAGCGCAGGCCGCAGGGTGCTCACGCCTCCCCCTCCACCTTCACGAAGACCGACGAATTTCTTCAATCCCCCGTTCCTGATGAGGCAAGCAATGCCTGGCACCGCGGCTCTGGTTGGAATTACTCACATTCTGGCTTCCACGGCACCGGTGTGGCGATGTTCTCCGCGCGACGACATTCTATGCGTTATTTGATGCTGACGGAGAACAGCATTGCAGTCCTAAATGGATTCAAGCAAATGCAGCAGCAGTTCACACACGAAAGGTGCTGGGATATAAATTAACTAGGAGAATCCCGTGAAGATTGAGCAGGACAGATTAGGTACTTCAGCTAAACGGCAAGGCAAGTGCTAGTTTGCATAGGCACAAGACAGTTTAGTGCTAGTTTGCATAAGCACGCGGTCAAAAAAACTGTTGACAGGAATGACATGAACAGATGAGAGGTCGGGGTCTCGGAGAATAGATCCGGCCCAGTCCCATGTTCCAACATGCAAACAGGCCTCCAGAAGGAAAACATACATTCAGGTTTCAGAACATGGTTTTCCGGGACTGAACCTGCATGGTGCTGTGATAGCACATCACTCGGTTACAACAAAGAATTGCAGAAGAGTCTCTGTAGCCAGTTGCCAGTAGCTTTTCGCTGGTGCTATTACTTGCATTTTCCTGGTGATCCTGAAACTGTCGAGTCTCTAGCAAATTGCTTGGCCTAGGAGACTACAGGCGTGTTTGTTTAGATTGTGGTTTTTGCAAAAATTGCTGTGAGTTATGGGCTGTGGAAAATTTACTGTGAAAAAGCTGATGTGGGAAAAACAGAAGACCGTTTGATTAGAGCAGCTGTGAGCTGTGAGAAACTGTGCGCTGTGCGTGCAATACATGTAATACCCGTGAAGGTTTGTGGGACCGTCTATATACCAAAATACCCGTACAAACCTATGGTCACTATTTTGCATGTAAATGTATCTTTTGCAAAGGAAAACATTAAATTTTCTAAATTTTTCATCCATATGGTCCATATAAATAGAACTGTAGCAATTACATAAGGTAAATGACTTATAAAATTATGATATATGTCAACATAAGCTTAGTGTTTGACAATTCTGATTATTTTGGCCGATTCTCTGAGGTGAGTTGTAAAATGTCTGAAGTGCCCCCGAGACTGACGATATCTCATTTTTTTTACTAAATACAAGGAGATATCAATGATTTCTTTATTTTTTTATCTTGAATAGATGTACAATACATTTACAACAAATTAAAATAATAATTAGCAGACAATCCATACATTAACTTTGCACTAATGGTCCATTAACATATCTAAAATCTAATGAATCTTTACAGCACCAATAAAATGCAATAATCGCATCACATTGCTTGTATTGTCTGTTCAGGGAGGAGCAACCAAGACGTGTCGATGTTCAGGGGATGAGCGGGCACAACAAGGCTGGGAGAGAGCATCCGGACGGGGCGGCGATGGACCGGGGCGGCGCGGGACGGCGGGGCGGCATCGAGGCGGGGCGGCGACGGATCGGGGCAGGGCGGGGCGGGGCGGCGCCGAGCGGGGTGAGCGGGGCGACGGGCGGGGTGGGGCGGGAGACGCGGGTGGGATGGGGATGGGAGTCGGACGGGCGGGGGTATAAAAGTTTTCATAACCAACGGTAGGTGGGTAATTTTTTACCGTAAAACTAGCGAAAGCAGGGGGAGAGATGCTTTTGCATTTGTGTTACGGTGAAAGCTGCTTTTGGACAAAAGCAACTAGGACGTTTAAAACTTTTAGTTGGCTTTTAATTTTTGCAAAAACAAAAACAGATTGGAAAGGTCAACCAAACACATCCTATCACAGCTCTACGCAATGATCTATTGCTGGCACACGAGGTGCCCTCAGACCTCAGTCCATGCCTTCTCGGTGGGATCGCATTCTGTTGAAAATGACTGTAATTCTGTGAAACTGACGCTACTGATTATTCTGAATCTCTCTTGCAGAGAATCACAATGCACGCACTGAAAACGTATCACCTGGTACCTGGAAATCTGGAATCACACTGCACGCTACTCACCCGCATCACCAATCATCACCGCGCAGGAGGTATCACAGATTGGAAGGACGATGCAACTAGTTTTGGGATAGTAGGATCTCCTGTGACTGAAGATGAAGCGACCTCTGTTTCTGAAATTTGGTACTGAAGAGAGGCACGAGTTCCAACTTGCCAAATTTTTGGCCATCAGGTGCAAAAGCCCAAGCTTCAGGCCTTCTAGCTGTGTCCACGTGTTGCGATGCTCGTTTTGTTGAAGTATCAACAAAGACAGTTTAGTCACTTGCATTTGCAATCGCCTGAAATCTGTATGGCTGCTCTGTTGTCTGAGTGCATATATTCAGTAGTGACTCGCAACAAAGCTCATGCGGAAACTGTTCTGATTCTGAAGAAACTCACGCTGAAAGACCTCATGGCTACCAACAAATGGTATGCCTCGAGACTTGGGCACATCCGTCTGTCTGCTACCCAAAGATGTTCATCAGTTGATGACAAGAATAATGCATATGAGCATCCGAATCAGGATGGCCTCGAATTGTCCTCGCAGGTAGTGTTTTCACTTACCACCGCCGCACAAGTCGTCAGCCTTGACACCATGTCCGAGCAGCAGCAACCGCTTCTTCTTCACCGCCGGCGTACCTCTGAAATGGAAGCGCCACCGCCATCGTCGATTCGAAGTCTGGGGATCTGCTCTACTGCGCCTCACCGCCTCGCCCCCGCCAGGCCGCCATGGAGATCTTGCGCATGGAACTGTCGAGTCTCCGTGATGCTGAATCGGCCGAAATCTGTCCAGCATCTCCGTCTCGTTGCTCTGCGGCCACCCTCTGACGTCGTGCCGCCGTAGCGGCCATCTCCACGCTCTTCATCGCTGTTCATCCGCTGACAACCGGCGGCGAGATATCCCAACCCAAATTTGGGGGCTTAATGTAAACCAAATTAGGAGGTTTTATGTAAAAAGTCTGATCGCGATCAATAATTGCGATCCAAACGAGGGGTGTTATTGTAAATACTCGGACGCGAATAGTAATCGCGATCCAACATAGGAGCCTTTATGCAAAACTTGTAAAGTTACTTTTACCGTTAGATCTAGTTTTAAAGGACCAGATTTCAGATTCCGTGCACCCCGACCCCTTCGAATTGACGGAAATTACAGAGAGCAATCCCTCCGTCGTCAAATCAGCCGCGCCACCATCATCGGCGAGACGGCGACTCGTCTGGCCTCGCCGCGGGACTCCCGCCGGCGAGGAAAGGACGAGGTCCTCAGCGCGGCTACTGACGGCGCTGAAGATGTTCACGGGCATCAATCTGGTTCCTGTCGACACCATTGTCCCTGTCGGCGATGATTTCGTCTTCTTCCTCCATCCAATGGCAGCGCAGGGTGCTCACGCCGCCTCCCTCCGTTCCTGCTGATGCAAGCAGTGCCTGGCACCGCGGTCCTGGGTGGGTTACTGCGACTGACGATGGTCGCCGTTGTTCGGAGCACGCGCGTCTGCTGTTCGCGAAAATGCCTGTGCGGCCACGGTCCTCCTCCTTCCCTGCCTGCGCGTGGTCCGCGCCAGCCCACGCCGCCGCGCGCCCTGCGAGGGCAATGGCGCCACGCATCACGCTTCGCGCATGTGCCGCCGCAATACATGTTCTACAGCAACAGTCCTGCTCCTTTCTTTCATCCATCCAAGCATTCACGAGAGGCGGCTGATGGCAGTAAATGTTTGTTATAGCTCGGCCAGTCGGCCGGCCCTCATCAATGGCGCGCGCGATCGTTCTCCTCTTCCGTCCCGCCGGCGACCCCGGCGCGACGGATCGGAGTGGCCCGCCGCGCCAACTAACCCTGGGCACCGTCCCTGGCGGCGGCATGCTTGCCTGCTCGGCGGCTCGCGGCTCGGCAAGGGGACGCGGCAGCCTGACGGCAGGCACCCGTATCCGCGTGCCTGGTACAGAGTGGTACTGGATCCGTGTGGACTATCCTGAGGGGTCAGCTGCGGTGCCGATGGAGGGATCAGCTGACACGATCCATTCATGGCGTGCGTACCGCGTACGTAAGTACGGCGATGCGTGATGATGATGCTTTTGCAGGTTGCCAGGTGATGTGATTAATTAAGATCTCGTACCATGGCCTTCTTCCTCCCAAGCTTTTGGCTATTTTGTGGAGTACTATGGTAGGAAGGCCCTAGATAATTAGCGCACCATTGTGTGAGTATTAGCATCACCTAATAACAAAACGCTCGTCAAAAGCTTGCCGCCGGTCGCGCCCGTAACATCCGACACCTGTTAAAGAATCGCTCGGCGGCGCTTCGGACCGGTGATCCACCCATGACCCATCCACCTCAACATCCCAATCCGCCATCCTTGACCAGAGCGGTGGGCGGTGGGCTCTCGCTGCCATGGACAGCGACTGACCTGTGGGGATGTTGATGAAACCTTGCCCCACCTGTCAGCGTGCAATCCCGTTGAACCCAACACCTGGGCCTGGCCTCTGTCCGTCCAAAAGACCCCGCCGACTTCCAGTTCCAGGCTTACCGCCTCAAGTACACTTTGTTTGGGAGTAGTAATTTATTACCAGCCCTTTCGCTACCACCACGCCGTGCCACGAGCGGCCAAAATCCACTGACCATTGGGACCAGATCCCTTCTGGGCCCACATGGACTAAAGAAACACTCACCAGGTGCCAATACTTACCGCCCGGCGATTCGAAAAATCAAACGAAAGGAAGACTCGAGAATTAAAAAAAAAAGTAAAACCGCGGAGCAAAGCACACGCATCCATCCCTGCCCCGTCTCGCGTCGTAGTCGCCTCCTCTTCCCCCGCGGTCTCAAACCCGCGCACACGCGCAGAAGCCTCGCCGCGAGTGAGAGGGCAAGGAGAGCACGGCGCGGTTCCGCCGATTCGAATCTCTCAGGGCCCGTGCAGTCTCCGGCGGCCGACCCGAAGGATCCTCCTCTCGCCCAATCGCCCGGGTGAGTGCTGGACCGTAACGGCAACCGCTGAGTTCTATCGTTAGCGTTTGGGTTTTGGAGCGGTAGTTTTATTTTCCCCCTTTTGCAGTTGCGGGTGTCGATCTAGTGGCAGTTTTTGGTCTGCGGCGGGGGCCGACATGGAGGACCTTCTGGACACGGAGATCGGGAAGAACGACTACGACTGGTGATTGAATGATTTCTCTCGCTTTTTGGTGATCCGATTTCCTAATTTGGGGATGATTTCATGCTGCACGCGATTGGTTAATCATTTGAATAGTTACTCTGAACTTAGTGACAATGGGTGGCAATGCGGTCTTCTCAAACGGTCTGGAGAGAGGGCCTAGTCGCTCCCGGACGAGTTTGTGTTGATTGTACTTGTTTTCTTCAGGGTCTTTCCCAAAATCATGTTTGGGGGTTTTGGGTCTGATGATTGTGATTGCTTGTGGGCGTTAGCCAAGGTTGGCCTGCCTGGTAGGGACCTTATTTGGACTAGCTGGAGAGTTTGTTGTGCTGAGAGCAAAGATAAGCATGCAACTTGATGGTTGGTGTGTGGGCTCGTTCCGGGAAGAGCAAAGCTCTGGACATTATGTGTATATATTTTTTCTTAGAATAGAATGAGAAATAGGTTTTCGTACTTCAGAATGTCTTCAAATTATCAAACATTAGAATTACTCTATTGCTGTTTAGATGACATACCGTGATTTATGTAGAACAAGATCGCATTGCCCATGTAGTTCTGAAATTTTGAAAGTACACTGATCAAACTATGGGTTGACTTATCATGTGAATACAAGTTTAGTTGAAATGTGTATTGCTTTCATGCAACCATCCCATTTCGATTGCACTTATTGAACATGGTAGCTTCACCTGTATCAGCAGGGTCCAGACCCATCTGCAGGAGCTTTAGGGCAAGGCTGGGTTGTTACAGTAGCAGGGGCAACAGCTTGAGGTCATTTCTAGGTCGTAGTCTCAACACATTCCATGGCTTAATGGCTTATGTGCAAAATAAACTAGCCTGTGCCATAGAATGGCTTGTAATCGGACTGTTTTTTTCACTTATCTTAATATAATGATGTACAATATCCTGCATGTTCGATAACAAAATAGTGATGTACAATACTCATTCATTTTCACGAAAAAATATAAACATTTAGTTGTACAATAAGGTTGCTTTGGATGCCATTTTATGAGATTGTTCCAAAATGGATTGTTATGTTGTTGCCTTGTTGGTCAAAATTTAGGAGTTGACTTCCATTTATGCTTGCTTGAACCTCATCATTTCACAGCTAAGGATTTCTGATATTTGCTGTGCGGGTGCATGTGTGATGTGTGCATGATTGACTACATATGTTGTCCTGATCTTATGTAACATATGTAATGCATTCCTCAGGCTTCTGACACCCCCTGGAACCCCCCGTGTTCCTGCATTAGATGCTGCTCAGAAAGACCCATCCTCAACTGTGACTAAACGCACTGTTACCAGATCATCCTCGACAACTAGAGCTTCAAAGGTTGGTACAATTACTATTATTAGATGCCATATGTTTGCAACATATTTCTTGATTCTTTATATAGGTGTCAGGATACCTTGTGAAGACTATATATTTTATATTACCAGTGGCATTTGAATTCACTCAGGCCACATTAATGGTTTGCTTGCATAAGGAATAACAATGTACTGCTGCATTCAAGTTGTATGCATCAAATTTACCTGCGGTATCAAGGATATTATTCTATTGGTCTATATTATTGCCACATGCTTGCAACGATCTTTTATGCATGCTTTATGGAATCTACAACTGCAAAGGTAGGAATTTTAACTACTGGGATTTCAGAGTTTATGGTGGATTTAAGAGTAATTTGTGTCTAGCTTCAAGAAGTTGCTAGAATCATCTTCTGGACAGTCTTAGATAGTATGCGTAAGAGTGATAATAAAATTCTTGATCATCTGGGCAGCCTGTTAAATTAGTGGATGTTAGACGTGGGTATTGCAACATAGTACATCCTCTATTTGAGTATTTTCAAAAATCATATCTTGATGATTTGTCAATATGGTCAGAAAAGCTGTCCTTAGAAATAATCATTATTTGCGCAATCGGCAGAAACCGCTGTTCTTCTCATAGTGCGATGCTTATTGACTTGCTTAATAATTTGATACCCATATTTGAAAACCCTTAAATTATTGCACACATCTCTCAGATGTAAGTTGTACAACATGCGGTACATTTGCATCCACAGTGTACTGGAATTTACTTTTGAGAAACGAAAGTTAAATATCATGTAATTTAGAATGGCAAACTTGATAATCACACCATCTTCAGTCCAACTGTGAGAACATACTCAGCTACAGACTTGTTTCTTGAAACTTTCTCTACAGCTGCTCATATCGTGGTGGATCATGATTATAGTTAACATAGCTTTGTATATGTTTGTTGCAGCTTTCCTCTTCTGAACCAGAGAATGGGCATTCAGCATTTTCCACTAGACCAGCACGAAGTAATTCTGTCTCCCGCCCGGCAGTTCAATCTACTCTTATGTCTAGCAACAACAGGTCATCAATCTTCACTGCAAACATTTCCTCTGTCAGTTCAAGACCTACAACCCCGAGCAAGCGGACTGCCACTATTACTGCATCAAAGCCATCTGTTCCATCTTCACGTCCAGTGCCAACACGGTCCTCTACACCTGTCAAGGCCCGTCCGTCTACACCAACTAAAACTCGTCCATCTACTCCAGTGAAAAATCATCCTTCTGTGTCTAGCTCTATGGCCAACTCTACTGCTTCCAAGACCACATCAGCGCAAAGCTCAAGATCATCAACTCCAACTTCTCGGTCTCGAATCTTGTCTACTTCATCTTCAAACACAACTAGTGCAGTGAGTCGTCCCAGCTCATCGTCTGGTAAAATTCCTGCAATAACTCGTACCAGTTCTTCATCAAGTACAGTTCCTTCAGTGAGCCGTTCTAGCTCTCGGTCATCCACACCCACTCGTCAGCCTACCATGCGTTCGTCAACACCATCTGTTGGTCGCTCACCTTCTGTTGGGCGGATTTCTGGCAGCAATAACTTGACTTCTAATGGCAGAGCCTTAGCTAGTAGTGGTCGGAGTTCAGCACCTTCGTCAGCACCATCATCCCGTCCAAGTTCCCCAAATACACGGCTGCGAGCTCCAGTTCGCCCACTAGATATTCCAGATTTCCCAAGTGAAACTCCACCAAACTTAAGGACTAAACTGCCAGAAAGACCACTCTCTGCTGGTAGAGTACGACCAGGTATGTCTTTGGGGGTCAGGTCAACCCCGAATGCTGAACCAGTTCCCACAGCTCCTGTAAAAAAGATGTCTGTGCCTGCTATCACTCGAAGTAAGTTCTCTGATATACAATCAAAGACATCTCCTACCAATGGACACCAAAGTAGGCAGAGTGAAAGATCTTCTTTGGAAGGTCAAACGACTAGAACCTCGCGGTCTGTCACAGCAGCTGGCAATGGATTCGGTAGGACAATATCGAGGAAGTCACTTGACATGGCTATCAAGCACATGGTATGTTCGCCCCTCATTTTTACGTTGAATTCAACAAGGTCTTATGTGTTTCTACCTCTGTCACTTTATCAGAAAAAAGAGAGAAGTAGTTTTCATCTGCATTCAGTTAAGATTGCAACCATCATGTTACTGAATGAAAGTAATTTTCATATTATGCCTATTTCAAATAGTAAATTTGAATGCTTTAAAGAATTTGGTATCTCTTAGAAGATGTTTTCTTTTTTGAAAAAAAAAGACAACGTGAATTGGTAAGTTTTACCTCTTGGATCTGCAGTTGCAAAATTCTCTCTTGTTACTTCGAGTTTGTAAGTTTGCACTTTTTTAGGTTGTTGTGATTTTAAGTAACAATTTTGTTACTTAGAAGAAACTGAATGACTCATATTTATTATAGGACATTCGACACAACTTGGGTGGCATCCGTGGTGCATCTCTTTTTCCTCATAGCATTCGCTCTACTACTACCAAGGGCCGACCAGCTCGAGCATCAGACCCAGGCCATTCCATCACAAATGGTGACCGATATATCACTGATAATGGAAGCAGCAATGGACACTTCTCTGGAGATTCTAGCGGTGCTCTTTCACACAATGGCGGGAGCTCAATTGGTTCCCCTGATAGGGAAAGCACTGCAACAAAAGAGGTTTTGAGTGAACTGGATATATACGCCAATTCACGATATGAGGCGATGTTGCTGAAGGAGGACACCAAGAACACGAGTTGGTTGCACAGCGTGGACGACAAGTCTGACCAGAGCCCAGTGTTTGATCACAGGTTTGAACCGCTTCCTGAGCCATTCGGCCCGCTATGAACTGTTTACAACCCGTAAAGATACTTCATTGTTCTGTTCTTCCCTAGCTATTGCAAACCGTATGCCGCTATCTGTTTCTGTTTTGTCTCCTACTTCCCCCATCTTTTCATAGATCTGCTAGAACAGATAAAGATTGTGGGGTTTGTACCTTGTACTCCTTTGATAGCTTGAATCTCCATTTTGAGCGATTTTTGTGCTGGAAATCCAATGTATGGGACACAATATATACTCAATTTACAACCTTGACATCTTTATGATGTGTAAGTTTCAACTGTTCACGGTACGATGATGTAAACCACTTTATTCCTGGCTTTGCATTGACTTACAATTGGAAAAATGGCAAAAGAAAAACACACAATACAAGCAATGGGGATTTCAAAACCCCCTGCATGGCTGCATCTAAATTGTTACAGTTTAACACCCGTGGTTGTGTGCTCGATATTGTTCACAGATAACCTCCAGTGTAACTCTAGATGCTCCACTGTTGCTTACACATCATATAACTCGCGTGGACCACACTAACATTGCGGCATTATCACAACATGCTCACACGTGGCATTATCATTGCATCATTTTTATAATTCTTCCCCTAAATAGAAATTCTAGTGATTACCATTGAATTAAAGAGTGCACGATCCGTGATGAAGCAGTAAAGTCATGCTTAAGGCCTGACGATAGCCATATCGAATGGTCTATGATGCTG
The DNA here is from genome assembly GCF_002211085.1 of Panicum hallii. Taxonomy (NCBI): domain Eukaryota; kingdom Viridiplantae; phylum Streptophyta; class Magnoliopsida; order Poales; family Poaceae; genus Panicum; species Panicum hallii. Next base: position 6,775,643 of record NC_038046.1, on the reverse strand, counting down.
TCAGGGGATCTGGAAACTCATTAAAAATGAAGGTACTTGGCTGTAACAATTTGAGATGTAAAAAACCCCTAGCTTCCATGTTCTTTTCGCCTTTTCCCCTTTATACTAATCTAAATTCTTAAAGCTGGTCGTATTACTATCACACTAGCTGACATGTCTGTCTGGGACAATGTTTGCTGGAAATCGAGTCAAGTCCAAATGTGCTCCCGGTGCCCTTCAAGTGGGATCTTGAGCAGCTGGTTGACCTAATAACTCCACTGGTCTCTGTGACAGTGGTTCAACCACTCTGATTCACAAGCATTCTAACCTGAGCTAAGAACATGTCTCCAAATTTACAGTTCTTTTATTTGCCCCAGGTAAAGTTTTGCCTGGAGGTTCTTCTCCTTGGAGTTTACCTGTCTGTCCGTTGTCGTCAACCTTGTGCTAAACTTGAAATTTTGAAATGTTTATGCTAATCGTCTGCTTAATATTTTTCTCGTGTGGGTCTGCTCGGTTGCTCCTCTGGAAAAGTTTCGCGTTCGGGCATTGGCTTGCCAGTCGATTCATCCAGGCTGCTGAGAAGACAGGAGCGGCGAAGTTGGATGGGAACATAAATTTTGTTTTTGGATCCGTACATGCTACTACCAAATTGATTGTTTAGATGTGGCCATGTATAGATTATGGTACTGTAGATCTGTAGGATGGCTAAACCACCAATCTATGGACCACGAGATGCAACCATTCCGTTGTCATGTTGCGTTGGAGCATGATGACCTTTTGCATTGTCTTGTCAAATAGTGAAACGTGCTGGAGCATTACCTGAAGAACCGGCAGATTCTTAGACAAGATACTTAAAGATAATCCATAGAAGCCACATATACGCACGCAGAGAGACAAGCTGTTAAAGAGTCAACCAACTGCAGTCCTTCGTTTTGAATTTTTGGCACAAATTTGACGGAGTTCTACACATCATCATGGCTAGCTCCTTTGTTCTGTTACTCTTGCAGTTTCACTCCCATCTGTTCACACGCCCTTGGAGTTCGGATGCTTTGCCTGAAGTAGTGAAGTGGGTTGTTGATCGGAGACGTTAGCAATCATAAAATTTGTGTTGCGTTGCTCTCACACTCCACCAACTACACCTACCATAGTATACGTTGACAGGAATTGATCAATATACTGGAGTACCCACCAATGATCTTCGAATAAGAAAAAGAAAAACGATACCAGAATCATTGTACTATACCAGATTCTTTTCAGAAATTCGACTTGAGAATTCAAGCTCGGAGATTTATAAAATTTAGAAAGGAAGAGTATAATTCCTGATTTTTTTTTGAAAAAGGGAGAAAGAAAACAACCTAGTAGACCACGCTGGATACTGCCTAATCATACTACCAGGTAAACATAGGTTGATGTTTTTTGGTTGATCATACGATAAAACCAAGGCAGCAGAAGATTGTTGTGGTCAATGAGCCAGGCTGCCAGTGCCAGAGAGGCCACGCCAGCGCATCTCCTGCAGGTCTGCAGGTTGCGGCTCACGCCGACGTCGTCACGCTCAGGGGCAAATCCGTCACTCAATAATCCCCAGAACCAAACGCCCGACACGCTTCTCTTAAATGCACACCAAATGTGTACACACAAGCGACGCGCCCAGCCCGCAGCACACTTGAGTTCTCACTGCGCCTTCCCCGGTGCCCGCGCCACGTCCACACTCCCCTCCACGCTCCAGGCCACACCCCGCGACACTCCGGACAGAGGGGCACAGCCGCACAGGCACGAGAACAGCTCAGTCGCGGCGAGCTCCCGGGTCTCCAGCGAGCGGGCAGGAGGAGAGAGAGTGAGGGGGCCGGCGTGGGCTCCCGCCGAGGCTCTCCGCGGCGCCTCGGCGCAATGCTGTCCTTCTCCGGGGGCAGATCGGGCTGAGTCGCGGTCGCGGCTCTCGAATCGGCGCCGTCCTCGCGTGGTTCCGGCCGGAGGTCGGATCTTGCGGCGGAAGACCCGAGAAGGGAGAGTGGGAGGCGGCCGTTTGTGGATTTTCTGCTCGCCGGAGGTTTGGGACCTTCCCCGTTTCTTCAGTCCGCTTTCTTGTTTTCTGCAATCGTTTCCTTCGGTGCTCGATTTTGGTGCCAAGATTAGGAATTTGTCTGGATTGGCTCCCATTCCCCACCTTTGTGAGAGGATTTAGGCAGGGAATATGGGATACTGTAGGTTGTTGAAATGTAGTTTGTTATGTTCGACCTTTTTGCAAAAGATCACTGTTTAGGATTTGATAAAATGTGAGTAGCTGCTATTTTTTTTTCTTCAGCAGACGATAAAATTGACCCATTTTTTTAGTGTTTGAAGAGTTGGGTAGTTTGAATCTTCCATTGTTTAAAGAACCACCTGGGAAGTACTTGGTACTACTCTCTGGAGTGATGAGTTCTTGGTTACTTTTCCTTTTCTAGATGTGTTAGTAATCCATTTTTTCATATGGGAAAAAATTATGCTACTATGGTGTAAATGCTATTTGTGTGGTTGAGACAGTCATATCCTCACTTTACTGGGTTCACAAACGGTTGCGCGGATGGATTCGCGTGTAGGGCCACGCCAGGCTAGCCCATCCAGGCCATTAGAACAACGGCATTAATTCACCAGTCCCCCACCAAAAGTTCAAAGCTCTCGTCTTTTTCCCTCCTTTGGTTTCTTGCATTGCATCAGAGAGCTTTCGCTTTTATGTGCTAACCTTTAGTATATGTGCCATCACTTTTGGTAAGCATTTGGTTCGTTAGAACGTAACGGGCATGACTGCTGTATCAGGTGTAGAAGGAAGGTTTGGGTGAGCTAGAATGCAGTATTATGCGGTAGTACATTATGGAGATTCACGTCCAAGTACAGGAATCTAGCAGTTTTTCCCTCTGGGAGAATTTGGCTAAACAATTCTTGGCATCATCTGCCACTGTTCTCTTATAATGGTTAATTAGTCATAATTCCAGTGCTTGGGGACAGTGTTTATAAGTATTTTTGTTGCTAATCTATTAAGATAATGAGGTATGTGCTTTATTAAAAGGAGGCTCGTGACTGATGACTGATGGCTACTTTCTGATGTGATATGGATGGTTTGCTTTTGTCATATGCTCCTAATCCCAACCCCAACTGCCCCGTTTAAAAATAGGAAGATAAACTATGGCAGGTCGGTTTGATGGTTGTCTATGGTTGAGACTAGGTGAAAAGACTCTGAGGGTCATGTGTGTTTCCTTTCAGAGGGGCGCCCTGCATAGTATGCCTCGCTATGGAACCACTTTAATCCAGTTTTTTTCTTTTTATTTCAACAAACATTTTGCTCTGACCATGGGAAGTCCAGTTGCTAAAGTGAATTATTCTGGGTTATACAAAGTCCTAGCGTAGGGAGGTAGAGTTTGGGTAGCTCTCAATGCTGCCCTGAAACTCCTGAAAAAATTGTCATGTTGTACAAGTTACACTCTGTTGTTTGTGTTCTAATGCAGTACCTTTTGTAGTTTTAGTGTGTCACAGTTCTGTAGGCCGTAAGAGTTGTATTTTGTAATAGAATATCTGCAATTTATTTATTAAACAAGGGAGTCTGTTTTTTGAAATGAGCTAAGATGAGGCCTTTATATGGAACTAGGTAGAGATGCTACTGACAGGCTGTTAGTACAAGAAAATGTCCTACTTTCCACCTATCTATCTGAAGATCACTTTTGTGTTCTGGGGATTAAAATGTCTGATGTATTATTTTCTACAACATTGCCAACATTTGCAAGATGCCCATCTTTTCTCAAATTTCTCAGCTCTTGATTGTCTTTATTTTTCTCATTAGGAAGTTAGTGATGAAAGTGTGTCAGAGGTCAAAAGTTTATGTATCATTCTTCATATACTGGATTCTTTTATGTATCATTCTTCATATACTGGATTCTTTCTTTTATATGAAATACTTTCTTGATGTTATCTGCTGTTCGCTAACTTCTGTTTCTTTTTCTGTGCTGCTAGAGGATTGAAGTTCTGATGGGAAAGCGTGTATAGTATTGCTGAATCCAATTCTCTTCCAGCAAGTCTCAACCATGCAACCTCATACAGTGATAGCCTTTGTGGCTGTTTCTCTCCTTTTTGCAAGCATTCCTCATGCCAAAAGTGCTGATCTCAACTCTGACAAGCAGGCTCTTCTTGCATTTGCTGCTTCACTGCCCCATGGCAGGAAGCTCAACTGGAGCTCCACAACACCTGTCTGCACATCTTGGGTCGGGGTGACATGCACACCAGATAAGAGCCGTGTACATACACTACGGCTACCTGCTGTAGGACTCTTTGGTCCAATTCCATCGGACACTCTTGGAAAGCTTGATGCCTTGGAGGTATTGAGCCTTAGGTCCAATCGCCTTACTGTTGACCTCCCTCCTGATGTAGGATCTATTCCTGCCCTCCATTCCCTCTACCTTCAGCATAATAACCTGTCTGGAATCATACCAACTTCCCTCTCTTCCAGTTTAACATTCTTAGACCTGTCATACAACACTTTTGATGGAGAAATCCCATTGAAGGTGCAAAATCTTACTCAACTTACTGCATTGCTTCTCCAGAACAACTCACTTTCTGGGCCCATCCCTGACCTCCAACTCCCCAAATTGAGACATTTGAATTTGAGCAATAATAATCTCAGTGGGCCAATACCGCCTTCGTTGCAGAAATTTCCAGCAAGTTCCTTCTTGGGGAATGCTTTTCTCTGTGGATTTCCTTTGGAACCATGTCCAGGAACCGCACCTTCTCCTTCTCCAGTATCGCCACCATCACCCAGTAAGACCAAGAAGAGCTTATGGAAAAAGATCAAAACTATTGTGATAATTGCACTTGCTGCTGTTGGAGGAGTACTGTTGCTTATTTTGATTCTCGTGCTCTTGATATGTATTTTCAAGAGAAAGAGGCACACTGAACCTACCCCAGCTTCGTCCAAAGGAAAGGCTGTTGCAGGTGGCAGGGCAGAAAATCCTAAGGAAGACTACAGCAGTGGTGTTCAGGAAGCAGAGAGGAATAAGTTGGTTTTCTTTGAGGGCAGTTCATATAATTTTGACTTGGAAGATTTACTGAGAGCTTCTGCTGAAGTTCTTGGGAAAGGAAGTTATGGAACCACCTACAAAGCTGTTCTTGAGGATGGCACCACTGTTGTGGTCAAGAGACTGAAGGAAGTGGTGGTGGGCAAGAAGGAGTTTGAACAGCAGATGGAGATAATTGGCAGGGTTGGCCAGCACCAAAATGTTGTTCCATTGCGTGCTTACTATTACTCCAAGGATGAGAAGCTATTGGTGTTTGACTATGTCCCGTCTGGTAGCCTTGCTGCTGTTTTGCATGGTATGTTCTTTGCTTGCCTATTTAATTATTACCAATTAGCACTTTATTTCTGGCTTTCTATCCTGTTGAACTTGTTCCTTAATACTGAAGCCACAAATTGGTAATTCAGGTTGACTAATATGCACCAGTTCAAGGTTATATCTATATAGCTAGAAAATCATAAAATCAAAACTATAGATTCATTTTGACTGTTACAGTGAAATCAAAATGCTATTAGTGGGTTCAGGAGTGGGCTAAATATCTATTTTGAAAACTTCTTTAATTTCCTTGTGAAGCTTCATGCTTTAATGTAACTAATAAACTAGGGTGGTTCCTTCAGTAGATATAATTTTTTTTTGCATCGGTCTAACTTTTGTGATCTGATTTTTTTCCTAGAGAGAGACCATCACATATCACCTTTCTGTTTGGATTGTGCTCTTTAATCTTATCATTAAAAGAAATTGGCTCGAGTAGTATTGTATTTTGTGCTATAATTGATCTGTTAGCTCTTGTTTCATTATGAGGTCATTTGGAGAATGTCTTTTTTTCCCTTCTCTGACAGAAAGAATCAACTAAACTTATTATCATTTCTCCAAGTTAATTACATTTCCCTTTTAGTTTCAAACCATGAGTTAGAAAATGTGCAGGCATCATCTTTCAAAATGGAAATGCACGGGAAATAGCATTCACTGTAAGTGTATTAATAAGATTCAGACATTTTGATTCCTCAAAAAATAAAAAGATTCAAACATTTAGGGTTATGTTTTTAATGTGTGTTAACTTATGCCTGAAGCATCAGTCTTTGTTGAAGAGAAATTGTCTAATGTGTGTTGACCGTTGAAATGAAATGACACTATTGCATTTCATTGTAACTACTTTCAGGGAATAAATCTGCTGGAAGAGCTCCATTGGACTGGGAGACAAGGGTCAAGATATCGCTTGATGTAGCCAGTGGTATTGCTCATCTTCATGCGGAGGGAGGTGGGAAGTTCATCCATGGCAACATCAAAGCATCGAACGTCCTCCTATCACAGAACCAGGATGGTTGTGTGTCTGAGTTTGGCTTGGCACAGCTCATGACCACTCCACAGGCGCCCCCACGGCTTGTTGGATACCGAGCACCAGAAGTCCTTGAGACCAAAAAACCAACACAAAAGTCCGACATCTACAGCTTCGGTGTCTTGCTCCTCGAAATGCTAACCGGAAAAGCCCCTCTCAGATCTCCTGGGCGCGAGGATTCCATCGAGCACCTTCCAAGATGGGTGCAGTCTGTGGTTCGTGAAGAATGGACCGCCGAGGTCTTCGACGTGGACTTGTTAAGGCATCCCAATGTCGAGGACGAGATGGTTCAGATGCTCCAGGTTGCAATGGCATGCGTGGCCATTGCCCCTGACCAGCGGCCTAAGATGGAGGAGGTGATAAGGAGGATCACGGAGATCCGGAACTCCTACTCTTCGGGGACAAGGACACCCCTAGAGGACAAGCCGGAGACTGCCCAAGCACCATGAGGGGTACAACATAGTTTAGCCAGAGATGGTAGCTAGGTTGCATAGTGAATTGCCTATAGAGCTTCAGCAAAGTTGATAGCCACCTGCGTAGCGCAGTTTTCTGCCGATCCCCGGTCGTTTCAGTAAATCTGTTGTGCATTTTTTTCTCTTACTTATTCTAGCCATCTGATTGATAATCCATGCCATTGTATCGTTCAGTTAAATCAGTAGCTCTTCTGATTTTCATAGGATAATGTTGCTCTGTAATTTGACATAATCTCTGCAGCGTGATTAATGAATTTGATTTCCCTTGTACATTTCTGCCACTCACCAGTCGGATCTCGCTGTGCTTTTGCATAGATCTGGTGCCCCTCCCCTGCCCCTTTTCTTGAGGGTTTTTGGTTCGTAGCTGTTGGAAAGATCGAACCAGACGAGGCCATTGCATATCTGGTTGCTGGTGCCCGGTGAGTTGCAACCGCTTGCTGGTGGCACCGTCCTTAGCAAACGACGATGCGCTCTTGTGCCACTTGATTCATGACTGCTCCGTACGCGCGTGCTTGGAGGCAGTCTCGCAGGAAGGCTGTAGCCGTGCGCGTCTTCACGGCAGCGGCAACGGCGGCAGGCCCGCGGCGTGCTTGGTTGCCGGGGTCGGCGGCAGTCGTGATGGCATTCATGCGCCGGGGCCGCGATTTCACGTGGCGGTCATCGGACGCCGTGCCGTGCGCACGCTGGCGGATGGTGACGAGGGAGGAGACGAGGAGTTCCGGCTGCCTGCCTTTTCTCATGGCAGTTAGGAGAGAGAGAGACCTTGCTAATTTGCAAGGTCATTGGCGAAGTTGGAAACTGGAAAATTTGATGCTCGCTTCAGCTTCAGGCCTTTTGACTGGACTCCCTCAATTACAATTACACTGTTACAGGTGCACCCGGACTAAAGGGTTGTCTCAAAAGCACAAAATCTAACAAAATATTGTTCTAGGTTAGACGTTGCTCTTCAATAATATACTCAATCCGTTTCAAATTGTAGGTCGTTTTGCTAAATTTAAATACATAGATTTTACTATGCATCTAGACAGGCTAAAACGATCTATAATTTGAAACGGAGGGAGTATTGTATTTCGGAAATACAGTATCCCTATGACTGCGAGTGATACGGAGTGACTATATCAAACTTAAATTTGAAAATATGTTTGCATTCTTCCAAAGAAATCACAGCACCGCGTAGATCATCCTTCATGAACCAATCAATAATCATGTTCTTTTTAGTACGTATTGGCATTCATGATGAATATTATGAAGAATTTAGCGAATGGGCCTCTAGCTGACTTGGTTAGAGGGCTCTAGTAGCATCTCCTCAAATCCTAGGTTCGACTCCCCGTCTTCGAGTTCGGGGAGATCATCCTTCATGAACCAATCAATAATCATGTTCTTTTTAGTACGTATTGGCATTCATGATGAATATTATGAAGAATTTAGCGAATGGGCCTCTAGCTGACTTGGTTAGAGGGCTCTAGTAGCATCTCCTCAAATCCTAGGTTCGACTCCCCGTCTTCGAGTTCGGGGATTGGTTATGGTTCTCCATGTAAGGGTGGGGTAGGAGTTTGGGAATTCGGGGATTGGTGACGGTTCTCCGTGTAAGGGTGGGGTAGGAGTTTGAGAATTTTCTCGGTCTGCGTGAGAGAACTTATTTCACTAACGCTCAGGGAGCGGCTAGCCCCTCGCAAGCCGAGTTTTTTATTATGAAGGATTTAATAGATATAACAACATGGGCGATAAATGATGTAACAAGATTATTATTGCATCTAACATAAATGTCTGAATTCATACAAGTTTAGTGGTAGAAACCAGTTTTTCCTTTCATTTATTGGAAAAGCAATTTCTAGTTGTACAAACTGACCGGAACTAGTAAATTTCTGGGTCACAAATGTGTTCGATATACATAGGCAACTTAAGGCCTTTACCTATCCTGAATCTGAACTTCAATAAAGTGTTCTTTTTTGTATACACATGGAACGAACGGCGTTCACCTTGGAGCAGCTCGTTCTCAAACTAGATGGAGCAAGGCATCGTTAAGCAGCAGTCTCGAACTAGATGGAGCAGGGCATCGTTAAGCAGCAGCTTTACCACGCTGTACAGGAGCTCGGAGGGAAGCTCTGTAGGCGGCATCTGACTTCTCAATGCCATCAAAGATGTAGCCAAAAGGCGGCATCCTGACGTATGTTCCTGAACCAGGAGCGATATTCAGCACACCATCCTCCCATACCACTCGCCCCCTTGATATCGTGATTTCCACCATTCCCTACACCAAATGAACAGGATATACTCAGAAGTCGGATTCGAGTTCCATACCAAATACTGTTGTTTAATGTGTGAAGAAGAACTGACCTTTCCTTTCCTGCCTACGTATACATTTGTGTTGGACCTTGAATGGTGTGTGTGGGCACCCATCACAAAGCTCCTTTCAGGGTTTAGGAGGATGATATCTGCGTCAGATCCTTCCAGGATTGCTCCTTTCCGAGGGTACATGTTGAAGATCTTGGCACTGAAAAGGGTTCAGTAATTTCTATCATTGTAGTTTGGTAGTTGAACAATGCATCCGGATAAGACTAAACTTTAGCCCTGTCACATCAAAGAGAATTTCTTTTAGGAGTATTAAATAAAATTTAATTATCAAACTAATTGTAGAACCCCTGGGCTAATTCACGAGACAAATCTAACGAGGCATATTAATCCATGATTAGCGGACGGTTACTGTAGCATCACTATTGCAAATCATGGATTAATTAGGCTTATTAAATTCGTCTAAAAAATTAGCACATATCCATGCAAAAAAAATTTAGGCAAATTTTATTTTATACTCCTAAATGACAAGATTCTTTTTGATGTGCGGGGCTAAAGTTTAGCCCCTGGAACCAAATGGGGACTAACTGGTTACTGCAAAAGTAAATCCTGGTTCCAGCAGAGTTAATATGCAATACCATTCCGTGCTTGTCACTCTGACATAGTCGGTGACAGAAATCTTGCCGGTCTCCTGTAGAAATTGCATAAACATCAGAGCAGAAGAACTGACTACAGAATCTAAGGACTACTGATGCCAATTTCTTTTTAAACCGTTTTAAAAACTGAACTTACCACCATGCTATCCCAAATTATATGCATCCGTTCCTCCAGACCTGGATTCAAGTATTCAAGGGAGAGATGTCTTACTTGACTTAAATTAACATTGAAACAGAACAAGATTACAATATTCACTTTTAGCAATTATTAGGTCCATAGGTCCTACCATTTACACCATTGGGAATCTTCCGAAAATCATCAGAGCCAAAGGCTTTCTGTGTGGAATTGAATATGCAGTGATCAGTACCTACAAGCTGCATAGAAACAAAGTACAATTAGATGCTTATGCAACTATGCAAAATGCAACATAAGTTTCCTTATCCATAGCAGGTAAGTAAACGTTGCTCAGAAATTAAAAAATACATTGATTATTTGCTAAAAAGGAAAGTACAATTTTCAGTGGTGACTGGCTCCATATTTTGGAGTATGCCACAAGTGCATCACCTGTAAAATTCCCGATGAAAGAGCAGCTTGGAGTGCTTTACCGACTACCGTGACCTGCTTCCCGGATTGGAGGACTCATCACATACCTAGAAGCACATATGAGATACATGAGATATAATCCAAAAAAAATACTAGTGAGCTTATTTTCCAATTTACTTTGAAGCAATTGTGAAGTCAGGATTCCAAAGCCAAGAATCATCAAGAGCTAGTCCAGAAACCACTGGTTCACCAATAACTCTCTGCCCTGCAAAGTTTTCGGTTTACATTAACCTAGTCAAGTTGTTGAATGTTACTTAGTAAGTCAAGCAAGATATTCAGTACATGACAAAATATAGAATCATCCAGTTCTCAGGCCCCATGAGGTCACCAAAAACCAGGCAACCTCTGAAAATAGTAGCCCCATTTGAGAGTAGGAACTCTGGTATGGCTCCAAAGTGGAGACAAACCAAATAGTGGAAGAAAAGGTGTCAGGCAGCTTACCTTCTCTTTTAGCCTTGGCAATCTCCTCCATTGCATCAACGCTCATCACATGAACAACGTACAGTGGCGTATTGATGAACTTTGCTAAGCGGATTGCCCATGCAGTTGCTTCTCCTTCCAACTGCGGGAATAGGAAGATAAAATGATTTGACTCTTCCAGTAGCTTCATGTGAGTAAAGTAAAAAAAAAAAACTCGACCCCTGGGGATTGACCTCCCCCGAGGTTTGACACGAAAGATAGAAGTTTTTCTCTTCCGCAGGATCGAGAAAAGGCCACGAACCCTGGCTATTCAGGACGTGCCACTGACGGCGAAGGCGCACCTGCGGATGCGTATCACGCTGCAACCGCCAGTGGACCAAGCATTTCCTGTTAAATAGCACAGCAAGTGGCCTTTTTTTAACTCCGTGTGAACCTGCGTCAAGCAGCGCTCGAACCCGGGCGGCAGTCACTCCACCAAGCTGCCTTACCAACACGCTACACGGCAGGCGCTCCAACGCGCCTTACCAACCCGGGCGGCAGGTGCTCCATGTGAGTAAAGTACAAAAGTTCCTAAGTGCCTTTATTATCAGCAGAAACCTGAACATATATTATATATCAAGGAGAATAACAATAAAAGCTTGTATTACAATTGGAGGCCTTGAGAGAGCATGCCCTTCTGGACCAGTTATCCCAAGATTGATCATCCGCTGTTGTCCTTCGGCAACAGCATCCCCATTCTCTGCATGAACCATAGCCAGGGCACCAAGCGACTTGCATTTCTGTAGGCCTTGCAGGAGGAGGTCATCAGTGACCATCAGGGAACCCTTATATGCCATGAAGAACTTGAAATAATTCATCCCTGCAATTGTTCCAATGTATTCATTTTAGCATCTAACAAAATATCAATCATGTCATTGAAAATATTTTACTGATACCTTATATGCCATTGAAGTTTTGTAAAGCCATACAAAGAGGCTACTTTACTTTATGTAACAGTAATGCAAAGCAATCATAGGTACAGAAAACCAAAATGCACACTGACCATGTTCCTTAACCATCACTTCCATTTCCCTTGCAACCTCGTCATTCCACTTGGTAATGGCCATGTTAAAGCCATAATCCATGGCAGCATTTGCTGCTTTCTGCTTGTAGGATTCCACGCCTGCAGTCAAGTTGCCGTTCACAGGAATGACGAAGTCAATGTGCATCGTCGTCCCACCAGCCAGTGCAGCAGCATGCCCACTGAAGAAGTCATCTATGCTCACCGTGCCCATGAACTCCATTGCCAAGTGCGTGTGATGGTCAATTCCACCTGGAAATTCCTACGGAAGGTTGATAAACCGAGCAACAAGTAACAACAGATTCCGTAAATATTCACCACATGTCCATATCACATCAGTAAGAATTCACCTGGCATAACATATTTTCCAGTTGCGTCGATCACCCTTACATTATCATCACCGACCTAGAAATGAGTAAATGACACGATGAGTCGATGACAGAAGACTTGTAAACTGTGTGATTTTTTTGCGATCATAAACAATTGATTCTTCCATCATAGAAAAATAAAGTGTCAGGAATCCCAAGCCACTTGGCATCCGGGAACATGGATGCAAGTGGGAGCCATCCTCGAACCAAGTAGAACACTGGGATCTAAGCAATCTCGCGGAGGCGCGGCGAGCACTCACCGGGAAGTTGGGCCGGATGGCGACGATGACGCCGTCCTCGATGTAGACGTCGGCCTCCTCCGCCCGGTGCGCGTTCACCACCGTGCCGCCCTTGATCAGGATCCTCGCGCCGTCCCCTCCACCGCCGCAGCCGGCGTCACCCTCCGCCGCGCAGAACTGCCACCTGCGCAGCCGAATCCAGCCACTTTAGGCGACCAACCAGAGCCTCGAAACGTGCGACGACCAGTGGAAGGGCAACGGGACAGAGCCGAAGCACACCCACCTCGTGCGCCGGATGAGACGCCGCGACGGCGACGGCGAGCAGCGGCAGCAGGAGGAGGAGTCGGCGGGAGGGCGTTGTCATGGCACGGCGGCCCGCGCTGCCGGCGGAGTGGTCCGTGGTCGAGCCGCGAGCGGAGAAGCAGAGCAGATGAGAGTCGCCGTCGCAGCCTCGCTTGGAGTACCTGAAAAGGCAAGCCCCCATATTTTCAGACGGGATTCCCGAATTACCCCCGGGCCACCTTGCATATTCGGTTCACCACGCACCAACCGAGGCCAAAGACCACCACCACCACCATCATCCTTCCCCAGCTCCGCAGGCTCTTCACCGCCCACCCTCCGCTTCGGAGACGCGCCGATCCAGATCCAGGTACCCTACCGCCTGAACCACAGCTCCCTCCCTTCTCCTGTAGGCCTCCTCGGCGTCCCCGTGCTCCCGTCACAGGCGTGGATTGGAGATCCATCCTAGGCTGGATTCGATCCCTTTTTGTTTGGTTAGGAAGCCCTAGATTGCTTAGGCGGATTGATCGTTTTGCTCTGCAGAGTATCTTCTCTGCTGCGAGACCTGAAATCCCATGCATCCAGTTCGTTGCGGATTTGCTTGCTGTGTGGTGGCGTACTGAATTGATACCGGTTCAATTTCGCAATTTTTTTGGGTGTTCAACTTGACTCCCATGCCCCCACGCTGGTTCTGCCCCTGGGTTTAGCAGTAGCGGGGGTTGATCTGATGTCCACAGATCGTGCTGCGTGTATTTTTGCTAGTGCTAAGATAATTCATGCAGCTAAGTTTGTAACCGGTAACCTTATCGGTCCAATTGATACCTGATTGGTGTCTTATATGCTTGTATTGAACGAGAATCAGGTCAAGCTTTGGTGTATTTTGTGAATCCTCATAGATTTTAATGTTAATGTCTGGTTTACTTAGGATGAGGCATTGAGGCGGTACAGTATTAGCCAAATAATGCCTGCCCCTATACTTTTTTATTCTTCTGTTTACTCATGCTGCCAGTTTATTTAATCTAAGTAGCAGTAGATTAGAACTTTGTTTCACTCTTGTGTTATAATTCAACAAAATACTCACGATATGTGAATGTTATGAAAGTAGGGGCTTATCATGGCATCAAAACGTATCCTCAAGGAATTAAAGGACTTGCAGAAGGACCCTCCGACATCATGCAGTGCAGGTTCGGGCTTGTTTACCAGTGGATTTATGAATGATGCCATATCTGAGCATTCATACATGTTGTTACTTTGTGGATACTAATTAAACTGCTCATCTCTGATCAAGTTACAGGGTAGAAGCTCATGGTAGGAAATCTTTGTTATGCTAGAGAATAGAATTTTGTTGTGAAGTTATATACAAATATTTTGTCTGCCATATATTTCTGTACTTTGAATGATCAGGAAACTGGAATTGTTCATGGGTGTGGTTCTGTCAGGAATCTGTCATAAGAAATTTTGAATTCTATATATTTGTAATGCAGTTTGTCAGCTGGGATTGCTGTAATCGCAGATTTATTTATGAATACATGTTTATTCACCATTCTTGTTCAGGATACTGTGAAATGTATCTGTTGCCATCTTGTTAATGTCTCATGTTGTACTAATCGCTGATGTTGATGTTTGATTGTCAAAAAAGAAGTGTCCAGAACAGAGCATCTTACTTTTCTTTATTTATTAAAAAATATCACTTGAGTCCTGAGCTCTGATTTTATTTTTGCTCTCTTCGATGTACTTTTCTTCTACACACTTTGGCATTCATGGATTATAGGTTTCTATTTATTTAGGTCCTGCTGGTGAGGATATGTTCCACTGGCAGGCAACCATCATGGGTCCTCCCGATAGTCCATATGCTGGAGGTGTTTTCTTAGTGAACATTCATTTCCCTCCGGACTACCCCTTCAAGCCTCCAAAGGTTAGCGTCAGTTTTATTCCAGAGTTAAATTATCTGTTATTTGTTTTTTCTTTATTAAAGGATGGAAAATGCTCTGCTGTCAATCTCTTCTGTAATGTCTTACTGTGAAGAGGTGTTCTTGTTAGCTACCTACACATTTCATGAATGTAATAGTCTTAATTCTCATATGTATGTTCTCCCCCAGATTTTGACCTGCAGGGTCAACTAACACTTCTATTTCTATTATCTTTGCTTTTTAGCATTTCATTTATCATCATTATGTCGATGTTTATTCCTTTTTTTCTGATTATTGTCAATATTCTTCACAGTGAACGTTTTTTTTAAATGTTTTTCTCTGTATGTTTTCTCCTGTTTCTGTTGATCATCATTGAACTATCTCGTTTATAGGTATCTTTTAAGACGAAGGTGTTCCATCCGAATATCAATAGCAATGGGAGCATATGTCTCGACATTCTTAAGGAGCAGTGGAGCCCTGCTTTGACAATCTCTAAGGTTCTGACACAACTGCAGTACTACTTTATAGCTTCTTGAAATTTGATATTGCAAGTCTTTGTCACCTGGTAATGGTAACAATCTTTAAATGTTAGAAGATTTGATGATGTATTGCTGTTTTTCCATTCTAATGATTCAGAATAAAAATTGGCTTGAGTAGTACTATTTCTGGTTTATGCAGTTAGCAACTCAGCATAATTTTGAGTTTATGGTAGAATATAGATTGCAAGTGTCTCTTTCTGTTCAAGATTTACGCGTGCTCAAATAGCACTGGAGAAATTATTATATTTGTTTAGGATCTGTAGTTTTGTATTTATACACCTTTCAGCTACAGGACTATCGGGTAATTGTGCAAGTCTCTCTTCAAGCTCACTTAATCTACAACTGCATTCAGTATGTAGTATGCAATCCTCAAAAACATGCATACTAATGTGTAGCTGCACAACTAACAACCATCCTTTTATGTTTCAGGTTTTGCTTTCTATCTGCTCACTGCTTACTGATCCCAACCCAGATGACCCTCTTGTCCCTGAGATTGCTCACATGTACAAGACGGACCGGCCTAAGTACGAGGCGACAGCCCGCAGCTGGACCCAGAAGTATGCCATGGGATGAAATGAAGGCCCCAAATTCGGCTTCCTGCACAGATGCAGACGATTGTGATGTTGCCCCTATAAACTGTTTCTGGGGCCGTTATGTTCTTCCATTCCTTGTGGTCCGTGTGCATTCTCCGATCCATGTAGGATCGAGCCCTAGCCCAACATCAACCTATCATTGCCGTCGATAATGAGATGACTTGTGCTTGCTGTGATAACTATGCTAGCGTTGATGTTATTTGGTAAATGGTTCTCGCTGAAGATGCCTGTTGTGGCTGTGGGCTTGTGGCCTGCTGTGGTATATGATGATGTTATCCGAGTCCCGTGAAAGTTGGGCTCTCGGGGCACCTATCTCTAGAGCTCTGCCTCTGTTGCCCATCGCCCGCTTGAAGAACAGCCAGGCGATGCCAATGCCTTCGCCCTCAATTGCCGGAAACCGTTCAGACTGCAGAGGACTGTTCTACTGACACGTGGGGACCAAACTCGTCGATTGCGTCCTGGTCTCTCCAACTTGAGTCGGCGTATTGAAAATGAAACCAGAAGCACCAGTCCACACCCAGTAGTACGGCTACCTAAAGCCATGAAAGGGGCAACTCCCCGCCAACATCACTGGACTATCATTGCAGCTGCCGCCAACTAACTCGTTAGATGCGTATGTGTTTGATGTATAACGCAGGGTTCTTCATGACGAGCAGCAATGCCGCAACGATCACGTATCAGCTACCAAAACGGGAAGAGTTTATCCTGTCTATATAGGAGGTTGAATAGGGGAAATGAGTGAAGGTAAACGTGAAGCTATCTTCCCGGACGTGTAGAAAAAATAAATGACAAAGAAAATCCTAGCCGGCCTATTAGCTCAGTTGGTTAGAGCGTCGTGCTAATAATGCGAAGGTCGCAGGTTCTCGAGACCTGCATGGGCCACAATTAACCTCTTTTTTGAAATTTCTGCTTAATCAATTCCTTTCATCTTTCACGTCCAGGCACTCAGATATGAGTTCTTGCCGTTTGGCACTGCACCAAAACCTAATGCTTTGCTTGGAGGATGCTTCAAGTTTGAAATGTTCTCACGTCCAGCGCAGAGAAAAGAGGGGGGGGGGGGGGGGTGCGTACACCACGACACGGTCGCAACTCCAACGACAGCGATGCCGATTCCGACAGCCGTATGATGATCCCGATCCTGGCGTTGACGTCGATGGCGAGCGAGCACAAGTGGACAAGCGGGAATTTTCAGTCCCGCCCGTGTCACCTCTCTCACACGGTTCCTGCCTTCCCGGTGCCAATGGCTTCCTAGTTTTGACTTTTGACCGCGCGTCTTTTCCGCGGCTGTTTCACCTTCCCTCCCATTCGCGTCAACTGCATTCGCTGGGGGAGGCGAGCCTGAAGGTTTGTCCCGACAGGGGTATGGACCCTTCGATTTCCCTCTCGTCGCGTCTTGGACAGTGAACTGATGCGATAGCGGCTAGTATGACTGTACGAGGCAACCGCCCGGTGACAGGTGAGAAATCCAGGGTTCCTTGTAAATTGATGTTCGTACTTAGTAGAATAATAACAATCAAGACCCAACAGGGCACCGGGCGAAGAACAGTTCAAACCATTTGTTAACCCATGGCGCAGGCAAAAACCACCAGGGCAGGATGGATATTGGATAGTGTGTGTGGTGTGAAGTCTGAACCGTGTGGTGGCCTGAGGGAATGCACGCGTTCATTCTGGCGCGCGAGGCCGCGAGCACAGCAAGGAGACCGGGTCTCCGCCTCCGCCTCGGCCTCGCCTTCAACACCCGTGCGCGTTGCCCCGGCACCTACCATCTCGTTCCGCTCGCGTCAACGGCGGTTTGGAGGCAGCAATCTCGCCATAAAAGCCTCTCTTTTTTCTGTCATTACAGCAGATCTTCTCGTCGTGGCGCACCGCTTCCCCTCAGCTCAGCGACTGCTTCCTAGGCTCCTAGCTGTTCCGAGCGACGACGATTCTCCCGGTGGTTCTTCCTCGTCCAGCTTCGTCTCGCGAGGTGGATCTGCCGTCCGTGCCTGGGTTTCCTTGGAGCGGAGCATCTCATTTCCTTGGAGTTCCTGTCCTTCTCTGGAGATCCGTGGATGAAGAGGTCGAGGAAAATCTGAGAGAGAGAGAGAGTTCACGAGAGGTTTGACGTCTAGGTGAGCCTATCGACCGGTTCTCTCTCCGTGGCGTGATGCGGTGCAGTTCTTGTCGGCGGCGCTCACGGATTCCTGCCCTGTTCTCGCAGGTGAGCCGCACGCCGGGCCGGCTTCGCCGTCATGCAGGCCGAGGAGGTGAAGTCGCGGTTCGGGCGGTGCCCGTACTGCCGCGCCATGATCTACCAGGACCTCACCGCCATCATCTTCTACTGCAGCAAGTGCCGCACGCCGATCCGAGGTACGGGCCGCCCGAATCGAGTCGTTGCACACCGCCAGAGGCGCGATGGATTGATCGGCTCTTCTTCTTCTCCCGCATTGCTGCAGGCAAGAACCCGCGGCCGACCGACGAGACCGAGTACGCGCTCGCGCAGCTCGAGATCCTCTCCGCCGATACCGCGTCGGTCTTCTCCGACGACGTTGAGCCGCCGAATCCGAGGTCGGGCTGGGGCGTCGACGACGACGACAACGGGCAGCCTCCGCTGGGGAGCAGGTCAACTACCGGTAGGAGCTTCGTGCCCAACAGCAGGCAGGGTACAGGAGCCGCGTCGTCCTCGCCGTACAGAGAGTCTGACTGGGTCAGAGAAGGCCCAAGAAGCAGGGCTATGAACTCCGGCCTGAACCGGAACGACCAAAAGGAGGCTGAGTGGAGTGGTTCGCCGCTGCGCAGTCGCGTGACCGAACTCCGGCCGTCGTCGAGGAGAACCAGGCGATCGAGCAGCGGCGATGTGGACATGCGCAGCGGCGCAGGATCGGGCACCGACTCGGAGTCCGACATGCCGGCTCCGGCTACGTCTTACCGGCGCCGGGCGTCGCCGCTGAGCTCGCAGGAACTCGAAGTGGCGTCGGTGCTGTCTGGATTCGAGTCGATCAATATCGAGAAATCGCCGCTGAGTGACCCGGCGTTCCAGAAGGACCTCCTGCAGGCGCTGGACAACCTCCGGAAGCTCATCGCCGCCGTCGACCATCCGCGCAGCATCGACGGGCAATGGCAAGGCATGATGCCCCGGCTGAGCGCGTCTTGCAACGGCGACAGCAGCGGCAAGCGTACGATAACAAGGCGCAGCTCCCGCCTCATGCGCCGCCTGGAGTCGCAGCTCACGCGGGCATTGCCCGTCGAGCGCCCGCGCCGGGACGCGAGCACCTCGTCCTCCTCGTCGGCATCGAGCAGTCGACGCGGCGGCCTCAGGCCGCGGGCGCACCACTGCCGGCCGCTGCTGGGCGGCACGCCTTTCGTGGTCTGCGACGGATGCTCGGTGATACTGCAGCTGCCGGCCGCACTGCCCGCTGGCAGAGTCACCAGGCTGAAGTGCGGTGGCTGCGGCGAAGCGTTCGAGCTGACGCTGCAGGCGAGCGGCTCGACGGAGACGGGCCGGCCGAATAGGATCTTTTCCGCGCCGCAGCCTGCCGTCGGCGGCGGGGAGGACACCGAGTACGCGGTCGCGTGGAGCAACCTGAGCGGCGAGCAGCCACGGCCGGCGGGGCCGCTTCACCGCGTGCTGGGGTACAGCTCCGTCAGCTCGGTTCTCCGGAGCCGGCGGTACGACGAGCACAACTGAGCATTTCTCTTGTACATTTTTTCAGGGTCCTCCTTGCGGCGCGAGAAGATTTCAGTGATCTGTGACCATTCATGAACGATTCTTCGTCCGATACTTTTGTTACATTAAGTTCGGTGTAAATCGCAACGAGTTTGATCAAATTTGGGGAATTTTCGTGAAGAGATGTACAAATTTTTTTCATTGATTGTGTATTCTTTTAGCACAAATTCGTCATGAAATTATATTTGTCCATAATGTGAAGAGGGGATTGCTGTCAGTTTCTTGTGTTAGTCTATACTACCAACTCGATCAGATTTGTAATTTCCGTGATCTGGTAGAACGGGCCCGCATGCCAGCGAGGGATGCATTTGATCGAACGCCTCCAATGGCCTTGTCCCAGATGACAAGGCTATAGCCCATGGGCCATGGTCGCCGAGCCTTCCACACCCGCCGCCGCCTTCGCCGGCGACGCAAACTTCACCGAGCCATGGAGCGCGCAGGTGCGGACCCTGACGCGCCTCAGGCGGCACCGAGAGGCGCTGGCCCTCCTACGCCACGGCGACCCGTCGCCACCGCCGCACGCCCTGGCGCTGCCGTCCGCGGCAATCTCCTGCGCCGCGCTGTCCCTCTCCTCCGGCATCTCCCAGATACACGCCCTCGCCGCGAAGCGCGGCTTGCTCCCTGCCGCCGACGCCTACCTCCTTTCCGCGCTGCTCACCTCCTACTCCCGCATCGGCCGCCTCCCGCTCGCCCACCAGCTTCTCGACGAAATGCCTCTTGAGTCCACGCCCCACACCACGCTCCGCACCGCGTTCAACTCCGTCATCTCCGGCTGCGCGCTCCACGCCCTGCCGGCCGCCTGCTTCACCGTCTTCCGCCGCATGCGCGCCGCCTCGGTCCGCTTTGACGCCGTCACCCTGCTCGCGCTTGTCCCCGCCGCGCCTCTGAGCGCCGTGCCGCAGGTCCACGCTCTCGCGGCCCGAGCCGGGCTCGCTGCCGAGACTTCCGTGGCCAACTGCCTCATATCCACCTACGCGCGAGGCGGCGCGGCCGGCGCCGCCCTCGCCCGGCGGGTTTTCGATGAGATGCCGCTGGCCTCGCGCGACCTCGTGTCGTGGAACGCCGTGCTCTCGGCGCACGCGCAGAACGGCCTGGCTGTCGACGCCCTCGAGCTCTACCGCCGCATGCGTGGCCCGGACGGCGGCGGGGTTGAACCTGACGCCGTGACGCTCGTCGGCGTGCTCTCCTCCTGCGCGCACCAGGGCGCGCGTGGCATGGGCTTCGACATCGAGCGCTACGTACGCGAGAGGCTCCCCAGCTTTCGCACCAACGTGCAGCTGTGCAACGCGCTGATCAACTTTCACGCGCGCTGCGGCAGTCTGCCCCGGGCGCAGCGGCTGTTCGACGAAATGCTCAGGAGGAGCATCGTGTCGTGGACAGCGCTGATCACTGGGTACGGCATGCACGGACACGGTGACATCGCCGTCAGCCTCTTCGAAAGGATGGTGTCGGAAGGCATCCGCCCAGACAACGTCGCTATGGTTGGCCTCCTGTCAGCATGCAGCCACGCCGGGATGTACGACGAGGGGCGCAGGTATTTCTCAACAATGGAAAGCGCTTACAAATTGCAACCAACTCTGGAGCACTACACATGCATGGTCGATCTCCTTGGACGGGCTGGGCGACTGGAAGAAGCACGAGAGCTCATCTCGTCGATGCCCATGCCAGCTGACGGCGCAGTCTGGGGTGCCCTTCTTGGAGCGTGCAAGATACACAGGAACGCGGAGTTAGGGGAAGAGGCCTTTGAGCACATCATCGAGCTGGAGCCGAGAAATGCAGGCTACTACGTGCTCATGTCGAACATATACACCGACACAGGGCAGCTGGATGGCGTCGCGAGGGTGCGGGCGATGATGAGGGAGCGCGGGCTCAAGAAGGAGCCTGGGTGCAGCTACATAGAGCACAAGGGGCGGGTGCATCTCTTCATGGCCGACGACCATTCGCACCCGCAGGCAAAGAGGATCTACGAGCTTGTGATCAGGCTGGAGCAGATGGTCAAGGAGAAGCCGGGAGCCAGGGAGAGCGGGGCAGCCGGGGGTGGTGAGAAGAAAGTGGCTGTGCAGCCATTGATCGGGTTTCACAGCGAGAAGTTGGCTGTAGCATTTGGGTTGCTGAACACCGAGGCCGGCAGTGAGATCGTGGTTATCAAGAACCTCAGAGTGTGTGGGGACTGCCACTCGTTCTTGAAGGCGGTTTCAGGGATTGCCAACCGGGCGTTCCTGGTCAGGGACGCCAGCCGCTTCCATCAGTTCAAGGGCGGAGTCTGCTCCTGCAAAGATTACTGGTGAAGGACTTGGTAATCGCTGTGCGAAGTCATTATCTGCCAAACATCAGATACCGAGTTACCGGCGCCCATAGTGTATGGGCGACAACCAGCAGAACAAGGGGCTACTTTGAATGTGCCGATACAGGAGTCGCTGCTCCTTGCTAACTCCAAATCTCCAATGGAAGAATCTGGGGAGCGCAACACTGATAAGAGAAGTAATTTGTAATCGCTGCACCATCAAACCGTTGGAAAAGGAAAGATTTGCACCGAGTTGACAGTGCAAGGCACTTTCGCTCGAAGACCATCCAGGGTGTCCAGCCAAACTCTCCTTGCAAAGCATGCGGAATTGATGTGGATACTTGAGATCGCATACTGTACTGAGTCTGTGACACTGAAGCGCAGAATTTGCACAGCTACACGGAAAGGCTGCATTCACAAAGTCCGGGACGAGATCTAGTCTGCATTCAAACAACATAAAATACTATTTAGAAGAGCTAAGGCTAAAGTTTAGTGGTAGCTAAATTTCAGCTGGCTAAAAATAGTCATGTCCTGTTTGGATATATAGGCTAAATTTTAGCTTTTCTGAATCTTAGCTATGATACAATAAAAATCCATTTTGCCCCCCACACAAAGCATGGGGAGATGAGGATAGATAAGGTTTGGTGGAGGTATTTGTCTTTTGATCATATGGTTACATCAATTAGCCCATTTTAACTCCTCTTGCCCAGCTAATGGGCTAAAAGTGTCTCGGGCTATTAGGCCTGGATCCATAGCGGCTAAAGTTTAGCCTATGGGTTTGGAGTATATGTTTCATGCCAACTATAAGCATTCTTAAATCTTAACAAAAAAGGGAATTGCTAATGTAGTAAGCAAGCAAAAATAAGGCAAGACCAATATATTAATAATATAGATTCAAGATTGTAGCTGTGATGTACATACATCTTCTGGAACTACTTAATACACAGCGGTAAAACAATATTAGTACATTGGTCAAAATCGAGTCCATATAAATGCTTTGGCTAGTTTACAAAGAATGATATCCTGGACAGACACAGAGAGCGGAGGGGAGGGGGAAAAAACAAAAGGACAACTTTGCATTCTTGATACCGTAAGACATCACATCCCAGTTGAGGATGTCCTTCCTATTTTTTGGGCACCAAGTTTTGGTTGTGCTGGCTTCGTCCCCCGACCCCGGCCTGATGAAGCTAAGGGTCTAGCTTTGGTTGATGGTGGAGGTGCTGCAATCGCACCCCATAGGTCGTCGCTGTTCGCAGCGGCTGCCTTCAAAGGCTTCCCAGATGATTTTGGAGCAGGTGCAGCTATTGCACCCCAGAGATCATCCTCGTCATTATTTGACGTTGATGGTTTTATGTCTGCAGACTTTGATGTACTTTTGGGTGGTGCAGCAGCTATAGGACCCCATAAAGGATCATCTTCTGATTTTTGCGCTTTCAGTTGATGTGACTTGGCTGAGTTTGCAACTGTGTTTGACAAAATCATTAGAAGAAAAAACAAGAATTAGATGGTTATTTTAATAACCAATTAGCTCAGTACCATCACAAGGATGTATAGTGCAAATGTCATCCAATGTGAAGTTGAGACGTGGGTCAAGGACTATAAGTAATTGACAGAGGTAATTTCTCATTTGATCTTTGCAATGGTGCTAAATAATATTACCTTTACTAGTGTTTTCAATTAAAGTTGATCGCGCAACTGCGTGAAACAAACCAATGCACTTTACAAAAGCAAACTTACCTGCTTGCTTTGGTTGCACCACTGGACGTTTCTGAGCAGCTTGTATGTTGGATAGAAGAGATGGTGATGGCTTATCATCAAACGGGTCTACATCATCCCATCCTTCTTTATCGCTACCATTCTCCTCTTGGATATTACCATCCTCGAGCTCACCCCATCCATCTACTGAAGATCTTGCTGATGCTGGTGCAGCTTGATCAAAGGAGCTGGATGTGGATGGTGCATACCCTACAGTAGAAGCTTGAGTACCTGTGGCAATTGAATTGATGCTCAACTGTAGATCTTTCAAAGTGAACAAAACAAGTAGAGGTGTTCACAGTCAAAGCAGTAGCAAAATTAAGGCCCTGTTCGTTTTAGCTTGCAGGTCATGGATTATAACTTGTAGATTTGTTACAACGTGCATGCTGGGGGAAGTAGATTGTTGGATTGTAACAATCTGATCTTTGGATTGTCACAATCTGGAACCTTTTTGTCTCAACTTGCAGATTGTTAGATTGTAGCAATCTGCAAGCCGCAATCCAGTCTGCAAGCTAAAATGAACAGGGCCCAAATACCAGGACAAGATGTCAGGAATGTGGCGAGAAGGTACTATAGATAACAGGATAGCACAAGGTTAGGATTCAGATATAACATGACACTATCAATTCTTGTTTGTCATGGTCTTCCACTTCTTTCTAGTTCATCATCCTAGAAGGCTAAAATCAGTTCCATTCAACTTTCTAAAGTTCATTGATATATGAAACTTCTAAATTTTGATTTATATGAAAATAATATTGGAAGATTAATCCATTGAAAGTAGTCAGATGCATCTCAGAAACTGCTAGTCAAAAACAACAAATAAACAAGTATGGTGGGAGTACTTTCTTAACCCTCTCTTCAGACATCTTTTATGCAAGTGAGATGTGCTGATGCTTAGGGATTAAAGCAGTTGCGATAATTAAATTACCAATACCTGGAGTGGCAACCGAGGTTGCAGAAACTTGCGAATTACTGGCATTTGCAGTAGATATTGAGCCATGGTCAGAAGGTTTGCCCTTTTGAGTAATAGAACTCATGGCCCACCTGGATTCAGATGAGTTTGAATAAAAAATACAGTAGAATGTAAAATTAGACTAAAGTAACATATCATTCAGCATCGGGGTGACTTCTTAGAATCAGCATATGTTTTTCTACTGTTGCATAGATCTTGGCACAGCACACAAATGATACATGCATGTAAATATATTACTATCACTCAGAAGTTCAGAATGCATTTGGGCGAAGCTTAACGAGAAAATAAGTAGTTACTAGTGTTCATGATTTGATTAAAAACCAAGCCACCCACCCAAATTAATAAACAATATTTGTTTTCCTTTTGGCAGCCAACATAGAGGCAAGACAGCTTACCCAAGTAAACCTGCATTTCCAGGCTTTAACTGAACACCAGTACTTTCGGCCACCATTGTGTCTCCCGTAGTAAGCTAATAGTACACAAAATTAAAACATCAGATAACATAGGAACAGCAAAATTGACAGAATAGAATGTAAATTAGAATATTCTACTAGTAAAGATTACAGAAGATGACCTTATCCCAGAAATAATGTAAAAGGAGCGGTTCTAAAATTAGTAAAGTAGCAAAGCCCTTGAATTAAAATGAACAAAATTGAAACAACTAGCATCGAAATGCCAATGAGATCCCTGAGGATCCCTTCCATCTTTGTAAGGATCCAGAACCAATTGCAGTGATGCTTTTAGAATATGTGTTTTCAATTTTGCATCATCCAGATGTATATTTTTATTGATTTTTACTTTCTGCCTTAATCACGTCTTAAGACGAGAGATGTTTCAGAACATAAAGAGAAAATACAATCCATACTGCCTGTCGCTAGTAACCCACAAGAATTGCAAACATCTGGTATAACTTTAAAAGCAAAATATTGGTAGGCTAAAGTGAACCAGAAAAGTGGATAGATCATAAACAACAAACTAGTTATGTATACCTTTTCATGGTGTTGCTTTGCTATTTGCAAGAACTGATCGGTAGCTTGAAACGCCTTGGTTCGCACATCACTGTAGAAACATCACATGATTTGTTTTAAATACCAAATCACAAAAGCATCATGCAGAGAAGTACAATTAGAAATGTAGTGTTACAAATGGGATGCCAATTTAACCATTTGGGGTTGGGCGATGACCTGGTAGCAGTAGACTAGTAGACTAGTAGTTGGCAGGCAGTAGCACAAGGTAGGAGGAATTGGTAATGAGAGGCTGTTGGGCTTGAGTGTGGTGATGAGACAAGAGAGTAGTGCCTCATGTCCTCTCTTTCCCTTCTTTTATCTACAACAAATGTGTGAGAAATGGGCCAACTACAATTGTGCAATCTTCACTAAAGCACACATCCTTCATAGTGCCCAAGATGCTACACCTGGTCTAGCACCATGAAAACCTTACACTCATCATCTCTTTCATAGATCCCCAGCAATTTTACAGGGATGAAGCCTGTTAATACCAGTTAAAACATGCAACAAGGAGAAAGTAGAGACTGCGATAAAGGTTGTACCTATCTGGGTCAAATGTGAGGACAACAATGTTAGGCAGGATGCGAGTTGCAATTTCTGTCATCTCATAGTATGAACTAGTGACACTCAGAGCCATGATTCCTGCCATGAAGCAAGAGTAAATGTCAGTTATGGTACAAAACATGCACACATGCTCACTGATAACCATTGCTAGATAGATCTAAAAGCAGTATAGCAGCACATCCGCAAAGGTACATACCAGCTGCTCTGGCCGGAGGGAAGGTATCACGTAATGCCCGGACTGTGAATGCGTTGATCAATACTCTTTTCCTGGTCTGTCAGATAGCATAGCCTTGTCAGCAAAGAGGAAAAGATTATGCTAGAATAGCACATAAAATCCATCTCCAGGCTAATATGTATATTGTTCTGCTTTTCAGTTAAGGGCAAATTATAGATATAGAAAGTTTTCATCAATTTTTTCTTTTTTTTTATCATGTTTCCCCAGCAGTAAAATAGTGCTGAATACCCTTAACCAGGCATACAGCCAGGTCAGCTGTGAAAACCAGTGTGTCTTTAACAGAAACATTAGGAAACAAATATGCTACAACTACAACTGACACATGTTAAAAACAGCTAATTTAAGTGAAATCCCATAATGCTACATGTTCACCATAGCTACTATCACATAACACGTTAACAGAAAATCGACAAGGAAAATAGGTAACACGATATCAGTATATTTGAGACAGACCCCATCATTCATGTAGTTTGCAATATTGCCAAGAAGAATTGTAGTGTTCGTCCTGATTCCGGGGTCTTCGTCCACCTGAAACAGACAGCAGTGCTTACTATAACTACAGTATGGTACAACAGAGTCAAAGGGCATATCAATCAGAAGAGAACAGAACCCACCTGTAGCTTAGAGAGATACTTCAAGAGGGATCCTGAGATTGTGCGCTGAGATAACTGCAGTAACAGACCAGACAAGTAGTCATCAGGAAACATAACAAATCTAAAATCCCAGGAGGGCAAATAGGTATGTGTTATGTACACGCTCCTGCATCTAAAGTAAATAATAGGAGTAAATCAGTAGCAGGAGCATAACTCTAACTTCACATAATATTTAACCTTAGAAAAGATACATTTCCAGAATAAAACTGAACACATGCCAAAAAAAAATTTGAACGTAACACATGCCAAAGTTGTTTACCAAAGGAATACAGTTAAAGTCTTTGATTTCTTTGGAATATAAATCATGACCAAATAAATAATGAATTCAGAAAAAATTGACAAACAGTTAACAATATTCATAACTCAGGTGAATGATCAATTTTTTCCATCTAGATGATAGATTTGCCCAACACGAGGTTAGAAGCAACTCACTTTTGGTGCCAACACGAGCATCGACTTCAATGTCAGTTCACGAATAGAAACAGTAGTATCGGAGAAGCCAGTAGCAACATGAGGAAAAACCTTAAAAAAAGAACATGAGACCATTAGGTATATTTATGCAGAAAATGTTCCAGAAACACAAATACAGATGTCAATTGTCTGTTACAAAATAGATCACATACTTGTTCATCAACAGTTTGAGCTGACAATGATTCCCCAAACTTATCTATGTGCTGCAAAAGACAAGCTCGGATAGCTCTGTCATTGGAGGCGAAAAGCTTGACGATAGTTGGCAAAACCTGAAAAGGGCCAGCATTCTCTATTAATCAGACTATTTGATGATTCATAGAACAGCGTTGACAATTATAAATCTTTAATAAGTGAAAAGAAAAAAATCACCTTGATACTAAATTGGTCAGCTGGAAGCCAGGAACCCATCTTTAACAGAACAGTTAACGCTGGAGCAGCAGCTGAACCAAACTCAAGAGAAGAAGCCAACACAGGGAGTAACTGCGCACAAAGTAGTCCAGATAATAAGCATGTAAAGTCACCCAGCTCATTAGGGAAAAAAATAAACGAAGGTAGAAAGAATAATTGTACAGAGGAATCAAGGGTTCTACTCGAGACTTTGGCAGTACCTTTTTTAGGACTATCTCACGGGGAAGCTGTTCAGCTATATTTGGGAGTTTCCGGAAAAAGCTGTCTTTCTCAACACTGTCTTTTAAATTAAGAACTTCCATGAACTGGATGGTCTCTACTAACTTATTCTGGAAAAACTCTGAAAACAAAGAGCCGAAGACATCATTTCAAACTTTTGAAGCTAATGCAATTACCACTTGCGGGGCACAATATTGTAATAAGACTGAGATCTGAAGAAATGTATTAATTCAATAAAATGACACCCCAAATGTTGACTTCATGACAAGGAAAAAATCTTGAACTTACCACTGTTATCAATAAGTTTTGAAGGATTTAGTCTACGAGAGGGTGTGGAATTCAAGAGCCTCTGGTAATCTGGGAGTAGAGACTACAAGGAAGAAATAGTCAATAACTTAAATAAACAAATGTGTACAAACGTCTGCAGTTAGACCAGAGAGGAACGCCAAAACCAATAAAGGTTAGGACTGTGCGAAATAGGTGCCTAAGAGAAATGATGCGAACAAACCTTTGGGATTGAAGCAGTATTTCGAAGGTCCTCTGTTCTAGCCAGCTTTGCTCCAGAAAAGAGTTCAAAAATTAAACACCCTGCAATGAGTGTCATGCTCTCATTATTTCAGCTTTCAGGAAATAATAACCAAATGATGAAAAGCACTGAAGGTAAACAATAGAGAAGTCCAAATGGTATCAGTTTCTCAGTTTACACTTTGATGTTTATGCTTAGTCCCTCCTGGCTTTATCTATAAAATAATGCAAAAACTCAGCAGCATTTAACATAAAAGAATAGGAGCTATGGATATAAGTGCAGATAAATTTCTCCCATATAGTAAGGCATCGAACACAATTTCTCCGATACAGTAGCGAACAAATTTATAGACGCAATCACTGCAAGCACGCAATGCAGGAGCACGATAAGGAATAATTAAGAGTTAGTTCTGCTCACCCAGTCCCCAAGAATCAATGGCCCACGGAGGTGATTTTCTAATTGAGGCCCAGTCTGACTTTGTCAGCTCCATTGGCTTGTACTGTGTCCCAACTAACCATTCGAATTGCTGCAAAAAAATTACAAAAGCGGGAACCACTTTCAGATAAACTCAAACATTTTGTTATTTTATCAAGGAATTATTTATACAATCCATCTTTTTTCATCAAATTCCATGGTACTAATAGGTATTGAACCTGCTTTCTATAAACAACCTTAAGTAGACCCTAATAAAACAAGTTTTCAAGCTTGAATATCTTTTATAGCCTATAGGAGCACTGTTCGAATATTCACCAAATGATATAGAAGAGGGAATTGTAGAGGGAATATATCTAACTAATATAAATAAAGGTGTGGGATTAAGTCCTTACCAACATGGGGCTACCAGAGGCTTCATTGTTAGCATCAAATTCTGACAGAACATCAAAAGCATGAAGCTTCCAATCCAGAGTTTGTGTAACAACTACACTTGCCAAGCATACATTCCCATGAACCTGAATTGATCAAGTGATGGCAATCAGGTCATTTAACAACCAAAGCATTTCCAGCATTTGAATGTTTCCAACTATGCATTAAAAATGCACTATTTTGATTTGAATGCACTATATAGTCCAATGATATGTGTACAATGCACCCACATCAATAATCAAAACAAGGAAATGTCCTAAGTCAAGACTCAAGAACAATAAAACAAAAAACCTAACCCACTTCAAGAACAACCCCTGTTGCAAGCAGCATACAAGAATACAGACCCACATGCTGCATAAGATTGCTCGAACATTTATAACTATAAATAAAACCACAAGTAGATGCCACAAATACACAACTACGAGCAAGAACGGATGATGAGGAATCATCAATGAATCTACGAGTAAATGTCAGAAAGCAACAAATTATGTAAGGTTTTAGCTTGCATCTAAAGATAGACTAAAGATTATCTAGATTGCGATCCAAACTTCAAATCTTAATGCATGAACTTACAAGCTTGCAATCGTTATTGAGAAAGCTCACAGCTTTCGATATCTGATGAAGCCCCCACGCAAAGTACTCATCCCTGCACCATTGTTTATTAGCCATAGTGGTATGTGCTTCAACAAAAATAAAATAAAATAAAAACAGGAATGCTTCAAATATATTGATAAATTGCCAGAAACTACCCCAAAAAAATCTTTGTGAAGGAACATTATGATAAACACAAAAGTACAAGAAGCTATACCTCTGTGTGCCACCAAGATTCAGTTCCTTGACCTTTTCAGAAAGTGGCATAACAGGCTCTGTTACAATATAAATTGTGTGCTTCATGGCAGGCCCATCAGGAACTTCTGCTTCAGTACTGTGTAAAAAGGATAAGATATTTGGATGCCGCACCTGCAGTAACCACAACAGCAGTAAACTGACTTAGCAGATATTCAGAAACAAAATAGCAAACTAACCAAAGAAAAAGAAACTTGTATATTTTAGAAGTGCTCCATCCAATGAAAGTAAGACAAAACAGAAACGATGCAATAGTGGTGTGGACAAAGCAGCACATAGAAGTATATAATGCTGAATGTTGAAATATCATGAGAATCCTTTTCTTCTTTTTTGGCACAAATTTCCACCTTCCATTTGGTCTGGAAATTTCAAGGGACATGGATTGTCCAGATTCTCAGAAAAAGGCTTCATCGCCATCGAGATCTTTTGAAGCCTTGACATTTTGCCACAACAGACTGCACCTTAAGTCTTCAATTTACAGCACTATTGATCATCAAAACTCAATGACTAAAGCTATAGTCTTAAATTTACAGCACTATTGATCATCAAAACTCAATGACTAAAGCTATAGTCTTAAATTTACAGCACTATTGATCATCAAAACTCAATGACTAAAGCTATTAGCTTACTGTTCGTAGTCTCTTAACACCATTGCGACCAGCAACCAAGTGTCTGTCCTGAGGGTTGCTCCCCGACAGAGAAAAAATTGACACAGGCGATCCATCATCCTGGAGACAAGACAAAGACAGTGTTGGCAAGGGCATACATATCTAACAAAAATTAAGACAAAATTATCCTTCAGTGAAAAAAAAAAGAATAGACTGCTTAAGAAATCAAAACTGCGCCGGAAAAAGAAGTATTAATGGTAGACATAGGATGAATAGTAA
The DNA here is from genome assembly GCF_002211085.1 of Panicum hallii. Classification (NCBI taxonomy): domain Eukaryota; kingdom Viridiplantae; phylum Streptophyta; class Magnoliopsida; order Poales; family Poaceae; genus Panicum; species Panicum hallii. Next base: position 6,744,461 of record NC_038046.1, on the reverse strand, counting down.
AACTCTTATCAACTGCTATCAATATCACAATGGCAATCATCTGAATCGTAACATGACTCTCTAAACTTCTGTATATTTGGCAGTATATTAAGCATTACTAAGAGAGTAGCTCCAGATAACAAAAATCTCATGAGTAATCAAGATACGACACCAGAAACTCCACGTCAGCAAATGCAACATAGGTATTGGTAGTAGTAATATCCTCATTATCCTTGAACCTCAGCAAGTTGGATGGCATGTTGTGGTACGTGAGTTCCACATGAATTCCCCAATCAAACAAGCATACCCAAGTTTGAACATCTCCACACAACTATCGTACAAAAATGTAAACCAAATGCCTCCCCATCTGCTAAATCAAACTAGCCTCGAGTCAACTCTACAACGAATCCACCAATTTTGATCCTTAGGAGCTACTAAATCTAGCAACAGTACAAGTCGTACCGTGTCCCGAGAGCTCGAACTGCTACAGAGCGCACACCCACAAAACCAAAAGAATATGCAGCCACATAGCACCTGCACCCGCACACCAAAATACACGCTAGCATAGCGCAAAGGATTCTCCGAACTCGAAGTCGAACAACAGAACCAGTGATACACCAAACGCTTCTAGCCTACAAACCTAATCAGCGACACAGCGAATACCTCCACACGGCCCTATGAGGGATCTGATCGATCGGGAGCGAAGGGGAAGGGTAGGGCCGGCGTACCTTGGAGATGCCGCGGTGGTGCGTCCATGAGCCCCAGGCGGAGGCGTAGGGCTCGCCGATGGTGTAGGGGAAGTCCTTGAGGCCCGATCCGGATCCCGCCACCACCTCCTTTAGGAACTTGAACATTTTGCTCTACGCCTCCGGTGCACGATCCCCCGCCGAATTCCCGCGCGGCGCACCGCCCGCCTCGATTGGCTCCTCGCGGCGGTGGGTGGCCTGCGCGCCGACGCGGCGAGGTAGATCCGGGGCGGTGGGGAAGTAGCGTCGAGGAGGGTGAGGAAGGGGAAGAAGAAACCGGGCACGATGGGAGAGGGGCCTACCTGCAGGAGGGGGCAGAAAATATTTGCACTTTTGCCCCTTCCTTTGATGATGAGAGAATAGACAGCTCATTCTAGCAAGAAAATGCAAGTATTTTGACACGACAAATGACCATGCACATGGGAGTTGTATTCTGGGCATGTACCGAGGCATGACGAGCATTGACAAGGGAGTTTCTTCAGAGCAAAGATGCAGAGAAGCCGAGAAGGCATGTAGAAGCTGAACCTCGAGATTTGTGCTCAAAGGTTTGAATTTGGCACAGACCACGGAGACAGACAGAATTTAAATTTGTGCTAAAAGACGATAGAAAGATATATGCGCAGTCCTTGAACTTTTAGTCCCTAAGAAGAATCGACATTGCAACTTTTCACACCACCAATTATCCCAAAAGCCGAATTTAGCTGCTCTTTCTTACGTGAACACAAGAGTGATTGCCTCGGGGTCAAATGAGTTGGGTTAGGCCCAAATAGGTTAGATTTGACCTATTTCGTATTTGGTTACCAGGAATGGGTACAACTCAATTTTCTGTTTGGTTGTAAAGGTTGAATGAGGTGGGATGGATGGCAATTTGAGACCCTTAGAAGTGTAGCCCACATGTCAGTCTTTTTTATTTTTCTTTTTTTCATGCATTATCTTCTTCCTTCCCTCCTCCTCTTCCTTGAACCTCCTCACGCCGCCCCTTCCCGGCCGCCGCAAGCTCGGCGGTGGCGCCCCTGCCCGGCCACGGCAGCTTGGTGGCGGCGGCTCCCTTGCCTAGGCTGCGAGCTGCGCCCGCTCCATCCCTTCCCGGACGCGGCACACCCCCTCCTCCGCCCCGAGCTCCCTTCTCCACCCGACCTCCCCGCGCCACTCGCGCTCTCCACTCCTCAGCCCCCGCCGCCTCCTTCCTCGGCGCCCTGCAGCGCAGCTTCCCCGCCATGCGGCGGCCGCGGCAAGCTTCCTCCGCTCGACCTCCCGCGACAAGTTCCCTCCGCCCGCACTCCACCACGCGCCGCTCCTTTGCTCCTTCGCTTTGCCTGCCTCACACCGGCCGCCACAGGACGTGCTCACCCTCTGGCCAAGCCGGCCACCGCGTGCTGCTCCTTCGCTGGAGCTGGCCACCACGGGCCTCGCATTTACTCCCCGCTCGCGGTCGGCTGCTCCGTGCCGCTGCTCCCTTTCGCCGTGCACCCGTGTTGCCCGCTCGTGGCCGGCCGCGCCGCCCCGCTGCTCGCTCCGCATCGCCAAGCTGCGCCACAGCTCGCTCGCGTTGACGGAAGAAAGAAAACGGGCTCGGGGACGAAATAGGTTGGGATGATCCCTTCGTTGCGGTGGGATCATTCCAATCCGCATCTACGGAAAATCTGGGTTCATTCCAACCCACTCAAAATTGCAACCAAACACACGTCGGGGTGGGTTGAACTTGTCCCAACCTACTTCAACCCACCATCCAAACACATGCTCAGATACTTACGGCGATGCTTAAAAAATAGCAGATCATGGCTGGGATGCAGCATAATAATGTGGCAAGACGTCAGCAGCGTTGGTAATGGATGGAGTCGGCAGTATTTGTGTGGTAGGCAAAGCAATATAGGCACGAGGGAACGCACGGATCCGTCAAGGAAAAGAAATAGGGTTGACTGGTTGAGCATAAGGAAGTTGAAGATTGTTGTGAACTTGCAGGTTGACTAAACAACGGGTCGAAGATAATTGTCAACCCTCAATTTTTGTTGCATTAACAAATCTCTTCACTCTAAAGTAGGCGCATTCTACACTTGTCCTTTAAGACACATCACCGGTTAAATCGTCAGCTCTCCGACTCGCTCAACTCATCATCTGGATCCTTCGACGTTTATTGATTCAGATTTCCCGTCCAAATGACGTGACAACTCGACCCCGTCCCTCCCTCCCACTCTATTATCCTCACCGTCTTCATCATGTGGTCATCTCCCACGACCAGAAACATAAGTTATGAAAAATACTATAATTAGCACATACCGCAAGACATGGGTAGGAATTCCCTAGCGGGATGAAAAACCAAAATGTATGATTGTTTTTTTTGTTTACATTCTGAAAAGACTCAAAGATTTTGATGCTACATTGCTGCCCCCCTTGTCCAAACAATCCCAATCATGTGCGCTGGAGCCAAAATTAGCCTACTCGACATGCTAGTGAAATTAAGGAAATGCCAAACCACCCCCCGGGATAATTCATTCAGCTACCAAAAGGAAACGGTTGAATTAGGGGGGCTGAACATCAGAACCAATACTGCCTGCGCCTATTGCTTTGCTTAAACCAGAAGAAAAATGTCATGATATCTTGGGGGGAGAAATTGGAATGGTCAATACCCAAAGCCATCCCAAGACTCTGCAATCATCGCATAGGAAAGACGGCATCGCTTCTGCCAGAGCTCTGGGAGACTGGGAGTGAGTGGTAATTAAGTGGTCTGTGTGCGTACATGCTTCCCACAAATACTTCAGAAAATCTTGGATATATAGACTTGCTTAAATGCTTATCTTGCGATTAACATTTGTCTGAACATTTATCTACTCTGAAGAGAATAAGAGGTAGACAGCTATATAAAGGCAACCAACTACCCAGAGATGGAGCAGAACATTCCACTACGGAGCCCGGAGCATCGATCATGGGCGCGCTGCTGCTCGAAGCTAGAACGCTCTTGGCTTGCACACGATGGTGGAGTGCTTCAGGATGTGGAGGCTGAACTGGCCTCCCTTCTCGGTGGTGTCGAGCTTGTCCTGCCCGGGCGGCGGCAGCAGCTCGAAGTTCTGGACGAGGCGTCCGATGGTGATGCCGAGGATGGGGAGCGCGAGGATGATGCCGGGGCAGCTCCTGCGGCCGACGCCGAAGGGCAGGTACCTGAAGTCGTTGCCGTTGGCCTCGACGTGGCTCTCCTCCTCCAGGAAGCGCTCCGGCCGGAACTCCTCGGGCCGCTTCCAGCTGTCGGGGTTGTTGGCGAGGTACCAGGCGTTGACGAGGACCTTGCTCTCGGCGGGGATGTCGTAGCCGCCGAGCTTGGCGTCGTGGAGGTTCATGTGCGGCACCAGCAGCGGGATGGCCATGCGCAGCCGCAGCGTCTCCTTGATCACGGCCTGCAGGTAGGGGAGCCTGTGCGTGTCCGGCTCCGTGATCTGGTGGCCCGGGCCCAGCGCCGCGTCCAGCTCCTGCCGCAGCTTCTGCTGGATCTCCGGGTGGTTCACCAGCTCCGCGATCGCCCACTCGATCGACCACAGCGTCGTCTCGATCGCTGCAGTAGAGGCCAAACATACAGAGGAGAACTAATGAGCTATTGTCTGTCACTTGCAGTTCAAAACTGATCGATTGCTTCCTGCCGAGTGATGAGAAAATTGCAATGCACGGACACTGTTGCCTGTTGGCACTGGTTGGTATGTTGGGCTATCACGTCAAGCAGCTGTGCAGTTTGTTCGTATACGTACCTGCAACGTTAATGTTCTCGACGATGTAGAGCACGTTGTCCTCGTTGATCTCCCCCTTCCGCTGCGCCTCCAGGATGTGATCAATGGCGCACTTGAGCCCGTTGTTGTCCATGGCCTTGGTGCTCGCCAGCTTCCTGCAGAAACACCACCGGACACCCATGTGAGCACATCGTCTGATTTCTCCAGAGTCGCACAGTGCTTGTCGATAAAGAAACGCAGAAGAAACGAGCAGATCGACTCCTGCTCGTTCAGGTTGCTCTCTCGCTTCCTCTCTCACTGGTCCAACAAAATAGTAATGGAATGGAAGAAGAGAGAAGGAACTACGCACTTCCTCTCCTCGAGGAAGAAATCCTTGAAGAGCTTGAGGCGGGTCTCCTTGACCTCCTTGCAGATCCTGAGGTAGCCGCGGAGGAAGGGGCGGAGGATGGGGATGAAGTCGCCGTAGTTGTACTCGAAGCTCTGCGCGAGGCGGCTGCGCTCGCCGTTGAGCGCCCTGAGGCGGAGGAAGAGCGGGTCGTCCATGCTCTCGAACCGGCGGTCGAACATGATGCGGTACATGTTGTTGTACATCATGAGCTGCAGGCGGCGGCGGAGCACGACGCCGCCGGTGGCGGCCGCGGGGTCGGCGCGCACGTCGTCCACGACGGCGGCGGCCTCGGCCTCCCACCCGTGGCGGTACTGCTGCACGACCTTGTTGGTGAAGAAGGGCACCGTCATGATGCGCCGCATCTTGCGCCAGTGGTCGCCGTACACGGTGAACACCATGTCCTGCCCTTTGCCCGTGAAGATATCGAACACCACGTTGCGGGTGCGGGAGCCGAACTCCACGCCCTGCGTGTGGAGCACCTCCCGCGCCAGCGGCGGCGAGGAGACCACCACTAGGTTGCGCTGGCCCATCCGGAGGAGGAAGATGTCGCCGAACTTGCGGGCCAGCGCCGCGAGGTTGCGGTGGTTGAGGTCGTCGCCGACCTGCAGCCAGTTGCCGAAGATGGGCACTGGGACGGGGCCCGGCGGCAGGCGGAGCTTGCGGCCGCGGAGCTTGGACACCGCGATGGCGACCACGACGGACGCGAAGAGGCCGACCAGGAGCTTCTCCGCGAAGAGAAGGTCCATGGCGACGGAGCCGGGATGGATGGCGGGCACGCTGCCTTTCTCACTGGTTTTTGTGTCTCTGTGTTGGCGCGTTCCTGAAGAGCCGAAGGGACACGTCTGTGCGCATATATAGTGGCGAGCCAGGGGAGTTGGCGTTAGAATTGACGGCGTTACGGTAGGTAGGGCCGCAAGGGATGAGGGGAGGACGGGTTTGGTGGGGTGCCGGCGTTAGTGAGTCCACGGTTGGCAGTGAGTGGCAATGCTCTGCGTTGGATCTGCAGGTGGTTTGTTTCAGCTTTGAAGGGTCGGTGCGCGCGTGTAGGCCCGGCGTGGAGATACGTGGCCTCAATGATTCTTGGGGCGAGAGAATTGACCAGAGGATGTTTTTGGTGGGTTGGTGGTCGAGAGCTTCATTTTGAAGCCGTGCAATTCTGCTCGTGCCTACGTACGCTTGCGGTTGCCGTTTTCTGTAGAGGGTGATGGATCTCTCTCGGGCCTGGGCTTGGTTTGCGTGAGACGGTTGGCTTGTGCGTCCGTCTCGGATGGTTCTCGGCGAGGCTGGACCATCCATCCATCAGATCGGGTTGGCATGCATTCTGCTTGCCCGGCCGGCCTTTTCTGTGCGTGCATCTTGCGCGGCTTGTGCTTGTGTAGAGAGAGTAGACGCAGGGTGATGTTCTTGTGTCTGTGGGTGTGGGGCAGATGGAATTATTAGGCGCATGTGTGATGCGCGCTGCATGTGAGCCATATATCACCTTGTAAATTAACCAGAGAAAGAGAACTACCTCATCACATCAGCCATCGGCGAGTGATGCTTAGGGCATTGACACGGTCTGTAAACCCACAACTTGAGCTATTAATTTTTATCATGTATCTGCTATAAATTAAATACAACAGAAGCCCTGTTCTTCTATTGTAGTAAGACCAAGTCAGACTCACCGTGCTCCATCTTGTTTGGAAGCAACGAGGTTACCCAGACCGATTCGGAGATGGATAGCTGGAAAGTGCCTGTTTTCCGAGCCTTCATTTTTCATGGCGAAACTTCCACAGGACCCTTGTCGTCCACACAAACATGTCACATACTCAAGGCTCCTAGGACGTAAACGCAAAAAACCCGTAAACGTAAAATTTTCGAAAGAATCTTACTAATTTGAAGTACTAAATGAAGTCTATTTACAAAACTTTTTGCATGGATGGGCTGTAAATCGCGAGACGAATCTAATGAGCCTACTTAATCCATGATTTGCAACAGTGATGCTACAGTAACCATCCGCTAATTATTGCTTAATCATGGATTAATTAGCATCATTGGATTCGTCTCGTGATTTACAACCCATCCATGCAAAAAGTTTTGTAAATAAACTTCATTTAGTACTTCAAATTAATAAGATTCCTTTGCAAAAAGTTTTTTTAGTTTTACGGTACGCAAACTAAACAGGCCCTCACATAGAAAGGCCCTCACATAGAATGTGCAAGGAATCCACGCGTACTACAGATACCTGCATTTCTGCAAGGGGAAATAGTACACTCCTGAAAGCCTGCGTGTGCGGTCGTACAAGAACTGGAGGAGAATCCAACGACAGCATCATCAGCTACACTTGCTGACGGGTAGTATAGCAGCTGGAGTCACCCGTGGCGTTGGTTTACGAATAGCAGCTGTGGTCACCCATGACGTCTGGAATTGTGCGGTCGTGGTCGGAACACCAGCTACTCGCGTCGTCAGGCCACCTCCATTAATCGAGCTAGCTACCGTCGATTTCAACAGCTGACATGGAGCAGCTCATGTGGGCCTACTAGTGAGAATACTTTGATATAGTCACTTCTCTCCTCCCGCTCTCTTTTGATTGGCTGGTAGAGGAACCGAGGAAGGGTCCATCATCCGCTCTTCCCAGGCTCCGCGCTAGCGGCGAACAAATCGCTAGCGATTTCTTTTTCCCTCGTATTCTCACCTCCATGTCAGCTCAGAATCTAAAATCAGCCAGCGACGAAGCCCGCTGTTGGAAGTGGCCTAACGCCATGCATGTTCTTCGGACGATCGAGCAGCTCCGGCTGGATGGCCGTCCGTATTTTTTGGTTGGTGGCACTGGCACCCGCGTAAACCGGTAGGTTTCCATCCATCTCGCGCACACCGCCACACCTACCGCCACGACATGCATGGACACTTCCGGGGCAGGGTAGTTAACCAACCAACTGATCCAAGGAAGATTCCTAGTTTAAGAGAATCTCCAGCACGCCTTCTATTTCAAGCCCCTAAAAATTTTTAGATCCCGTACGGTCTCTAATATAGTCCTTATTCTAGGAAGGCCTCCAAATTAGCCCCTCCATCCCCGAGGGCTCTCTCTAGGATCGCTATCCTTCAGTTATTTCCTGCGAGCGTGGATTTATTCACGCTTATTCTCCCCGCCTTCTCCACGCCGCCGCCCTTTTCTATTCCGCGCCACCGCCTAGCCAAGTCGCCGTCCACCTGCTTTTCCCCGAACTCCCTCCTGCATGTCGGCGCTGCTCCATCGCAGTGCTTCCGTGATCCGTGCACAAGAGATTTGACGCCACCGGTCCTGGACGCGTCCTCACTAAGCCTGCCTGACGTCTCCTCGCCGATCCAGCAGCCACTCCGATTCCGTTGGCCCGTGCTACGGCCGCCAGCCTCAAGGTGAATTTCCGTATGTGCATGTATACGACAAATCATTGTTTATTGTATTGTAGATAGAACTGATCGGTGTTGCCTGACAAAAGGTGAATGAGTCTGCAACGTCTCCATCCATCTCTTGGATTTGAGGATAATTGATTCTTATGAAACCAAGCTACTTTTCAGTAGTTTATTATTTTAGCATGTGTGGTAGTGCTAATTATTAGAATTGATATCCAATTTGATGATGCACTTTGAATATGTCATTTCAGAGAATTGTGAACATGGCCTTCTCCGATGATGATGACCTCATTGCTCAGTAGTGGGAGGAAGAGGAAGAGGAAGAGGAGGAAGAGTCCAACGATGATGATGGGCTCATTACAATTCTCATGCTTGCTGACATGGACTATGAGAGACCCAAGAAGAAGTGCCGTGGTTCTGTCCGGGGACGCGAGGTGTCGAGGTAGTACATAGGTACATGTCTAGTGGCCATTTGCGCATTGTGGCTGATTATTTTGAAGATCCTCCAATATATAATGCAAAATTCTTTAGGAGAAGGTACATGATATCGAGAGACCTTTTCTTACGCATAGTGGATAGTGTGGAGGCACACGATGACTACTTCAAGCAAAAACCAAATGCATCAGGTCTTCTCGGTGCTACTGCATTGCAAAAGGTGTTCGGATAATTTCGTATGCTTGCATATGATGTTCCAGCTGATTCTATGGATGAAGTTGCGAGGATTGCAGAGAGCACCATGGTAGAGGCTTTTCACCACTTTGTGCACGCTGTGGTTGAGGTGTTTGGGGAGCAATACTTGAGGCCACCTACTATTGAGGACACTGCAAGGCTGATGGCTAGAAACACTAAGAGGGGATGGCCTGGTATGCTTGGTTGCATTGATTGTATGCATTGGAACTGGAAGAATTGCGCAACGACATGGAAAGGGCAGTATTCAGGGCATGTGGATGGGCCAACAATGATACTTGAAGTTGTTGCATCCGAGGATTTGTGGATTTGGCATTTATTTTTTGGTCTACCTGGCTCTCTAAATGATATCAATATCTTGCAGAGGTCACCACTATTTCAGAGGCTAACTTCAGGAACAGCACCACCTGTGGAGTACATGGTTAATAGTCATAATTATAGTATAGGATACTATCTTGTAGATGGAATCTACTCTTGTTGGGCGACTTTTGTGAAGAGTTATAGTAATCCACAAGGCAACAAGAAAGTTCATTTCACTAAAGCTCAAGGAGTGGTGCGGAAGGATGTGGAGAGAGAATTTGGTGTTCTACAAGCTCGATTTGCCATGATGAGGGGTTCTGCTAGATTTTTGGACAAGGACACCCTATGGTACATAATGACATCAACTGTTATCATGCACAATATGATCATTGAGAATGAATGAGATGAAGAAGAGGATTAAGACTACGATCAAGATGGTGGCGAGGTGCTGAGGTCGGAGGATTATGTACGGCGGGATCCACTTGTACTCGAGGTGTTCCTCAAGATACATCAGAAGATTGAGGATAGACAGGTGCATGAGAAACTTCGTGATGATTCGGTGGAGCATTTGTGAGCGCTTCATGGCTCTAGCTAATATAATTTGTTGTCGTAATTTTGTATCATGTGGTGTGGGTGTGGACAATTTTGATATGTCATGTGATTTTATATTTTAAATTATTTAAATTTGAATTTGATAATTTGAATTGTCATGTTTGAACTCATGAATTTGAATATGGTTCTTTGTTATACTCCAGAATATTTATATTTTAATGGTAATGTTTAGAGATGAAAGATATATAGAATATGTTAAAATAGAAGAGAAAGGGGCTGAGATCAAGGGGCTCTTACTTGAGTTGGGTGTAGAAACGAGGATCGCAAAAAGTAGGGAGAGCCCCTACTCAGAAAGCAGGGGTCTTAATTTAATTTACGGGGGCTATTGCTGAAAATGCTCTAGGAGCAACTCCAACAGACCCTCTAAATAAGCTCCATTTTAAATTTGGAGAGTGGAATAAAAAATCACACTCCAGCCGATCCTCTACTAAAGCTCTATTTTGGGCAAGGTCTCCACATCTCTTCCTCCACCCTCTATTCCTGGAGGATATTTAGATTAAAAAGAAGAGGATAAAATTTAGAGGCCACTGCTGGAGAGTTGAGGTTAAAAAACTGCCTTCAGAAAATAGAGGGAGCACTTATTTAAAAAATAGAGAATCTGATCAGATGATCATTGCTGGAGATTCTTTTAAGGACTAATGAGGTAACGATGGCATCGTTTTTGTTTTGGTCCTGGGTTGATTGACGACATGCATGTCGACGTCGCGGCCAATGCTGGCTCCAGATGCTATTTTCTTAATTACACGATGGTTTTGTCTCAGCACGATGATATTATTTGTCATTGCCTTAGTTATTCGTTGATCTAGATGCTCTTAGGTTTCCCCCCTCGAGAGTAATCCTGTTTCCTAAGCTGCCATGCAGAGAACTTATTAGGGAAATAAAATCTTGAAACAAAATGTAGACCAGCCCAAAACCTGTCAAAGATGTCCAACATGCCGCATGCGGGCCTGTATCCATCTTGTGAAATGAAAGATAATTTGATTACATACAAATCAATATCCTTAGGGCTAATTATTACAACCCATCAATAATAGGCCATAACATCCATCTAGAAGTAGGCTATTTTCTGTTTTTGTGTCATTTTGTTCTCCAATCTTTATGTCTATCAGTGTCTTACAGGATTGTGATTTTGTATATTTATACATGCTTGAACATTTATCTTAAACTTGATCCAACGATCCGTGAAACCTAAATCAACATCTTAGATAGACTAGTATAATTTATCCAAAATCTTAAAGTAGTAGTGTAGTACATCCTCAATGTTGAGGCTTTTTTTAAAAAATAATTAAGCGCACATATTTTGTTTTATTGGTCTTAAACAACAATGATGATTCAAAGGCACCCATTTTCTTCAATCAAATTATACCACATGGGCATAGCTGATTGTCTGGTTGCACCACCTCATCCCAGCCATTCATTTAGAAGAAAAATATCTTGTAAAAAATATATATGAATTCTGCTATTGCTCTGGTGAGGAAGGAAGCTCACTTAGAACAAGTATTATAAAAGGCTGTAAACAGACTTAATGCTGAGGCGGAGAATTAAGGATAGGAGAGAGAGAGGAGAAATGGGCTATAAGATTATAATAGCTTCGATATAAGAATAAAAAAAAATTTATGAGAGACATAAATAGATTATGTATTAATGATGAAGAACGAGTGGGCTGAGAGATAGGTTTGAAAAATCCGCCGGCTGTATTATTAGTCTCGGTCTCAGTGCTTGGGCAGGCCAGCAGGGTTCGGTACTGTCCAATAGAGATGCTTCGTGGCGCAGGATCTCCAGAGTCCAGAAGCAGCCCAACGAAACCATGGATCAAGCAACGCGATAGGTGTGGTGGTGGTCGGGGGGGGGGGGGGGGAAGGCTTGGGGAGGGGGTCGCGCACCAACGCATTGCAGTAGGAGATCCCAAACCACTGCAAGTGGCCCCTGACGATGTTCATCTTCCATTTTGCGACGGTTGCCATCGGAGTTTGAAAAGGGGCTGTTGGAGTTTCCAATGGCCTCCAGGCTTAGAAAAGAGAGGGAGGAGGTGGTAGCGAAGTCTGGCGATGACAGCGGGTTGGGAGCGGTGCAGCACAGCGGCGAGGGTGGCGCCGTCCGAGATAGTGGCGAGACAATCGGTGGTCCAAGATCCGAGTGGGGGTGTGGCAGCCGTGGGGTGGTGTCGGGTTGGAGGAGGCTAGATCCGGCGGCTCTTGCCACCGCAGACGATAGCTTTCTTTGACGCCCATTTACCGGAGAACAGCCCAGCGAAAGCGGGCTGAAGCTCTCTCTCCTTGAAGGAGAAAGCCCACTACTTTGAGAGCCGCAGCCCACCAAAACTTCCATCGCGAAACCGCGAGAAGTGGAGGGCGGCAAAGGCGGCGGCGGCGGCCCACAGAACTCCACCGAATCTTCTTTCCTCACATACACACAGCACGCACACACGGCAACGCGGGAGGAGAGGAGGTGGCGGCCGCGCGACGCCGGCACGCCGCGAGGCGGCATCTCGGACACGTCCTACGACGGATCGTGCTAGGAGACGACGGAGCGACCTGGGCTGGTAGCGATGGGTACTATGGACAGCCAACGCTATCGGTTGCTGCGGCATCCCCCACGGCCGAGCCGCCGAGAGGCATCCGCCGGACGGGGCTTTCAGGTTTGCTCCCTGCCTGTCCAGCCGTTTCTGTCCCAAACTATTCGTCGAACAGCTTCAGAATTCCATAATTTCAGCCTAAGTTTGGTCATCTGCATAATCTTGGCGAGGCCAGTTTGATTCTGAAATGTTGGATGATTCGTCTCCTGGGCCCAAGTCCGCAGGCCACTTCAGTTTTGAATGAGTTAAGATGGTCGCAATCTGCAATAGGCATAGTTTTCAACGATTATGAGGTAAACTCAGCACATCTATAACTGCATGCATGTACGGTGAAATGAATTTTAGGCAACCACTCGTTTAACTTTGACATGAACATGATCCTAAAAATATGGTTTGTAACGTTCATGCGGTACTTTATAGTTTATAAATTATTTATAATAAAAAGTCTGGTTTACACTCTCGAACTATCGTAAAAATTTAATTTTTAACATTTAACTGTAAAATCGGATAAGAGAGATCATCCAATTATCAAAACCGGATAAATTTGGCCTTTGGTTTCGAAGGTGGTTTTGTATTTTTTAAAAAATTAAAAAAATTTAATTAGTTCTTAAAAATCAAAACTAATTCATTTTAAATCAGAAAAATATGTACCAAAATTTTTCTAAAAATTTAACATATCTATTATTGCTCTATTTGGATCTTATTTATTAAAAAATAATAGGCATAGCTACAAGCAGCCAAATACTATGAACATAAAAAAAGTTGGATCTGAATAACTGATAAATATAGTGCCAATAACTATGTTACATTTTTAGAGAACTTTTGATACCCATTTCGTATTTTTTAATTTAAAATGAATTACTTATGAATTTTTTAGTTTAAAATTAAATATTTTTAATTTTCATAAATGGAAAAACATCTCCGAAACCACCCAAAGGGCCAAATTTGCTCGGTTTTGATAGTTGGATGGTCTATATTATCCGATTTTATAGTTGAAAGTTGAAAGTTAGACTTTTGTGATAGTTCAAGAGTGTAAACCAGACTTTTTCTTTTATTATACTAGTGACGACAGACAAAAGGTTAGTGCTTAATGGTGTGTGCTTCTAAACTAATCTGCAATACTCTGGATTTCTGATGGTGTGGAGTCCAAATCAGCTTACTCTGGGAAGGTTTCTGTGGGCTGTGGCTTCCTTTTAGAAAGGGATATAATCACTTTCAGTATCATGGCCTGTGTCGCGACTGAATGACCTCATATGGACACATGACAATCATGTTGGTTTTCTAGTGTGATCCTTTATTATAGTGACACGGAGTTTTATTCCAAAATTCCAACTGTCGGTTTGCCACTTGTTCTAGATGATTAATGGGCACAATGAAGTCTACCATATTGTGGTTGGCTTGTGGCAGTCTGAAGATACAGTGATATACATCAACGAAAATGGTAATGCAACGAATCCAGATCCCATTTGCTGCAGCCTGATTTTCAGAAAGCTATCTGAAGGCATGCTCAGGAGAGGGACCTTTTTTGACCAGTGAAGCTAATGACTATCCTGTACTAGTGTCATCACCCGTGCTCACATCACCTGAAACATGTAAGAATCCCATCAGCCTCTTCCCTCTTTTGCATTCCCTGGGAAAGTATATTTTATCATTCAGATTGTGGGTTCTCATAAAGCGTGTACTCCATTATCTTTATTGATCATATTAACAAAACTTTGTGGGACACCTTTGAACTACTTTTGACCTAGGTTTCAACGATGGTTAAAATAGTCATAACTGTGTATACACGAGTAAATGAGAGAAAGACTTGCCTAGTGCCTATACCTTACTTCAGTCATAAAAGAATTAAATTAATGAACGTGGAATTAACATCAATACAAACACAATCAGTTATTAAGCTAGGCCTATACCTTACTTCAGTCATAAAAGAATTAAATTAATGAACGTGGAATTAACATCAATACAAACACAATCAGTTATTAAGCTTTCTATAATCAAAAGGTGGTCAAACTGAGAATGAATGATTAGGGCAGGTAACCTTACGCCAACAACTTTGAGCTGTACCTTTTGCGTACTGTTTTCAAAAGGTCATAGATTTGTCATCAAAGTCTCTCACCAACCACACAACATGTATCACATTTCACTTGATACGTTGATATATATTAGTTTCAGATAGTGATCTATCAGGATATATTTATGAGAATAATGATCAATAGCGTTCGTTCTTTCTTGTTAGATCATTAAAACGTACATCTTGGTGTACTCACTCAAGTGCTTAAAAGTGCACAATGCTACCTATCTTGTACTTTGTGAGCTTTTGCAACTTCTATTGCAAATATATGTGTAGAAATGCAGTATGGCAGTCCCTTCGGCTGAAATCAAGAACTCAATGGACATCATGATCTAACGATATCAATGGAGTCACTGGCGGAACACGGTGAAGACCAAACTGGACTCTGGCACCCCCTTCCAATGGGAATTTTCCTCCTCTCTATTTCCTAGCCTTTTCACAGGCGTTGCCCCCCCCCCCCATCCCCCCCCCCCCCCCCCCCCGTCTCTAGCTCACGTTCCGCCACTGAATGGAGGTATTGTATGCTGCTACTTGTTTTGAATGGTTATGCTTACTTATGGGTGTGTAATATTATTGCCATCACCATCACCATCACCAAGAACATCACACTATCACCCTAAAAAATATTATCATGTTAGCAAAAGGTTCTAAATTGTCAGTTGCATTAGGCCCGATTCATTTATTTTGCTTGAAGCTTACCCCATGTTTTAGCATAAATCACTCACAGGTCGGTGCGGAATTTTATTCTTAAAATCCTCCTTTTAGTTTACATTACTAGTAAACATATACTATTTCTTCATTTTTTCATATGCTGCAACCTTTATAAAATGCTAAAATCTGGAGAAATAAAGAAAGGTATAAGATTATATATATGTACTTATATTAATTCTACCAAGCTTGGGCCTAAAATAGTAGATCTGTCCCATGTGCAGATGTGCTCACATGCCATCATTTGTATATGATGCTTAACTAATTTTCATGCAACTATACAAAGAAAAGCACCTAACTGTATTCAAATGGCAAATTATGAAACTGATTTAACCACAATGATAAGAATTGGGATGCGAGAAGCTAAGATTAGATCCTACACATTTAATATCTAGAGTTTAACTTCTAACAAGAACTGAGAATCTAAGAAGCTACACTAGATTTGGCACTACTCTGTCTACATATGTAGAAAAGTCTTTGCATGATGGACTAAGAAGATGTCCATCCATCTCCCCATGTGCGTCCTGCCAAAAGGCAAAGGCTATCTTTCAGTTCTTCACATAAATAGGCCTCAGGTTGTGTTTATAAGTTCATCTTGAGACCCATACTTGACAAAAAAAATATTATCTATTGCATCATAACATCTGGACATATATGTGTGGTTTATGATTGATTGTTACTCTAACTCACTGCAGTATAAGTTGGCGGTTGCTTTCAGCAACTGGTAACAGCAGAGAGACTACAGTACATCGGCACTGGTCATCGTTGAATCATACTTGTGGGTTTCTGATCATTATACTATGAAGCATATAAAAAGAGCACAATCTGGTTTTTCAGGATCATGTAGATGGGCAAAGCGGAATGTGATAACCGAGCCCGCTTTTGAAGCTCTTCACTGTTTCAATCAAGAACAAAAGGCCGCATATATGCTACTGGTGTCTGCTTTCTTTCACAATAAGAGACATGAACAAATGTAATCATGCATGTCACGTTGCATACATGTTAAGTTTGGAAGTCCAAAACGCGGTTATTAGAGTCAAGCCTGGATTAAAAATTCTGGAAACAAGCATGCACCACCTACTCCAGGTCAAGGTTCTCCTGTGAGCATATATGATCTACAGGCTGCGCTTCTCTGCAGCACTGGACAAGGAGAATAAAATCCATCTTTAGTTCACGCCAGCCAAGGACTCAGCACCGATTGCTGGGAAATCTGTTGGGAGCTCTGCAATTTCAAGGTAATTTGCTGGAGCCAACGTGCATCCTCATCAACTGGTCACTTCTCAATCAGTTTCAAGACGTTGCAAGAGGACAGCCACCATGGCTAAGAGGGATGACTACATGCCCAGCTCCAGCGGCAGCTCTAATGGAGCCCATAAAAGGCTGCTGCAGGATTCTAGCAGCTATGCCCAGGAGCATGCTAAGAAGTAAGCCTAATCATGGCCATATGTCTTGAGCTAAGCTAGCTAAGTATGTGAACTACAGACAAAACTATAACCTACAGAAGGAAATCATTAGTCATCATGGACTTTCAATTGTTTTTTATTCCATTTGATGATCCTAGTTCTTGTTACCTGTGCAATTCAACTTCTTATGTATATTTTCGCCAGTTATTAATAGCTCTTTCCTGAAGTAGGAGGGTCCACATTAGCACAAGAACTAAGTACACATACGCACCATATCATGATGGCTACCAGTGGAGAAAATACGGGCAAAAAATGATCCGGGGCAATACCTACCCGAGGTATGTGTATAAAATCATGCAATTTCTTTGTCGTACAGTTTCAAACTAGTGGAGCTGATAGTAACAGATTCGTGCAATACGTTAATCAAGCCAAAGTCTGACAATTCATAACAGAAGAACACCTAGGCTAACCATTGCTGATTAGGCGAAATAGAACCAATCTATATACAATTATACATTTTCCAACGAGCCACACTCTTTGGGTCTTAAACACCCAAAATATATAATGGGTACAAGAATAGCTTAATTAAAGGGGGTAGATATATAAGTGAAGATGGATTTCTTGCCTAGATTAAATATATCAGATCCAAACACAGTAGCTGTAAATAGCGGGCGTTTCCTGTATTAGGTAAGTACTAAACACATGATCGATCTTATTAATTTCAAGGCTTTCCCATATTAGTTATAAGTACATGTGAGTGATGATCTGGTTTTGATTAGCTTATCGTTTCAAGCCTGGCTTTCTGATCGCATAAAAGTTGTTTAATGCAAGTGTGTCTGGAAATAATAAGAAATCCAGTGCATGTGCATGTATGGTTTATTAGGTTGCTGCCTGCCCCAGTAGCTGCCTGTTCCTATCAGGTTGTGGCATTTACCTTTATGCTGTCGTGTAGCTAAAAGTCACATGCCATAATGGGAATTTTCAAGAAGTGGAATAAGCCCAAGAGGAAAGAGAAAAGAACTAAGGACCATACGTTGAGGGAATCATCAGTTCATCACGCACACTACTTTTGTGCACTCATTGGGGGTTGTTTATTTGCCAAAAACACTAATTTGTTTCCAAATTAAAATGCAGAATCATGGATGACATATCTATTTGCTTCCTGACCAACTTGCTTTTGAGTAAACTAGACGTAATATTTGTTTTTTTTTGCAATAATTGGTGATATACTATTTCCTAGAAAAGGATGATTGGTGATCTACTTTACCATACTGTGGGGATGCAATGACCCACTGCATAGGTTTGTATACCAATGCATAATGTGAATATGTTATTTTGAGAAAGAACATGAGCAGGCAAGTATGATGGATCTGCCACATTATGGTTAACCCCCCACTACTAACCTATAAAACTTCTAGGCATAATAAAATCCAAAATTTTCTTTCAAAAAAATAATAAATTCCAAATAGTTCTGTATGGAGGGGTGTTGATGGGAAAAGGTAAATTTGCTCCAACCATCATTTTTGTAAAGAACATTCACTTACAGGAAACTTAGAATTGCTAATTTCTGATTTTGCCTTTGTAGACCATGCTGTGAGTAGGTGATTTAATTTTCCTTTAAAATAACTCATTGTCTAACACACCCTGCGGTCATTACCTTTATCCCTGTTGCAACTTGCAACTTCTGCAAGGGCAACTGAGACTTGAAGATAGGAATTGAACATCATCAGTTCTCAGGAAAAATCAATTTTATTATATGATAGCATTCAGATTGGGCATGGGTGCCAGTCATGTACATCCACCTTGATGAGGACTAGAACTTGGGTGATCTGGACGTACGTCCACATCTTGAACCAAATGAGCTAAGCTTAGCTATAATTAAAGCCTAGAGCAAATAAGAAAACATATAATGGTAATAGATATCACACTGCAGGTTACTGATTTCTTAGAGGCTATATTATTTCTTTGTTCCCTCAAATATTCGAAAATCTGCATCTCTGCAAGAGTTAGAGAACCGTCGGAAACAATAGGAATATGCACGGTGATACAAAGAACCTAAGTTACACCCACAAGATAATGCCACACATGGTACTTAGTAGATATTGAATTCTCGATAACGATGAAAATTCTGGTAGTGGGGGGGGGGGGGGGGGGGGGATTTCCTATCTGGGGGCTAGCAAAGGCCAATAGATCAGCATATTGATGTGACATTTTAAATAAGTAGCACCAAACATATGTACAGATCAGCATGTGTATGAGTAATTTTTGCAGATTTTTTAAAAATGAAACAGTCGGGTGAACTCCCTCTACTGTGGTAATGTTGATTTATCCTTTTTTTAACAAAGAGCTGCCTATTATACTGTTAAACAAGAAGTTAGGCTCAGGCTGAGCAGCTACATATCCAACAACAGAAGGGATAACAACAGTACTGACAGTTTGATGAGAACTATACTACCAAAACAGATAGAGCCTGAAAACAACCAATGCGGAGCCACAAGCATCGTCAAATTTTAGCATGTTACGTACAAAAAATTTATTTGTCGAAGTTAATGAGTTAGTACTTGAGGCAAACCAATATTTAATCAGGAGCTACCACATCATTATTTTTGAAGCATTCATAAGAATACTTTAGCATGTATGTATGCAGTATGCCTTTCCCATATATATGCAGTATGCCTTTCCCATATATATGTTAGATCCTCTCTGGCGTTGATGCATGTGATATCCAGTACTTGGGGATACTCACTGTATTGGGGCATGATATCCAGAGCATGCGTGCATTGGAATCCTCCTTTGGAGCTAATGATGCATGTCGGCATGATTAACAATTCTGAGCCAGGTGGACAACGCCAAGTGTTGTCATGTGTCAAGTTTTTGGCTTTCACATGCATGTTGGCGACCTCTTTTGTGAGCATTTCCCCTAGGACATGGAAACGTGAGCCTTAAACAACTCTCGATGTTGTTTTACGCAGGTGCTACTATAGGTGCACGTTCCATCAGGATCATGGCTGCCCAGCAACCAAACATGTGGAGCAAAGCAATTCCCAGGATCCGCCACTGTTCCGAGTAATCTACACAAATGAGCACACATGCAGCAGCACCCATGTCTCCGACTACATGGCTTCATCTATACACATCCAACAGATTGCCGATGCCCCTTTGAGAAAGACAGAGACGGAAATACCTCGTCTGACCCACTGTGTTGCTGGCGATGGATTGACAAAAGAAGAACGAGATGTCATTGTCTCCTCCTTGCTCACTGTCATCAATGGCTGTGATGTTGCAAAATTGGATGTTGGGCATGCAGCAATGCAAGAAAACACACCTGTTCTGATGGACAGAAACAGCAGCTATGAAGCCGTCCCTTCGGTTTCACCTGTACAGCTGGCGGCATCCGATGAACTGAAAATGGACTTTGTCGAACCACCAGAGTCCCACTGGTTCGAGACTTTGGATTTGGGTTGGTTCATGGAATACACGCAGACTGGTTGATCTATCATCTATTACTAAACGCGTTCAGAATCAACCTTTGGCTTACCTACTCTAGCTATGCAGAATATATGTACTCACTCTGTTTAGCAGAGTTTCTTTTTGGTGCAGACATACAATTTTTACTGATCTGGTACATTTGCATTTTTGTGGAGTTGCGTGTAATGTAATTAACAGGTTTGCACATTGTGCTGTGGAGAAGTATAACAAAAAAAGAAACCTAGCTAGTAAACTTTATTTCTCAATAAAAAACTTTGAATACCCACAACAAGGTATTCCAGGGGCCTTTTGGTTTGTCTAACGCTGATTTTGAATTGTTGATTTCGAACAACTGGATTTTTATAAGCTGAGGCTATTTGGTGTCTGTTTGGCAGCTTTTGGTGTGTGATGTTTGTAATGCCCATAGCTTTCGATGCACATATCTTCTATTTATCTTCTCTACTATTTTTATTGTTCTTAAAAAAGATTCCCATGATGGATCTGTGCAAGCTGTTTAACATTGGGCTGAAGGATTGAAGCCGGAACGTTCTTTCCATTATCTAAAGAAAAATTCATGGGTCATACTCTTAGCTAAAGCATTAGGACCAATCCTAATCGTTCCCAAGCAGTGGAACTCACCCGAATATAAGCCTATGCACCCCATAATACCATATTGATCATAAGAAAGATAAGAATATACTTCATCCGTCCAAGAACATTCTATCTTTTTTTTTATAGCTTTGCTATGCAGCTAAATATATATTATGTCTAGACTCTAGATAGTAGTAAAATTATGTATCTAGAAAAGCTAGAGAGAATAGCATAAAAATTATGTAGCCGAGTCTGCAATAGTCATCGAAGAAATAAGAAAGAGGTTCAGTTTGGATCAAGCAAAGCGAAAGTGTATGTCCCTGTGAGGTTCAGTTGTATATAGGATAGCAATTTAGTAAAGGGAACCGTATTGATTATTGAGGATATGTATATATGAGGCGGACGCGTCGACGACTTAGTGTTGCTCTAATTATGATTATCAAGCAGATGCTAACCGCGTCACAGGCTCTAGGCCAGCTGCTTTTGGCATGGACGAGGCAAAGGGTATCTGATCTGACAGCCAGGCCATGGGCACCTCATGTCCAGGTGCTGCATGACAGCATGAGCGTGATGGAGGCGGGTGCAGGTGCAGCGCGCACACTCCCTGCCCGGAGGTTGCCGGGCAAAGGAAGGCCCCGCGCACGGCGCTCGGCAGATAAAGAAGACGGCGGGCGGCGCAACCGCAGGCGTTCCGAGCTTCCGGCCCGCCGGCGCTGCCGCGACCAGATCTCAGGCCGACGCGTGGGCGCCGGCCGGCGCGGAGGGCGAACCCGCGCGGCGGCGCATGCACCGTTCGGTGCCGTGGCATCTCGGATTTCAAGCCCCAGAATGGCCGCTAGATCCGCGTCTCAGGCTGGGGGCCGTGGACCTCGGCCAGCGCGCGCGCTACCAGATCTCAGCGAGATCCGGAGAAATCCTCTTTCCTTGGCAAGCAAACGCAGCAGAAGTTGTTTATGGTTGGTGCCAGTGGCCAGTGGCCATTTTCTGCGGGGGGGGGGGGGGGGGGGGGTGGGGGTGGAGCTGCTCCCGGCTCCCTCCCCAAAACCACGTGCGAATTCCTTTGGATTTACAATTCTACAGATGCTTAGGGAAGCAAATGCCCTGTCACCATCAGCGGGAGGGGGTTGTTTACTCGCCGTCGACATCGACGTCCAGCTTTGTTCAGCTCGCCCACTTGCGCTTGCATTATTCTGCCCTTCTTCCTTACCGCGGACCCGAGCCGATAAGCTAATATGTTAGCGACGAGATTAGAGTAGAATATGATAGTGGTTTCGATCCAAATGAGATGCTCTGTGCCTCCGTCCTCGTCACCATGTCCCCAACCTCTTGGCCGCATCTCAGGTTCCCTGCTCGGCACCATGCGGCTGTCAGTTCAGGCTGTCGAGAGGTCAAGGTCAAGCCGCGAACGCAGGATCGACGGTCGCAAGCGCATATATGGGTCGATGGGCATGGCAATAATGCGTACAATGCCGCAGTGAAATTGGTTACAATAGCTCGATATTCACCGTGTGACGAATCGCCAAAGATTCGCTCACACGAGGTATTTTCTTTTATATCTCATCTCCATCAGAGACACATGATTCTTGCTATCCCATATTATCACTGTTCCACTTCACCGAAAATAGTTCCCCAACTTAGTAGGATTGCAACTATTCTTATATATTATGGTTGTGTCGGACTTAGCCATTATGAATCAAAACAGTAGCTTAGAGGCATAAAAATGGAGTTTTACATGCCAATCAACTTATTTGATGGTTAATTTATACGAAATTAATATGCAAATAAGAGGTCACAACTGATAGCTGACATGTTGTTCCAGGGTAAAAGCTTGTTGAGAAATTAATTTTCTTCATTTTTCCACAGCTCCAAAATGAATCGACACATCCAAAAGAAAGTAACAATTTGCTTGTGGGCGTCGAAGGAAATCGATCGCATTTGTTCTAGATAACTACGACGGAGTGGTTGCTTGCTACATCTTACTGGATTTTCTTTTTAAGCGACCGGCGTCTGAGCATATTTTTCATTTTTTTTAAAAAAGAATTACAACGACACAATGCGCACCTCTATCTTAGCTGGGAAAGGATGCCTTTGACTCTTATAAGCAAATTGCTTCACAATGTGCGCCTCTATCTTCACTCAATTATGCAATTTGTTTTTCCCTCCTTAGTAGTGCAGTGTGCAATCATCTCTGCCACTCCCCTGCATGCCTCACTTCTTACCGTTATACAAATCTGAGCACCCGCGAGGAACTTGATAATTTGATTTTTCGAGTTCATGATTGGTGGTGGTGCCTTTTAAACTTGCAATGTTCAATTTGGTGGTGAAACCTTTCCCTGGAGATCTTCTTGAGGAATCACGCGTTCGCCGCGAAGCCCGCAACCGCACGGGCGGCCACGGCCCTAGCCGCCGGGTTGCTTCCTCCGCCAAACCCCGGCGGCCCTGCGCGCCCGATCGACTACCCTGCACCAACGGCCGAGCCCCGACAGGCCGCCGACCGGCACCGCGTCGCCGGAAACCCGTTTGACGCTTTCCCGTCAACAACGAATTGATCGAAGTGCCCATTCCGCAGATGGCCGGGCGTGCCCCTCTCGATCGGCCTCCGGCTCCGGATCGCGGTACCGGCACGATAGTCCAGCCCAGTTAAAGATCAGATTTGTTGTCACGGTTGTTCGTTTCCGTCAAGTTGATTATTGAATCTGTTGCCAACTGGTAGGAGGCAAGAAGCGAGGCACCTCTGGTTCGATGGATCTGGCTCTCTCTCTCTCTCTCTCTCTCTCTCTCTGGGCGCCCAGAATTGAGCTGCACCATGGAAAAGATGAAGGTATGTATGACGCCTACCTCACTGACCACTTCACTGCAGAACTTCGCCATTCAGATTCAGGCATGCAGAATGCACAGGCACAAACTTGCCCATTCCTAACTCATAAAACAATACATTAGACGAAAAATAAAACAACCTGGACACAGAGACAAACTGCTTTTTTCCCCAGAAAAAAGAAGAAAGGCCCATTCATCGGGATTCATGATACAATACAATGCATCTAGTCTGAAAAAACCTGTCGTCAGAAGTGAGCTCATCCGCAGTGAGCTGGACAGCTGAGAGGCTCACTGATCTCTAAAAATCTGCTGCTGCCCCAGGGATAAAAATACTAGCTCAAGTAGTAGTGAACAGCACACTGGGTCGTCAGACAATGTATGCATTCATGCGCGCGCATGATCGAAGCCGTCCAGATCAGATCACAGCATTATATTTTCGGCAAATCTCCTCTGGTTGTGAAAATAGCACCGAAACGTGGGACTGGCTCGGGATTGGTAGCCTCCACTGTCCTGGTTAACAAAGCCTCCAGTATTGTAATCCCACTTGGAGATACATCTAATCGGCTGGCACCCACTGTTCTTGCACTGTCCTTTCCTGCAATTTGCTTATAAAAGTAGTTTTTTTTTTCAAAAGCAGCAATTTGACTGTAAATAAACATGCAGGCATCGATCACTCCTACGTAGGAGGGACTCGTCCTCATCAGGGGAGGGCAAAGATATCTAGCTGCGTATGGCAATCATAGTACTAGAGAAATAATCCCTCGGAAAAAGAAACATGAGCAGCAGCCAATCAAACGAAATTTGAACATATTATTACAGATCAAGTGCAATTAAACATCTGTATCCTTAGCCCCATACTGTCCAAAATCTCAAAAGAAAATGAGGATTCCCACCTCGACGCCCCATATAATAGGCACATGATTATTGGGTTGCAGCTAGATTCAACGGCTCGAATCAAATATCTGTAAATACTAAACTTATCTAAAGACCCCGCAACCTTCTTGACTTGGAACGAAATGGAACCATAAAGTATGGGCCGCGTTTGTACTGCGCCGAGTAGTCTAGCTCAAAATTTAAGCACCCCCGGTCTGGTGACCATGAAAGCGACATAGGTGCCTGCCAAGCTCCTCCTCCGTTTCCCACACACCTGCCGCCCAAGCCCAAAGAACATTACAGCAGTTGAGCGCAGCAGCCAGGCAGCTAGCCAAGAAGAAGGAGGAGGATGACATCTCCGCCCATGAAGACGGAGCAGTCCTTTGAGTTCGGGGAGCTCAGCGCTCAAGATGCTATGGGATCCGCCTCGGAGTCGTCTTACAGCCCTCCCGGAGCTGTCTTTGGGGTCTCACCGCCGGAATCCTCGCCGCGCGGCCGGAATAATAGAAGGTATGTGCATAGACCAATGAACTGATTGGCACTCTATCTTCTCAGCTCTAAATTTTATATAATAAGCATAGTGCTTATATCTAGCTCTCTCTGTGTATTGTCATGATTGTTGCCGGCCTCCTTGCTTGATTCCAATCGTTCTCCTTTGTTTCTCAACTTTTTGAGGGCCTTTTGTAGCTGTTGCTCACAGATCTTGAACGTGCCTGCTGGTTGGTTTTATTAGTTCTGTGTCTTGCACTGTTCTATCTTCTTCATGTTCGTGTCTGCGACTGAATATCTGCCAGAATGCGTGTGTACAGGGCTAGAGTTATTATTTCTGCCTCCGGCCTCCTTGTTTGTGCCTTATATGTAGACAGGATTTCAGAAAGGAAACAGTAACATACTTGGCCGATAGTTGATTGTAGTAGGTTAATTCTGGCTTGAGTACAGACGTTGGAGGACATCATACTATGTTTGCAACTTGGACTTAATAGTTTACTGCTAAAAACAGTACAATTGAGTGATGATGGTCAATTAAATGAATAATGCATATGAAACCCCAACAGGTTTTCTTCTTTATTTCTTTCATTCATCCTTCTGCCGTGCCAGACTACTGGCTCTAGCTAGTTACGTTCCATTCCTGAGTGGAGTTATATTTCATGGACTGGGAAAAGGAGCTGATATGCATGATATATATTTGCTCAAAGCAAGTAAGTTTGGGGATTCCGGGCTACACTCAAAATACAACAGAATTTTCATAGCTTGGAGCCTTGGAATCATCGTATAATCCTTTTCTGGGAATTCTTCATATTTCCCTTAGAAGAAGCACATTCTCCATTACTCAGCAAACAAGGCCATTTATAGTGAGACTTGGAACCGAAAGCAACTTTTTCTCGTAACTTTCCCACAGTGGAGGGCTCCTTTGCTCAAGAGCCCTAGATTACCACTAGTACTTCTTAACTTTATCTGCTTCTGCACATTTTCAACATGCTTATATTAAAAAGGACTGCGCGCACATAGTGACCCCTCTCTATGATATCTTTCATCACTATCCCTGGACCTTTTTTTTCCCCCTTTGAACAGAAGTCCAGGACTGAATTAATATTTTATGACTCAAGCAAGTGTTAGTTTCCCTACCAAATGTGAAATAAGATGAAACCTCAAACACATACATGCATGGTTCCGGGTCCATGCACCCTAAGGCTTTCTGACATGCAAAGTTTTCATTGGCATTGTACTACCTACTGTATACGTAGTAGTAGAGAACATATTGATGTAATGACAGGTAATAAAAAATATTTAGGTAATAAATTGTACGATTATATATATATATAGAGACTGCCGTGGAGAAAGATCATGACAGTATGTGCTTGAATCTGCATACTAATTAAGTTCCCTACATATCTTCATGCATGCCGCCATGGGTCCAACTATCCAAGGATGAAGGATAATAGAACTAAAGCGATATTAACTTCTCTCTTAATTACAGTCCTTGAAAGGTATTAGAACACCATTGACGTTTTGGAGATCTGTGATTAATTCTACTTTTCTATACCCATGCACATGGGATAATCAAAACAAAAGTCTAAGATATTATATTAGTTAAGGCACCATTACATTCTGCTTCTAAGATTTTAATTTGTTTGTTTGGAAAAATTCAAAAAAAAGGCACACACTATATGTTGCTTAGAGTTTAAGATTCAATTTTGTTGCCAAATGCACCTTTGTAGGTGCTTAACCAACTCATTCCATTCATTAATTTGGAGCCAATAATGTAGTCATTATCAATGTTAGATACTTGTAGCAGTATAATTTTGGAACTTGGGATTTAAAAAATGCTGATAAAAGTTTAAATGTTGTAGCACCAAAATATGCTATTTGAAATTTTTTTCACTGCTACATGATGAATAAGATACTAATCCAAGCATAAGATTGTTTCAACTCGTTTGGCCTTGCATTGTGTGGCTCTACATAAGTGAAAATGGTCAGAACCGGTTAAACATGTGCGTGTTGAGGTGGTTTAGGTGTGGGCACTTGTAATAACACGGTTTATGGGGGATCCTCAAACTCCATATGACATATGTGATATTTTCTTCATTTTCTTTAAAAATGAAAACAAGATATAATCCTAAACATTGCAACAGCCCATAGGCATTGCTATGTTGTATATGTATGGCCCCATCTAAACAGAACCTTTTTTTTTGCCTTTTTAGTGTTGTATATGCCTATATCTCCATTTTTATATTCTTATTCATGTTTTTTTTGTGAGTGTATTCTTTTTCATGTTCTTAAAACTCATCTAAGACTATGGAACCTATACGTTTTTTTCCTACTTGTCCAGCTTTACTATATACTGTTGGAATATTGTTGCAGGAGAGATAGACCTTCATGGGTTAAACTTACGTACACACCTTATTTTGATGGTCACTTGTGGCGCAAATATGGCCAAAAGAAAATCAAGGACGCTGAGTACCCTAGGTACGTAAAATTTACTTCTCAAGTGTGTTGATACTTGGTATGCGCAATTTGAGGCCCAAGGTTTTGGGTTATTATACTTGTTCATAAAAAAAGTTACAGGTATTCTTATATCCATATCTTGTATGTGAAAATTAGGCACGAGGGACTGATCCTTGTCACCCACAGGGGCAGAGTTAGGAAGTTCAATGCCCAATTCGTATTTGATGATGAAGTGATCAAATTTCCATTGGTTACTGTTCTTACTAGCTAGTTCTAGGTTTAGTTTTTTGCCAATATGTTTCAATTTTTGGCTTAATCTCATTTATAAGTATTAAAACATGTGCTTAAGCTAGTCAAGTCTATATAACTTCAAACGTGGCTAGTCTAGAATATTTAGATTAATGAAACAAATGAAATATACAGGGATTAAGGGCCAAACACTATATGGCCTGGACCTTGGAGGGTGTGTAAGAATTTTCTCTAACTCGGATTATATTTTTACCATAGTAGTTGTCCGCCAAAAATTGCAAGCAATCGAGTACTTCCCTCAGTGCTTAATAATAAATATCATATGCACGCTATCAAACTTGAAATCCTTTGGACAATAATGTACATGAAAGTATTGAGATTTATTACATTTTTCATATAAAGTAATGAGTTAATGACTACTCTCTCCATTTTTTTTCTTTTCAAGGCGTATTTCGTTTCTGTCAAAGCTAGCTTTGACCAAGAGTTACTTTATCAATATTTCATTTATGTGATACGAAAATATATAAGGTGTGCTCGTGCATGCAGGCTATACTTTCGTTTCTGTCAAATATTTCAACAGTGAAATGTGTGCTCATGCAGGCTATACTTCAGATGTTCTTACCGTGGAGACAGGCAATGCATGGCGTCTAAGCTGCTGCAACAGAAGAACGGCGATGACCCGCCACTGTACGAGGTGACCTACACGTACGAGCACACCTGCGGCGCGCCGCCCATCCCGTCCCCGGATATCGTGGCGGAGCCGCCGGCGGCCTCAACGGAAGGGCTGGTGCTCAGGTTCGATTCCCCCGGCGGCCACGGCGGCGACGCGCAGATGATGCAGCAGCAGGGGCAGTACCAGCAGTCTTCTTCCCGGAGTCCGTTCATGATGCTGAGCTTTGGTTCGAGCTGCCAGGCGCACGATCAGCAGCCTGCCTTCCATTCTGACCTGGAGCCCGGATTGTCGTCGTCGCTTCCCAACGAGGGGCTGCAGGCGCCGCCGCCGGCCAACGGCGACGGCGACATGTTCCCGACATGGGACTCCTTCACGTATGATTTCGACAGCCATGTGCACTTCGGCGATCACTCGCGTTTACCTTATAACAGTAACTACGGTTGTGATGATTTCTGATCAAAGGTGTAAAGCATTGCGAGCCACACGACTCCTGTTCTAAGTGGCATCCTTTTGATTAATTAATCTTTATATATATATATATATATATATATATATATATATATATATATATATATATATATATATCCGAAAGTATAACTGTGGGAGAGACTGATCTCGATGTCTACATGCTTACGCACGTATAGGAATTTAAACATTTTCTGTCCTAATTGAAGCGGTTAATTATGCCTAATAATCCACCTTTATCCAAAAAAGGTCCTTTCAGCTGAAGGTGCAGTTCACCGAGCATCATCTGTCTGTATCATCTTATTTCTGAAAACTTGTATATTACTTATGTAGTCTGGTTCTAGATCCAACTGCTGGTGCTAGCTGTAGAAGAAGGTGCTCCCGAGCCCAACTGGCACTAGCTTGCTGCGGTCCTGAATAGACGCAACGCAAGAGACCGTCTCAAATCAATCTAAAACGGGGTTGGGCTGGTTGGTAGAGCGTCAGCTCAATGTTAGGTCGTGTTAGTCGCCGGCCTTTCTTGTTGACCATCCGGCGATAGAACTCCCAATCCTAACCAGTGTAACCCTGATTGGTGAATCCTGAGAGCCACAGATAGATTCACGCTGTTTCTCCCGCGACCTCGCCGCTGCTTCAAGGTCAGAAGAGAAAACGCAGTTCAATTCAAGCGCTGAGATCACTCTCCTAGACTGTCAGGCTCAGCAAGTTGGTAGTAACTGGTAGAAACATTCAGCTGAGCATATGGATTTGACCTGCACCTTGCACGCACAGTGTTACAGCGGGATCAAAAGCTAGCTCATACGCGGTGCGGTCGGTCGCGCGCGTTGACCCTGCGCCATGTGTTGCATGACATGCCGCGGGCTCTTGATTGCTACAGATCGAGGGCATGATGGTTATCCATAGGGCCGGCGTCCCTGTCCGACGTCTCTTGTGGGACTGAACTTGGAAATTCGTTGCGATGGGAGTTTGAAACGGCAGCTCCGGGCCTCGTACTATATTGTCAGTTTGCAGCAGCCTAAAGTGTGGGCACGGTAGATGCTTCTGCTTCTACTTATTTATCATAGTACCACCAGCTGTCAAGTCAGGCTCAGGGTTGACCAGCAGAAGCAGGGACTGAAATTTCTGCTGCATGTACCATGACAGGACACGGAGCAGTCAACCTATCTACATAATCTGACGATGGATCCGTCGGTCAGAAGACCAGGATCGAATAAGAAACCCCCCGCTGACATTAGTGATCAACTTAGATTAATGAGAAAGAGTTCGAGCTAGTCAATCACGCTCAAACGTGAGCAATCTCTGAACAAATGTTGGCAAGCTAGGTTGATTGGAGTCAGCGGTCTAGTCTGCATAAATACTCGCCTCACCAAGAGTCCAAGACCCAAAGGTAGCGGCCACAGAAACCCCTCGACCGTACCCGGCTGCTTCAGTCATCACCTGAGAATCGAAGATGGCATTTGATCCAGACTCCAAGCTGTCCGACTTGCTCGCCGGCGGCTACCATCTCAACACCCGGCTCCAAGCATTGCTCATCAGCCGTCCCTTGGATCGCCGCGGCCAGGAGGAGGCCATGGCGTTCAGCCAAGAGCTGTCGCGAGTGTTCATGGCATCCATGTCCATGCTGAACAGTAACGCAGTGGCGCCGGAGGTGAGGACGGGCAATAGCTCCGGCGTCAGCACTCCGGCGAAGGATAAGCGCGCCAGGTACATACTGACAACTGAAGGCGTTCCATCTTGATATGTACCCTGCTCAACTCTGTCTCTGTGCCTCCAACTTTGTTCAGCTTTTTTTTCAGTGACAACTTTGTTTACTTGGTTGTCTCGAAAATATAACTAATCACCATGTTGTTTCTAGGAGTGATAATGAAGTGGTTACTCCCTCCAAGAAGAGCAGGGAAGAGGGGCTTACTAGGAAGGAGCTTACACCCTCGCCACACAAGGATGGTTACCAGTGGCGAAAATATGGCCAAAAGAAAATTCAGAACTACAATTTCTCGAGGTGAAGTCCTATACTCTCTCCAATTCAAATTATCCTATACTCTCTCCAATTCAAATTATCTACTGTTTAAAAATCCCCACGGATCAAAATTATTAAATATTGATCATCAATATATAAAAAACACATGGATTGATAACATAATATAGGTTTATTAGATTTATATAAAAAGGTATTTTCGCAATACTAATCACATCTATTTGAAATATCATGCTTTTTATACAAGTTAAAGTGTCACCTGCAAACCATTTTTATATCCTAAATTTCATATGTTTTAATTAAATTCCACGACTTCATCGAATAAAAAATGATAGGAGTCTAGTGGAATTGATTATTTTTAACAAAATATTAGATAGGTCGTCATCTAAAAAGGAGGGCTCGATCCAAGGTCTATGAACTTTAATACTAGGTCTGGATTATGACCACCTAGAATAATCAGGAAATACTAGTTTTGCTAATGAACAACACTTTTTTAATCCGAAAAGGGAATTTCATAAGAATTCTGTTGGAATTATAATGCAAATCCTGCACAGAGAAGCCTGCTGGAAGTCCTAGGAATTCGCGCGCCATCAACAGATCAAGCTACTACGCTTGATCCTCCATTTCACAGTAATTACCCACTTAACCACGCGACTAAGTCAGTCCCGTGCCGTCATGCGCTCCTCTGGAGCACATGAGATGCACGCTTGCATCCGACGACTTGACCTGCCTCGTCAACATGGTCAAGGCTAACCCGCACCCTCCGATCCGCCCAGGCGCAGAATAGAATAGCATGGTCCCTTGTCCTTATTCGGAAACAATTAATATGGCGTGGGGCCCGCGCCCTCACGAACTGCTAGCCAATATTCCTAACCTGGGCCCACCCACCCCTGCAGGTACTACTTCAAGTGCAACCGCCACCGGCGCTGCGAAGCGAAGAAGAAGGTGCAGCAGCAGGACGGCGGCCAGGGCCGGCTGCCTCCCATGTTCGAGGTCACCTACGTGAACGAGCACACCTGCCACGAGCTACGTGCCAGCGACGACGCTGCTGCTAGGATGGTGTCGCCCTGGACCACGAGCCGGCACCACGCCCTCGCCGGAGTCGTGGACACCGCGAGAGGAGGCGACGGCGGCGGCCTGTTCGATCTGCTCCCCCACATCATCGGCGGCGGCTGCGCCGAAGAGAACGAGGCCATGGTCTCGTGCCTCGCGGCCGTCGTCAGCGGATCCGTGCCGTCGCCGCCGCCGCCGTCGGGGTGGCCGCCTGCACCCGAAGTGAGCGCGAGCGATCCTGGCGCGTCGTTCGTGCCCCCGGCCGCGTCCGGACGCTCGGCGAGCGTGGCGGACGACGGCGCGATGATGATGATGGTGGTCGACGACAGGGGCTTTTCGTGGGATCCCTGGTGGTCGTTCTGCCCCCTCGAGGAAGCCGCCGGGCATCAGCTGGTGACGAACCGGAACCAGCACCACGGCCCCATGCACATGGACGATGCCGGCGGGCTCGCGGACGCAGTGTGGCCGGAGCACACGTGCGGTGCGTGGCGTCGAGCTTGACGCTCTCGCTGCGCGCCCACATTAAGCCGGGCCTTCGGGGACTTCCATGTTTCGCAAGGCAGGTCGTCGCATGGAAGCTGCTTCGTGCAGGGCCAAATGGATCAATGATAGTGACAGTGATCTCCGACCAACCGGCCGGCATTTTGCGAGCTGCCAAAAGTTGCTAGGCCAGATCGAGCCGGCCGGCCCTGCAGACAAGTAAAGAGTCTGTCAGTGTAGCTAGCGCGTGGAGTGCGCGTGAGTGCTGTAGAGAGTACTGTTGAGTGTTGACTAGTGTCGGGTCACTTGTGGAGCAGCAGTTATGAAGTCGCGAGTCATGACCACCATGCGTGGCGGATCCTATATAATTAAGCAGTAGCGGTCACAACGAGGGATGTAGAAACAGTGCTACAGTAGCAGCAGCCTCGCCAGGGAACAAATTGTAGAAACAGTAGTAATATTGCATTATATTTTGCCGTCAGTATTCAGTCACTACTTACTAATTAATCACATCTCGGCGCATCGTCCCTGAATAGTGGCTGGGCCGAAACAGAATTACTATGGGCTTCCCCGAGTAACACGCTGTAGCCCAGCCTCAGGCTCTAGTTGTCTCGGCCCGCCCGCGCTTCCCCGATCGAGATTAACCAGCCCAACAACAAACTGACTTCCTCTCCCAAAAAGGAAAAAAACAATCACAATCACAACCACAGCAACAACAGACCGACTTGAGGTTGACCAGGACCGGCCGTAACCCCGGCCGCCGCCGCCGCCGCCAGCTCTCTCTCGTTTGGCGCCGCACGTGTGGGTAGCCAAACAAGGCAAAACCGCACAAGGAAGCGAGAGACAGGAGCCGAGTTGCCGAGGGGAGCGACTGACCGGCCGGCACGGTGATGACGTGCAAGCACTACTCATGCTCTGCCGTGGCGTTCGGTGTCGGAGTGCGAGTGCCACGCGGCACGAGCCACCTAGCCATCCAGCTCGCACATGTTGAAAATGGGACGGTGATGATGGTACTGCGTGCATGCACTTACCGTCAGAACCGACCGGTGTTTCTGCCACTGTGGAATAGTCGGCCTGTTCTGTCTCTTTCTCCCAGGGTGTGACGCAAGCAGCTGGGTACTCATGCATGCTGCTGCTACACGTTTGTAGTTTTAGGTTCCAAAATTAGGCCGCCTATTCCAGCCAGTTCGGGTCAGACCGAAGCTTCTCATTCCGACGAGATGGTAGATGATTGGACAATGATGCATGGTCTAACGCGTCCTGCAGTTGTCGTGTACGTACGCACGCACGCATGGAAAGGAATCCTGTGCGTACGTGCGTCGGAACCCAGCGTGTAGTGCCAGCCGGCAGCAGCTACGACGTACGACGGATCGCGAAATAAAGGCAGCCAGGGGGGGCTGTACGTGTGAGTGACAGCGAGTGGGCACACGAGGTTACGGCATTGGCTGTAGCGCGGCACAATGTTTTGCACGGGCGCAAAAACCCGAAAAGGCCAGGCGACGCCATCCACAGACTTCGCCATCCGGCGGCGAGTGGGGGATCTCGAGCGCGGACCCCGCCACGCGGGGCACTGGACGAACGCGAACGCGCGTGACGTCGACGCAGCAGCGCAGCGTGACGCCCGCGTCCGTGATGTCACCGTCAGGCCGCTGCCCGCGCGCGTCATCCGCCTGCTCGTCCCCGGCCGGCTGCTGATGAGATGTTCAGATCGGTGTCAGCGGAAAGCAAGCAAGCGCGCCGCAGGGGGATCTCGATCGAGTCAGTGCGTGCACGCATGATGTGCGTGTGGTGGATGGCGCTGTGGCGCACGGGCTCCAGTGCTGCCCGCCACCGCGTGCGTTCGCACCCGGGCGACGCGCACCAGATTGTCCATGTCGCTGATGCCCTGCTTTTTACTCCTGTCTTGGCCCGCACGTTCAGACTTCAGCTGGCTGAACGCACTGCCACGCCCGGCAATAGCAAAGCTTATTCCTTTCCAATCTGCTCGGTCGTCGGACCGAAAAGTTGCCTGCAGCAACGGTCGCAATCATTGGCGGCGAATGCCAGTCTTGTCTTCATGTTGCAGTACTAGTAGTAGCCTTTATCTTTGGCTTTTGTCATGTTGAATTCCAGCATCTCGATCGGCTTTCTATTTTTTTCCCCGTGCTTTTGATTTCGTGGCCTACTATGATAGTGGTATAGGTATGAGTAGCCAGAGGCCGAAAGGGGACATGAGCCATGACCTTCCTTTCCCCACTTGTTCCTTAATCCTTCTTCTTTTTTTTGGAAAAGATGATCCTTAGTCCTTATGCTAACACTTGTGTGATCCGTTGGTCATCTTTTTATGAAGCAATGCAATAATCTAGGTCACATGAAGGACCCGATGAATAACGATCGTAGTTCCAACCCCTACGTTGAGTACAAGGAAGAAAGGTGATGCCACCAACATGGCAAGAACTACACATGGGCATCACGCTGCTAGTGTGGTAAGATGTGGAGGTAAAAGTCAAGCAAGTGGCAATGCTAGTAGGGGGCTCAACCTCAAGGTGTGAGAGTGTTGGCTTGGGTGAGGTAAGAGAGACATGTGGGTGTGCTTTGATTGTTCACTTGATTAGTTGCTTTATTAATTATTATATCAGGTGCGGGAATAATCAAAGCTGTTCCATTCTCATCAGATAAATGGTCAAGAATCCAAAGGAGAATCGCAACAAAATTGACAAGGTTTAAGAACATGTGCTGGTATGCCTTTTCTTTTGCCCACAGCGGTACATGTAAAACATCGCAAAAGTTTAATAGCCAAACGATAAGGAACTACATGACATCAATTGGGTATTACTAGCTACGTGCTGGTTGAGACACAAAAGCACGTGCGAAATTAATCACGCCAGCCTGACCAAAACTTAACTGGAGAGACGCAACGCAACCCCCGGCCGTAACCTAGTGCAAGTATACTTGTTACCACTTAACTCTTGCACTAATTACAGTATTTTTCTACGACACGGTAGTACGTACGTAGTCGTATTCGTATGCCCTACGTGTATCTGTAGCGGTAGTCATTGTAGATCACTGTACACCAAAGATTCAGTGATCCGTCGCCGCTGGTCTGAAGCTCTCGAGTCGTTGCGCGAGAATAGTTGGTGGCGCCTGCCGCCTGCGCCCTCAAAACGGCAAGCCGCCGCCGCCGCCAGGTAGGCCGTAGGAATCGCCGAAGCACAGCTCGCCCGGCACGTCGTCGTAGTCCATGACATCCAGCCCCACCACGTCCACGTCAAGCCGCGGCATCCCCGCAGCCGCGTCAACGATCGGCGCCGGCCCCGCTGCCTGCGCCACGTTGACGGCGGCGGCGGCGGCGCTGCTGCCCGCCGCAGCAGGAGCATCAGGAGGATACTGGTGGTGGAACTGCTGCTGGCCCCCCAGCACGCACGCGAGCGACGAGACGAGCACCTGGCGCTCGTGCTCCTCCTGGACGCCGCGTTCGTCCAGCAGGCCGCCGCGCCGCGGCGCCACCAGGGCGGCCCCGGGCAGGTCCAGCCGCATCGCCGCCGATGCCCCCGCCGCCGCCTCGGGCTCCCATGCCGCCGTGTCGCAGGTGTGGTCGTTGAAGTACATGACGAGGTACTGGGGCGGGTCGCCGCCGCCGCACTGCTGCACCTGCTTGGTGGCCCGGCAGCCTCGCTCCCGGTGGAAGCTGCACCTGTAGTAGCACCTGCGCCACGCACGTAGACACAAACAAACCGCGCAGGTGAGACAACACACGCTTGCTTGTTGGAACCAGAGCCTATCCATCTCACTATCTCAGCACATCACATGCGCGGCCAGCCACGCCCGACGTCGCGAGTCGTGACGCAAGCGAGATGCCTAAAGGAAAATACTGGTACACGTCACTGACCCCCAAGCTCAACTACAATACCATTCCAATCCTAGGTCAAAATTCCGAAAAAAAAACATCACAGGGATATAGTAGCACGCGCTCGCACGAGAATTACGCCACGAGAGGTAACTTTGAGGGGACAAAAGGCCGGTCAAGAAAGCAAGCGTAGAGGAGCATAGTTTACTCGGAAGATAATAAACATGCGTCGGCATCAGAATGATCTCTAGCTTTCATTTCAACTGTGTGTGTTGTGTGCGGGTGGGGGGTGGCGATCCGGCCGTCCTGGCGTGGCTGCGCGACGCGAGAATCTTTTTTGGTTAAAGGGCGGACACGGGGCGGGGCCTTTTGCGCTGCTCGCTGCCGCTCTTGCGCCCCGGCCCCACGCATCGCTATCCGCAACCGCGCACACCCGATCCCGCCCACCCAGCCGGAGGTTCGGAACGGAACACCGTTGCTAGCACGACGCTTCCAGACGCGTCGCGCTCACAGCGCTTGCACTTGCGGCAACATGGCAGGATGCTCCTTTTCTGTTACAGCGGCCGTGCGGAATTATTGGAGGGGAGCAGGGGGTTTGTTTAAGGCCAGTTGCAGGTTACTACTACTGCACTGGCTAGTTTGATTTGGTAGGCACTCTATGAGTAGAGATGTAACGGTCAGTATATATGGTCAAGTTAATTTCTATGCTAAGCTAGTACTAGTACTACTATAACAGTAAAATACAGATACAGATGGTAATAATAGAGAGATTATCGACCTTGGGTAGTGTGTCTTGGTGATCCTCTTCTGGCCGTACTTCCGCCACTGGTACCCGTCGTAGTACGGCGAGGTTGTCACCGTCTGCCTGTTTTTGGATAGCAACGCGCCGGAAAAATTAGATCGTCGGCGTGCAATGATTTGTTAGTGAGAGCAAATCAAGCTAGCTTCCAGCCCGATCCTTTGCCAGATGCGCAGGGAGGCAGGCAACTCACTCTCTGGGGATGCTGTCCTCCCGGTTCCGGCGCGGCGGGGCCAGGGAAAAAGGCACGGCCGCGGCGGCGTCCACGCCGGGCATTTCCGGCGGGGGCGGGGCGCTGGCGGGCGAGCCCATGATGTTGAGGCAGACGGTGAAGGCGCGGGACACCTCCTGCAGGATTAATGCGGCGGTGGCCTCGGCCTGGCCCTGCCCGCGCAGCGCGCGGAGGGCCTCCGCCCGCAGCCGCGCCGTCAGCTGCCGCCCGCGCGTCAGCTCGCGGATCACCGCCTCGTGCTCGTCCTCCGACGCCGACATGCCGCCGCCGCCGCTCACGCCGAGGCGGGACTGCGCCTGCATGGTGGCTGCCGAGCTGAGCTAGCGAGCAGCACCGTTCGCCGTCGTCGTGCGTGTCGCTGAGATCAAGTCCGAGTTAGTTTTGTTTGTTGGTACGGATCGATCGGATGAGCAGAAGAAGTACGGGAAGCAAGCTCGGCAGCTTCGGCAGTGGGGTTGGGCGGAACTAGAGGAGGCGTCGTCCTCGCCGCTTTTATATAGCCGGCCGGGAGGGCGGGGGATGGGATGGGCGGGAAGAAGTCTCGTGGCAGCTGCACAGCTCAGGGCGAGCTGGATGGAGGGGGTGGACCGGTGGTTTGGTGGCGGTAACAGGGGGCGTTCCACGGCTCACGCGGAGTTGTGGACTCGGCAGGACCGTACTACAGCAAGTCGTTTCTTTTAGCACAACTGGGGTGCCCGCCCTATATCTTGTGCATATCTGTCGAAATTGACAAACTTCGAGAGGAGGTAATTTTTGAATGGTTGCCAATATCGACAGATTCAACGGAATTTATTTGATTTGCCTGAACATGTATCAAATCGACTATACAGGCTGAATATGGTTTACAGGTGATCGAACTTGTGTCACTATATCCTCATCTCGAAGTCATCGGACCTAGCTCGAGCCCAACCCAAAATATTTATTTTATTTATTATCTAAAAATGTTCATATCAAGGTTAGGTATTTATTAGGTTTTCCCATATAGTTTGGAGCTTGCCAACCACCTATCATCAATCCTTGAGACAGAGCCTCTCACAAAGCCGGCCTCACACACGTCTCTTGCCCCCGCGTCACCCTCCCTAGCGGCTCGGGGCCGATTCTGCGCCGCCACCCGTCCCCCGCCCTAGACCGCCTCCTGTGGCTGCCGCCGCTGCCGGCGACCGGCGGGGCGGTGGCGATGGCCGGCGGCTGAGCCAAAGCCGGCTCAGTTTGCCTCCTCCCTCCCCTCTCCCTGTTTCCCCAGCCTCAAAAATCATGATCGTGGATGCTGCTCCGCCGGGGGCTGGATCTGGCATCCCCTTCGCCGGATCCGAGCTCCCCCAGGCCGGATCTGGTCGTGTCCCCCTTCCTCGGCGGGAGTCGCGGGGGGCCGGCCCTCCCTCGCTGGGGTTCGCGGCCACCGGCCGTTGGTCCGGTGCGTCGCCTCCCAGTTGTGATGACAGTGGTGGGGGCATCCCTGCCGGTGGGGGTCGATGATGACGTCGTGCGGTTGCGCGTCGCTCGCCGCTTGGCGCCCCGTCTCCGCCCACTCCGGTGGCCGCCAGTGGCGGCGGCCAGCCAGTCGGTGTTCCCCCGCGCTAACCCCCCGCTATTTCCCGCGCGTCTCTCTCCTAGTGATGGGTTGGCTTCGCCATCGGCTGCCAGCCAACCCACTGCCGGCCGTGGCCGCGGTCGCTGGTTGCCGGATCCGCCCCATGGCGGCTCTATGCCCGGGGGCTGGTCGATGGTGTGTGTGGTGGTGGCGGGCAGCTTCTCCTCCGGGACGATGCTTCTCGCTGCATTTGCTTATATCGTCGCTTTCATCGCCATGGAAGTTTAGGTCATCTTCAGGTCACCTTGGTCGTTCATTTTGATCTCCAGCGGTCGACTTGTTGATTCAAATTTGACGGATGCTTTGCCGCGGTTGTTTGTCTGTATTGACGGATGCTTTGCCAACCTCTTGCTATTTGGGCGGATGCTTTGCCGCTGTTGATTGCGTTGTCTGGTGGATGCTTTGCCACTACTGTCATGGTGAAGATTATCTTTA
Organism: Panicum hallii; assembly: GCF_002211085.1. Classification (NCBI taxonomy): domain Eukaryota; kingdom Viridiplantae; phylum Streptophyta; class Magnoliopsida; order Poales; family Poaceae; genus Panicum; species Panicum hallii. The sequence continues at coordinate 6,705,434 of NC_038046.1, read as the reverse complement.
GCAGGTCCAGTTGTTTAGCGTTGTCTTAGTGGTTCCGTGAGGCTGAGCGTGTTCTTTCTCCGTTTTCTTGCTTGATTGTTTTTGCTAGATCGCGTGCCACTGGCTCAGTGGTGCTGTATAACTCGGCACTACGAGGGTTCTCTCGTAGTTGCGTCGCTGTAATTCTCTTTCTCTTAATAAAAAAATACGGTCGTGAAAAAAAAGCAAGCTTGAGACAGGGCACCGCAGCCCTCCAATAAACAAACATAAACGGAATTAAGCCAATCTTTTTTGTCATAGAGATTGAAGCAACTGTGGGCTCATCATAATTAATTATGTAATATACATTTTTTCTTACAATTTTATAGATATTGGTCGTTAAAACTTCACCTTGTAGACTATGTCAATGTCCTAAACTGCAAAGCCCTTAAAACAACTAACGGAATTAAGGGCACATCCTTGCTTAGTGCGTGGTATACTCCAAAGCACGATAAGTGAAAAGCTCCCAAAAGACATCCTTTTGAGACTAAAAAACCAAAAAAAAATGCTGCGTTTTTACGTTGGTGCAGCCAAATTATGATGATGTAGATATGTATCAGATAAATTTCTTTGGTTGCCTACTTTGTGTTGACAAATGAGCTATATTTTCAACTTGAAGCATATACTGCATTTATTTGTCTGCGTATTTGTTTTAAAAAAATCTAGCCACACAACTTGTTTGACTAAATTTGCTATTAGTCGCCAGAACGCATGCAGTATACTCATGCAAAACAGAAATAGCACAACAATCGGAGATTTGCTACCTATATAGTCTGTCTCTGATCTAAAAACAAACGAGTTTCCTTAGGTCTCAAGCCAGCACCCTACCTAATAAGTTGTCCCTATATATTTGCCCTTTTTAGAAGACGGTCGAACTTGGGGTCAACGTACCAGCACGTACGCAGCTCGCGCACGACGACTCGATCCGTTTTCCACCGAGGAATTAACGTTGACAACTTCTCCAAGCACTGCTACGAGATAGATGGTCGCATCCGCATCTGCACAGTGCAGATCCTCCACGTCACGCCCTGCGCATTCACTGGTTCGTACCGTAATTTGTTTAGCCGCCCATCCCTCTCGTCCGTTTCTTTAACCCCCTGGTGACCGTACCTGTCCCGTAACCCCGGCGAGCATTCGCTGAACCCAACTGTTGAGCCCCCACCGGTCGTGCTACACGTGCGCCTGGAAAGGGAGAAGTACCAGCCGTGACGCCGCAGGACGACCAGCCACTCGCTCGCCCAGCCTACCACCTATCCGTGATAGGCTCACTCACCCGTTGTCTCTTTCTTCGTATCATCGCGACACGTTTTCCTGTTCGATCGTCACTGCTCCATGATTTGACCACCAGCTTACTGCTGCTGCTGCTGCTGCGCCGATGGCCAGATCGGAGCCGACCGGCCCTGCTGGCGGCCAGCGAGGCGGTTGCTTGCTTGATCGGGTCCGTGCGGTTTAGAGGTTTCCTTGCTCCCGATGGAGATATCCGGAGGCCATCCATGGCAAGCATGCCTGTCCTGTCCATGCACGAAGCCATTCACCGATCCGTCGCCAAGCTTTGTTGGTTTTCTTCTGTCGCGGCTGCGGCGATCATTACTCATGACCAGTCGTTCTGGAATCTTTCTCTGAAGAAGGGGAACCCTATCCCCCGCGTTGCTAAAACAGTCGCAGTTCTATCTGCGCCGCTCACCGGATAAGCCTTTGCCTGCCTCCATGACATGTCACCGTTGGAATCAATTGAAACCCTACCCCTTTCAGCCACAGCATCCACACAGCTTGGTTACTGGCTACAGTTCGGTCGCAGCTCATGCACCGTCCTTCTGGAGTAGTTCCTGACCGTTTCAAAGGAGGCCAAGACCTAGCATGCGAAAGGGAAACTAGAGAACTAGTAAAATCTTTATCGTCCCTTGATGTGAGCTACGTCGCTTTCTTGCTTATTAGTAACCGCAAACTGTGAGTTTCTACTTTCTGCCGGCCGGAATGCGCGTGTGCGTGCGTCATTGACACCACTGATTATTAAATTAAGCTGATTAGGCTCCGCCAACCCCTCTTGGGTCCCTAAAATGCCGCGTATGACTGCGCAATGCAAGTACTCCCTCTATATACTCCAAATTGTAAGTCGTCTAAGCCAAACTTCTCTAGTTTTGACCAAATTTATTAAAAAAATGTACAAATAATATATATCTATAACATCAAACTAGTTTGACTAGATAGAGAATGAAATATATTTTGATAGCGCATAATATTCATAAATTTAGTTAAAATTAGATAAATTTGACTTAGGACAAACTAAAATGACGCGAAGGTTAAAGCGGATAGGAATATCCCAAATTCAGCCATCCATTGACTTGCGCGCCAAGCTCTAGCAGACAGTGCTTCATTTTCCTGGAGGAAATTATGCTGCTACTTCCTAACACCTGGGTCAAAAGCGGAAGAGAATTTCTCGTAGGTCGGTGTACGTTTCCGATTGTTTATAGTAGTTAAGAGTATACTGTATCCGTCTCTAACTTGCCGACCTACATCTCTTTTGGTCAAAAACACGAACATAGACGACGAACGGATTTCTTGCCCAGACCATGATCATCGTCTAGTCGTTTAAAAATGAGAGTTTTGAGCCTAGTTTTGTGCGTATGCATGAAACTAACTACAGGTGGAGCTGTCTTGTTTCGCATCAGGAATTCTATTGGAAGGTTCTATAATAAGATAGATGGTGTCTGACCATCCGCGCAAGTGGACGTGAAAACCTTGCGCGACTACTATGGGTCAAAGCATTGCTGCCGGCCAGTAGCCAGGGGATGATGCAAGCTGAAAAAGCGAGCCTCGACCAGGGGTCAAAGTCTGACTAATATTAAGAATCTAGTATTGACAAATGATCTGGCTAATTAATGCAGGATTTTTCTAAAATTAACACAACTGCTAGCTATAGCAGCTAACGATGTTTGCAAATGAAGACACAACTACAGAATTGCATGGTAGCACAGAAGAACTGTAGCCCTAACAGATCGATGGCGCCGATGGATTTTGACACCTGGTGAGATAGCACACTTCCAGTTCAGTAGCTGAACCGTGCGTGTCTGGATGGTTTATTTGGTGTCGGCTGGAAGCAGAGGAGCCCAATCATTGACGTTGCTGCTGCTTTGGCGGAAGCATTACATGTCTCACACAAAACAGAGCTTTTGATGGCCTTAATTACCAGGCTTCTTCGGAGGCCAAGAGCGCTCAAGGGCTCAAGTATTGTTGTACGGTTAGTTGTGCTCCCTCCCGATCACAAATCTTAACAATTTAGGGCACCAACATGGTCTACAAGCGGATATATAATTTTGACCATCAATTTCTATAAAGATATATTATCTTAAACAAATAATATATTATGAAATTACTTTTCATGATGAATCTACTGGTATTTCTAAAACTACATATATGTAATCGAAGTAACAACAAATAAAGACAGTGAACTAGCACCGGCAGCGGGAGTTAACTTTATGCAAGAAAAAAAAAAAGCACCAGCTGATCGTAATCTTAATATATGCAAGCAGGTACATGGTTTGTTAAGTATATACTCCATCGTGAATTTTCTTCTTCGAGGAACATAAGAATAATAACTAGGTCAAGTACTAGTAGTACTCAAAGCAAAGAGATCGAGGGCAGTGATAAGCAAGGCCGTTTCTTTGACGAGAGAATCCAGAACGAGGTCTCTGCGCATGTTGGCGAGTCAAGTGAGAAAGCGTGGCTCTAACCAGTCAGCACACCTGGGGTACTACGGTACCTAATCACGCTACGCGAGCATTAGAGTCCCCGTAATAATATGTTAGATTCTCAGAAGACCGTGTAGACAGTGTTCTCACGTCCCGATCGACCTTTATCAAGTCAGCCCTCGACGAGCATATTCTCTGTTGTCGCGTGCAAACGGCAATCTGGATTAACAAAAGTGTGTGTTGTGTGCGTGTATATATATGGAAAATCCATTCTATACGCACTCGTAGCTACTTTCATATGTATATTTCATGAAGATCCAACGAAGAGCATATACATGAAGTATGTGGTCATACTAGAACACCTATGATGGTATATACGTTGGAAAAATTAAAAAAAATAAAATCAGAGGTTATTTTAACATCCACATGCAAGTCACTTTGTTATAACGACCTAACACTCAGTTTCCATAAGTTTTGGTGTATCTTGTGAAGGACCAATGTAATTAGCCTCAAGCTTCACACATCTTATCAGACATATCATGAGGATGGCAGTACGCGTTATGAATACTAGCAAATATGCCCGTACGGAGGAAAAAAAATCTTCACACACCTCTAGTATCTGATAATTTGATTTGTGACCCACATTAATTATTAAAAAATTACAGGGAGATTTAAGTGTGACTTTATTGCAAAGTTGATATATTATCAACAAAATGTATTCAAGGGCATGGTTGAATTTTAGTGGAATATATGAAGGGATGAATTTTCTTGGAAGGAATGCAAATTCACACACTGAATCATCTGGCATCAGTATCAGTGGAAGTATGGTAAATGGTATTAACCTATATCTGACATTGTTTGATCATCAATGGACAATGGCTTAGAAGCGATGTCAAAGAAAAGATATGATGACAAATATCGCTAGATACATGTTACAAACAAAAATGCATACAACCAAGTCGCGATTTTGGAAGATTGTTATAACATGGTCAGGGTCAGCAGATTGTGAGTCGTTTGTAGCTATTCGGTATTTCACTGTCCACAGCAGCACTCCAAAACTTGAGCTCCTCCTCTAAATCAAGCGAAATGTTTGCTGGGTTCCGTATCCAAGTTAACGGGAATAATTGCCATGCCTTTCCACTTTGTGAAGATTGCTGATCAACTTGATTAAGATAAAAAAAATATCAGAAGCATACTGAACGACACAGTGCCATATGCTTCCATCAGAAGCAGTATCATCTTCTCTACAAAGAGGTTAAGACTTCTTTTATGCAGAATATTTAGTGCGAGAGAACTTCTCAACCGTCCGTAAAAAAATAAGGTGCTTGTACAAATTATTCCTGCAGTAGTGCACTTACCCCGAGCAGTAGCATGCATGAGGCCAATTTACGATTGTGAATGGACCAAACTCTAAAACTCTTTGGCAAGTTTATCAGGGTAAAGCCGACTTAGCCAAAAGGCTAGCTACGCGGCAACTGAGTTGTGTCTTTTTAAAGGAACAACTGAATTGTTTAGTCAACAGGCACGGGGGGTGTTTGCGACATAAACCTTTGCTGGTGTTGAACTATAAGAAAGCCACATGCACGTGGTTATTTGAGAACCCCGTAGCTAACTAGCGGGTAGCTTCTTACGAATTTCCGAGACAATTAAGCTAGCAATCATAGCGATTGCAATCGAGAAGTACCCGATAGCATCAACCATTATTCCCGCTGCTTTAGGAAGTGCACCCAGTTCATATCCGAAGAACCCTTCTCTTGCCTTTAGTACTTTACATACAAAAAGCTTTCTAGTTTATATACGTAGGGTGGCGGCTTTTCTCCCACCCGGCCCGCGAGTGCATTGAACTCGAGACGGGTGAACCTTCGGATGATCAGGAGCCTTATCGGATTACCGGAACCGTGCATGCACGTTGACCTCCTCCCCGGAATAAAGCGGAAATGTTAGAAGTTTCATACGTAGCAGTCAAACCATCACACAAGGCGGAATATGTTTTTTATATTATTGAAAAAAATTATTCCAGCTTTAGAAAAAATTTATTCCGCGTCCAAGAAAATATTTCAAAAAATCACCCAAGCATAATCTTATTTTGAAGATTTCATCACAAGAAACATAGTGGTACAATTGAATTTTAATTTGTATATATGGTTTTAGAAAATATGACTGCATGACATTTTAACCGCCAGTAGCAGACGTGACTTGTAATACCCCCGGCCGAAAGGGATCGATTCCCCTCTCGTCCCGCCCGCCCGGGACACTCGTCTTTTCTCTCTTTTCCTACCTCTCGGAATCGCGCGCGCCGGCGATGCGTGCATGTGTCGTTGGCGCCGCGCGGCTCCGTGCTCGCTCTCGCTCTCGCTCGCTCGGCAACCGCGGAATCGCTGACCGCTCACGCGTCCGGCACATTCCGGGGGCCTAATTATCGAGGGGAGAATTAGAATACGAGCGATACGGCACTGGGATCACTCACCGGAGCATAGAATACAAGGGCTCGGCAGCTGGGGCTTGGGCAGCAGCAGCATGCATGCACAGGAACACCGCACTGAGCTGCGCTCCAACACCGAACCCATGTGATGTGATGTGATGGTGATCCTGCTCGTATAATTGCGGTATAAACAAGGCCGCGGAACACGTTTTGGTGCTAACCACCACGGACGGCATCGATCGGCAGCATGTACGTACGTCACGGTACACGTACGTATGTATTGTCAATTTGACGGCCGGGGTTCTGGGTCGCCCCCGCGTGCGAGGCCGTATCTAATTCGGATTTTTTTAGACGAAGTGTATCTAATTCGGATTAGCTTAGCTTAGCTTAGCTTATCGGTGATCGGCCATAATCTATCCGAGCAGCGCTGACATCGACCTTCTCCTAGTTAAGTCGCCTGCGCTTGCCACTGCTGCTGGCTTCTCTCGAGCTCCAAGGGGCGCAGAGGAGAGAGGATCTGGGGAGGCCGTGCTGCTCCGGGAGCAAACAAAACAGCGGCAGGCGTTGGTAGGTGAGCGAGATGACGCCGAGGGCGTAGCTCGAGCTCGGGCAGTAGCCCGCTCCGTCCCGGAAAAAGGCGAAGCGGAGCAGGGTGGGCCTTGTCGCCTAGCGCTTCCCCCGCCTCGTCTCCTCCGCTGACCGCTTCATGCGGCTTCCCCGCGGCTTCCTGCGCTTCGCGCCCCGCCCGTCGCCGAGGTGCCGAGCCGCGAGGGCCTATAAATACGGCAACCCGGCAGCTCACTGTCTCCGCATCTTACTCGCTCCGCGCTCCTCGGCTTCCAGCGGTTCCAGCCCGCTGGCCACAGAGACGACCTGGTGGTGGTGGAAGCCCGCGAGTGCGTGAGTGCGCCGATCATCCAATCCAAGCAGCGAGCGCGCGGCCACACGCCTCACGCTTGGGTTCAGTATGACGCTGGACATCCCCGCCGCCGTGGTCCTGGAGCTGATGACCATGGGGCAGCAGTCCGCGGCGCACCTCGGGGACCTGCTCCGGGCCGCGTCCCCGGCGTCGCCGCACCAGGAGCTCGCCGCCGAGATCCTCCGCTGCTGCGGCCGCGTCATCGACGCGCTCAGGGCCACCAGCGGCGGCCGCAAGAGGAAGGCGCCCGAGTACCAAGCGGAGGCAGCGCCGCCGCCCAAAAGAAGGTGAGATGAGACCACCGTGTTGGATCGTGAACCGCAGAGGCGTAGAGCTATAATTTCTTGGACAATTGACAAGAGAAGCGGTGCTAACGAATCGATCCGGCGCTCGGTTTCGCAGGGGCCGCGGCGCGGAGGCCGTCAAGGAGGTGGTGACGAGCGGCACGACGGTGGACGGCTTCATCTGGCGGAAGTACGGGCAGAAGGACATCAACGGGCGCAAGCACCCGAGGCTCTACTACCGCTGCGCGCACAGGCAGCAGGGCTGCAACGCCACCCGGCGGGTGCAGCGGACGCGGGACCAGCCGGCGGCGTACGAGATCGCCTACTACGGCGAGCACACGTGCCGGGGCGCCGCCGCGTGCCACCCGCAGGGAGCGGCGCCGCCGCCCGCCGTCGTCGACTTCGGCTCCAACTCCTGGGGGTCCGCCGACGCGGGCAGGGGCGGCTCGCCGGCGGCGTCCATGTCGCAGGGACAGCAGGGAGGCTGGTCGCCGTCGTCGGTCTCGGCGTCGCCCTCGTCGGAGGTGGGGCTCGAGCTCGAGGGCGCCCACGCGCACGAGTGGGAGTGGCACGACGCGGCGACGGTCGACGAGCTGATCGGCGCGGCTCCCCGCTACGGTCCGGATCCGGTGACGGAGTTCCTGGACGGGTGCCTCGGCTGGGAGGCCGTCCTCAACGACCCCCTCGACCTCGCTGGTCTCCATCACGTTGCTACGTTTCAGTAGCTCCATCACATAGCTGTGCCCAATCTGGGCAGGACAGTAGATTTGGATGTGTCGTCGCCATCGCCGTCGCTGTAGTAGAACGCCCGACCGAGCAGTAATGAGTGGCAACCCCACGAGGGTCAAACTGAAGAGTCTCTCTCAGGCTCTGTTGGTGAGTAGAGCCAAAGCACACCAGTAATAGTATCTTGTTTCGGCAGAGGGATTTCATTTGACCAACGGGGTATCACGCGGACATGTTAATACAGAAATACGTATACGTATGGAATACATTCTTTTTCATAAAAGAACAAACAGGAATGGTTGAACATGTAGAGATCTCGGGGGAAAAGATTCTTCGCTACTTCGACATTAGAAAATGGAGTCAAAAAGAAAAGGAGAAAAGGTGACGTTCACTGGAGCAGGTAAGACGTCAGCGCTGTTCCCAGCAAGAACGGCATCATGTGAAAACCAAAAAGCTTAGATTAGGACTCTCGGCACCTCTGTTGACAGACTTGGATTCGTCTATCCTAGACAACAAACACAAGGGGAAAGCGGAGCATATGTGCGCAGCGCAAAGCTCAGCAGTGTTGAAATGCAAGGTAACTAGTACGAATGAGCCGATATTCATCACGTGGCATTTTAAGAAAATATTTTTTGCAGACTCTGTAGAGCAACTGAACAAGCAACGAACAAATAGAATTCCGAACGTGTAAGAACTGCATATCAACACATGGCCTGTTAAATTCATTGTAACAGAACAGCTAGAGCAGGAAGGGATCATATGTCTCTGACAACAACTAGAGCAGGAAGGGATCATATGCCTCTGATTGTTACCAACTTTTCATCCACCAGATGTAATTGAATGCAAGCAACAAACTACATAAAAGAATACCGCTCGACAGTTTCCGCTAAACATTGAACGCGTTACAGCACAACTATTTCCCCCATGCCAGTAAACAACTGAAACTGAAACAGCTACCTAAATCATGACCTTTCAAGGTCATTTATTAATGTTGCTCAAGGCTTACCATCTATATTACATGAGTAAAGGAACGGAATGCGGGCAACGAGGCCAAGTAAGCAGGCAAGTTCTTCTGAATCCATGTGCCACCATGCAGCGACATCTAAGACACGAAACGGAGTTTGACTGAATGGAACGCTGAAGGAATAGAAAGCAGAGGGCCATAATCTTCCAAGTCCAACTTTCCGGTTGCCATCGGATTCATACCAGTGCTGCATAGTGCATGCGATTGAACTAGTTAGGTTATCAAAGTGTATAGATGATGTAATAGTAGTATAGTATGTTTGTGCAATGCACATGGGAAACCACATAGAACCAAGTGATAATTGTGTCAATCAAAGTTACCATTAGTTCGCAGAATCATTCTTGCTGCTGAGATCTTTGGGAGCACCGGTCGCAATGCGGTAAAAGTAAAAGGCTGCCACCACCCCACTGCAACACAATTCAAAATTAGTCTCATACATAGTAACTAATTTATTTCAGTGCACAAAAAAAATGGCCCTAGTTGTTACACAGGAAATAAAAAGCTTAAGCACTGAAAGATAAGGGAACAGAAACCTGGCACCCAAATCAAGCTACAAGATGTCTAAGTTGATAAAGAGTGATCCATAACCAACTATCCATCTATGAGATCAATAATATTTCTCTAATCCATGACATCAACTATCGTATCATTAATATGTATCCATGCTTGAAGAGAAAAGTTCTTCATGTTTTGGGAGGATATGGAATTATGGATAGACATGTGCTACAAGGTAAACTAATGCACAGCAGGAAATTTTATGGGGAAAAACCCAAAAATCATGAAAATGTATCGAAAAGTCAAGAATGAAGTAAACATCATGTTCTTAGTCATGCTTTTACTGCAATGACGCTGAAAGATTGACAGGGGGTAGTACAAAGATAGAATACCAATGGATCAAGAAAGACAGTTCATTTATTAGGAGACAATATAAATTGAGAGGCTTATCTATCAGAAGTCCAGAACATCACTGGTTACCAGAAAGTTCAAATGCAAATGGATAAGATCTTCTCATCCAAGTAACATTATCATAAACCGCTAAGTTTTTCGATGAATGTATAATACTACAAACAATTATACTAACCTGAGGAGGACCATGAAAATTTTCGGGAACCAGCAACTCTGTAGGGTACAAAAAGGACACGCCAAATTAAATTCTTAAGAGCATAAGAAGAAAACATCACAATTTTGTTTTTTTGATACAGTCGCTATCAATGCTACAAAGTATACCTGGAGTAGAACTGAAAACTCCCTGAAGAAGATGATACTAGCAATAGCTGCACAGGCCACAAGTCAAACATCATCAAATTACTAGCTAGAAGCCTAACAATTTTATGGCTTATGAGAATTTGAGTGACAATTTGGTAAGTAAATCACAAAATCATGATGAATAGTTAACCATAAAAAACATAACATCGTACAATAATTTCAGAGCATGTTTTATTTCAAAAGGTTGAACACTCAGATGCTATGTACCTGACCAATAGTTAATAATTTTGTATTGTGGCATCCAAATAGATCAATAAAGAAATCTCATCCGAACTCAAGGTACCTAGATAACAACGATGTTTTTTTTGTTAACAGTAAAGGAAATGTGGTAGTATAAACTTTAATCCAGTTCAAACCACGATACTAAGGTTAGATATCAAATGGTAGAATGGTAGGTCTGTTTGTACAACAAACAAGAGTAATTCCTAAATCCAACTTGCACAGGAAACTGGAAGTACGAAGTTTTCAAATTTGTCAATGTTATGCTTTACCAATATTATCATTACTACTAAATTAACCTAAAATATTCATTATAAGTTACAAATTTAAGATGCAGCAGATACAAAACCTTATGAAAAACAACCTCTGTTCTTTTGTCGTGGAATACATGAAAGTTCAATTCAGTGTTACAGAAACCATAGTAACAATTCATAGCAGGAAGCAGCCACTGAGTTTACTTTTATTAGAATTATGTGAAATCTGATTATGCACAACAGAACGGTAGATATATAACCTCGCTAAGAAAAGGCTACTAAAACAGTGTATATAGAACTTTCCCTGACAGCACAAGATATAGGAAGAAATATTATAGTAACCTATGCCTATCAAATTAACATAATTAGGTGAACATAATATAATATCAAACTTTGAAAAGGGCACATTAGATTCTAGGAACAAGCACAAAAAGACACTGTAACTTATTAGTTGATCAAGCAAATATTAGTTTTGTGGAAGCTAACGTTCCAAATTTGATACTGCACAAGCCACGAGCGATCCTTCTATGTTGTCTTCTATCTATTCTACCCTGTTCCTGTTGAGGTTACAAACTTAAATGTATGTTAAATAAGCATACGCAGCATGCATCTCAGGACAAATTAAAGACCACTAAGATGCTTCTCCACACGTTCCTAGATCACGAGGAGGCACAGATAAACTGCAGAAAGGCAAAGATGATGGTAGAAATGAACTAACCAGCTTGCCCTTTCAGCAGAAGACGAGGCCGACGTCCTCCTTCTCTTTGTGATCTCAAACTTGAGATACCCAGAGCCAACAATGCAAAGCCAAGAACAATTCCAAAACGAATTGCAGAGGTACTTCCAGTCAACATGAAGTTGAGGAAACCCCCTACGGTGAGAAAGGTACCTACAGGAGACAATGCAAGTGCATGAACAACTGTAACCCTACCAGTTAGTATGAAGTTATGGCAACAGCTAATTGACAGCATGGCTGAGAGTGAAATTAATTTGCATTGAAAGTTCCTCACTGTATAACAATTTCTCAACTTCAGAGACTGAAATTAATTTGCACTGAAAAATCCACCACCATGGAGCATTGACATACCAAAGGGAATGCCCACATGATAATCCTCATACTCTGATGGCCAATTCAACTTTCCAAGAGCCCTGAACGTCGTCGTGATATCCTTGATCGAGTCTGGGGAGTTCCGGGCTGCCATCATTAGATACTCTCGTCCCTCCTGACCAACCTCAGTAGCGATCACGCTCAGGTCCTTCTGCGCCTTGTCTGCCTGTATCTTCAGCTTATCAGCGGCCTCCAACAGCACCTCCCTTGTCCTCTTGGAGTAGACATCATACGCCTGCATTGAGAGAGCCTGCATTCGCAGGGCCTCGGCCTTGAACTGCTCCAGCATTACCTTCCAAGCTTCCTGAGCCTCCTCAGGCTTTATTTCCCCCTTGCTGTTATCCTTGTCATCGCCCGTCTCTGAACCCTCCTGAATCAAGCAGCAGGATAGATAATTTGAGCACCCAAATTCGGCCAAGGAATCACGAAATTTATCATAACAAACTGATCAAAACATCGGAAGGGACCCAGCCAGTAGTCGGGATCAACACCACCCTATGACAAGCATCTCCCATTTGGCAGATACTCTACTCATCGCATTCAGGGCAGTCAAATAGGGCACCTGAATAAACGAATTCGTCCAAAATGTGCGAGTACTTGAGGCAGCACAGAGAAAATGGGGGACCAACTGAAACTACGCGGATCAGTGAGGCGGAAACAAAACAAACACGCCCGCGAACAAGGGAATCTCGCCGCGGGAACAGCAGCACGCGCGAGGATCTCGGGAGAGAGAGAAGGTTTGACTCACGGTTTCCTCCCCCGCGAAGGCGGCGACGACGCGGCGGGGCGCGCCCCTCCCGTCGAAGCGGTGGCCGGCGGAGAGCGCCCGGAACGAGGCCTGGAGGCGGCGGCGGGACGAGGACGGGGAGCGCGCGAGGCGCAGGGACGCCGGGGCGGAGGCGAGCGGGTGGAAGGCGCAGGCGCGGGCGGGCTGGCCGGGGCTCTGCAGCGGGGCGGGGGCGGCGGCGGCGTGGAGGAGAGAGGCGGCCATCGGGGACGGGTGGCGGCTGGGCGCCCCGCGGCTGCGCGCGTCGCCTCGGGAGCGGAGGGAGAGCTGGCGAGGGGTGGGAGCGGTGCAAAGGAATGGGGGAGGAGAAGGCGGAGGGGAGGGGCCGGGCGGCGGACGGCACGAAGGGAAGGGGGGTTTCTGGGGGGCTTTGGCTTTTGGCCAGTTTTGGTGGGCCGGAGCTCGCGGCTCGGGTGGGGGGGTTTGTTGCGTGGGGCGTCGGCTATCCCTGCGCTTTTCGGCCAGGGGATCCGTTGCGCCTCGCCTCGCTTTCCAGCAGGGTTCGGAGCGGCCGGGTCGTGTCCAAGTCGAACGAGGACGAACTCGCCGAGGATGCCAGCCATCCACTAGAGCGCTTGAGCTCCTCGTCTGTCGCGTGACCGTGCCCGCCCATGGAAATTATGTGCACCTCCGGCGCACGCATGGTGCGCGCACCGTATGGTTGCGCCTGCCGTTTTCTCACCGTGATTCGCTAGTCACCTCAGGTCCTTCACTCCCTGCCAAGCCCCTCCTCCCGTGAAAAACAATGCTCCACACCCCAAGTGGCGGTAAGGAACACGATGGGCGAAAGGAGAAGTAAACGTGCGCGCAAATGGCCGTTGGCCGCTTGATGCAACCCCCCGGCGGTCTCTTCACGGCTGCGTACCAGAATGCGTCATGTGTGTGCAGCGTGCCGATCGCTGGCTGTTTGATGAACATAGCGAACGATCCCATGTGTTAACGTGTACACGTGCACCACTTTATCGTCCAACTCCAAAAATGCTCTTAAAAGAACGACCCCCCAATGTACTGTGAGCTATTGCAATGCAATTCCGTGTCTCGAACCGTTGGTAGTTAGCAGACGTAGCCACTGCAACAAGAGGATCAGATATCAAACAAGTACCTTTGCATGCCTGATACCCAAGCTACCAGATTTTAGAATCAGGGCAAAACCTATGGTGAAGGTTGGGTTCAAACGATAGCAGTCGTATACTGGTTCATTTGTACCTTTCGGTCAACAAAAGGTAAACGACGGTCAGAAGAGACCCCTGAGAATTTTTCATTGTGCTTGAACAGACACTCGCAATCTTCAAAACTCCTCGGGGCGATGCCGTTGTGTGGATGTGCCATAACCGTGACCCTGCAGCAAAGAAACAGATTCCGAACACACGCTGTCTCAGGCAAACTGTCACGGTGCGACACGCAGGGCACGCAAAAGGGGTTCCCACAAGAAAGACATCGACGCTGTCTCATGCTAACTATCCAACCAAGCAAGGTATCGGTTCTAATTTTCCTGACAAGAGTCACCTGTAACTTACTACTCATACGCAATTAGGGTACCTTGGTTAACGCACAACTGATAAGAAAAACATCCCAGATCTCTTGCCCAACACGGGACCACGCCTGTGGCAACTCAAGGATCTTTGATTTGTGTGTGATTGTATACACTAAAAATTCAAAAACTCTCTGCTCAGCCACCGGTAGAGATTAGAGAATTGATTCGGATGAAATTTGGCACATTTTGTATGGGCAAAACAAGATGCAAGGCAAAATGGTACAGCCACCTCACATGTGTTCTACCACATTGATGTATGCCATCAGCATGAGGCATGCCTAATGAGCTCCTCAGTCCTCACTTAACATTCCCGTTGCGAATCGAAGATCTGCATGGACCAGCTGATGTGGTAAAGGGTATCCCTTTGAATGTTGCAATTCCATTCTCGTCGGTACGAAGATGCTGGAAGCGTGATACAATCAAGTTAGAGCTTAGTGGTAAGTTCACACTGTGTACGAATAAATAGACAACATCATTCATCAAATATTAACAAACATGGTATTTGAATTATTAGTATCTGATGATTGAGCATGTTATGTTAGCCACAGAAACATCCGATGATAATTGACAAGTGATGGAACACCATATCAAATAAGCCATTGCTAAAACCATACCGGGGTAATCTTGTCCAGCTGCTTTTTCTTTGGATTTAGAACATCTTCAGGCTTCCCATCAAACCTACATGCAAAAAATAATTTAATTTGAAAATGACAAAACATAGCCAGTAAACAAGACCATTGTTAAAAATGCAAGCCAATACAAATATTAGCTCCAGAAAAACAACCCAAATAAAATCGAAAATAAGATATATTAATTTCAGAAGTAACCACAAGAATGCAAAATCTTTATTCTACAAGACCCCGTGCACCCAAACAAAAATGTCAATCAAGCTGACTTGCAATATTCCTTTCCTAAAATGGCAAAAGAAACTCATGCATGGCTTCATTTAGATTACACTTGCAAGTTTTAACATTATTCTTATGAGAAACTTAGTTTGTACATCTTGACTAACATATTCACGAGACAAACTGGGACAACCGTACAGAATAAATGCTTTATAGAACAGCACTAGCAAGTCTTTAAAGAGAGTATATATTGTCTATAAGAAATAGTCCTTACCCATCAAATGAAATGCGTTCTCCAATCTTGGCTCCTTCTGGAGGAATCAAAGGCTCCACAGCAGTATGATCTTCAGTTGAAGCGCACAGGACCTGAGCAGAAGTTTAATACCAAAAAGAATATCTCAATAAAAATCTCCCAACAACAAAAGTGCACCTACAGTTTGGACCAGAGTTAAGAAACTTTAGTTCAATGGTACTACTTTGCTGACAAGAGCATTTCAAATTAGAATAAACATATATTGTTTATTATTTTCTTCAGTGAAAAGTGTTACACCATTATGTTACCTATTTCTTGTGTTAGGGAACAGCAGACAGTAAGACTTGCTTACCTCCATGGTAGTCCCTCCATTTTACATTATTATAGGCATATATTTGTTCATCAGTACAAGGCTTATTTCATAAACCAAAGCAAAATGTATGCTGTTCCCTATTTACCCCTAATAACTACTTCATTTTTAACTTTAAATGCTTAAATAGTTACATCCATGCATTAAATATAGTCTTTCTAGATAGTAATGAAGGGTAGGGTAGTCATTTTGAATAGTTTATTGGTCTGTGTGTATGGAGGGAGACAGGGAGTAGTATTTTGGGAAGTTTTTGATAAACCAATTAGCCTACTACAGCCGCATTTCAAGTTGTTTCGCTGAGCTACACAAATGCAAACATAATATATAGGACATACCAATCCAGCAGACATGACATCCCTCAGCTTCCCAGGCTTCACATTCGTGATCAAGACAACGTGCCGATTCTGAAAGGGGGAAAATGTCACGTGTTTATAGCAAAACCTAGCCACGGATAACTTCAGAGAGCAAAATGTTTGAAAACAATAGTTCCTTCTTGCTGCTAACTACTCACAGTAAGATCATCAGGGCTGCAGTACTTTGCAAGACCACTAACAACTTGACGCACATTACCATCTCCCAAATCTATCTCCTCAACCAAAAGACTGCCCAATGATCAATCAGAATGTTAGATTGAATACTACAATAGAAGCATTGAGAAAAATCCAAAGCATTGCGAAAGTGTGAAACTAGAGTACCTGTCAGCAGATGGATGCTTCCATGCTTTACGGATAAGGCCAACCTGAATATTCAGGATACTGATATTGCACTCTGAATCTTTGTCTGCAGTTTTCTCCAAAGCTTTCTCTGAAGCTTTCTCTGCTGTTTTTCCTGCAGACTTATCTTTCTTCTTCTCACCAGAGGTTTTGTTGTCTCTCGCAGTAGTAGGCGTTTCCTTTTCAGGAGCCTTAGTCTGAAGCCAACCAAGAAAGTAAATTACAAACTTATGAAAAAAGGACAACTTCTACAAGAAAGTAGTCTCAATAAACGAACATAAAATCAGCACTGCTATTAGAAACATGTAAATGACTAAAAATGTCATATAAACTAGTACAAAACAATAAGAGTAGCACATTTATTTAGTCCATCAAACTTTGTGATACATCGTACATGTAACAACATAACCACAAAGGTGCAATGAATTTAAATATGCAATACTGACGCAAGAAACTGTAGGAAGAGAGGAGATGAAAATGCCAGAAAAATTACACTCAAATATTTACAGTAGCATGAGCCTGCAAATGTTTCCAAGAGGTACTGATCAAGAAGACCGGATACTGATAAGTGCGAGAACTAACAAGAATTTGTATAATGGCCGAAAAAACTACCTCCCCTGCAGGTTTCTTCTTGGAGTCAGCACTTCCATTTGACTTGTCAGCAATCTTCTGTCCGGAAACGGCTTTCTTTGAACTTGATTCAGTGTCTCCTTTATCAGCTTTCTTCGGATGCTACCAAACAGAAAAAGGAAAGGTTCAATTACTTCAGTGATCCTAAACCAACATCTTTCTGAAGAATGTTTTAAAGATGACCAAAATAGGTGATGTCAATTTATCATCTTAGCATCTCTCTGCGGATATTTAACCAGCACAATAGTAGCATTGAAACAAAGTTGCATCAAGCAAAGTATGAGAAGGCACAGAATTTACCATACCAAACAGGCAAGCACATACATAAATTTTAAACACCATAAACAGCATGTAAACAGAGTTCCAATTTCCAGTTGGCTGATATGATAAACAGATTCAATAGTATAACATTTCGCACATTCCCAAAAAAGTTACTTACAGAAGGTGGAGCAAAGACAGACTTGGCCACATTTATCTTTTGCGAAGTTGTACCAAAATCAACAATGTTCTGCATCATAGTAAATATTAACATGAGACACCATCATTGAATGAATGCTCCCAGAAAGGAATGTGAAAGATGGTACAAGTGAGCATCCCTTTAATTACAGATGCCAGTTTTTGTAAAAACAGAACATGAGACTTCTAGCAGCACAGAGTCACTGGTATATTAATAGAAATAAGCTACGAATTTTTGTAAAAGATTGTGAAGATAATAGCACAGCAGGCGAACACTGCACTTGTGTAAGTGATATGGCGTAAAGCATTAAAACTCAGTCTGCAAGGGGCAAGCCCCCCCCCCCCCCCCCCCCTGAGCATTAGAATAAGAAGAGGGTCTTCCCACGTAGACCGAGAAAATCCCTGAACCCCTACCCCACCCATACCCAGGGGTCCGTAGCCCGTGCCTTTTCCCCGTGTGAGAGCAGGTCGAGAGCAGGCCAGACCTTCCTTTGAGCTTTGGCGTGAAGGCAGACGAGGGGATTTTTTTAACCCCAGCCTAAAATTCGCTCCCACGGGGAGTCGAACCCAGGACCTAGGGAGGTGCTGCTGAACCCAGCAAACCAACTCGACAGGTGGGTCATTCGCGCGTAAAGCATTAGTTGATTATAAAATGTGCAAATGCTAGATCTGTCAAAATAAGTTGAATTAATTTTGGATATCAGACAACATCAATGTATTACAAAACTGGCTAATTTCATTTTCAAATATTGTCGGGGGTGAGATGAGGCATCTCAGAAATGATAAATTAATAGCCTAGAATAGTCACATTCCAAGGATATCACCATAGGGTCCCGGGACTTGAACAAAAATGTGGACCTCGTTTTCAACTCTGAGTTGAAAAGAAATTCTAAAGCTGAGCAACACATGGAACCATGACAAGAAGATTTGCATTCAATTGATCCTTTCTTCTACAGAAACAGTAGTATTTCATATGGGCAACAGATAGAAATAAGTTAGAATAAATAAATACAAAGGTTTATCTCAAACCTGAATGTAGTCCATCCACCGCAATACATGAGGAAATTTCTGTAACTCGCTATCGCTGACATGAGTCTGAAACAAGTAGGGAAACTAAAATTTATTTATAGGATAAGATACAAGAATAAAGACACAAAATAGCACCCATCAAAACATGTAATATTTCAAACTAAACCTTACAAAGTCCACTTCAGAAAAAAAAAAGGCGACTAATACTCACTCAGTTACAAAAATAGATGTTTTCATGACTAGAGAATGTGTCCTTGTCAAACTTCTCGTGATTTATAAAGCAAAAAGGTTGATGAGTCAGCAACACAAAAAAAATTAGTAGAGTAGTCATTAATTACTAACACCAAATTATACCCAGCAAAGACGAGAACATGTGTACAAGAACATTGTTTTTGGTGTATGAGAGAGGGAACAAAAAATGGCAAATTTGACGTGATGAAAGTTGTGTCATTGCACAAACTGTGGTAATGT
Source organism: Panicum hallii (assembly GCF_002211085.1). Classification (NCBI taxonomy): domain Eukaryota; kingdom Viridiplantae; phylum Streptophyta; class Magnoliopsida; order Poales; family Poaceae; genus Panicum; species Panicum hallii. The sequence continues at coordinate 6,686,417 of NC_038046.1, read as the reverse complement.
TACATCATCATACCACGAAAGCTTGAACAGTAGCAAACACCACAATATCAGCAACTGATGGTTTAAGACCATCACCAAGCAATACAGACTTTTGGGACAAATCCTGATTCAGATTATCAAGCAACGCATGCTGTTTTCCATTGCTCCCAGCAAAATCACTGGAAAATTTTACCCACTTCATCACCTATCAATGAAAAAAAAAAGGAACACGTGTTACATATGCAGTAGCATCTAGCAAGTGGGTTTGGTGTATCGAACCGGAAAAGGTCATTACCTCATCCTGAGATGATTTCACAATATGTGAAAACAGGCTTGCAATATCACTCTCTTCAATATTTGTATTGGATACAGTGCTCTGTAGAATTAAGAAAATAAATTAGTAACAACTTCCAGACAAATTACAATCCTGCACAGATAATGTTTTTTATTTAAAATTTGGGCAAAGCTTATTCAAATAAACAAGCATAGAGAGAAGCAAAAAGAACAATAAATATAGGCTTCCAGAGTTACACCACAATATAACAAAATAAGACAAAATCATTGCTCTCCATCAATGTTGCGCATTGTGCAGCGGACAGGATTTAGGAGCTCTACAAAAGATAAGTGCCAGAATACAAAAGATAAGTGATGCAAAACAATTTCTTTAGACCCGATGTAAAAACAAAGTTAACAGGTTAGCACTGTACCAAACCATGAGAAGGTATGGATTCCAGGGATAGAGTTAAGCATTATCATCATACCATGATGCATAAACAACTGAAATAGTAGCATGCAAAAGTAATGAAAATTACACAAGTGGGATTTCATCATTTCAAGCTTCATCTCCATGTGACAGTGTGATTAAACTACACCATTTTCGATTTATGGTGCAGTCAGTACAAAACATTGCAGCTAACTAGGCTGTTCAGCTCACATGCCATCTTGGAGACTAAACAGTAAAAACCCTTCGTGTAGTTAGCTAAATTTTCGATTGCAGCACGATTCATCAGCAACATGAACCATGAGGTCAATTCCTGATTTGTGTAACTGTCAGATGTCAACATTGGATGCATACATGGAGGGTCCACACTCCGAAAAACGCTGAAGCGATTACAGATACGTGAACGAATATCTTCCAAACTGTATAATGCACGAAACAACCATACCCTAAGAAGTACATCGCGCTAAAACTATGACATCTAACCGACGAGACTACTCAGACATAACTTTTGGTGAACTAAACCACGCCTAAATCACCGAAAATCTGCATCCGCAAATCTCTGCCCGGACAAGAAAGACCAAAGAAGCTGCCTACAGAACTTAAGCAGGAAGCACCACACGGCAAAAAAAAAAGGAACTCTATCGCATGATTCGGTTCGAAGCAGCCAAAATCTAGCAGCTGGAGGTAGGGCGCTTACGGGATCGACGTTGAGGTGCTTGCATAGCGCGTAGGCCATGACCCGCTTGGTCCCCGTGAGGTCCGCCGCCGCCGCCATTAGCACGGTAGGGAGGAGAGGGGTGGAGGAAGTGAAGACGACGGGGGTGGATGGTTTAGGCCTTTAGGGTCACCAGTGGGCTGCTAATCCAGTCCTTGTGTTTGGGCTGTATCGAGCTTACTCCCGCGTGGTGTGGGCTTGGGTTCTATAGCTTGAGCGAATTTGGGCCGTGACGCTTCTTTCGGCCAAGTTTTGGGCTTCTTCCTATTTTCGGCTCTCCCAACTCAAGCAATGATGAGCCATGTTTATAGACAGCCCAAATAAAGAAAAAGAACAAAAAAGTGCATCGCCTTTCTTTTCACATTATAATGTGTCCCTGACTGAGACTTGTGCAGCTGGCAACTGGTCGCGGCATGTGTACGCTCTCACGCTTTCCTCCGAAACCGAAGATGCTATGCAATGCAGCAACGCTCGTAAACAGACCAAGTCAACGAAGCAACGAGGACACCAGGGTAGGGGACGACACCCTCACGCCCTCGCCTCGACTCTCGAGGCACGATGTCCTGCGCCGCTGTCGAAGGGAGGAGGTGGTTGACAATCTGACGCGAGAATCTAATGCGCCGGCGGGCCGCTCGCGCCAGATGCGATGTGCCGATGCCCCCCGCACATGGGCCGCTCGCGCCTCGCCCCGGAAACGAGGGCACGCGGGCGCGCGGCGACGGAGATGCCATTGCCAATGCCATCGGGGGCTTGGTGGGGCTCCCAGCATAGCATCGACGTGAATGCGACGGCAGCGTCGCCGTCGGTGCTGTTCAGCAGCCAACAGTGCCGCCGGTAGCTTGATCAGTTGATCTCCTGCCGACGACGCAGTCTGTTCCGGAGCAGAGCACAGTGCCGCCGCGTGCTCTGGCGATGCCGATGCATCGGAAGTTCTGTTCAGAATTCAGATCATGGCGTGCAAAGGCGAGGTCGAGACGCGACGGCTACACGCGGGCATGTGGTAGGGCCTCGGCCGCGCCGGTGACGACCCTCCCTGACGCCGGCTGGGACTGGGCGCCATAAATGTGCCCACCGGTGCTCGTCCTCGCCGGGGCGGGCATAGCCCAGGCGCCGTCATAAATGAGGCCCCCAGAGCCCAAGGCCGTGGTTGGTGCCGATGGATTCCCATGGAAGCGATCGAGTGGAAGGAGGAGCACGTGCATCAGTCGGGAGGATGCGGTGGTACGCGCGACGCCTTGCCGTGCGCCGCCGGCTACGCAGCGAGGCCTCCGCCGGTCCGCCCGTCGGCAACGGTCGAGGCGAAACAGACGGGGCGAGCAGCTACGAGCAAGGCAGGCCTTGCCCGTTCGCAGCACGCGGCTCATGCACAGTTTTTTTTTCTCTCCCAAGGACTGGCTCATATAGGGCTTTTTTTATAATATCTCATATATAGTTTAATTTACTAGTGCTGTACTAGAACCTAGCTACTCCAGCTGGTCAATCACCGCGAATTCAGAAAATATACAAAGAGAGGGCTCATGCCCCTCTCTTCTTCCTCCCCCTTCTTCTTCATTCTTTATTAAAAAAATAAAGAGAGGCTTAGAGGGTATCCAAGAGATAGGGGGCTTGATCCCTCTAGCCCTCTCTTAGATCCGCTCCTGTCAATCACGTACTCCCTCCGTCCCAAAATGTACAACTCTCGCTTCCCAAAGAGTCAGATAGTTTTAAGGTTGATAAAATTTATACAAAATATTATTAATATTTATGTCTCCAAATAGATTTAGTACAAAAATATATTACAAAATTAATCTAATAATATTTATTTTGTAACATAAATATTAATATTATTTTCTATAAATTTGATTAAATTTGAGATGAGTTGTACTCTATTCTTTTTCTTGATAGAGTAACGTGCAGCGCAGGCACGTCATACCTGAGCATCCATAGATAATAGAGGAGGTTAAACAAACAGACAGCTAGCGAGAAATAAAGGTGAGGCTAAGGTTGGTAACGGACGGGCTACGCCTACCGCCTACGGCTTCGGGGGGTACAAATTTTTTCTCCGTAGGAGAAGCACGTAGCCGTCCGCCCGGTCGGGGCAGTGTACGGGTCAAATCTCTTGAAGGTCACTCCACTGTCCACTCGCACGGAGCGCGTGCGCGCGAGCTGAACCGAATCTTCGCAACAGCAACGCGACAAAAAAACTGGCCGGGGATCCTCACGGCGCCACCCACGATTCGCTCTGACCAATGACGCTGCCGTCCCGTCTCGCACACAGAGTCTGATTCACTTCGTTACTTTGTTCGAGGAGTTTGCCTATGTTTTGTTTTGTTTAAAGGAGTGTGCCTACTGTATGTTGACACTCACGATTCTTTTGTCTTGTTTTGAAACAAAACAAGAGAACTCCTGCAGGGTGAACAGTGTGCAGTTCAAAAGATGAATGAAGTCAAAAGAAGAGAGGATGCGTTGGCATTTCTATAGTTCCCTTCCAATCAACAAGTAGCCTGTGGACGTTGCTTGCTTCCGAGTGAATCAAAAGCAATACTCTCCCCCACAGCACTACTCTTAACCTTTCTGTAGGGTAGGCTGCAGTGCTGCACTAGCTAGCTAGGAATGCTGTGAGTCCGCGAAGCAGGACATCGGGGTACTCGATTCCCCGTGATTAAAGCAAACGTAAGTATACTTTATTCGCTCGTCATGACATGCTTCGGCTACACTCCTACCCCTGCTTACTTGAATGAAATCTCTATCATCATCACATGACACCCCCTCGAACGCTCGCTCTCAGCACGCAGACCTCGTCCTTCCGGCCGCTGTTCAGCTGCCGACACGTTCGATGAAACGCCCGGCTACGACGTTCAGATGATCCCAAGAAGTCCTTTCGAAAAAAAGATGATCTCAAGAACAGATGGATGGACCGACCTTTTGTTGGGCACTCGATCCGCCCTACGAAATGGAGGCCCGGAAAGGCGCTTGACCTGACTGCCTGTCGCTCCATGATTCCGTTGTCCGGCCACCTCCTACCTGGCGATTCGAAGACTGGCGGGTGCCGTGCCGCGGTGGAAAGGTGGTGTGTGCTCCATGCCTCCATCCATGGCTTCCCCACCCGGTCGGCAGCCATCATCCGGCGAGTGATGTCGAGGCCTTTGCGCCTCGTTTACTCCTCGCGACGAGCGGAACAGACCAGACCAGACCAGATCAGATCGGCACCGGCGCGGGCAGCAGCGAGGTGCATGCTGCCTGCTGCAGCGCTGCTGGAATTATTGCACTACGGGGAGGAGGAGGTGGCGGTGGAGGGGGAGGTGTGTGAGGAGCAAAAGGGTAGGCGATGTCTTCAATTTTTTTAACCAGGACCTTTCAATTCCCGCGGTGAAGGCCGGTGGCGCCGGCGGTGAGCCGGTGACTGCCCGGCTGCCGGCTCTTTTGGAAGATTCAAAGGGCAGGTGATGTTTGTGGTTTGACCCTGGCTCAGATGACTCTCTGAAGGCATGCCTTTTCGACGGGAAAATAGGAGTGCTTCCAGTTTGTTCCGTTACTAGAAATTCGCGATTGGTCTAACACCGAATGAGTAAAAAGAAATGGCTAGCAACTAGCAAGTTAATCTGTTAAAAGTAACAGGGAGCAAAGCAAGAAGACAGATCTCAAATGAAGATGTTGAGCAATTTCTGTCAAACAAAAGTCGCACTATCAGCAGCAGAGCCGCCCATGAACATCAGTCACCTGGTTATGCCGGGTATATCACCAGCCCTGGCTCGCATTGCATCGAGTCAATACCTACACGAGCTAAGTAGTAACTATTCCAACCAAGGAACAAAAGAATTTTCAGAGAAGCAACACACGGCCTTTGCATCCCTAAAACTCTGAACACATTACAAGCATTCCACTCTCTGCACTGCACTGGCTGCACCACCTTCTCCTCTCTTCCCCAACGGGCAATCATATATGCATCTCAGAAAACAAAAAAGAAAAAGGCTCAAGGCGAATTAGAACAGAGATCCTAGATAGTGCTCAAACCAGCTCTTCCTCGGCACTATCTTGAGGACTCCTCACCAGCTCGAGTATGCTCACCACCTCGCCCATACCAGGCCGGTTCGATGGCACCTGCGAGGTGCAGACGAGGCCCAGCTTGATGATGGGCAGGGCCTCGTCCATGGGGAACTCGCCGCACAGTCGCGGATCGATGCAGTCTTCCAGTCTGCCTTCCTCCAGCGCGCTCCTGACCAAATCACATAGCACAACCACGTCGTCTTCCAAGTACTCGACGGGCCTCCTGCCCGTCAAGACCTCCAGCACCAGCACCCCAAAGCCATATACGTCGCACTTCTCGGTGATCTTCACCGTCTTGCAAGCAAATTCTGGGGCCATGTACCCAAGTGCGCTCTGGATCTTACTGCTCAGCACGTACCGGTCCAGCATTGGCAGCAGCTTGGCGAGGCCATAGTCACCCACCTTTGGCTCCCCATTGCTATCCAGTAGCACATTGCTTGACTTGAGATTGTAATGGATGACCCCATGCTGGTGCAGGTATGTCAGCCCTCTGGCAACACCGAGGATGATATCAAATCTCTCCATCCAGGAAAGTGAGTTATCTTCATTGCACTCATGCAGGTGTTTGTGCAGGTTTCCTCCGGGCAGGTAATCATAGATGAGGAGCTGCAGTGATGAAGTCCAGTAGAAGCCTCTGAGCGCGACAATATTGTGGTGCCGCACCTTGCTAAGCATCTTTACTTGCCGCTCGAAATCATCCTTTGACTTGACCAAGCTAGAGACAGTAAGCTTCTTGATGGCTACCGGCTGTCCGTCTTTGAGAACTGTCTTGTAGACTGCACCAAAGCCTCCACGCCCAAGCTCACAATCCTTATTCAACAACGCATGCCCACCAGCGCTGAACTCAGGGCTGCCCTTACCAAACATGACAAGCTTCCCGGAGCTAGCATCATTCTCCGGGGACTGGCTGAGGTAATCATCAGATAATGCAGTAGCAGGTGCTGAGCGGGAGGCAGCTGCACGGGCACGGACGCGGCGGTTCAGCACAGATATGGTGATCACTCCGATAGCAATTGCAGCCCCACCCGCAATGGCAATGAGGGTGGAGATGCTCAGTATGATCTTCTTGTGATGCGTGTTGTTAGGTGCACTAGGTGCAGCCTGAGATGAAGGATTCAATGAAGAGTTGGGGTTGAGCACAATCGGCTTTGGCAAAACAGCACTGCATGAATCATTCTTCCGTGAGCTACAGAGACCAGAATTGTCCATGATGAAGGAGTCAGGGATGTTGTTAAAGAAGCGGCTATTGGGCAGATCCCCTGTCAGCATGTTGTGGGAGACGTCGAAGATTTGGAGGCTAGGCAGATTGGATAACTCCACTGGTAGGGTCCCGTTCAGCTTGTTCTGAGAGAGATTGACCACCTGGAGACTGCTCAGGTTGCCCATGGTGCTAGGAATTGGCCCCGTGAGGCTATTGTGTGACAAATCCCTGCATTGGAAGAGCACAGATCTGGTTTAAAACGATTCAGAATGTTCAAGTCATAACTAACTACAGTACCACTAGCACTGAGATAACAAGTGTTCCACATCCTGCTGATGTAGACCTTTGACTTCAGTTTTGAGTGCATCCAGATAAAAAAAAAATGATGACCGGATACTGGGATGCGAGCAAAACAAGGTGACAACACAGACCCATAAATTGCGGGTTGGGGTTCCAAACAGAAAATACGACATCACTGTCCTACATCACTTTCTACAACGTCTCTGGAACCTAGGAAACTGAAACAAATCAAAGCAGTCAAGAAAGCTAAAATAAATAGGCCTAGTCAACTTCACTCACAAGCAATCGCAATGACGTCAAATTTCATTCGACAATATGGGTAAAAATTCAAGGAAAGAAAAAAACAATTTACTTACAGTGAAACGATAGAGCTGCAGTTCCCAATCTGTGCGGGGATGCGTCCCGTGAGCGAATTCCTCCCCATCCGGAGGTCCCGGAGCGCCACCGCGCCGCCAATCTCCGAGGGCACGGTTCCGTCAAGTCGGTTAACGCTCAAGTCGAGCACCTCGAGCAGCCTCATCCCGCCAATGCCGGCCGGCAGCTGCCCCGACAAGGAATTCGAGGACAGGTTCAGAGACTGCAAACCCGCAAAGGCAGTGATCCGCGGCGGGATCTCGCCGGAGAACGCGTTGCTCGACAGGTCCAGCACACGAAGCGCTATTGCAGCGTCCTCGGGCACCTTGACCCAGCCGTTGAGCTGGTTGCCGGCCACCGAGACGCGCTGCAGCGGCAGGCCGAACATCCACCAGGGAAGCTCGCCGGTGAGCGCATTACGGCTTAGGTCGACCTCCACAAGGTTCTTGCAGTTCGCGATGGTGTAGGGAATGTCGCCGGCGAATCGGTTGCCCGACAAGTCAAGCCGCTCCAGCGCCCACATTTCGCCGATCCACGCCGGCAGCTCCCCTGCAAGCGCATTGCCACCGGCGCCGAGGAACCGCAGCCCGGTCAGCCTGCGGAGTGAATCCGGCAGACCGCCCGTGAACAAATTATGCCCAAAATCCAGTGACTTGAGCAGCGCCGCCTCGCCGACATCCGCCGGTATCTCCCCGGCGAGGAGGTTGCGGCTCAAATCCACGTCCCGCAGCGAGCTGCTCCGGGGGAATCCGCCGGGCACACTCCCGGAGAGCTCGTTGCCGGAGAGGTCGAGAGAGCGGAGCGAAGGCAGCGACCACAACCCGTCGGGGATGGGCCCGGCGAGGCGGTTGGATGAGAGGTTGAGGGACACGATTGAGGCGCAGGACGCGACGGCGGGCGGGATGTAGCCCGAGAGCTGGTTGTGCGCGAGGGAGATGGCGCGGACGGAGCGGCATTGGGCGAAGAGCTGGGCGGGGACGGGCGCGGCGAGGTGGTTGGAGGAGAGGTCGAGGGAGCGGAGGCGCGGGAGCGCGGCGAGGAGGTTCGGGAGCACGGGCCCGGAGAGGTTGTTGCGCGGGAGCGCGAGGGAGAGGAGCGCGTCGAGGCGGAGCAGCGCGCGCGGGAGGCGGCCCGAGAGCGACGCCGCCGGGAGCGCGAGCGAGGTGACGCGGCCCGTGCGCGCGTCGCAGCCGACGCCCGGCCAGGAGCAGGGGCGGTCGTCGTCCTCGGTCCACGTGGCGAGGCGGCCCGACGGGTCCGAGACGCCCGTCTTGAAAACCACCAGCGCGAGCACGTCGTCGGTGAGCGCGCCCGTCGTCGCGGCCGCCGCGAGGAGCAGCGCGGCGAGGGGCAGGAGGAGCGGGCAGGCGGCGGCCATCGCGACGCGGCGGGGCAGGAGGAGGAGCGAGGAGGGTGGAGGGATCACAGCGGCGCTCTGCCCATTTGCGCGGAGCAGCTCCGGGGCAGTGCGGGGAGGAGTGGGGTGGGGGCAGTGGCGTAGCGCAGCGCGGCGGAGCCGTGGGGAGAGAGCCAGGGAGGGGAAGCTAGAAGGAGAGGAGGCCCCCCTTGTGCTGCTATTAATGTGCTACGAGTAGAACAAATAGGAAATGGACAAAATGATCTGTTTCCTCGCTTCCATCCGCTTTTGCCCAAAAGGATATGTTTTTCTGGAAAACATTTAATTCCATCGTAGCAATGTAGGCAAAAACCATATCCATAGCGACGAATCCGACCTAAATCCCGAAAATTTCATAGATTTACCTCATTCAATTCAGCTAATCATTTGATAAATAAGGCAAAAGGAAAAAAAGTAACAAGGATTGGAGAAGTGGTTAGGCATCTCTTGCCATGGTGTTATACTGTGCGTGGGTTGACAGTATTGTGCAGTTCGGCCGTTCCAACAAATTCGATCGCGTGTGGCATCGCTAGTTCGCGACCACCGTCATGGTTAGCGTCGCAGCAGCGGCATGCTAGAATGTTCATTTATTTGCCTTTAATTTCTCTTAGCTGGAGTGGATTTACTGGTATTTATCTTAAGCATGGCGCTCCTGATTCATTGCTAATACCCCTTTATGCCAAGTGCGCCTCAAATCTCTAATGTATTGTCAAAATCATTCTAGTGACAGTGCATATCGCAGCAAGCATAGTATACGGGTATGCTGCGATCCGGCTGTAATATTTCTACTTCACAGCATAGCAATAAAATAACAATACGAGACAACAGTTGAACCAAAACTTGATTTTCCTGACTGATCACCATTCAGTAATTCACCGGAGACAACGAGAAGTAATGACAGTAGAATAAAAAATGGGTTTCAGAACTGAATTAACCGGAAGTAATAGATTTTTTGTGCCGATTTACCTTTGAATTCTGTCCGACCAAGCAATTAGCCCTGTTTATGGAACTTCAAAACAAAAGCGTGCGTCAGAAATTTGCCAAAGTTTAGGGCCTGTTTAGATGAGTTTGCAAAAACGCAAAAAAGCTATAAACGCAAAGATGCCAAAGGAATCTTACTAATTTGAAGTACTAAATGAAGTCTATTTACAAAACTTTTTGCATGGATGGGTTGTAAATCGCGAGACGAATCTAATAAGCCTACTTAATCCATGTTTTGCAACAGTGATGCTACAGTAACCATCCGCTAATTATTGCTTAATCATGGATTAATTAGCATCATTAGATTCATCTCGTGATTTACAACCCATCCATGCAAAAAGTTTTGCAAATAGACTTCATTTAGTACTTCAAATTGGTAAGATTACTTTGAAATTTTTTTTTTTACGTTTTTGCAAACTGATCTAAACAGCCACTTAAGATTCCAGGCCTACGCTTGTCAGCAGTGCCTGAAGGTTGCTTGTATTCAATGCCCCGCAACAACTCTCATTTACGCCGGCCGCTTTTGTTCAGAACAGGGGCATTTAATGTGAACTTATTGCGATCTGGAGCAGCATAGGAATGGGGTGGCGTCGCAGCACGGGGGCAGGTATGCCCAGTCACCCACGCCCCGACCCGGTGGGTGAGCCAAGGACAACCATTCGAAAAATTCAAAATTTAGCGCCATATACATCCAGTCGCACAGTGATATGGGCAGTCAAGTTTTAAACATCCAGCATGCAAGTGAGATCAGATTCCTTGCAATGCCATTGTAAATTTTCTATGTGGAGTATAAGTAAACAAATTGCTTAGAGCCAATGGCAGTTAATTTGCATTCAGCGTAGAGTATACTATACGCAATGGAATACACAATAATATTATGTTACTGACATGTGGATCCAAGATACGGTTTCATTGTTGCAACTGTGTCATAGATTATGCAAGGGACTAGGATACAAGGAGCATGAGAAAGGGAGGATATAATAAGAGAGGCAGGAGAGCAAACCGGAATGCTTTGCGGTGAGAGGAGAATCATGCAGGGTTGCTGATGGTGTCCCCCACAGGCTGCCTGTGTTACTGATGCCTCTCATGATGCAGTCTCAATTAGTCTTTGTGCACAAGTTACCTTCTGAGATCCACACCCACATGCAGATGCCTGTAGCTTTATGCAAAGAATGATTCAATAGCGGGCTCTGTCACCTTGCTTTAAACTATGCTATTGTAAACAGCAGATTTTCTACTAATTGACTTTACAGACCACTAACTGTACCCTGTAGCTACTTTGTGTGGAGAGGTGGCATGTGCAGATTTGTTTGGCACTTTGTTTGGTGACTGATAGTATTTACTTAAATTTGTAAGACCCAGTCAATTCTTTGAGAAGACGTCAGTCATAGAGAAAACTGGTATCAACTGTTAGTCAGGTAATAGTTGGAGCAAGAATACTAAAGTAGCTTCAAGGTTGGATGAATGGTAACAGATTGTTATGGATAGTTGCAAGAATCTGAACTCTCGATGAAAAGAAACTTGCCTCAAAGAAGAATGAAAAGAAACTTGAGATTCTGGACAAAATAAAAAGGAAAAGCATATATTTATATGGTCCTCTTCTTGTAAAAAAGAGGGTTTGATTTGCTTTATGAGGACCACACTGCCTTCCTACCACTTCGAACTTCAAGTGTAAAAGTAGAACATTGCGACTTCTGTTAGACTTTGATAGCAAAAGGCCTATCTGTTCCTGCCATTCTTGCAACGATTAAATCAGAAACAAAAGCAAATCAAAATACAACAGCATCGTGAGAGATTGCACCTTTGGCATCTTCTTTCTCCAGCAAAGTAGCATCTTCATTGAAGCAAGATTAACCAGAAGGCTCTCCAAAGAGAGGGCTAGCACCTGCGGAAAACAGGAATCAGAAACATCAAAATGTTGGAGAATCAGCCAAGCAGCTTTCCAGCCAGGTCACGTTTACAGGAATTAGTATTGGATAGTGTACTTGACTGGTGCCAACCAACTTCAAGCAAGGTAAGTCCTCAAAAAAAAAAATCAAGCAAGGTAGCAGGCGTGAACTACCAGCCAAATGACAATTGTGCATGTAGAATAATAGCCCCGCTAACTGTACATCCTATTCTTTACCACAAGAAAGAACATGCTAGCCACAAGAAGACTACCTACTACTATATAGTATATTACAGACAAATCCATGCTCTTCACCAAATCTTATCTCAAATCCTCAAAGTGTTCCAGTAGTTGGTAAAAATGCTGTATCACTGATGATAAGAAAAATGTCAAACGAAATAGATATGGTCAGGAACATTTGATATGCAAATAGAATGTCGTGGCCCAACCGATACTCAGAGAATTATTGTTGCCAACAGCTCATATCAAGTGAAGTCTATAGATGGGCAGGCATCATGAGAGGAGAGCCACACTGCACCCACCAGTCACTATATTCCTAAAGGACGTGATGGCAAGAAAATGCAGATCTAGAAGTTAAAAAAACATAGCAGGCCACAACATCAATTACAATAGTTCTTAATACTAAAAATTTGCACTGAATAGAGAAAAAATGAATAAATTGGTTAAATGTTGAAAGTTGAGACCATAGAGGAAAAAAAGTATTCACATCTTTTATGATGAGTGGAAAATTCAAATACAGGATTTGGTTAAGCAAACAATACTGCTGTGAATTGAACCACAAATCCCTTTGCAAGCACATATTGGTCCAACAAGCTTCAGTATGACCTAATGAGTCAATGACCAAACACATTGTTAGGGATCATGACAACTATATTGCCCAAAAGCAGGACAGCAGGGTTAGGGCCTTAGGGACATCATGTTAGAGGCAAAGAGACATAAAGGCAAAAGGGAAAAGGAATGTGTGGACCAGTGGGCAGTGCTGACCTACATAGAGTGAGAACCAGAGCTGTTTCCCAACACCTCCCAAGCGACAGTATCATATATGACTACCACAAGCTTTACAAGCACATATGGATCAGAGCACACATCTATAACAGACTAACAGAGAATAATTGAAGTAGGTCCCGTTATCATTCGAACCCAGGACCCAGAAATAACAGTAGTAAGTTCAATTCCGCAAAATCTCTATTAAAACAGTCAAAAAGGTTAAAAACTTACATAAGAGACGTGCTTGGTTTTAACTTTTAAATGCAGAACTTCAGAGTGATTTCCCAGACAAGCTGGTTCAGCATGCAACAGACTATGTCAGGTTCGGGAAGGTACAGACTAATCAGTATCACATAAGAGATCTGCTTGGACTGAGACATGAAGTGTACTTCAATGGCAGTGCAGTAGGGCCTGATACGGTAAAGCCACGAAGATAGCATGAAGATTGGCAATCTGCAGTTCAGGAATCCAAGATGAAAACAGTCATTCAAAACATAGCTATTCTTTTTTTTTTGGAATAATCGCTACTCAAATTGCAGATAAGAAAGGATACCGAAGCTATAAGAGTAAGACATGTAACTTGAAACAGAGCAACTGTTGATGAGCACGTAGCTCCTTACGGCTGATGCATATAGCAGATTTTCATAAAGCCCCAACAAATACGACCATGTGTCCATGTGTATCAGTCCTGATACGAAAGGACTAGAGAACAAGCAGTAGAGAGAGCAGTTTGCACTCTGCATTCTGCACCACCAATCTTGTAACTTCAGGTAGTGATGCCCGATGCTTCCAAATAGTACACACTTAAACCAGTCAATTGCTTGAAGATCTGGAACTATAGAACAACAACAGTGATATATTGATGGCCATTAGCCAACAAATGAGCTGCAAACACAGTTAGCCATTTTTTTAGGGAAAAACGCAGTTAGCCATTAGCATGCTTGCTAGATTATCCTTTTCAATTTGACATTAGCCTTCATATGACCAATGCAGCTGCAATAGCAGCGTAAACCAGGACTAGTACTGTCATATTTATCACACTGAGAAACGATCGGCCCGTATTCCAATAATGCCCACTAATTTGAGTGCTACACCACAATATGGCCGGCACTGTATCAAGCCCAAACACAACTTCAGGCCTGGCACAAGCCTTGGCCGTTGGATTCGAACACTTCATCCAGTAATTTGGCCCGCATAGTCTAACAGAACTAAGCGACTATGAGTACGATTATTGTTCGAAAAAAAACAACATAAATACGAGTCGAAGCCAGTGGTACCCTTCCAGGCAGAGGGCCGCCGTGGAGAGGCTTGGTGGCTGCTGCTTGGCCTCATCTGTACCCAGCGGCAGCGATTCCTTCGTCTCCGGAACAATTCAGCTAACAGCGTAAGAGATCCGAGACACCCCGTCGATCTAGGGCAAAATTAATGCGGGAGATACCGGGATTCTCATCCGAGCGGTGGATCCGGGCGGGCATGGCCACCATGGCCGACAGATTCCGGCGCGTTTCCTCCGCTTCGATGCCGGTGCTCGAACAGGTAGTGGATTCGGGAATTCGTTGGAGTACGGGGTTCGAGAATTTGCGTGCCGTGGTGCTTTGTCTGCGGTTCTGGGTTGATTTTTGGGGAAATTTTCCCCAAACCGCGCTTTAGGTCTTGCGCTGTTTAAATTGGTGGGCCGGGGGGAATTCGCTGCTGGGCCTTTCTGCCGTGCCACGATGGCTGGGCCTGGCGGCTGGCGGCATTGCGTGCGCGCGAGTCGCCGAAGACTCCAGCGAGAGATGATCAGATGAGAGGAGCGCGCGAGCGGCCGGCGGCCAGCACGCCGCCATCTCATCCGGGGGCGGATCGCAGTATGCACTCGGTCTCGGTGGCTGCGGCGCCGGCACCGATGGTGGCGTGGGCGGTGCCCTCCTGCCGGCACCGGTGGTGGTAGACACTAGACACGCACGCACGCACAGTGACAAAGCTAGTACGGGCTCGTGCACGCTGAACTTTTTTCCCCTTGGACGGATCTAACCCCGACCTGATCGACCCGACGACCACTACAGCTGATCTGGTTCGGGCCTTCCGCGGCCGCGGGACCGAATGATGGCATTGAACAACGGCAACGGGGACCTTCCCATGTCCATGTCTTCACAACCTCGCTGCCGGCAAAGAGGAAAAGCCGAGAAAGTGACGCTAGGTCGCCGAAGGCTTCGGTTGGAAGATCAGTCGTGTTTGCACAGCTGTTAGCGACACCGTTCGGCCATTCTCCGTTCACAGTCATGCACTCCAGATTCATAGAATCACGGTTAGTTCTGGTCGTTCACATCCCGGTAGAGAACAAACCGGTCAAAAAGAGCACGCATCACCAACCGGCAGACAGATGGTGATCTGGTGAAGAACGTGGATTGAATCTGGGGAGAAATTTTCACCCACCCTGCCTGCCCCAGGCCAAAAAGGACACATTAGACAACCTTGTTATCAAACAAAATCTGCAGATGGACTAATCTTCCAGGCGTGCAGTTGAATACAGAACGCGCCGTGACTGTGCAGCCGTCGTTCAGATCATTCGACAGAAACGGCTGAACCATGGTCTACGAATAGTCGATTGACTGCAGATGCCAATGACGGTACAACAAATCTGCACTACCTACCGTTACAACATCATGAGCTGCACACCAACAAAAACGTATACAACATCATGAGCTACACACCAACAAAAACGTTCCATTTCAGAATATAACATCTCCGAAACGCGTGCTGGACAAAGAAATCGAGAATGCAACGGAACAACAAGCGCGCGATGAGCAACGACTCGCTATTGAGAAATCTCAGGCAAAGAAGCAATCAGGCTGGGCCAGCGTCAACAATTGCGACGATAGATTAAACGAACAAACTTTCCACAGACAGGAATTCAGCATCTCCAACTACTGAAACAGATGTCATGAACAGTTTCCTTGTACCAGCTGCAACATGTCACATGAGATCGTCATGTGGATAGCGACACTCGATAACACAAAGTGCTTGCCGACAAGCAACTGATGCAAGGCACCTAACACTTGGCGCCCAAAGGAACCAGCTGAAAGGTTTGGCGTACGGGCGAACAGAAACCGGGTAACACGAGTTTATATTGCATAATGAGGTAACATGGCCCACTCAGCACGCTCGCTTCCATCCAATTAGAGCACAAAAAGGTATCTACAACCTGGTCCTATTTACAATTCACCCTGCTCTGCTTAGTTATTACTCAAGGGCATTACATAAGGCCACTTGTCTTACAATACAGCACATAGCACTAAAAATCACTAGGCTAACAAAGAAACAAATAAATCGAAGAAAAGGAAATAAAAGAACAGTATGGACATTCAAAAGCCTTCTACGCTAGACCTACGCATGATAGGGGGAGGCGTTTTCTTCGTAGAGCTTACCCTGGGATCATCCAGAGTAGGGGAGCACATCCTTGGATGAAGCAAAGCAGATGTCGATGACCTTGGTGAGATCAAGTGTTGGTTATGCGAAGGTGGCGACGGAGAGAAGGTTATAATAGGATGCTGGGGCACAATTCCATTGAGGGATGTAGATTTTAACATTATTTTTCTTGGTGCGGCAGACGGCTCTTGCAGAGGATATCGGCACGGAACCTTTATTTCCTGGACTCCTGCTAGGGCCTCCACAACATCCCTCATCGTTGGCCTCTCTGATGGATCTTTATGCAAGCATTTCAGAATTATGTCTGCTACTATCCGAGCAGCCTTAGTAGGAAAGCGCCCTTTTATACGGGAGTCCATGATCAGGGATAGGCGACTGTCATCGGTAAGGAAAGGCCTACTCCACTTGACAATATTGCGTTCTTCTTTGGAGGACCTGGCATCAAGGTTCTTTCTTCCGGTTATTAGCTCCAGTAACACAACTCCGAAGCTCCACACAATACTCTTGGGAGTGAGTAAACCTTTCTCCAAGGTCTCCACTGAAAGGTTTGCTGCAGACTGAAGAAAACAAATCTCCAGTGAACAATATGGTACTGATAAATAATAGGTACAATGCAGCTAGTTTATCTCACAGTATTATATATTTGTTAACTGCACCCAGTGCTTCTTATAATAAAAAAAAACATATGAGAGAACCCATGCAAACTGAATAAAGAAATAGATATTGCTGAGCACACTATTCAAACCAATGGAAGGATATGATATGTTACAGTGAATAGGTCGCTGCCACTCAAGGGATAATATAAACATCTACATTGCATTAGGACAAAACATACCACAGGTGCATTAGATATCTCCTCCTCAGTACTGAAGCCAACACAACCATAGCCTGAAAGCTTAGCAGTGAAATCTTTATCTATTTGGATGTTCGAAGTTGAGAACTCACTGTACATGGCCTGGAAACAAACAGAAACACAAATACAAGTTAAAGCCAAAACATCAGGATAAGGTGGTTGAAGCCAAGCAAAATTAAAACCACAACTTACACGTAACGTCATAAAACAATAAATCAAGTAGTTCTCACCTGAAAAGGTCCTTCGTCATGTAAGAAAGCTAGACCTCTGGCAGCACCAAGAGCAACCTTTAAACGTTTAGACCAGTCCATGAAACGACCATCCATTCTTCCAAAGAGTAGCTTATCTAAGCTGCCATGATGAAGCCGCGCATAGACCAACATCCTTCCATTGGAATCTTCTCTTGCATAATAGCCGATTAATTTACATAAATTGGGATGCTGAAGCGATGCTAATGTGTTCACTTGCGCTTTAAACTCCTTCAAACTCTGCTGGTGATAAACAGTATGTCAATGTGTTGCATCAGCAGAAATAATGAGCTCGATTGTGAATACTACTTTAGTATAACACAATAAACTTGATTGACACATCAGCCTATGATAAAAGGTAACGATATTCAATTTATCACATAGAATTTTATGTTCTATCAACCATTGCAGGCTAGTAGCTACATTCACTCCAAAATATTTTCTGACGCAAATAAGGCATTGCCTAGGAGTGGGTACTAGACCAAAAGTTCTCTACATCGAGGACCATGCATTATAAATTGCATGCAACGGAAGGCATGAAATCTCAAATAACCAAATAAACATCAGTAGGGCGACATAACAACTGACCGGAGACAAAACCAAGAAGTGAAGTATAGAAAGCAGTTTGCAGTAAATAGTAGAAACAAGAACAAACACATGGTCGCTTCAGAAACATGTTACCCACCCCACATCTGCAGTGGTCCTAAATCCTAATTAGCATTCAAAAAATGGAATGGTATATTTATTATGGCCCCAGCATAGCATATGTCAGTAGAATAGGCTTTTGGTCACCTGCCTATAAAATGAGTCTGATACTATAGCATGAATTCAGGTCCTTGATAGAATATTAAATGCTGTAAAATTACTGAATGATATATCCATGCAGTATCAAGCTATGTCATAAAATGCCAGACATCTCTGTCGGCAAGCTGGCCAAAGTAGCAAATGAAATTCGCCTTATAAGCAATTTGCACACCAAAAGCCAAATGTCAACAACAGCTAAGAAAATATGTAACTAAATTGTTTCGGGAATATAAAGTACCTGAGTGGAGGGTAGTAATCGAGCTACTGTTGCTTCTGTGGTCTTTGTATCACTAAAGTCATCCCTGAAGGTTGCCTTATATGATGTTGAACCAAGTGTTTCTGAAACACACTGATCACTAGAAAACCACTGGCAAGCAGATGAAACTTCCTCATAAGAGAAGATTCTAAGTCCATCACATTTCTTTGGAGGCAGTGGGAGAGGGCCAGACATCTCCAGTGGCCCACTTACGTTGCTGGCTTTGAAGCTACCAAAGTTCCTCAAAGAATGTCCTTCCGGTGAAGGAAGAGGAAGGGGCAAAGGATTTGAAAAGCGGTGCCCCTTTGTCGAACCTTCCTTATCCCTGGAGTCATCTTGATCTCCATATTCAGCGTATGGAAAGCCAAACTGATCAACCACAATAAGGGTTGATGGAGCAGACAACACACGAGCTCTGCTGTTATAAACTTTATTTGCCGACTGGGAGATTTTAGCCCTGTCCCTAAAACTAGGAGGAGCTGATTGCAAGGATGGCACATGAACTTCTGGCTCCGGAAGTCTAGAGGACGTACTTTCCCTAGCATCAACCGATTTCTTGCTCGGAGCAAAAGGATTATCAAGAGGGCCTTTCTTCTTCTTGGATCTGAGAACAGTGAAGCAACCCATCATCCGTACACCAGGGAAAATTTCTGCATGAATCCAAAAAAATGAAAAGTTAGCACATATTGCAAAAATTAGGCAGATCCTTGTTACATTGTGATACTTAGTCAATATCAGCACAAAACTAGTGTCATGTATCATGTTCCGCACTTATTGAAGCTAAATCCTCAACAACAGTCAAAATCATGCAAGAAGAAATATCTCGGTTGAATAAACCAACCAGGGAACCATCACCAGCAAAGTAGAGATAACACCTGAACTACCAAAGGCCCTTTTCCTTGCAGAGTACTATCACCAATCAGTCTAGACGCAACCATACATACTACATCAACCTGCGGGTAATTTCTAGCATTGGTCTACATATGCATCATTCGATTTCTGAACACATCACTAGTTGGTAAGCAGCTCAATTTCGCAGAAACTGCGCGTGCCCGCAACTACCCCCGCATTAAGACCGATGAAATTGAATAGTCGAACTCTCACCTACTCAAACCAAACTAGCCATTTCGGTCACGCGACCAACTAAAAATCTAAAATAAGCGTTCGTGCACAACTAAGCAATTGACTCTACCAACCAAGGATGACTCGACACAAACCCGGTGAACTCGGCCTGTATGCAATCGGGACGGCCCTCGACACCATACAGACGGTCACCCAGAGCTTATACGCCCAAATCCAAAGCTCCAGTTCCGCGAAATCTACAATGCGAGGTGCTGGACAGCAGATGTTCGGATGAACCCGCAGCACGTGAGAACCGAATGACACGAGATTAGCCAGACGAGGAGAAGATCCAAGCCGAAGCGGGAACAGCTCGCAGCCGGCCCGGCGAACAGCGAGCTCAAAACACCGCCGAAAAAGCAGGTGACAGTTCGAGATGACGAGCGAAGCACGAGAACAGGCAGGAGGCGGCGCGGGGGCCTGAGCACGAACCTCGGCAGCGGAGCTGGGGCTCCTCCGGCACGGCGACGGCGGCACCTGCGAATGGGACGGGGTGAGATTCGCTCGCTGCTCAGGTAGGGATTGGCATCTAGGGGGGCGCGGGACGGGAATGGGGAGGGAGCCGGAGAGGAAAGCAAATGGTAGGGCGTGAGATATAGGGGCAAACGAGGGCGAGAAAAGTAAATGGAGGTTAGAGAGAGAGAGAGGGCGAGAAATAACTTGAAGAAGAGCGGCACCGGTCAAAGGTAGAGAGAGATTGAGATAGCAACTCCGAGGCGGCCGTTTATATTCCACCCTCTTAATGATGCTTTTTCAAGGATCCCCTCCTAACCATAGCCTGTCTTTTATATAACTAAAAACGTCGCTAGGGTTTGTTCGGCAACTAGTACTAAGAAGAGGGGGTAAAGGGGTAACAATGAGACGCAACCGATGTTAAAATTGGGGAGCTGCTGTCCAGGCCTTCCGGACAGCTTGACCAAACATTCCCTAATAGTTTTGCGGGATTTTTTTCATGAAGGTCGAGATTGTATTTTTTATAAACTGGCAAGATTGTATTTAAACTCTATACAAATATACATGCTCGTATAGGCGTGCATACTCATCCTCGTAGATTCAAGCTCAGCCTTATAAAAAGAAAGAGGTTCCTTATATACCCTCAAGAAAACACATAATCCCCTATATATCACCGATATGTCTATGACATGTGGAACCTGACACATTCACTGATAGTGACGCATAAGAGATTAAGGGAATAGCCAGTAGCAAGTAGAGCACAGGAGATTGTGGCCATGAGGGTTAAGATATGGTAGTTTTTCAATGAAAGGGTTAAGACATGGAGTAAACTGGTACATGGATTTTGAAAACACTAAGACAGTAACCAGAGTAAAAGGGTGTTATACCGAGTATGTGAGATATTGCCATGACAATGCATCCAATATGTCATCTCGTACTGTTTTTTCATAGATGATAGATATCGATGATGTCACACCTATCACACGATAACTGCTTCCTAATAAGAAAAAGGATAGTTTTAATTCCTTGCAAACACGAAGGTATTGGTCCAAGTTCTAAGGTTATACAACAAGCACTAAGGATTTAGTTTTTTTTCCTACGTTTATTTTCCTTCTTGGAAAAATTGGTGCCGCTATATTGGATGGACCTTGCTTTTTTCGGAATTCATAAGATTACCTAGGCAATTATCAAGTCTTTTCTCTCAGTCTTCCTTTTGTTTCTTAGAGATGGTTAAGGCAAAAGTGCAACCGGGGCGGCTTTGAAAATTGACATCTCAATGCTTAATCGCCTCTTCTCCCTTCTAATAAACAAAACAACGGAGGAACTAGCAAAAGTACACTAGCTCATCCCTCCTTGTTCAAATGAGAATTTTGATCATTCCTCTCGCTTTACATTCTTATTAGCACAGCCACGTTCTTCTCGACTGACGTGAGTACTAAAGAAAAAGGCACTGTTGACGTCGGAGGACTGGATTACTTGGCCGTCTATGAAAAGGATCGCGTGCAGGCATCTCTCGAAGTCATTGCCGCGCCGCTATGCCCCTCTTGTTGAATTGAACGGAAGAATCCAAGCCTTGGAACACACAGCTATCCTTCTAGAAAAATCATGCACTGATGACCTGGAAAATCTACTCTTAAGATACCATACCAGAACAGCGTGAAGTGCTGGTCTTATCGTTCTAAAGTTAGTTATTGTTTTCCCTTATTAATCGAATGGTACCAGCCCGACATTGGCGTTGAATAGGATTAAGAGTGAGCTTACCAGCAGCTACATATTAGGTTTTACCAGCTGCCTTGTGCTTAGTTGAGTGTTGAAGACTGCTGTGCAGCAGCCAGTTTGCAGTGCAGGTGCAGCTAAAAAATGGTGGCCCCGAAACCGTACGACACCAGGCAGACCAACCGAAATCAGCCACGTGTTTCAGATTGTACTGGTGTTTTTTCGACAAAATACGAACAGAACCTAAATGGAAATTGTGGTCAGACCGGCACAGCCGCAAAATCTAGCGCAAATTTGAATTCCGGTTTTGACAGAACTGCGAAGAGTATCCTAATGGTTTCGGCAGAAATTTCTGCAAGGAAAACGTAGCAGTGGTTGTCAGAGTAGAATTTTCCAGGGGGCAGTCCCACAGAAAAAGTCCAAGTGAAGTGCGTGACCGGCGAGAAGTACTATCCAAGGATCGCGATGCAAATGCGCGCATGCGGAAGGCCCCTCCTCATAAATTAGTCAAAGGGGGAGGAACGGGCATGCAGCTCTACCATGCCGCATAGTCATAGATATGTCGCGGTGGCAGCGGGGCCCACGCGGATGTTGACAGGCCGGTCAAAGACGAGAAAAAAATAACTAGACAAGGGATTTTCTAGTTTTCCAAGGGCGTAGCTGGAGTCAAAGAAAGGGAAGGGGGCGATAGGGTTTAGGCGCTTGACCGCATCCCGACCGTCCGAACAGCGACCGACGGCGGTGATCGGCCCAGCGCCACCGGTCGGTCGGGAGTAAAGCTCGAGGGGGAGCGAAGGGTGAGGACCACGCGCCCGAGCATTGATGGAGCTGCCTGGCGGGGACGCCATGATTGGGCAATCATCCGGGGCTTCCAGGCGCCCGCACGAATCTCGAGGCGTGCCGTGGCGGGGCAGGAGCGCGCGACTGTGACGCATCCTGGTTGGTCGTGTCCGATTGGATCTGGTTGGTGCGACCAATCAGGCTGTGTTGACTGTTGAAACATATGGATTCGTAGACATCTGCATTAAATTTTGTTTACTTGGCGATGAGAATAAACAAAAAAAACTATCTACGAGTAATAACTAAATTGAACGTCTAGTATCTAAAAAGGGAAGACTACACTAGTTTACGGGTGATGTCTGTCAGACTATTAGGAAATGTATGCATTATCTAATATTATTAAACTTTTGAAATTGCGAGGCTTCGATTTTTCAAATGTTGCGGAAGAAGAAGAAGAAGAGACTGTATATTATTGGCGGGAATATAATCGCAGACGATAAGTATATGAGAGACAAACTGTTGGACACGCCCCAAGCTCCGGTCCCTTTACAACCAGTAGTTTCGATTAGATTACAGGAGCACCCAAAGTGTGTACTTTATTTTTGTCCTTTCTTTGCAGTTTGCAGGAGCAGGAGTGGTACTGTACTTTCCAAAAGAATGTCCGGTGTTCTCAACGCCTGCCTCGGTTTCCATTCACATGATCACATCTTCTAGCACGCACCGTATGTACCGGTACGACGTGCATTTCCCGTCCAAACGAGAACGTACGTGCATCGCGTGTCACCTGCCGCTAAAAGATATTTCCGGTCGTGTGCCTCTCACGGCCACGGCCACTTGTTCTGTCTGCGGCTAGAGCAGTATAGTGTGGCGCCGCCCGACCGCTCGGCGTCACAGAACTCACGAGCGTCGCCGTCGCACCGTTCCCGTGGCCGTCTCGGGAACCTGACCCCTTTTCACATGGTTCCTCTTGGCGTTGGCGCTCCCGGAGCCCGCAAGCCGTCGGCGCGCGGGCGCTGCCAAATGCCATTGCATCATCGGCCGAGCCGGGTCAGGCAGGGGTCAGAGCCCTGGGCGGGAGGCAGACGATTCCTGGAGCTCCCGTGCGTTACGCAACAAGGGACGGGGCGCGTCCAGACGTCGCGGGCTCGCAGTCGCAGCAGCGGAATGGCCCGCCTCCCTCCGCCTGGCGGCCAGCGCGGCTTCCGGGTCCCGATCGCGCATCCGCCGCCCCGTTGGATTCGTCGCCGGCGGCAGGCGACAGAAACAAGGGTGCGGGCGGGGCGTTCCCGGCGGCGTGGCCGTCAAGTCACCCGCTGCGCCTTCCCGCCCGCACCACTGCCGCCCGCCTGACAGTAACGGCCCGTCGAACCGTTCCCTTGGCAGCGTAGCGGGGCTTCGGAAGGCTCGGGAAGAGAGCGATGCAGCACGCCCCCCGGTATTCTACATTCCGATAGCAAGTCGCCTTCCGTGGCCGCGGTCTGCCCAGGCAGCAGCGACACGTGCCGCTCTGGGTCCTCTCGCCCGTGGCGGCGTTCTCTGCCGTGTAGCGGGCTCACAAACAGTACTAGCGGCAATCCAGTTCGCAACCTCCTCCACGCTCTGGCATGTTGCGAAATTCGTAGCAGGCCTTCTCTGCCTTGGGTTTCTGATGACCAGGGATACCATACTGGACCTGCGCCGTTCCAGCCAAGTTCAGAATCATCATTGTGCGCGCGCGCGGCTCTGACGGCCACGTTTGGATGCCCGCTGCGTGCTTGCGATAATTAAAAGATATAAGGTGCGGATAATCACGAGCTGGAAACCGTGGTCCAAGGTCCAAATCCTAGTCCTTGGGGTCAACAGGCACCGATGCGGTATCCATGCCAAGTTTGAAACGAAACCGGCCT
Source organism: Panicum hallii (assembly GCF_002211085.1). Lineage (NCBI taxonomy): Eukaryota > Viridiplantae > Streptophyta > Magnoliopsida > Poales > Poaceae > Panicum > Panicum hallii. Next base: position 6,662,322 of record NC_038046.1, on the reverse strand, counting down.
GGTCACTCCATAATTCTGGCTCTGCTACCTGCGTTTGCCTGTTTGGCCCGGCTGCCGGAGCGACAGTGCAGGCGTGCAGTCCTGCCATCGACTTCCACACGATCATAGTCACTTGCAAAGCATCACGTGGGCGATCACCAGACGATTTACACGCACGCAGGCTGCGAATCGGCCGTGTGAACGGCGGCTCTTTAATTAAACGAGCTGCTTCACAATTTCCATCAGTTTCAGAATTTCTTTCGGCATCATTCTACAATAAAAATATATTAATCCAACAATAACATGAAACCATTTAAAAACTAAATAAGCAACAAACAAAAAATATTCACAACCATATAAACAAATTAATTTTATAACCATATAAACAAATTAAATTCACAGCATGGTCCCTTTCTCTACACTTCCCCACTTATTCATCATTGTGCTCATCATATTCATAAAATCTCCTTTTGCTTTTTTCTTCGAGAACTTGAAGCTATTGTGCTAGTACTGGTTGATCTCCTCTTGCTCCCTGAACTCATAGGAGTATCAAACTTATCATTCTCTTTTTTTTCTTCCTCCTCCTCATCTTCCTCTCTTGGTATGTATGAGGTGGTTCTATCAATAGCCACATTCTTGAACATGATCTCAAGATGAGAGCAATAATTAGCCTCCACATGGATTAGCTTTCTCAACTCAGCTTTATTTTACTTGCCATGTAGTATGACAAACAAGTTCACAATTAGGGAAATGTAATTCATCGTAATAAAAATACTTTGAACAGGCAAACAAATGATTTACCTTAAAGGTTGGTCTTACACCAGTGATGACTGGCTATTACTTCCCCGCTAAGACCACCGTTAATATCATTAAAGTTGTTACACATCTTTCAGAATAGGTAGAATTGTTTGAGTATACTAACACGGTTCCTGAGTTGTTATCATACCTCAAACCAGTTCTTGCATAATATTTGTCAGACACAATCTTATATCCTCTTCCACTCATAGTGCCATTATTCCAATTCCCTGCCTCTATTTGGTAACACTACAATTCACGCAAGGTGTAAAGATTAATATCCCTCCATGAACAACTTAAAAAACTGAATATCACCAATCACTGTAGGGACCAAACAACCTACTGCATGCATCAAACAAACTAATCCAAGCATCAAATAACCTACTACATGGATCAAACAATCTACAGCAAGCATGAAACAACCAACTGCATCAAGTATTAATGTGAAGTGAAGGACAAACTTACATTGGAGCTCCCTTGGGCAACTTCTTCCAAGTCATCATCATCGCCATCCCAATCATCAGCAGCGTTGCTGCCGGCAGGTCCGGCACTGTCCGAACCAGATCGAGCAGCGCGAAGTCCTACACGGGATCCATGAACGGATCCACATGAGTCCACTCCACGCCCGCCAATACCATGTCCACGTGGATGAGCTCCGAAATCCCGGGACCTTGCGATACCCTCACCAACCTGACCTCCTCCACGACCACCTTGAGCAGATCGAGCAGCGCATTGCGGGCGCACTGACGGGATCTTCATGGTGGCACCTCCACTTCCCAGTGTGGGCTGGTGGATTTGTTGGTATTGATCCATGTAAGGAAAATCCATTTGGGAGTTGAGATCCAGCGCCGCCATACCTCTCTGGGGATCATGGATGACCGGATCCGAGAAAACCGCCTGAGAGAACAAATCGAAGCAAGTGGCGGGATCAGGCTGCAAAAGGTTGTCCGGGTAGCCGTCATGCCCATCTCTGTCCATCTCCCAATGAGGTTGAAGGCGGCAAGCAGGGGCGGGGATGGGGGCGCGCAGTGCCGGGAGGACCGCAGCGGTGAGGGAGCTCTACGGCGGCGCGCAGGGACGGGTGAGCGCGGCGGCAGCTGGAGCGCAGCGACAAGGGCTGCCAGGAAGGGAGATGTGGGACCGCGCGCGGCCGGCAAACAGACCGAGGCGGAGGACCTGCGAGCGCGAGGGGTGGAGACGCTGCAAGCGCGAGTGTGCGGGATGCGGGGTAGGTGAGGGAGATAAGAGTAGTTGAAGGAAAGAATGGATATTTTGATAGAGTCTACAGAAAATAAGTTGCATAAATATCCCTTGGAGGGACTTATGTGTATAAATCTCACCTATAAGCGCTTATATTTGAATAAAAAAAGCTTATTAGAGATTTATTGGTGAGGTTTATGATAAACACCCTGAAACCAAACACCTCAGTTGTAAGAATGGTCTATATAATTACATGAGATTGGCCGTTTGGTCTCAGCGGAAGACCGGTGTAGCGGTAGCATGAGACGGTAGCCGTCTTCCCTTCTTCGCAGGAGAACCGAGAAACTGGACGATTGACTGAGCGACTGATGACCGAGACCGACGAATCTCGCGAATAACGGCGCACCTCAAGCTGCAACCAACCGTGAGAGAAATAGCCAACCGCTGAAAGGTTTTGGCTCGAGCGGGACTGGGATGACCATGGATCGAGTTTGCATTCCAACTTCACTGAAACTCAATGGGCCGAAACTAGCCCGTGCATGACTCTGCAGCACTTTTCAGTTCTCTGCTGGGCGATCGATCCCTGCTGGATCTCCATAGGCGAATTTAGTAATTGGGCCGACCCATGGGCTTGAACCCTCTTTTCCCCTAAAAGAAGTTTATGAGATAGATACAAATCTGAAGCAGAGGCCGAAACATAACACGGCCCACGAGAGCCTCCACCAGTCCCCGCACCAACGCCTCGGCCCACGGGTCCCCAACAGTTCCCATCCGTCGGATCACCTCCCCAAAAGCCTGAAAACCCGACATGTTGAGAAGACGATGAAGATGCAACGACAAAATCAGAGTGAAGGTCACGAAAAAATATTACCCGAGTAATAAAATCAATAAAAACTAGTAAATTCCTTATATACTAAACAGCTACTCTAGCTATCATTTTATATGCCACTTAAGAACTTCTCTTCCCTTCATCGACATCTGTTAACTTTGCGCTCCTTTACATGATAGCAAACTATGTCCGTCACCGGGAAAAACAGTTTCGCCCTTAAGATAGCATGGAACAAATTTTTGGCTAATTCTTCTGCAGCCACTGCCTCTGCCTGAGTATGCGAGGGACCGTAGGTCGTAGGAGACCGCCGCTGCAAAGGACTCGTCATGTCTCTGCACTCCGCTGCCATGCCGGTAGGCGCGAGCCCACCGCCGGAGGAAACCTCGAAGCTTGCACGAAGAAGGTTACATCAATTAATGCTTTGGGAAGATCTGGGATGACGATTGAATTGGTGCGTAGGGGGTGGAGGCTGGCTGGGTTCAGTTCGTCAGTGGATTCACCGTACACGGCCAAAATCGCCATTACAGAGACATCGTTCGGCAAACGTAACGGGAGTGGGCAGGCGAGGGAATGCCATGGAAGGAAACTCAGATTTCTTGACGATAGGTAGCTATCATTTCGCATGGCGTACAAGAAACTTTCTCTATGTACAAACCGGGGCGACCGCCAGGAGGAAGGCAAGCGCAACTGCACAGGAGCAGAGCAGAGGACATGCCGAACGGATAATGGAACGACATGCAATCTTCACTCGAGTGCGACCTAGGAAACTAGGAGTACTATAAACAACTGGTACAGGGCCCACGGATCGGCCTCTGATCGCAAAATATCTCACGGCCACGGAACAAAAGAAGCTCGCATACCTGTGGCCCCGCTAACAATCGGCAGGCGGGCCCCTCCTGTCCATGTCATCCGATGACCACCGCGATAGCAGCAGCCTCGCTGCCCTGCCGCCGGCTCCCCCCGGCGGCGGAGGACGCGGCCTTGGCTTTGCCGGGTTCGGCGGCTTCGAGCACGGTGCCGCGGCACGTGGGGCAGGAGTCGTGCGAGAGGAGCCAGGTGTCGACGCAGCGGACGTGGAAGCCGTGGGCGCAGCGCGGCAGGACGCGCACCTTCTCGCCGTCCGCGAACTCGCCGAGGCAGATGGCGCAGACGTCGGCGGCGACGGCCGCGGCCCCGTCGGCGCCGCACGCGCCGTACACCTCCACGGGGATGCTCCGGAGCGCGCGCCTCTTGAGCCCTCTCCCCCTGCCGCCGGCCCCGGCGCCGGCCTCCGCCTCCGACGCGCGGCGCGCCCAGCGGATGAGGCACCGCGCCAGCTGGTTGAGCCCGAGCGCGAAGAGGAGCGCGAAGAGCAGCGCGGCGAGGATGATGACCATGTTGGTGTCGAAGCTGGCGTCGCCGCTCCCCGGGCTGCTGCTCAGCGCGTGCTGCGCCCCCGCGACGGCGCTCCCGGGCGCCGGCGACTCCGGCGGGCCCAGGTACCAGCCCATCGACCGCCCGTGCACGCCCATGGACGCCGCCGCTCGATCTCCGGACATCCACCAGTCCACCACCCTCCTCTCCCTCTTCACCTTCCGTCTCCGCCAACACGGCTCGTGGTGCAATCACGCGCCGGCGGTACAGGTGATGCTGCTCCAGCCACCACGATAGGCGGTCACCACCACTCCACCAGTGGAGAGCGCTCTCGCTTCGCTTTAGCACCCGCTCCGTATCTATCCGTCTTGGCCCGGAAAAGTTTGATGCTTGTGATCAGTGTGATCGAGCCGGCCTTTTGATCGGTCTCGCGTGGCGCGCGACGAACCGGGCCGGCTGCTGCAGGTAGGGCCGGACGTGAAGTGGAAAGCTCCCCGGCGGAAGCGGCCGTGGGAGGAAGATTTTATAGGCGGGGACCGGGGAGGATCGCGGAGCAGGGCCGCCCGGCGGCGGTTGGGGCGGAGGGCCGGTCGGCACCGGGTCACGTTACGGTGGGGGCACCCGAAAGCTCGCGCCTCACATGAGAAATATCTGTGTCCGATGCGCTCGCCGCGCGTGCACCTGGCGCTAGCCACGCGCGTGCGGTGATGCAAACCCGCGCGTGCTCTTTTGGTTTGCTTTGGCTGGCGGCCCGGCCGGGCTCCGGCGTGTCGGCCTCCGCTCGGCTGTACTGTCGCGGAGCGGCGGGGTGTTGGCTTGCACTTGCAAGTCCTGCACGCAAACATTTGCTGAATTGCTGACGTGTGTAGTGTAGTGTAGAGGCTCGAGCAACCATTTTGGAAGTTCATGGATGGGCGCCGCTATCTAGTGAAAAAATCCTCCGAACCTGCAATCTTTCTTTTCATATGAGAAATCCGGTGTGCCAGTTAAATATGTACCTTTTGTAAATGTTAAAAAAAGTTGCAAATATCAGGATTCAGAACAGGCCAAAGACGGCCGCAACCCGCACTGCGCCGTGCCTTATGCTCCTGTCAGCTCCGTAGCAGTTCCTTTCATCGAAGGTTAACTCTGCGTAGTGCGCGTGCATTGCATCACCGTATCAGCCCCTGACACTCCGCCGATCTACCGTAAAGTATAGTCTAATCTATCCTTAAACAGTTAGACCCTAGGAGGCGCACTAAGAGGGAAAAGAAAAGGGTAACCTTTGCTTATCAACCAATACGTACGCCTGTGACAGGCGGTGCCATCAGCCGCTTCAGGCAGCAACAGGATGCTTTTCCGGAGACAGCCCAGCCCAGCCGCAGCCTTATCTCTGGTCTCAACTACTCTACGTTAGCTCAGGCTGTCACTGTCCGATGGCAAAGCGCCAATACAGAAATGGCCGCACACGCACGCAGCCGTAGTGCGTGCTCATCTGAACACGCCCCCAACTAATTAGAGCCACAAAAGCGCCGTCAGTGCAGCACGAACTCCTCCTTTCCTAGCTTCCAGATTAAACGGGTGCGCAGTAAAGGTTTCAAAAGGATCAGCAACCTCCTGTCGTGATCTGCATATAGTTTATCTGGTCAGGTAGATGTTGTGTGTCAGTGTGTGTCCCGTTTAACTAATCCGGAGCCCTTGCAAATGTGCAGCTCCGATTGCGAGGTTGAAAAGCCGTGCATGGACATGGACGCCAACCACTGATGGTACTGTCATTTTTGTGATGGCACCGTTCCTTTTCAAAGGTGGCTTTGGTTTGGTGGTGCTGGTGAAAGCTGAAACAGTGCCCTTGGACTTATCAACTTGCTCCTGGTAGCTCATTCGTTAGTCTGCCTCCTCTTGTCCAGGCATAGCTTACGCAGAATGTGTTTGGACATGGCAGGTACGTTGTATTATAAGATGGTGTCAGCAATTTGCGATCAGATTTATTTTTTCCAGCCCAATACGATGGAACGAGGTTCCTTAGCACCTGTCGTCATCTGCGGCTTAGCTTGTGTGTGGTTTTCTCATCAAGCACCCAAGTTTTCAGCTCCAGTTTCAACTCTGTGTGGAGTAACCGTGCATGCATGCATCAGGGATAATCTCAGGAGCATCCCCGTTCTCCGATAAGGATCAGCTGATCACCAAATTCTAGTTTAACAAGGATGCAGATCCCCCACTGACCCACACTAAGCTTTCCTAATCCTATGTACTAGTGCTGCCGTGTTGTGCCGTTACTGTCTCCTTTTTGTCGCGTGTAAGCTCTGCGCAGATGCTACGTCATGCATGCCGTGCGCGGTTTTCCGAGCCACCGGCGAGATATTTATTGGTGGGCCCGGGGCGTTTTGTATCTTGCTATTGCTGTTCCCCTTTCCCAGGGGTAATAAAGTGGAAAATATCCTGCGTGCACCAGGCCAAAGAGGCGGGCCCCGCCTCCAGGAGGGGATTACGCGCGCTACGTTGGATGTGTGCCCGTTCCGTTGGCCGCGCCCTGCAGAAGGCGATGCCTCTTACGCGTCAGGATCCGTGCCAGCAATTCAGAAGCCGCCACGGGATCGAAGCCTCGCACCTCAGCAAGTGCAGTTGGCGTAAAGTACCCAGTCTGTGTTGCGTGAACTTTTTACTGTGCTGAGATCGGCCTCGCGCTGGCGTTGAACGTGCCACCTGACCTAGTGGAGAAGTGAAAAAAGAGAGGCCGATGGTTTGTACTTTGTAGCAGCAAACTAAACGATGGTGTCGACACGCCAACCGATCGATCGACTTGGGGGAAAAAAAAAGAAGCGAAAAGGAGCTAGGTGAGTGCTTGATCGAGGAATCCATTCCCGTTTCGCAATCCGCAGAGAGTGTGTTCAAGGATCACGCGGAAGCAGGTCGCATCCGTCCTCTACAGAATGTTCTACTCTGCACAAATGGGGAGCGAGACAGAGCTAGGCCCCCCAGCTCCTTTGTGCTCGGAATCGAGATAGGCTCGACTCGAAGCGCTAGCGGAGTAGCGGGATCCACCAGGATGATCAGTCGATCAGAGGCCGGTCGCTCGGATTACCAGAGGCGACGAGCTCAACGAGCTTGTGGCGCAGCGCGCAGGCCGCAGCTTGTGGCTGCGGATCGGCCATCGGTGGCCGTCTCGTCGCCGGCCGATCGATCGAGCCAACAGAAACCTCACTCCCGGACTCGACTTCCCGTCCCGGGTCCCGTCGCGGCACCGTCGATCTGCTTTTCCGGCGGCAAATCAATCGCGTCGGGAATTATCCCCTCGAACCACGACCTCGCAATCTGCCAAAAAAAGGGGCGTCCGATTGGCAATGGACGCTCTTGGCCAGGAGGCGCGGGGAGGGGCCCTTTCAGCCGATCCTTCCGTGTCGGCCATTCGTGATTCGTTTGCTGGTGCGGCGGCTGGGAGGTAAAACAAGTCCTCCTACTCAGCGCCCGCCGCAAAGTGAGGAGAAAGTGAGGAGCCGGAGCATAGGAATCACCAGGGGCAAGCAAGCGAGCAAGCGACTATGGTCAAGCTGCTGCGGCGGTGACATGCGTGGAGGCCGTCGCGGAGACCATCATGGGCCGAAGGTTTTACTAACTGATTAAATACATCCTTAACACGTGTACTGGCTTTGGAGAATTGATCCATGTATGCAATACAATCTACCTTGTCTAAACTCTAATTTGGGGATTTCTTTCTTGGCACAACTCCTATGATAATTAGTTTGGTCTCCTCTTGTATCCTGAGTGATGATTTAGAGTACCATATATTTGAAGCTGCTATGCTCTGTATCAAACCACTTCTATTACACCTATCACCTATGCTTGGTCAAGTGTTATCAATTTTGAGTTTCATTTTCAGTTAATATTGTTTAGATCTAATTCATTGTTTAGTTTGTAGTCCCTACAACCCTACCACATATATTAACTACATGGATCATCCAGTACTAAAGGTGGTTCAGTTAATTGATCAGTGTTATGGTTCAACTTTGAGTACCATATTCCGTCAATTTTAATCTTATTCAGTGTTCTGTCTCCACCATCTTAGTCTTATTCATTATCCAATTTAGTCAGTGCTATATCATTTGTGACATCAACTGAATATTCAGTGCTCATCTATTTAGTTTTCATTTTCATGTCTCCACCTTAGTGTCAAGGTTCATTAACTGAATATTCAGTGTTCATCTATTTAGTTTTCATTTTCATGTCTCCACCTTAATGTCAAGGTTGATTAACTGAATAATGTGTGACATTAACTAGCATCATGCTTAGTTCCTTTGCTTCATGCCTCCATGCTTGGTTCCAGTTCTCTAGCTAGGGGATAATCTATTTCTTTGTATAATGGATTATTCTTCTAAAAATATAATCAGTATGCTCATATGTCATCTATGCTATTCAATCAGTTTCTTTTGGTTAATTTCAGTGTATCTTTTACATATTTTATTAATTTCCATACTTTTATAGTCAGTGTTCAGTTTAGGAACTTCTAGATGAATTCGCTTATTCATCTTTCCATTCACTTTCACAGGGAGGGGGCATGTGAAAAGTACGTCTAGAGGGGGTGAATAGGCGATCGTCGCTTAAAACCTGCACACAAAAACTCAGCCCGAGGCTGCCTGGCGGACTGTCCGCTGGGAGTGTCCGCTGGGCACTTCCAACGTCCGCTGGGAGGTCTCGGGAAAGAAATGCAATCTTTCAAAGAATAAAACTTGTATTCCAAAATCTATTTGAATAGAAAGACTCTAATACAAGTGAGGAACACTAAATGCGGAAGCAATCTAGCACAAAGTAAGTACACGAGTAGATCGGGCAAGAATACTAGACATCGGTAAGAATAACAAAAACACAAGAATGAAGTAAGATAATTAAGCACAAGAGACACAAGATTTGCACCCGAGGTTCGAATCCACTCAAGGATTCTACGTCCCCGTTGAGGAGTCCACAAAGGACCGGGTTCCTCTTAACCCTTTCCTCTCTCAAGCAACCACAAAGGTCAAACTTGAGCTTTTCACTAGCAACGAGGGTAATACAAACTTCTCAAGACAACCACACCACGAGTTGGTTGTTCTTGAGCACCTCTAACCGTCTAGGAGCCAAGCTCCAAGAATAATAGATGTGGAAAGCGATGGAGAGTGCCAAGAGATTCCCAAGAGAGGTGAATCTCTTGGAAAGAACTCAATCTTGCTTGAATCTTGCTCAAACCCAACCCTAGACCAAGGATTTGGAGTGGAGAAGTTAGAGTTTCACTTTGGGAAGCTTTAGAGTGCTTAAGATGTGCTTGAGACTCGGTTTCACTGGTTAGGCAAGAGATATTTCTTGTTTGGGGGTCGTGGGGTATTTATTTGGTCTCACTGGAAACTAGCCGTTAGGCAGTTTTTAGTGACCTGACGGATGGCGGACAGTCCGCCAGGAGCTCTCGGACTTAGGCTGATTTAGCGACCTGGCGGACTGTCCGCCAGGAGCTCTCGCATTTGCATAAATTCCTACAGAACTTACACTCCGGATTTGATTTATTGGTGATCTTCCACACACTTTTCACATCCCCCTTGATAGTACGGTATACTTAAACTTAATAAAAATATAAAACAAATAATTTTCTCTGCTTGCAACTGTTTTCTTGATCCGGTACCGTTCTCCAACTTTGAATGATCGTCGAGATTCACTTCTTTTCTTTTCTTCTTTTTGGTTTCTTTGACCCCTGCTCATTATACTCAAATGAAACATTAGATACTTATTTAGGTTGTTATTAATCACCAAAATAGGTCATTAGACCTAGATGCACTTTCAGCACGTGACCAGCTCATTCATGAATCAGTGGGGACAGTTAGATGTGCACAAAATAATGTGAAGGATATTCGTGCTCATTATCAATCAGTTTTGCAATGCAGTTTGTTCCAGATTTTCCGAGTGATATTAGTTGTGTGTATCAATCATTTTTTCCTTCCTAGGCTACTGCTCGCATGTCAACATCCTGTTGGTGCAAAAAGTGATTGAAAACATAACACAAAATCAACCAGGTGACATGTAGACACTCCCTTTCTTTATTCGTATAAAAGAGCATAAAATGTTCAGAGCCGCTGTTTTTCTGAAATTGGCTCATAGAGACCCGATTCACCTAACCTTCACATGGTGATAGGCCGTATTGAATTGGGCCGTAATGAACAAGCAGCCCAGGTGGGCGAAGAGAAGGTCCCAGTGTTTGGTATGCTCCGGCGCGATCAGGGAGACTCTTCTGCCTGACGAGGATTCCGGTGTTTGAGTGCCAGCGTTCATAGGAATGGCTCTCACCCAAGCAACCAAATGGGATGAGTACCTATTTGGAATGGAGTACCTGGACAAGTCACCGCGCTGGCCGCTGGCCACTGAGGGTCTACACGTCCGGTGCGCCGTATTTGTATTGGCTGAGCCGAAACGTCCAGTACTTCCGCAGAGTTGATCAACCAGTGCTCTCCTTCGTCTTCTCCAGCTCCTTTGCTCCGCAGGGATCCCTACACGGTTAATGCACGCATGATGCCACGCTACGCTCAGCGCCTCCACGACATGGCCGAGCTCCACCTCCACTAGCTCCAGAGCTCATTCACGGTGTGCCGTCCGCACCATCCGTCGAATGTATCATAGGGGCGGGGCCCCTTCCTTCACGCTGGATCCGCCTCTGCTCTTGTTTCTTTGTTTGGATCTTTCTTTTAGCAGTAAGTAGAGACTGATAGATTCGTAGTTCACACTTAAGTACTAACTTAAATTTGATCTACGAATCTATTATGATAGCATCAGCAGCTAGATTAGATTCGGGACGACGAAGTTGATGCTATCATTCTATCTCCGAGTTTATCTTGACCTGCGCGGGCGTGTACTACTGTTGTTGGTCTAAAGTTGGTGCTCGCACGAAGTTGGTTGATGCTGTCATGACATCACCGAGTTCATCTTAGCGCCTATTTGGAACAAAGGAATGAAAAACAGAGGAATGGAAAAAAAAACGAAGGAATAAGGTTTGCGTGTATTGGCAAAACAGAGGAAAGGAAATCGTGACGGAAATATAGAAATTGGTGTTTGGAACGCAGGAATAAGAACCTAGGAAACTCGAGCTCATGTGGATCCCGCAAATGGAGGGAAAAAAACCCGGCAACCTGCTATCGCCATGTGCATCTCTCATCTATTGAGCTGCTGACATAGGGACCCAATGAACTAGGACCCATCATCAGCGTTGGCTAACAAGGAAAAACTTCACAACCCGTCTCTTGCTCTCATTCTGGTCCACTCATTCTCATTCTCTTCCTTCGTTCGTTCTCTCCCCTTCCGATGAAGAAGCCAAGCAGCTGGCCTTGAGCGGAGCAAGGTAGGCAGGTAGCATAAGCACCACAGGTCCACAGCGGCGAGCTTCAGTGAGAGCACGCCAGCGCCGGTAGGCGGCCACCAATGGGAGAGCGATAGCAAGGGTCTACTCTAGACGGAAGAAGTTGGAGACATCTAGATATCAGCAAGGAACATGTTCTTCTCCAGCGGCTCAGCTCGATTTTTCTGATGTTCTTTGCGTGCGCTGCCTCGGGCATACGCGAAGGGAAGAAAAACAAGGGATTGGAGTGGATGTTTTATTTCCTGTGAAATGGTTGGTCTGCTACAGGCTTGCAGAGGAAAGGAATTGAGGATTTTTCCTTTCCTCCGTTTCAGATTCCTCCACTTTTCCTTTAAAAATCCTCCAATCCAAACAGGATCTAAAGTTCGCGTGGACGTGTACTACTTTTGTTGGGGGCGTCTACTTGTCGCGTTAAGCGATTTAGGTCGATTCAATCGCAGAACGAATTTGCTGAGGGCGCGGCGCGCGCGTGCGGACGCGGAAGCTAACTGGAGGCCCATTAAGCCGTTGACCAAAAGCTAACCCGCGCTGCCATTTGCTGCATGCTTTTCTAAAAGTTTTTTAAACACTTCAAAATGTTCTGAATGTTTCGATCATTTCATAACTGTTTGAAAACAATTAAAAGTTTTCCGAAAAAAATGCTGACCAAATAGTTCCCAAAAAATATTTCGCACTTTTCTAAAAGTTAGTAAACACTTTAGAATGTTCCGAATGTTTCAATCATTTCAGAACTATTTGAAAACAGTGAAAAGTGTTCCGAAAAAATGTTGGCCAAATAGTTCCCAAAAAATATTTCACACTTTTCCAAAAGTTAGTAAACACTTCAGAATGTTCCGAATGTTTGAAACATTTCAAATTTGTTTGAAAACAATTAAAAGTGTTTCAAAAAAAAATGTTGACCAAATAATTCCAAAAAATATTTCGCATTTTTCTAAAATTTAGTAAACACTTCATAATGTTCCGAATGTTTGAAACATTTCAGATTTGTTTGAAAACAATTAAAAGTGTCCTGAAAAAATGTTGTTTCCCAAAAAAAGTTTCGAGCTTTTCTAAAAGTTTTGTAAACACTTCAGAATGTTCCGAATGTTTGAAACATTTCATATTTGTTTGAAAACAATTGAAAGTTTTTCGAAAAATGTTGACTTTTCTTAAATTTCAGAATGTTCTCACTTTTAGTCTAACTTGAACCTTACCGAAGAAAAATCTGCGCCAGCCAAACTATGCGCCTTCCTGGACCGGGCCTTAACCGACACGAGCCCGTCGGGACACCTCTAAAAAAACTGCACGGACACGCCGTCCAAACTCGAAAGGAATTGCGGGCGGGGGGGGGGGGGGGTGGCGGCGGCGGGGGCGGGGGGCTAAAGACCTCCTGCGACGCCACAGCACGCTGCTACGCGCGCTATGAATAGAAATTGCCACTTTTGTTACCCTGAAATTGATGCTCGCATGAAATTGGTTGATACTATCATGCTATAAATTAAATCTATTGGATGTGAGCTGATGTAAATATATAAATATTTATTATCACCATCTGAGGAGAATGCCACATAGTTAAATCATGGTTTTGTTAAACAGTCGCCTACTTAAATCTCGAAGGTCCATTTTGTAGACGACGGAACGTAGAGGTGCCATGTACGTATATCATTGATAGTGTTCAGGCACTCGATGGTTAAACACTCGATGGACAGGACACTCTTGGGGGCTCGCTTGCAGGTCTATGGTGGCCCTGCCTGTTGGGCCTAGGTGCTTGTTGCTGCGACAGTGGCGAGGAACAGCACAGGAGGACGAGCATTTTGTAGCCGCAGGCGGAGATAAGACTCATCTGATCAGCGCTCGTCGACCCCGCCCTGTAACTGTCCTTCGCTAAACGTTTTTTTTTAAAAAAGTTCGGTTTACATTTTTTAATTATCGTAAAAATCCTATTTTTCTACTTTAAACTACAAAATCGGATAAGAGAGACCATCCAACTGTCAAAATCGGACAAATTTGGCCCTTAGGTGGTTTTGAAGATGATTTTTCATTTTATGAAAATTAAAAATATTCAAATTTAAACTAAAAAGTTCATAATTGATCCATTTCAAATCCAAAAAATATGAAATGAGATTCAAAATTTTTCTAAAAATGTAACCTATCTATTGGCACTATACTTGCCAATTATTCGGATCTATTTTTTATATTCATAGTATTTGGTTGCTTGTAGTTATATCTATTATTTTTAATAAATAAGATTAAAATAGAGAAATAATAGATAGGTTATATTTTTAGAAAAATTTTTGTACTAGTTTCGTATTTTTCTGATTTAAAATAAATTAGTTTTGATTTTTTTATCTAATTAGACTTTTTAAATTTTTTTTGAAAAGATACAAAACCAACTTCAAAACCACCCTAAAGGCCAAATTTGCCCGGTTTCAACATTTGGATGATCTTTTTTATCTGGTTTTATAGTTTAAGGTTGTAAATTAGATTCAAAGGTGTAAACCCAACTTGTTCTTTTCTTAGGGATCCTTCGCTGAACGTGTTGACGCGCCAGAATCAGCAGCAGCAAAGAGGGACAAACTGGGCCGAAAACGAATGGAAGCCCAAATTCTAAAACAGCAACAAAGCAAAACAAAAGCCCAGGACTGTAACAAGTAACGAAATGAAAAGGCCCAACCTGGGGCAGAGGATGGTGTACCGAGCGGCACCGGCGGTTCACGGCTTCAACTTCTTCAGGATTGGATGCCGTGAAGGAAAGAACCTGGGCGAGCGGTCGTGGGGCACCCTAATTTACGGGCGACCGTACGGAGCATTCCGTACGATCGATTTCCGACAGGCCGACCAAACTACCGTCCGTATGTCCCTTTCTCCCTTTCTAATTTGATAAAAGATTATATACACAAAAATTACATACAAACATTTATATACACAAAGTTTGATCAAATCGCAAAGATAAAAATTGTAGAAAGAGAAAAATTATATAAAAGCTTAGAAATAAAAAAATTGTAAAAAAAATAGGGAAAAAGTTTGGGAAAATTTTTGAAACCAACTTTCAATGAAATTTAAAAAAATTGGAACAAAATTTCAGGTGAAAAAAATTTGAAAAACAAAATTTAAGAACAAATTTTGGAGAACAAATTTTGGGAACAAAAATTCAGAAGCAAAAAAATTGAAAGCAGAACTTAAGATCAAACTTGGTAGACAAAGTTTTTAGTAATAACTTTTGTAGAATAAAAAATCAGAAATTCTTCCAAAAATTAATATCTAATTTGGAAGAAAATTTTTGGAAACAAACTTAGTCACCGACAGGAGCTAGGCAAAGAAAAGGAAAAATAAAAAGGGAGGAAATTATGCTGGGGGAGAGTGTTTTCCGTTATAGAATAACTCTTACGAAGTTGGATCGGCTGTAAGTTTTGAAACTTACGGCCGAGCGTAGATTCAGCAACGGGAGCGGTCGTGCTGCCTTGGGAGTCCGCTAGAGGCATGCACAGAAACTAGCCGTCTGCTGTCTAGAAATTCAAAAAGAAAAGGCAGGCCATCTCAAATTTCATAATCAAGAAGCAGCTCCGGCCTGCATGGTTCGTAGAGCGACACGCCTCGGCCGGCAGCGCAACGCCTTCGATCCGGAAACAGGACGACGTCTGTGGATTTGAAATTTGACATCGGCTGACGGAAAGCTCCCGTGACACGGCCGGCCCAAATGGCTTTGGAAGTCGAAGCTGCTTCTCCAACTCCTCGTCCAGGAAGTCGGCGTCCTTGGGGTTCGGGAAGAAGATGACTGTTAGCTTCGTGGAGCACCGGTTCACCAAGAAAGGGTACTTGAAGTTTGTCCTTTGCAGCTTCTACCACAGGAAGTTCACATTAAGGTTAGCGAGTTTCCCAGTCATCGGAGGACCTTGTGTTCCCGTTGTGTTCTAACTATGGCAAATTGAAAATTTGAAATGGACCATGCCAATAACATAGTTCAGTTTCATGGGGGTGTTTTCTAGAGTCACACGTAAACAAAGCACACGGCGATGAAACTGCAACAATAGGTAGTTTCACGAGGAAATACATAGGCACGGTGCACAGAAGCGCACACACAGGTTCATGACAATCATGACTAGTACTCTGCTCGCGCGAACATCCACGAGACACCAGGAGGAACTTCTTCAGACGATTCCTAAACACCATCAACGACGACGACTAGAGACAAGCACACCTCTCGATCTACTAGTCCGTTCTAGCTTCTTAAATACTAGCAGCACTTCATTTATTCTCCGCCATGAATTTCCTCGCACGGGACGCCTCAGTTAATCCTGCATGCACAGACAAGAAGGAAGAAAAGAAAAAATGGACAGTCACAGCACGTCAGAAACGCAGAAGAACACAGGACGGGCAGGAGATGAGTCGATGAGAACATCAAAGCGTAGAGAGCAGCTAGCGGGCATCGTGCCCGGGCGGCGGCACGTACGTGTTGCAGTTGACATCGGTGCTGATCTTGTAGGGCAGGGAGACGCCGCACTTGCTCGGCAGGGCGGCGGCGCGGGTGACGTAGGGTCCGCCGGAGGCGCCGTTGGCGACGTTCTTGAGGCAGCCGCAGATGGTGCGGCGGTCGGGGGTGTTGTTGGCCTGCGCCAGCAGGCTGCGGATGCCGCCGCAGCACGGCTGCGGGGGCATCGCGCCGCCCATCTGCACGTACGGCAGGCACGGCATCAGGGTGTTGTACACGGTGCTGCACGACAGGGCCGCGCGCACCGCCGCCGGGGGAGCCGCCACGGCCGCCGCCAGGAGCACGGCCAGCGCCAGCGTCGCGAGCCTCGGACCAGCCATGCCTGCTAGCTACCTCTCTACTCGTACGAGAAGAAGAAGATGGCCTGAGTGCAGTGGTGCGTGGTCTGTGATTCGCTGGTTGGTGGTGTGGGGGAGACGAGGGTTTCCGTGGAGGGGTTTATATAGCGGAGGGGGAATGTTACTATTACGGGGGTGGTTGAGTGCATTCAGGGGAGGAGTTAAAGACGTGGTTCGCTGGTAGATGCATCGCTGGGGTAAATTACTACGAGAAGCTGTAGCATCTTTCAGTGCTTCGCCTGGTCATGGGTTAATTTCGGCCAGCTCAAATAGCTCCTGACCACCTACTATTTGCTTCGAAAAGATTTCAGAAAACAGCACCGTGAAAGTCTGAAAGATTACAAGGAATCCAACGTACATGTTTGACAATAATCCACACACTCTCGACTGAGCGAGCCAGGCAGCCATAGCCAGAGCCCGGTCTGGATTGGCCAGCTCGGCTACTTGGCTGCCATGGATTGG
Source organism: Panicum hallii (assembly GCF_002211085.1). NCBI lineage: Eukaryota > Viridiplantae > Streptophyta > Magnoliopsida > Poales > Poaceae > Panicum > Panicum hallii. The sequence continues at coordinate 6,645,553 of NC_038046.1, read as the reverse complement.
GCAAGAGAGCAGCTCCTGGCTCATGCAGACCGTCCATGTGGGTGTCACTGGTAAACCCATACGGCCCCCGTAACCCGTACCCACGGTGCACTGTACATGGCGTCAGTGCGTGGCTCAGCCTGTCGCATCCTTTTCGACTACTCGTGGATAGGAACCTTTTCGTGGGGAGGGGTAAACTAAATCCTTTCGACTTGTGGACCATGTCTGTTTGTAGAAACGCTCGGTCCTTCTGTGTTGCGTTTGTTTTACCACGGGCATCAACCACGTACTGATTTACCCGATCTAAATAAACGACGACCACCAGGGTTTAGGGTTTAGCGATCTGGTCCCAACCATCCATCGCTAATCCGCGCAGCTAGCGAGTCCGATCCGCAGTGTGGGTGGCGGACAAGTTTCCAACACCTGCATATATATATCATCTCTGCGCTCGAGCGTAAATGGAGTCGCAGGCGAGGCTGGGCGGACGCTGCTCGCTGCTGCGGCTTGGATCCGCGGCCCCATCCCCATGGCATGCGTCGTCGGCGGCAGGCCGCTGCAGGATTGCAGGAGGGCGGACGGGCCGGCGATTTATGGAGCCATGTGAGAGCCACTCCGCTGCGTCGCCATTTACAGCGCCTGCCTCTGCCTCTGCCTCCGTCGGCGGAGGACGTGCGGCAGGCAGGCGCCGTCAATGCCCCCGGACCTACTTCTACTTGCCCTCGCGCCGCGCCGATCTCTCTCTAGTAGCTTCCGAAAGCCCGCTGGCCCTGGGCAGGGCCTCTAATCTTCTTCCTCGTCGAGGAGCTGTGGACGCAAATGGCGATTTCTGACGGAATTGTGCAAGCACCACACATGGCACTGATGGCAGTGGTTCGAAGGTCGTTGGCAGCTGGCTGGGGTGGGAGAATTAACTGCCCCCACTGCACCGCCATTCATTTCGAGGCGATCGGGGGTGTTCGATCCTGACGATCCAGCCGGCACTGTAGCCTCTGCACCGCTGCACGGATGGTTGGAGAGCGCGAGGTGGTGTTTGTTTTTCGAGGATTAGAAGGAGATGTTTGGGAGAGCTTTCTTCCAAAACGGTCAAACTCGATGAAGTAAAAATAACTGATTTTAACCGGCTTCTAATATATTTTGGATTAAGTTTAGAAAATTATTTCACGCTACAGTACCCAGATTTGTGCAGAACAGCTAAAGCCACACCGGAATCACGTCATGTTGGCTGATCCAGATATGATCTGGCACACTGGGCTGGAGCCCGGTGAGCTGCGTGTTACGGGCCTACGGCCTACTGCGCCGCTAAGTGGGCACTTAGGACAAATGCCCAGCCGGCCCGCAGTTCTCCAGAACCAGAGGCCCGGCCCGTTGTCTAGTGCGCGATTGGCCCGGTTCGGGATTATTGGGCTAGAAGCTTTCCTTCAAAGCAGCTCGCGCCTTTCCGCCAGTAGATTTGCTACGCCTTCGGCCTTTTTCTGCGGGAAACTGGGCTTATTCGTTTCAAAAGTTAGTCTCTACGAAAAAAGCAATTGGGCTCCTCGAGAAACTCTTTGCGGGAGCCCACGAAAAAGTGCAGTATCAACTACGAACAGGGTCGCCGAGACGCGTCGAAACGCCGGGCGCACCGCGCGGCGCTCGCAGCACCCTGCACGCAGTAGGACCGGCACCCAGACGGGCCGGGCCACGCCGGCACGCCTCCCTCCCCATCGGCCCTCTACAGCAGCCAGCGACGCGTGACCTGACGGCGACGGCGGTGTCGCCTCGGCACGCGCCGCGGGCACATGGCCGCAACAGCCGCGCAACCGCGACCTCTCTGGCCGTCGGGCGGGCGACCGGCCGATCGAGAGTCTATTCTAGAGGACCGGCGACCGACGGGACGGGGGTAGCGTGCAGGCGGCAGCTAACCACCGGCACCGGCACGGGGCCGAACTGGCGCGCGACGGGACGCGCCACGAAGCCCCGCCCGCCTCGACTGGCAGGCAGGGTTTCGCGCCGGAGAGCGACGCGGGAGCGGCAATGCCTTGCACGTCGGTTCGGTTGGGGGGCCTCGCGCGCCATTAACGAACGGGAGGGAGGCCCGGTGGTTCGTTACCCGCGGCCGCGCGGCGGTGACCCACCCACTCTTGCGTGACATGGCCGGGGGCGCGCGCGCCCCGTCGCTGTCGGTTCGATCGCGCTTTCCCTCCCTCCGGCTCGCCGTCGGTATCCACAACCGGGGCGGCCCTGATCTCGCTTTTTTTTCTTGGTCTCTCCTCCAAGGCGTTTGATGAGTTCCCCTAACGCCGGCGGTAGGACGACGCCTGCATGCATGCGCTCGGTACCCCTAACGCCTGTCGCGGAAGCGACCATGATTCTCCATAGCTCCTCCGGCCATCATGAGGAGACAGCAGCCATCAAGCTGGGCACGCGATCACCCAACTGTTAGCAATGGCAGCAGCAGACCATGATGGCCTTTCTGCAGCTACGATCTCTCACCGCACGTCGAGGGGTTTGGCGAAGGAAGACGCTACTATCATGCATGGATTACAGGAGCCGATCTGCGAATCCGCGACACCGGTAGCCGATCCTGCTACGGGATTCTCTCTACTCTACACTACAGTGGGCAGGTTGTTGCCTTCTCCCGGATTTACAGAGATCTCTCTCTTTTCGCGTGGGGCCGCGCGGGGCGACCTGATGAGTTCCGGAGCTCGATCGGGTCGCTGTCAGGGGACGATCCTGCGATCTATTTTTGGTGTGCTCCCCACATGGGTTCCCCCCTCACTCCCTCGTGCAGCCATCACATCGCCGCTACCGGACGTGGACGCCTCCATCCGGTTTTGTTCTCATCTACCGCTAAGGATGAACCATTTTAATTTGTTTTTGAGGAACACACGGAGAGAGATAAAAAGGATGCTCAAATACATTGTGCCGTTCATGCTACTTTGGACTATGAGGTTATTAATAAGGTTGGGAAAAAAAGGGAAAACCAAAATACACCCTTTGCTCATGCAGTTGCGCACGCACAACAGAGTTAAGCTAACCTTAATTTAGAAGGCAACAGCCGTCAAAAGTAAAAATCACGACACAACCGAAGCTAATCCAAACTCGTCAGGGAAATCACCTTTTCCCGTTTCAGAGAACTCAGCTTACGGTGCCGGGGGGACTAGCTGCTGCGTAGAATGCTTCCAAGGGAAGGCGAACCAGGCAATTCAGAATCAGCGCTGATGACAGGGCCCGCCTGCCCGTGATCTCCGGGTGGCCACTGGCCATGGCCAGCCCTCCGCCCCTCCCTCCCTCCCTCCCCATGTGCAACTAACATGGCGTGGGGACTCGAAAGGGATGGTCCACCAGGCCCGGAAGAGACTGTTGCTTTTGCGAAAGCGTGAAGCTGCTAGCATTAGCAGCCTCGCCGCGCATGTGACGATGCTCATATCGCGTTTTAAAGGCGCGGAGCATGACAGGGAAGCTAACCCGATGAACTTTCTTGTCTCTCGCGTGAATGCGTTCCACCAGCTGAACATCCACTGACCGCTGTTCCCGTGCTCTGAAAAAAGGAGAAACGTCTGAATTCTCAATGCCTGCCTGCTCTCCCGGCAAGAATGACCCGTCAGCTGTTTCTCTAAAGTCTGAGCTTCAAATGTGCTCAGTACGCATTTATTTGATGCCTGCTTCAACCGTTCTGTCTGTACAAACAAGAAAGAAAGGGAGGCATTGGCATTAAGCATGTCACGTTTTTGGTTGGTGCCCGGAGAAAAAGATGCGCTTGAACTCAAATCAGCCAGAAAACATGGCAAATGTCTGTGCCGATGCTGACTTGGTTGGAGCTAGTTTTATTTTTGGCAGCTCCATGTCTGAGCAGGTCTTGGCCTCTTGGGGGATAAGTCTGATGAAGCAAGAGATGCGCTGCTGCGACCACCTGTCCTGCAGGAGCCGCCGCAGCCCACATGGCGGGGATCGCTGAAGCGACTCGATCTGCTCCTCGGCGTCAGCCGGATCAGACGAAATCTTGGACTTAGCCTGCGCGCGCATGCAGTGTACCTGCAGGTTTGTCTCAGGACTTGGGCTTAAACTATCTCCGGGGTCATGCAGTCATGCTCCACCGACGCCCTAGCTACGTGGCCATGTCGAGGCGCTCATGCGAGCATGTGAGCGCTCTTCACGCGCCGACGAGGGGCAGAGAGGCTCCCGGTTAACGACACTGTAATCTCAACTGCTAATCATTGGGATGAGCGACGTTTTCGCACGTAGCGCTGAGTATTTGGTAAGGAACATAAGTTGTTTATGCGCCTGCTGCCTGAAGATTCCGGTGGTTAGTCTGATCGTTTCGGCTATAAACGGCTGTGACACTAGCTGCTAGTGTTCATACTACGCGCGACGAACGGGAGTCATCAGGAAGATTACTTTATGCTGATCGACGAATCAGTTCAGTTTTAACTGCTTGATTACAACCCATGAGAAGGCGAACGTACAGCTAAATCCTCTCGGAAATCGACCATCCAGCAGCTTTTGGAGATTATGCACAGCACAGCTAAAAAGTGCTTAACTGATGAGTTCGCCCAAATAAAGGTGCTTAACTGAAGAACGCAAGTTTCGAATATCTCAGGGAGCTTTCACCGCCGTTGAAAAGGGAGGGCAATCAGGCATCTGATCCCTGAGCATGTGCAGCGCTCAAACGGTTTGGTTGGTTCGCATTCGCCGTCTTTTCGCTGCTAGCTAGCATTGCTACTCTACACGCAACTTGGCTGATGAGCATCCTGAGCAAATTGCATCGCAGGTTTTTCTTACCTTTTGACCTAGCCATACATACGACCTTGCACATCGAAACCATGCGCAGCATCCACTGCACACTGAGCACTACTGACGTGCGCGCATGGCATACACATGAATCCACAGCAGACAGGCCATGATGCAGTGCAGCCGGGAGCCCGGGACTCATGGCAATCAGGGCCAGGAGAACGTGCGTGCGCCCTGCGATGATCTCTCGAACAATTCATGATCCGAGCAGCGTCCTGAAATGGATAGACGTACCCATCCGCCGCACATTTCATTGTTTTCTCTTTTTTCCCCTCTCTGCTCGCCACTGGCCAAATAAGCCCAGACCCACGGCTGACGCCGGCCGGGAGCCATCCATCCATGTGGGCACGCGAGCACGCCGGGCCCGGGCAACCCCCGGTCTGTCCTGCGCACACGCGAGCGAGCAGTTTGGTCCCTAGTTGGCTAGTTGCGCGCGGAGACGACGGGCACTCGCATGTGCGCCTGATTCGTATGCGCTAACCGCCGTCGTGCACCGGGCCTCGCGTGGTCGGCGGCCGCTCCGCCCAGTCGTCCCCCACCACCTCCCTGGCCTCTCTCTCTTTTGTCTCGGTTTCCCCTGGCCCTCCACGAAAGTTGCTAACGATTCCAACTGCCGGGAGCACTGGCCGTTGGTTGGGTTGGGCCTATAAGTAGCTGGCCTCGGCGCGCCGCTCCCTTCACAGCCAAGCAACTCTCGATCCCTAATCAGCAGCTCGAGCTCGCTTTAGCTCGAGAAGCAGTGTGTGTGCTGCAATGGCGACCGCCAATGTCTTCTTCCTCCTGCTCTGCTCGACCTTCTGCTTCCTCGCCCGCCGGGCTGCCGGCGACTACGGCGGGTGGCAGAGCGCCCACGCCACGTTCTACGGCGGCGGCGACGCGTCCGGCACAATGGGTGAGTCGGTTGGTCGAGCTGCGTTGTTAGAACAAGCAGAGACTCATCATCGTCGTTCGTACCTAGGCCGGCGGCGCCGTTGAACTGACACTGATTGGAATTTGCAGGCGGGGCGTGCGGGTACGGGAACCTGTACAGCACCGGGTACGGCACCAACACGGCGGCGCTGAGCACAGCGCTGTTCAACGACGGCGCCTCGTGCGGGCAGTGCTTCGAGCTCCGGTGCGACAACGCGGGGCAGTCGTGCCTGCCGGGCACCATCACCGTGACGGCCACCAACTTCTGCCCGCCCAACTACGGCCTCCCCAGCGACGACGGCGGCTGGTGCAACCCGCCGCGCCCGCACTTCGACATGGCCGAGCCGGCCTTCCTCCAGATCGCGCAGTACCGCGCCGGCATCGTGCCCGTCGCGTACAGGAGGTACGTGGGTCCAGACTTACTAGCTTCTTCTTGTGCGCCCCGTGCGGGTGTCGGTTAAGTTCTTCGGACCAGCAAACGGATGGAGCCTGGGCCTCACGCCCTCACCACGGCCGGCTTGCATGCCATGTTACGTGGGCTATGCTACAATTTGATTGTGATTTCTGCAAGTTGCAAGCATCGCACTCGATCGGCGACAGCAACGCTTCGCCTCTCATGTCATGCCGTGTCGTGTCCGGGATGAACCTTTTTTTTTATGAACTGGATAACTTTTTCACTGCAGTTTTTTTTACTGATCGATACCTCTGGCGCGCTGCTGCAGGGTGCCGTGCGTGAAGAAGGGCGGGATCCGGTTCACCATCAACGGCCACTCCTACTTCAACCTGGTGCTGGTGACCAACGTGGCCGGCGCCGGCGACGTGCAGTCCGTGTCCATCAAGGGCTCCTCCACCGGGTGGCAGGCCATGTCCCGCAACTGGGGCCAGAACTGGCAGAGCAACTCGCTGCTCGACGGCCAGGCCCTCTCCTTCAAGGTCACCGCCAGCGACGGCCGCTGCGTCACCAGCAACAACGCCGCGCCGGCCGGCTGGCAGTTCGGCCAGACTTTCGAGGGCGGCCAGTTCTAGCCGGGCCGGCCCCGCGCCGCCGCTCGACGACGAGGATCCATCGGTCTGCGTTGCGTTCGGGGAAGGAAACCGGCCGGCCTCTTCGCCGTAGTAAAGAAGAGAGCCCGCCGGCCATTCTGAGGCTGCTTAATTATCATTAGCACCCGCTTAGGCCTTTCCTTCTCCGACGATGGCGACGATGATGATAGGATTAAGTTATTTTTCTGCACCAGTGATTGTGTAGCCTTGGGTTAAGCTAAGGACGATTAAAAAAAAAAAGAAAACCCTGCAGGGCCGATTATTGTAGGGCTAGCTGCAGGGGAGTGTGTGGTGTTCGTGTTTGTTGTTACATGGGTTGGGTGGGAGATGTTTGTTGGGGATCGATGGTAGGCACCTTTGGGACCGTGACCAATGCTTGTTTATGGCCGGTCTGTACGTGCAGTATATATGGTGTGCTTTGTGCTTTGTTGATCATCTTCAGTTGTCTTTTTTTTTTGTCGTCGATCTGTCGCCGCCTTATCAACTTGCGATGGCGACGTGTGCGGTGTGGTGAGTAGTCGATTGAAGAAGCTTTACGAGCCACAGAGCTTTTGCACAAAGGTGAATTGTTCTCACGTTGTCAGGTCGAATGTTTCGACCCAACTTTTTTTTTCCTCTCTGGGCTGCTACATGGTCGAACTTGTGCCGGAAAATGGGAAAAGGAACCCGGTCGCCATGGTGAAGCTCATGGGCTGAACTGATGTAGTATGGACCGAGTCCACAGGACTAACGAGGCCGTTTTTAGCCCACGATCGACATGGCCCAGCAAACACGTCGGGCCTTTACCGCCTTAAGCGGGCTGGTGATTCGTTCGCTTTTGAACGTTGTTGGTTGGAATTGATTTGCGTGGCCGATTTGCCTTTTCTTTGCAAGGCTACCCTGGCTTTTTCGCTCGCTTTGATTAATGTGTTGTGTTTCAGCTTGATTCGAATCCACGTTGCAGATCTAGTTTTTATGTCCATGTTCAGAATCTAATTTGTCTGTCCATTCCATGTTCAGAATCTTTTTTTTATGAACTTAATCATGTGCGTTTACTTTGGTAATCTATATGTCGTGCTGTACATGGTCAAAATCTAGCCCTCGCAAGATGAATTGCTTGCTGAATAAATTTTGCGAAAGGTATCTTATGATGTTGATATGTCATTTGACTCCAGAAAATTCCTAGGTGTGTCCAAACCTCAAACCATGGTGTGCAGGATGTACCTACTCGTCTCTTTTCTCTCTCTCTTTTGGTCTTTAGGTTCAGCCACCTCTAGTAGGCACTGGACAGCATAGGTCATATCCATGATATTTATACAGAGGCTCTGTTAGTCTGTTCTATTTGGAGATAAGGTTTCTCCTCACGGGGAAAACCATTGCTTCTATGTAGCGCGCTGAATAATGATGAGTTCCTATCCGGGTCACCATATCAAAGACTCTCTTATTCCACTCTTGCTCCCATCAAGGATCCTACTATCTCTAGTCTTCAAATAAGGCTGGCAATGCACTCAAGCTCTTTATTGAGACTGAACATGGAACAGTAACGATATGCTGGTGTTCTACTTGTTTCTTTTTCTGAATGCTTGTTATTTGAGCTTCTTTTATGGTTTTCAGATGCAAGATTTTTAATATGTGCATCTTCTATTATTCATTTCTTTGGTAAATCTTCTATTATTCATCCTTAGAACAGCAATGCAGATATTACTCATTTCTTTGGTACATCTTCTATTAGTTTGTACTAAATCCAAAGTATTTGTACCTATTTTCAACATTATTAGGGCTATTTACAATTAGTAGTTGCATGCTCCATCACCATTCTGTATTTTTTTAAATTTTGGGTGAGCTAATTCGAGTGCGTTGCCCGGGTCGAATACGGCCGGCTAAACAGGCAGTAGTTTTGGTGAACCAAGTCTACTAGCACGGCCAAATTTCAGTCTCAATCTAAACGACGGGTAAATTCTTTGTTCAAGGCTTGATTTTGGCTTGGGTAGAGCATCCACCGAGCATGCTCCAAAGTTGAATATGTTCAAGTGGGGCTACAAAACCATAGAAGCGAAGGCATGTTTGGTCGGTTGTTTTGCTTTGTGGTTTGATTTTGGCCCGCGACAGACAGAGCTTCCTCCAATCTCCCATAGTCCCAAATCCTGTCGAACTCCAATCAGAACCGCGCCTAGGCGCTCTCTGACCCGCCTGCTCACCAAGAGTGCTGATCAGTTGATGAACTGATTCGGTGGGTCAGAGCAAATCAGTAGGTTGCTGAATCCAGATGAGGAACATGCATCGTGGTGGTGGAGCAGGCTGCAGGTGGCCGCCAGGGAGGATGTCCAGCAGGAGGCCTGCATCCACGATGGTCCCCGACCTTATTTTCGTTAGGTTCAAGTCTTACGAGAATAAAGAGAGAATCCCATTCTACAAGTCAATACCGACAACAATGAAATTTATAGTATTCACTAAGGTTGATCCGTCGACTTTATAAATTGTGAGGCCCTCCTCGAATTCCAATTCAGAGATCAGATGTGGTTTGAACGGGGTGGCCAGTTGCGGCCCGCCGCCGCCTCCATTTCGTCTCCTACCTTCTTCTCGTTTCAGTAATGGGCGATTTGGGGATGGTGGAACGCCGAGGTTCTCTGGCCGCTGGGCATGGAGAAGGTCC